>NC_056055.1:69880802-70526869 GCF_016772045.2 Ovis aries
GAATGGTCAGGGACAGCCCAGTGATGTCTCAGATGGCAACGAGGAACATGATACTGGAAACCAAGGAAAAGGTAATCCTTCACATAAAGTGGCAAAAGCTTGACTGAACTGTGTTCATGTTCTAGTGTTTTGTTGATGATTCCACTGTGAGTGGGTGAAATTGGCTATTTGGCTGAAGAAATTTCTAAGCAAAGTGGCTTTTCTTGAATCGTTAGATAAAAATGAAAAAAGAGAGAAATGATTTGAAAGTACAATTGTTCATCAAAAAGGAAACAAAAATGGAAAACTTGGAAAATTCTCAGCCTATCCATATTGAAAGAAATCATAAAATATATTCAAGAGAGAACAAAGGTGTGACTAAATAGCATTTGACTGTATCTGCACACAGGCCGGGGCCCCAGAGGAGGGGCTACAGCTGCTCGGTCCCACTTTACATAGCTGCTGGGCTCCTTCTTGCTTCCTAGTACCACAGTCCTTGACCGGTGTGGGCCCTGTGCAGTGCTGCTGAGGTGGCCAGCCCTCCAAAGACAAGGGCACTAAGCCCTGGTGGAATCCGTGCAGTGCCTTCCCAGCAGGCAAACAGGGAACGAGAGCTGTGGAGCTGGGACGGCTGTAGGGAACCCTCTCCTTGAACAAGACCTAGCAGAGCTAGGCCTGCTAGGGTTCCTAGTACCCCAGCCCAGGAGATCCCAGGTGGGCTGTGCCCAGCAGAGCCCTCAGACATGCCTCTCAAAGCCATGGAAGGCAGAACCTCCACCTCAGTGCACCTTAAGGTTCTAGGCTTCAGTTCAGTTCAGTTCAGTCACTCAGTCGTGTCCGACTCTTTGCAACCCCATGAATCGCAGCACACCAGGCCTCCCTGTCCATCACCAACTCCCAGAGTTCACTCAGACTCACGTCCATCGAGTCAGTGATGCCATCCAGCCATCTCATCCTCTGTCATCCCCTTCTCCTCCTGCCCCCAATCCCTCCCAGCATCAGAGTCTTTTCCAATGAGTCAACTCTTCGCATGAGGTGGCCAAAGTACGGGAGTTTCAGCTTTAGCATCATTCCTTCCAAAGAAATCCCAGGGCTGATCTCCTTCAGAATAGACTGGTTGGATCTCCTTGCAGTCCAAGGGAGCCTCAAGAGTCTTCTCTAACACCACAGTTCAGAAGCATCCATTCTTCGGCACTCAGTCTTCTTCACAGTCCAACTCTCACATCCATACATGACCACAGGAAAAACCATAGCTTTGACTAGACGGACCTTAGTCGGCAAAGTAATGTCTCTGTTCTTGAATATGCTGTCTAGGTTGGTCATAACTTTTCTTCGAAGGAGTAAGCGTCTTTTAATTTCATGGCTGCAGTCACCATCTGCAGTGATTTTGGAGCCCAAAAGTCTGACACTGTTTCCACTGTTTCCCCATCTATTTCCCATGAAGTGATGGGACCAGATGTCATGATCTTAGTTTTCTGAATGTTGAGCTTTAAGCCAACTTTTCCACTCTCCTCTTTCACTTTCATCAAGAGGCTTTTAGTTCCTCTTCACTTTCTGCCATAAGGGTGGTGTCATCTGCATAGCTGAGGTTACTGATATTTCTCCCAGCAATCTTGATTCCAGCTTGTGTTTCTTCCAGTCCAGTGTTTCTCATGATGTACTCTGCATATAAGTTAAATAAGCAGGGTGACAATATACAGCCTTGACGTACTCCTTTTCCTATTTGGAACCAGTCTGTTGTTCCATGTCCAGTTCTAACTGTTGCTTCCTGACCTGCATACAGATTTCGCAAGAGGCAGGTCAGGTGGTCTGGTATTCCCATCTCTGTCAGAATTTTCCACAGCTTATTGTGATCCACACAGTCAAAGGCTTTGGCATAGTCAATAAAGCAGAAATAGATGTTTTTCTGGAGCTCTCTTGCTTTTTCCATGATCCTTAGGGACCTGTTACCCCTTTCTTCATGCCCATCTCTCCCTTTTAACCTGGGCATATTTATGCTCCACTTGTCCCACCACTGGATTTTGGAAGTACATAGCCTGTTTGGTATCACAGGTTCACGGCTGGAGAGCAGTTTGCCTCTAAATGAATGAGTTTCATCCATGTCTGATGGAGGTGATACTTTACTTGAGACTTTGGATTTTGTTGGGTTGATGCTAGAATGAGTTCGGACTGTGGAGGCTGTTGGGAGGGAATGAATATGTTCTGCGTATGAAAAGGATATGAACATGGGGGTGGGGGCACGGGTGAAATGCTAATGGTCTGAATGTCTCCCCTCAAATTCTTATGGCAGAATCCTAACCCCCTAAAGATGATATTAGGAAGTGGGCCTTTGAGAGATGCTTACATCATGAAGATGAAGCTCTCATGCATGGGATTATTGTTTTCCTAAAAGACCCTACAGAACTCCCTTGCTCCTTCTAACATGAGGACACAGCAAAAAGGTAAGAATGATGAACCAGGAAGAGAGGCCTCGTCAAAAGGTAACCATGCTAGTGCCTTAATTTTGGACTTCCCAGCCTCTAGAACTGTGAAAGATGAATTTCTGTGGTTTATAAACTACCCAGTTTGTGGCATTCTGTTACAGCAACCCCAATGGACTAAGACATGGAGCCAGAAGCATTTGTTTATTCTTTCAACAGATATTTATGGATCACTTACTACAGGCCAGGTGCCATGCAAGGCCCTAGGTGTAAAAATGATCACTGTACTGGGGTGACAGTCCCCCCCAAAATACATGTCTGTGTCTTAATTCCTGGAGCCTATGAACATTATCTCATATGACAACAGACTAAATGAGTTAAAGAAAATGGTAATTTAAGTAATTAAGTTAAGAGTGTCGAGATGAGACCATCCTGGATTATCTAGGTGGGGGCAGGGGGCCATGGCTAAATCCAGTGACAGGCGTCCTCATGGGAGACAGAGGAGGAGACAGACTCATGAAGAGGAGGGGGCAGTGTGGCCCCGGAACTGGAGGTGAGAGTAACACAGCCACCTCTCGAGGAGCAGGCAGAGCCAACAGAAGCTAGAGTCAGCAAGGACCTGATTCTCCCCTCCTGGGACTTTTGGAGGGGGCTCAGCTCTGCCCACACCTTGATCTCCAATGTCTGGTCTCCGAAACCGTGGGAGAGTTAATTTCTGTTGTTTTAAGCCCCTAGTTTGTGGCAATTGGCTATAGCAGCCAGAGGAAATTTCACATAGTCAATAACATGGACATAGTACCTTGCCTTTATGGTACTTAGAGAGAGAAAGAGAATTAAAGAAGCATTACAATAAAGAGGGGCCACAGTGATGAGCCATAGAATAGAACATGGGTGCTCTGGGACTCCCAATATACCAGGAACCAGCAACTTGGATGAAGGATCTGGAAGCTTCTGCACTGCTGGCTGAGCAGAAGCAGAGAATGGCCCCTCGCTTGATGCCCCTGCTCTGGCCTCTGTGCATTTAGAGCTCAACAGGGACATGCTCTATATTCCTGAATCCCAGTTCCTCCAGCTGGAAGGTGTGTAGGGTGGGGCTGCCTGACCTCTCTGCATTCTGAATCTGCCAGTCAGGAATGATGAAGCAGACCCCTGCAAGGTATAGCAAACCCTGGACGTGCTGCTGAACACTTGCGAGACGGTCCCTGCAGGTCTCAGCAGCTGTGACTGCCTCTCAGAGGGCGAGTATGCCTTCTGCCAGTTCTAGCACTGGTTGATTGTGTGGCACTCTGCTGATTAGGCCATCCCCTGGCATTTAGGTGACTCTGATAGAAATCCATACACTTTAAGAGCTAGTCCCAGCTTAAATTTCATCAGTTTGAACTCGGAAGAAGCCACTGGTAGAAAGATAAATTCAGTGAACTTCGGTGGGGATACCTTTGTAAGGACGAAGCAGGGGCCTCTTTGTGCTGTTTTTACATTTTCCAGTGCTGCAGTTTTTCTGGTTTTAAAGCATTCTTCTTATGGATGTATGCAAGCATTGACAAACTAGACAGGAAGCCTGGGGAATATGATTACATGTAAATATCAAGTCAGACATTTTTTAAGGATGTCATTTGTTCTAAAGTATGTTAGAATTACTTTAAAGCCATTAGTGTCTAGATTCTCTAAATGTAGAGACACGTTTTAAAAACACACTTTTCCTATCAGAGTTTAATAATGGTAAAGGCAGATCCTTTTTTCAACAGTAAAGAAGCAAAAAAATATTGCTTTTGACCTGACAAACCATAACATCTGCCTGTAAGCTTTTCATCAGGACCCCAAACACCGCATCTTGAGGAGTTCAGCTGCAGAGTTACCCTGATTAAAAATTTCAGGAAAAAGCTTGTGATGTTGACTTGAGTGCTGTAGGTTCTATATTTAGGGCTAAGTCAAACCTTGAACAGAATTTATTGTTTGACTTTAGATTATTGCAGATTTTGACATGTTTCTTTTAAGTTCCCTTTGCTATCCTTGGAATCAGAGGTGAAGAATGATCTTCTTTCTTACTTGCACCCATCCTTGAATTGTGTGTCAAGCTCTGGGTACTGCAGTGCATCCCATAAAGCACTGTGGAAGACATAAAACAAGGATAAAACATTAAATGTCCAGTGTCAAAGCTCTTAAGCAAATCAGGAAAATCTGCCAGCCTTCAAGAGCAAATGTCTCTTTACAAAAGAACAATTTAAAATAAGAAACACGATCATGGTAACTCCATTTGCATTTTACTTCCAGCAGTTTGCACAGAATCCCATCATCTCCAGCAGCTTCCCTTCCCACATGTGTCAGAGAAAGTCAGCAGCTGTCCTGGACCCATATCTTGCCCTGTGAAGAATTACCAGGAACTACTTTTACCAGCTTTAAAAGATTTGCTCTTTGCATGCTCTCAGAAATTACAGTCTGAAGGCAATTGATTCTAATTGTGGATGGGAAAATGAATTTGGAGGGAAGAGAACTCTTGCTGGCCTGATATTTCTGCAGATTGTGGAAACTGGCTTTATTTGAAGTTTCAGACACTTTCCTGAAATGACGTAGCCTCTCATTCCCTGCTCCACTCTCTTTTCTTGTGAGAATGTGAAGAAAAAAAATTTATCAGAAAACTCTCTGCCATCAATTTTAAGTTGAAATATAGGAAGGATTTTGATTCATGGCACTAAGAATGGGGAAAAGGGGAAAGCCATAGAGAGTAGACCGGGAAGGAACAGAGAGAAAAGGAAAGAAAAACATTGCCCAGACACTGTGTATTCTCAGCCTCTGTCCCAAAGACATATTTGCTCATTCATTTGAACATGTACCTGGAATTAATATTAGTTCCTGCAGAAAAAACGAAGGATCCCTGGTTGGTTTCAGTCATTTATTTCACCTTCTCATAGTTTGACTTATAGGATAAATAGAAAATAACTTTCAGACCAAGCAACATGTTAGAGGTGACAATTCTGTGATGTCTGTAAATCTAAGCTTTCTACTCACCACTCTGAGAAACACCACGTTTGTCAGTAAGGAACCTTGAGATGATAACTAAAGGGCACTTCTACTGATTTGTTGGTATGTTGAAGCATTTGAAAATATGTGACGTGCATTATGATCATGGAAATAAAGATAAATGATAATTAATACAAGTTTTATAGTCCCATATAAAAGAATACCTGAGGGTTAAGTGATTCACCCATGGGAAACGCTTAGAACAGGCTCTGGCACCTATGAGTGTTCTGTAATACTGGCTCTTGCTATGATTGCCTAGGCTATCTCCTTTGGTTAAAATGCTCTTTTGCTTTAGAAAGTGAAAATGAAAGTCGCTCAGTCATGTCCAACTCTTTGGGACCCCATGGACTATACAGTTCATGGAATTCTCCAGGCCAGAATACTGGAGTGGGTAGCCTTTCTGTTCCCTAGGAGATCTTCCCAACCCAGGGATCGATCCCAGGTCTCCCACATTGCAGGCGGATTCTTTACTAGCTGAGCCACAAGAGAAGCCCTTGCTTTAGAAACTACATGTTCATAAGTACTAGAAGAAATTGGAAAAACAAATTGAACTTAAAAGGAATTTGAATGGTCAAATGGTGCTGGGAGACAAAAGCAAGTTTTGTCTTCCCCATACTAGAAATGAAAGCTTGCATGTGCTCTACTTTTATTTTTAATCCATATTCAGAAAAATGAATATTAATGTATAGGTATGATAAGAAGGATATAAGATTTGGAGTCAGCTTGCTCTCTTCTTTCTGATTGAAATAGCTGTTCTGGGTATAATCCTCAGTAGCATCATCTCTGTAATGGGCATAAGTGTCCTTGCGGCTGGGGGCAAGATAGCCCCTAACCAAATCTGAAAACTGGATATGGTTTTATAATGTATTCAGTTTTAATCTGTTATGATATAAGCATGTTGTCTTCTGAGGGATAAGAAAAAAACTTACTGAGTCATCTTGGAATGTAGCGAGTAAGACCTTGATGTAACATTCTGACTCTCTCTAGAATCCTTAATAAAAGTCTTTCATCCATTGGTTTACATTTCCCTGAGATAAGGGTCTTCCATCCATAGCTTCTCTCCTCTCTCTCTTCCTACACCAAAGACCCTGGGATGTAAACCTACACCAGGAAGAATTCCTGCCCTGCTGGGTGCTAGAGAATCTGGTCCCATACTGAACATCCTGTTCTGGGTATGTGCAAAGAGACATTGGAAGATGAGGGAGGAAGTAACTGACACTGCCTGGAGCAATCCAGGAAGGCATGGGGAGGAGGTTCCTCTGGAGCTGGACCACCAGGAATGAGGAAATTTCTCCCGGCTTTGAGGATGACTGAAGGGGAAGAACATTGCTGGCTAAAGGCATAATGAGTATCACATAAATTGGAGAACTACAAGCACTTGTTTCCTAGCAATATCATTAGACAGAAAAAAGTTTTGTTTAGGTAAAGAGCCATGTGTCATAATTAACTAGAAGCTTCTAATACTGATGATAACATGTATCACTTATTATATACCAGATTCTGTCCTGTTTAAACCTTCAGCAGTCTTGAGGATGCCACAATTTTTATACCCATTTGACAGATGAGAAAACTGAAGCCAAGAGATGTGAAGACACTCGCCAAAGATTACACATTTAGTAAGTAGAAGATTGGGAGTTTGATCCAAGACAGTCTGGCTCTGTATTCTAGGCTGGTATCCACAGCACTCTTACTGCCTCTATAGCAACAATCTGGAAGTTGAAATATCAAGACGTTATTTCCGACTCTTTAAAACACTATTTACACTACAAACTAGTCGAGGTGATTTTCTAAAAACAGGCCTTCGCAGTTTTGCAGTCATTGCCAAAGCATGTAAAATGTGAGTTTGGGGGATTTACTAAGAATTCAAAAATTGCTTTTAGATTCTTTTGTAGAATTCCATGGTAATAGAAGTGACTCTGGTTCATTATTGTTAGTGTTTGACATTGCACGTGTGTGCTCATTTGTGTCTGACTCTTTGTGACCCCATGGACTGTAGCCCACTAGTTTCCTCTGTCCATGGAATTTTCCAGTCAAGAATACTACAGTGGGTTGCCGTTTCCTACTCCGGGGACCTTCCTGACCGAGGAATTGAACCTGCAACTCCTGTGTCTCTTGCATTGGCAGGGGGATTTTTACAACTGAGTCATGCATCTATCCATTATAGAGAATACACTGAATTAACTCCTTCCCCGTGACCTCAGTGAAACATTTAATCAGTCAGTCAATGGTCCATGTCACAAAAGGCAGAATGGTTGTTAAATTCATTAACATTAAATTGTTAATGTTAAAAATTCACATTAATTAAATCGAGGGAAGTTTATTTTGAAAATCAGAGGGTAATGTTTTCCTGCATTTCAAATGTCCCATCATTCTCTCCGGTGAGAGCTTTCTGGCTCTCGTCTCCACTGAGAGCTAAAGCTTCTGGTTTGGCTGGTGTGATATTCAAGTTGCCACATTAAAAAAATTATAATTCGATGGCTTCCTAGCTCTGGCCCCATGCTTGCTACAGCCCAGGGGGCGGCGCTCACTGCTCTGAGCAGTATTGGCCAGCTGCCGCCTTTCTGCAGGTGCTCAGGTCTGTGCCCTGAAATCGAAGCATCTGTACATTCTCTGGGGAGTCACTTCTCTGCCTTTCTTTCTTATCCCCTCTCTTCCCTCTCGCATATCCCACCTCACACACTAAGCTCTGCCTTTGAACTGAAGAATGGCCTTGATTACAAATACCTGCTCAGACAGGCCCAGCCTCCCCCAAAGAAAACCCACCTCCGTGCCTTGGCGACATCTTAGGTGGCACTCTGAGCTGTGGCGGGGACATTCAGAGTCTGCTGCAGCCCTTGTCTCTTGATTAGGCCCTGGAGCCAAGGCTTCCAGGAGGAGCCATGCTTGTCAGCTGTCAGTCAGGAGGCAGCCTGTCCCTCCCAGGTGCTGCCCCTGCCACAGGGAGATGACCGGACTGTAAAAATGAAATAGACTTCAGTGGGATGCCAGAAATTCATTTTCCCCCTCAGATGCTTTCATCTCACTCATTTCACTGTGTTTACAGGCCCACAGGTTTCCTGAGGGCAGCCATGATTTAGATTTACAGTTCCCCAGGCAGTCTGATTCTGAGGAAAAGTTATAACACCTGTAATGTATTACTGTCTCCTAGAGGAGCAAAGCATGTTAGGGGCTGCAGAGGTTGGCTACCCCAATAACTGCAGGCTCTCTCTGCACTGCAGCACCAACAAAGGCAGGCTGGGCTGCACGCCTCAGCCTCTCTCCTTATCCGTCTGCACATAGGAACGCAACACACTCAGGCTCTTAGAGACTGGGTGATGGCGATGCTGATGGGGAGGTGCGGTGGTGGTGACTTCAATGTGTCATTAAAAGAGGCTGTGCATGACCACTCCCCAGACAGTCCACAGGACCAAGTTCCGATATTAGGCCCCCAAATGACTGGGTTTGCAGGGGAAGGGACCCTAAGGCAGTCAGGCTGGGATGGGGGAGGGGATTGCTGTTAGCAAAAGCAGAAGCTCCCTACAAAACCTTGTCTCTCTTATTGATTCCTTTCACTTAAAATCTGATGCATCTTTGCTAAGGAAAGTATAACTGGCATTTGGCTAGTCCTGAGTGGGGCTGTCAACTGGGGCACAGGACAGGGGGGGCAGGGGGACTCCCTTGAGGATGTGGATGTTGCCTCTCAGCTGGGGACCCACTTAGGGGGCAAAGCCACGAGGAAGTCACTTTTTGAAGGGATGGCGGTGACGGGCATTGCTCAGCCTGCCTGTAGTACCAGCTCTGGAATGTGAGATCCATAGGTCCATTGTCTTTCCCCACATGCCCTGTCCTTCTTCTCAAGGATCCCTTGTGAGTCCCGTTCACCATTTCTCACACAACAGTGTCTCTCTGGCTCCCCTAAGGGTGGAAGATATATAGAGATGCTCATTTGCTTCTGTACCTTAAGTGTGGGAGGGGCCCCTGCCTCTCACAGTGAGAGCTGTTCTGGACAGCAAGTGTGAGAACTAGGTGGCTAAAGGTGTGTTTGAATCACCATCCTTATGACTATAAAGTTAAATGTGGTTATTAATAATGAAAAATTACATACCATTAGGAGTACTCTTGCCTGGAAAATCCCATGGACGGAGGAGCCTGGTAGGCTGCAGTCCATGGGGTCGCTAAGAGTCAGACACGACTGAACGACTTCACTTTCACTTTTTACTTTCATGCGTTGGAGAGGGAAATGGCAACCCACTCCAGTGTTCTTGCCTGGGGAATCCCAGGGACAGGGGAGCCTGGTGGGCCGCCGTCTATGGGGTCAAACAGAATCGGACATGACTGCAGCGACTTTGCAGCAGCAGGAGACTGTTACCCAGAACCCCAAAATCATCTAAAATCTTGAAAGAACATGATAGGCTCTATTATTAGTGTTTTTCTTGTATCTGCCTCAGGTTCTAATGTGTGTGGGGTAGCCGCAGTTGTAAGTTTGGTACATTATTTTTTAATTGTTAACTAGATTTATTGTTAGACATGATCTAGGATACTGAAGGAAAAAAAGTCAAGTTTTCTTGAAGTTTTAACATTTCAGTCAGGGTTATTAGGTGTATTTAAAATATGGAGCCATTGGGAAGGACTGACCAAAAGCTTGGGGATCTCAAAGGAAATTTTTCCATTTCTTTTAATTAGAGGATAATTACTCTACAGTATTGTGATGTATTTTTGCCATACATCAACATGAACCAGCATTAGGCATACCTATGTCCCCTCCCTTGTGAACCCCCCTCCACGTCCCTCGTCTTCCCACTCCTTTAGATTGTCACAGACCGCTGGCTTTGGGTTCCCTGTGTCATACATCAAACTCCCACTGCCTGTCTGTTTTACATATGATAATGTATATGTTTCAGTGCTATTCTTTCAATCCAAGGGAAATTTGATCTAAAGGATAGGCCAAAGATTCAATGTCTAGGTGAGCAACAGGGATGGTCTAGCACTCTAGTGGACTCAGCAAACCCTGTCTCCTTTGCCTTCTGGAAACGTATTTCCTGGCTCCTCTTGCAGTTAAGTAGAGCCGTGTGATTATCTTCTGGCCAGATGCCAGATCTGGTCCCATGTCGTATGCATGCTGTCTTTCCCCTTCCACTGGATGGTGCACAGGAGAATGAAGGCCTAAAGCATGTGGAGCCACAGGACACAGGAGCCTGGTTCCTGAATGACGGAACGGAGCAGAGACTTCACTGCACCCTTTCCCCATCTGGCCCCCAACACATACTTGTGTTCCATCCCAAGACTCTCAGAGTCCATCCTGGACTCTGACATGGGTAAGAAAGAAAGTCTTATCATGTCAAACCGCTGAGATTTGGGGGTTTATGTTTTATATGATGAAATCAGTGATTTTTCACATGGTTGAAAACAGTTTAGGAACGTCATCTCTTGATAAAAGTCAAATACTTACACCTCCATCCCTTGTGGCTAATGAATTTTTTTCTTTCTCTATCACCAATACTCACCTTTGTTGAGAAAGTTCACCTTGCCAAAGAAGACAGGCAAGATCATCAATTTGGATAAATACCCCCAGAAGGACATGCCAATTTACATAATAGTAATACAAAGAAAGTGTTCAAGAGAAGAAAGTAAGATTTTATTAGGCAAGCTTTTCTACCATTCAATCCAGTTTAGAACATTAATAATCTTAAGGAGAACATCTCTTCTTTTTTTATATACTAGAAAAAATTAATATAATTAAATGGCTTAAAAGATATTAGAGCATAATAATAATAGCTTACATTTGTAGTAGGCTTAATATGGGCCAGTCATTTTGCTAAGCACTTTACATGAATTATTTCCTTAAAAGATAAAGAAATTGAGTCCTGGGAAGTCAGGTAATTTGCTTAAGTTTACATAGCTAGGAAGCAGCAAATCCAGGAATCCAGTAACCCAAGACAGCCTGGCTCCAAAGTCCATGCTCTTAAATACTATACTCTCCCTAATAAAAGATCAAGAAATGTCAAGTCATCTTTAAGATGAATGGTGCATTCTGATCATCTTTAATGAACAAACAGATCCATATTTCTAGACCAAAAAATCCACTTTAATTTGCTTTTTGTAACAAAGGCCTTTGAAATGGCAGGTGCATTATGGCCACTCTGATTGGGACTTCTGACTAATACACTGTCTGATCTGTTCTGAGTCCTCACTGTTGATTTTCCTTCCCCTTGGACATGTTGCTTGGGATTTATGTGATTTTTCTGCACTTTGTTATAGTATGGCCAGATCCGCTTTACCTGACCCTGTTCTCCAAGAGTACCTAGGCCTGCTTCCTGTGATGAGAGAAAACCAAAGGTGAAAAAGGCATTCAGAGAGTGAATCTGGCCAAGTTCCTTAAAGATTCAGCTTTGATTTTCATTCTTCTGCAAAACATTATTGCCATGATAGCACTCTAGCTTGGCTTGGGATAGCTACAGCAGAATTTCTGGCTGTTCCTATATTAAGAATGTGTTCTCAGAAACAGCTGGTGTGTTACAAATGCAACTGAGTGCCTTAGGAAGTGAAATGATTGGAATCCCACTCCTAAGCATGCAGGCTGTCGATATTTGAGGGTTGGTAAATGACATGGCAGGAAGGATGCCACAGGGACCAGAGACGTTAGAGCTTGAGAGAGCCAAGCTCCATGTGTCCCATGGCTTTGTGAACATGACTTTTACCTAACCATGACCATGGAGTACTGTTGTAGGAAGTTTATATTTATAAGTCAGTTCTTAGATCTTTCAAGTAAGATGCTGGCTGAAGACAGTGCTTCATGACAGTCTTCATGGACAAGCATGGGTGGCATATGGGTAGCTGTGAACAGTTATTCTTCATTTCTTTGGAGATAAAATGGCCAAATTCAAGGAGGAAGACGTTTTGTTTAGTTAGATATTAGGAAAATGCCCCAATATTAAGGGATATATTAGCAGTAAAGGATTCACAGTCTCTTAAGAATAATCACAATGAACATTAGTAGAATGATGTGTGGTTTGCAATTCAACTTTACATGTATTGTCCCAGTTAGTCTTTCAGAAAAGATAAGTGGGAGGGACAAATGTTACTGTTTTCATCCCCACTTTAAAGATGGAGAAACTGAGATCAAAGAGGTTAAGTGACTTGCCCAGCCTATCTACCTAAGAAGTGATGCTGCGTTCATTACCTTTCTGACCTCCTTCCTAGAATATCAACTTTTAGCTTACAGGACAGTGTATCCTGCATTTTTCATTTACTATCTTGATCATTCTTTTCCAATTTTATTTCTTAAACTTTTTTTTTC
Organism: Ovis aries; assembly: GCF_016772045.2. Classification (NCBI taxonomy): domain Eukaryota; kingdom Metazoa; phylum Chordata; class Mammalia; order Artiodactyla; family Bovidae; genus Ovis; species Ovis aries. The sequence goes on from NC_056055.1 coordinate 69,893,496, forward strand.
TGTCTTCCTTGAAGTACTGACATTCCAGATTTTCATTTAGCTTTCCCTTTTTCTCCCTTTTTTGATAAACTCTTATTAGGAAAACTCATCTACCCCCATTAGAAAGAAATCAGTGATGGATTTATTCAACATTCACTTCAAACTCCTAATATTTTATCTTCCTATACAGTAAAAGTGGGACAGCTAAAAAAATAAAAATAAAAGAATTATATTTTCCAGACTCCCTTGCAGCTAGATCTCAGGGTACAAAATAAATTCTGCTGATTAGATAATATGTAAGATATTTTAACATCTTTAATGAGATATGATTCACATACCATACAATTCAGCCATTTAAAGTGTATAATTTGATGACTTTTAGTACATTCAAAGAGTAGTATAACCACCATGATAATCAAGAAAATATGTACTTTCAAACAGCAGAAGTGAGACCAAAACCATCTGTTTGCTTCTTTTGATGATTATTACTGGGGAACACAATCATGCAGGCATTGGGCTCCTCTGAAGCAGTTTTGTAGTATCCAGTCACTGACTTCCTATATGTCAAGAGGCAGTTGCAGCAGTGGGGTAGTGGCTTCCTGATTGCTTGATTGAGCTACCTAATTATGATGGTGATTGTAGCTTCCCTCGCACATTAATTCTTCAAACATCTTTCTGGGCATTATTCCTGAAAAATCCAATTTCAAACCTGCTCCTCCAGCCTTTCCAACAATGTCATGAACACTTAATTCCCTGTATTAATTCCTTGCTGAGAAAGTAGTGGGAGTAATTTGTCTCTTCCAAATAGACCACTTTGAGCTCAGTTTTTGTATTTTTAACTTCCAATTTCTCTACTTCGAGGGTACCTCGTGGTCAACCTTCCCCAAACTGAACTGATTATGCTCACTCACAAGTCCGAGCATCCTGAGTCTTTCACTTCATTGAACGGCTCTACCAACAGCTCAGTTAACAGGTCGATAATCTTGGAGTCATCCTTAACCATCTTTCCTTCCAACTTCCCTCTTGACCCAAAAACCAAATCCTAAATCTGAAGGCTCATTATCATCTCTGGTTAGACATTCTTTCACTCTTGCTTAGATTGTTACAAAGAGTGACAGCCCTTACTCCTAACTGGACCCCTTCACATTCTCAGATCAGCCTACATGGAAACCAGTTGATTTATCTAAAGCACCATTCTATTCATTGTCATGTTCTTTCTTAAAACCCTTCAGTAACTCCTCTTGCCTAAAAGTAAAATGTAGAATTGAAGTTCCTCACCACAGTGTTCAAAGCCCTTCATGATGGGTCTCTGTCTAGCGTTCTAGACTCATTTTCTGCTTTTTCTTTTCTCACTTTTTATGCTTCAGTCATATTAGACTATACACTATGGCTTTTCATACTCTTATTTATTTTGAGTAGGCAGTTTCTCAACTGTAATTTTACTGTTGATTTTTTTAATTTAAATTTTCTTTTTGTCCTTCAAAAACCAGACTTAAGTGTCATCTCTTTGACTGTGAAGCCTTTATTGCCCAAGTTCCCTAAATGCCCTTTACACACCTCAGTGTAATCAATCACTCCTTCTCTCATCCTCCCTTCTACTTCATGTATCCTATATTGCCTGTGTCTCATGTGTTGTGCTTATCCCCTAGTCTGGTACAGTGTCTCACTATCTCTGTGCACCTAGCACAGAGCCTGACACACAGCAGATACTCCAAATGATTTAAGAACATAACTGAACTGCAACCCATTCCCAAATCTAATCATCTTTCTACTAAAGGTTTAAAATAAAAGGTGGCTAAATCAAATATTAATATAAGTAGGGTTGAAGATAGCATGGTATAATAAAGAAACCACTCCTCTCCATAAATTCCCCTTTGTAGATAAATACCCAAAATATTGTAAGTAGTTATTTTAACAGATATTGTACACCAGTGTTCATAAAAGTACTGTTCACAGTAGCCAAAATGTGGAACCAACCCAAATGCCCGTAGATGAACAGATAAACAAAAATGCAGTATTTTCACATAAATAGAACAATATTCAGCCTGCTGCTGCTGCTGCTGCTGCTAAGTCCCTTCAGTTGTGTCCGATTCTGTGCGACCCCATAGACAGCAGCCCACCAGGCTCCCCCGTCCCTGGGATTCTCCAGGCAAGAACACTGGAGTGGGTTGCCATTTCCTTCTCCAATGCATGAAAGTGAAAAGTGAAAGTGAAGTCACTCAGTCGTGTCCAACTCTTAGCGACCCCATGAACTGCAGCCTACCAGGCTCCTCCGTCCATGGGATTTTCCAGGCAAGAGTACTGGAGTGGGGTGCCATTTTGTGACAACATGGATGAATCTTGAAGACAATTGCTAAATAAGCCAGACACAAACAGGTATATATTGTATGATTTCACTTATATCAGATATCTATCCCTTATATAGCAGTCAAATTCATAGAGAAAGTAAACTGCTGGTTTCCAGAGGCTAGAGGGATAGGGGAATGGGAAGTTACATTTTAACTTCAATTTGGGATGAAAAAAAATGCAGATGAGTGGTGACTATTTCACTACAATGTAAATATACTTAATGCCACTGAACTGAGCACTTAACATGGGTAAAATGGTAAATTTCACGTTATATATATTTTACCACAAGAAAAAAAGAAAGCATTCTTCTGTTCAGGATACATGAGTTCTGTTCTCAGATCTTCCATCATACAGCAGTATAAAACTGAACGTGATACTCTACTCTCCTAGGGTTCAGTTTCCTTACCTATCTAAAGGGAATAAAGGCTTGACAGTCTCTTCTAGCTTTAAAATGATCTTGCTACCTATTAGAAGATCTAAGCCTATTAATATTTGGTGAAGGGTCCATGTCAGTGACTGCACTGCAGAAGGTTCACTATACCTCAACCTTGGAGAACATTCACAGTTCTTCTCCTGCAGGCTCTTGGGGAACAGCTGATCTTCTACAGAATGCTCCTAGTGATGACTGACTGCAATATGATACTTCCTTTGTGTCCATGATGTATCACCAATGGAACAGAATGTCTCTTCAGGATTCAATTAACTGTTAATTCATTTAGCATTTATCAAGTATTTGCCATATGTCAGAGTCTACTAAGTATCAGGACTACAGGTAATCAGTAAGAACTGTGGTTCTGAGTACTCACAGTACTGTGGGAGACACCAACTTATTAACAAACACTGAAAAGGATGTTGCATTTGAAAAATCAAAACAGATATTTATAAAGAACTGTGGGATTTGTAAAGAGTCACTTACTGCCTATGAGGAATAAAACATCACAGAGAAGGTTAATTCTGTATTAATCTTGAATGAGGAGTTCATGAAAGAGGAGCTGAGTGAGAGAATTCCTGATTGTCCTCTTTCATCTACCCACTGTGTTCATGCTGCCCCAACATGGCAGCTGGGGTATGAGAACAACTCAGGAAAGGTGGCCATATGCATGGCAGGATGGCTTCTATAAATAGCATTTTTTCTTAAACTTGATATCTTCGGATATATTCTCATAGATATACCCTCTCTTAATAGCCTTTAAAGACTCCCTTAGGCAAAAATAAAATATTACTCACAATTGCTATTCTCTTAATAGCTTTACCAGTGTTTGTTGTTCCAGTGTCAACAGTCATTATATAGCTTGGCTTTCAATGTGGGATTAAACCTTCTTTTATTCTTGTAATCATCCAAAAAGCAATTGGGTAGTTAGTATGCTCTTTGGAATTCCATTGCAAAAGAATGAAGTTCTGCCAGATTCTGTCTTGGAAGAAGAAAACAGACGCAAAGGTGAAAAAAAAAAAAAAAAGCTTCTGAAAGGGAAGTGCTGACAGGTTACACCAGTCACAGAACAGACATGCAGCACCCAAGGGTCACGGACTTGGAAGACGTGCCAAAGTTAGCCAGCCGGTCCCAGCATGCAGGGGCTGGAAGGGAACTAATTAATTAAAGAATATCAAACATGTTGTCAGGATGCAGACAGCAGAAGATAAAATGGACTTCACATAGTTTAACCAGTAGGAGAGGAGTAAGATCATACTGAACTCATAAAAAATTTCTTAAAAAAATAAGTTCTAACACATTTGATTGTATCATGATTAGAAGATAAATTGCTCTTTCAAATTCTGACCAAAGAGAGGAACCAAAGTCTTCCTTTAAAAAAGAAAGAACTAAATATTAACATTTATTGAGCACTTACTATGTGCAAAACACTGAGAGAAGCCTTCTGGGCAAATACGTTAACACTTGCATTTATAATGTATTCTATGTAGAGTTTTGTAGTGTTTCAGCCTAGACGCCATTTTGTTTCTGTTGCCTCATTTAATTCTTGTGATAGCAAGTGGGAGAGACGTTATTTTCACAGATAAAGAAGCAGGTAACAGACCTAGGTCTTAACTCTGATTTCATAGTGCACTAACTGTGTTATGTTTTTTTTTTTAATTTTATTGGAGTTGATTTACAGTATAGTATTAGTTTCAGACATACAGCAAAGTGAATCTGTTATACATATACATATATCCACTTTTTTAAAAGATTATTTTCCCATATAGACCATTACAGAGTATTGAGTGAACTTACCTGTGCTCTCTAGGTCCTTAATAGTAATCTATTTTTTGAAAAAATTTGTTTTGGCTGTACTGGTGTTTGTTGCTGCATGTGGGCTTTCTCTAGTTGCAACAAGCAGGGGCTATTGTCTAGTTGTGGTGCACGGGCTTCTGATTGCAGTGTCTTCTCTTGTTGCAGAGCTTGGGCTCTAGGGTGTGCAGGTTAAGTAGTTATGGCACATGGGCTTAGTTGCCCTTGTTGCGTGTGTAATCTTCCGGGATCAGGGATCGAACTGGCATCCCCTGCATTGGCAGCAGATTCTTAACCAATGGACCACCAGGGAAGGCCTAGTTATCTATGCAGTGTAGCGTGTAGCTGTGTTACCTTTGAAAGGTATACCTCACTGGACCTGGAGCCCCTTCTCTTCCCTCTATTCCACAGGGAAGCCAGGCAGTAGTCACTGTAATAAGAATGGCTTCAGTGGGGAGGATGTCTAAGGAAAGAGTCCATCTGCTTTGCTGGCCTAAGCAAAATGCTGACATTGAGAGGGTTTGCCTCAACCATTTTTCCCTCTCTCTTAAAAAGTTTTTGCTTCTCAAGGCATGAGACTTCAAATTCTCTTCTCCCTCCTTTCAAAACCTGCTCTCAAGTCCTGCCTTCACATCAGGCTGTAAGATTCCCAAGAATCTTTTTTGGTGTCAACTCTTTCAAGAACATCTCTATTTTAACAGGGAGCTAAGCATTGAACTAAGATTCCCTAAGCGGTCTTTGATCTGTCTGGAAACTTTACAGTCTTACCTGGGAGAGTTCTCCTGCCAGGCTGCTGTAAAGGCACGCTGTTAGCATGTGTCTCCACCTGCGGCTGGAGCTGGGATGCAGGCTCATAGATCCATGTCGTTGCTGGGGAAGAATGCTGTAATCCATTGCCACCATAGGCAGGTTTCTGCATCTGTCAGCAGATATTCCTCTTCTAAACCTTTACATTTTGATGCTGTCTTTGGGCCTAAACATGACGTTAAAATTACTGCTCATGACGGAAAAAGAAAGAGTGGTTGTCTCCATGCCCACTTAAATGAGACCACTCTGCCCGTCCATCATCGTGCCTTGTGACTATGGTTTGGAAGGAGAGAAACCTTTACTGGGTAGGGGCCCCCTCCTTTCCTAATCAGCTCACACTCAGTCCTTTCTTTTTGTTCACAACCTGCTGCCAACTGATCTTAGAATTGCATAAATATAGATAAATAAATTAAATAGTTGTCCCTTACAAGAATATCAGATACCTCTGCTTTTAGTAAAGAAAGGAAAATACAGCTTCAGGACATTGTTAGAGAGGGCAAAGGAGTTGGTAGCTCTGGTATCTACTCATGGCCTGAATTCACACTAACTAGCAGTCAACTACTCCCTTAACCTTGAGGCTGTTCTTGCTTAGATTCTCAATAATAATTTCTCCCTTAACCAGGGATTGCCACTTACTTAAATTATCCTCACAGGGATGAGAAATGCCTGCTCTGGGGTTCCTATTTGTTGTATTCTTCTTCAGAAACTTGGAAATAGAAGTTTTAATCTTGTTTCAGACCACTCTGTTGAAAGTTTTGAAAGAGCTGGAAAAAGAAAGGGACAGAAATAATATCCATTGAGTGTGTATTATATAGCTGGCCTTTTGTATAAATGCCTTTACTAAACCTCTCATTAAAATACTCTTTTTGATTGCCATAATACAGTTGGGTATACCAGTCCCATACATTGTACTGAACTTGCTCAAGATCAAGTTGGGCTTGCAAATTCATGCAAGCCCAGTGACATGAGCCACTCTACCATACCACCTCCCTGAACCATTATCCCTGACAATCACAGTCCCAGTTCTAGACTCTCTTTGTTATCTATATAACATGAAGAAACTGGAAGGTTCTTAAGTTCTACCGCAATCACTTTGGGTGGCAGATTTATTGCTCTAACTCTGGAAATGATTGCTGATTCTCTCCCCAAGTGCAGCTGAGGCCAGAGAGAAACACTGAAGAAGGTGTGGATAAGCAACACAGAGTCACAATACTGGGATGTAATGATCATCTTGGTCTCTTCTTTCATTGGTATCAGGAGCCCTGAGCCCCATAAAGAAACTTTGATGTGTATAAAGTCATACAAGGAATTAAGCTCAGTTTAGAATCCAAACCTCCCAAATCCAGTGCTTCAAACGCATCCCTTTGATCACACTGTATTTCTTCACCCACATCACTCTACCACCTCTAAACCATACGATGAGGTCTGTCTGTTGCCTCTAGGGATTTGCTGAGAAAGAACCATTCCACACAGAGCACTGCTTCAAGATACCAAGTCATTCAGATAAAGACCCTAGATATTCACAAGCCATTCAACCCCCATGATAGGATACATCCCGTGCTGAGATCAGAGTTAGCAGTGCAGTTCCTATTACATGAGACCTTGCTTATTTTGATTTATCCATTGTCTAAAAGATGATCCAGAAGTTGGGCACTACTTCTAAATCACCAGGTTTTTCATTGTAAGTGACAACCTTTGCATTTTATTAGCATGGTCTACTTTTTAATAAGCCTTTACTGGGCCAATATATCATAACAACATCATTAAAACATTCCTCTCTACTGGTTATAAATTGCCTTGATGGTGTTGTAGTGACGTCTCCCAGAGCACCTTTGACAGAATGAGTCTTAAGATCCAGGAATGTTATTGTCACAGCAGGATGACATCCCAGCCCAGCCTGGATCCCCTCCTCAAGGCAAAGGCTTGTGGTGCCTAGGAAAAGGAGAGAGGTGACTGCCCAGGGTGCCACTGATGTGTCTGTCATTGATAAGCTGTTACACTTTGGAAAAGCCGCTTAACCTCTTTGGGCCTCTTTACCTGTAAAACTGGAGAAGGAAATGGCAATAAAACCTTCCTTGTCTGTCTCATAGGGTTACTGTGAGGAACAAATAAGATAATTTACATGAAAGCACTTTGAAGAACCAGTTGGATTCTCCAGAAACCAGACTCTGAGATAGATTTTAGCCTGCAGGGTATTTATCAGAGAGTGCCCTTGAGATCATACTCCTGGAAGAGGGGAGGAGGAAGCAGTGTTGGACAGGGGAAGAAAACCAGTAGCTTATCAGGCCCTGTAACAGCCTCAGTCACACCCAGGAAAAAACCTAGAGCTAATTTGGCCTGTCAGCAGGGTCTCATGTTGTCTGAAATAGCCAGGCTTTTTGTGTGCGTGTTTAGTCGTGTCTGACTCTTTGCTCCAGACTCCTCTGTCCATTGGATTTTCTAGGCAAGAATACTGGAGTGGGTTGCCATTTCCTTCTCTGTGCTTTATGCTGCTGCTGCTAAGTCGCTTCAGTCGTGTCTGACTCTGTGCGACCCCATAGATGGCATCCCACCAGGCTCCACCGTCCCTGGGATTCTCCAGTCAAGAACACTGGAGTGGGTTGCCATTTCCTTCTCCAGTGCATGAAAGTGAAAAGTGAAAGGGAAGTCGCTCAGTTGTGTCCGACTCTTAGCGACCCCATGGACTGCAGCCTACCAGGCTCCTCCGTCCATGGGATTCTCCAGGCAACAATACTGGTGTGGGGTGCCATTGCCTTCTCTGTGCTTTATAGCACCATTAATTAGTCATTAAATGTCAGTTGTCTCAAGAAGTAGTATGACCCTAGGCTTGGTGACTCTCTGCAACTGAGATGTGACAAGTGAAGGCTCTGCTGAGAGCATTCCTGGTAGCTAGGGTGAAAGTTCTTCCCCCCCCCACCTTTTTTTTTTTTTTTTAGTATTCTTTTCCATTATGGTTTAATCATAGGATACTGAATACAATTCTCTGTGCTATACAGTAGGACCTTATTGTTTATCTGTTCTGTATGTAATAGCTTACATCTGCTAACCCCAACCTCCCATTCCATCCCTCCCCCAACCTTCTTCCCCTTGGCAAACACCAGTCTGTTCTATACGTCCATGATTCTGTTTCTGTTTCATAAGTAGGTTAATTCGTGTTGTAATTTAGATTCCACAGATAAGTGATACCACGTGGCATTTGTCTTTCTCTTTCTGACTTCACTCAGTTTAAGAATTTCTAGTTGCATTTATGTTGCTGCATATGATATTCTTTCATTCTTTTTATGGATGATTAATATTTCATTATATATATGTACAACAATCTTCTTTTTTTAAGTTTATTTATTTCTAATTGAAGGATAATTGCTTTACAATATTGTATTGGTTTCTGCAATACATCAACATGAATCAACCATTGGTATATTTATGTTCCCTCTCTCTTGAACCTCCTACAACAATCTTCTTTATCCCTTCATCTGTCAATAGACATTCAGGTGTTTCCATGTCTTGGCTATTGTGAATAATGCTGCTATGAACATGGGAGTGCTTGTATCCTTTTGAATTATAGTTTTGTCCAGAGTCCAGATGTATTCCCAGGAATGGGGTTGCTGGATTGTATTAGAGTTCTATTTTTAGTTTTCTGAGGAACCTTTATACCATTTTCCACAGTGACTCCTCCAACTTATGTTTCCACCAACACTATAGGAGAGTTTCCTTTTCTCCACGCCCTCCCCATCTTTTGTTATTTGTAGACTTTTTAATGATAGTCATTCTGACTGGTATGAGGTGGTACCTATTTGTGGTTTCACTTTGCATTTCTCTAATCATTAGCGATATTAAACATCTTTTCATGTGCCATCTGTGTCTCTTTTGGAGGGATGTCTGTTTCAGTCTTCTGGCTAATTTTTGACCGCGTTTTTTGTTGTTGTTGAGTTCTGTGAGCTGTTTGTATATTTTGGAGATTAAGCCTTCATCTGTTGCATCTTGTGCAAATATTTTCTCCCATTCTGTAGGTTGTCTTTTTGTTTCCTTTATGGTTTCCTTTGCTGTGCAAAAGCTTGTAAGTTTGCCTATGTCCCATTTGTTTATTTTTATTTCTATGGCCTTGGGAGACTGACTTAATAAAACATTGGTATGATTTATGTCAAATAATATTTTGCCTATATGAAAATTCTTTCCTTAAAGACAGAGTCTTGTTGGCACAACAGTTTCCACCCCAGATCCACTTCATATATATTCAGGAATTAGATCTTCCAAGATTCCAGTGAGCATTTTTTTCCCTGGGGAAAACTCAAAGGGGGAATATAAATGGGATGAAATATAGTCCCTGCTGCTGCCGCTGGTCTCAGAACCATAACAGATATTTCCCCCCACCCCTCTGCTGTTATCCATTTCAGATTCCCCTCACCTCTGCAAGTACTTCTGCTTGTCTTGATTGCTGACCTGGTATGGTGATCCAGACCTTTGAGCTTAATGGCTTTGGAAACCTGATCCTGGTACCCTTCTTAGGTCAGACTTGGTTTATTTGTCTTTTACATTCATCATTAGGTAATGGCATATCAAGAGACATTCAGATATGCATCTGGATGCCAAACATAGTCTTGCCTGCCTTCATTGTGCCAAAGTAGCTCTCTGATGAGGGTCAATTACCTCTGCAGAGATGGCATCTCTTCTTTTTTATCCACAGGTCTTTAGACACAGGAATCCACAAAATAGCAGATAACAGCCCTAACTTACAATTTAATTACTCTAGCTGTGTCTCCTTCTTGGGTGACCAGGACCCCTAAACCCACAGAGGTTAAAGTTGTGGGAATGGAAAGCATAAATTTCCTAATTGGGCCACAGTGACTAGACCACTCCTGCTTCTGTACCTTGGTTCTCAGGCCCGCATGTTCTGATTATTGGAGACAGAGCACTTAGGCAGATCTTTGGTTCAAGGTTTGTACTGTGCCCTAGAGGTTGGCTCACCTTCCTTGTAATATCGCTTCTGAGTTGGTAGTTTAGCCATGACTTCCACAAGCCATTCTAACACACTTTCTTGCCAGGAATGTCTGGATGGTGAGATATGTTCTATGACCAGTGGCTCTCACAGACTATACTCTCTCAGTCTTTGCTTTGTAGGGCCCCGCAGTCTGATTCTAAGATAGAACTAGAGTTCTATGTTGGTGAATCAGACAATCTGTATGCTTTTGAGAGTGCTTTTGCTGAATTTCCATGGGCAAGAAAGGCATACTCATACCTGAAAAATATTTCTATTTTTGTCAGAATGAATATGCCATCTCATCCAAATGAAATGCCATTTTCTGGACTGAAAAGGTCTCATGCAGTCAACTTGCCAGCAAGTGGCCAATTGGTTTCCTGACAGAGTGATATCATATCGGGATCTCAGCACTGGTCTCCATTTCTGATAGACTGGATATTTAGTGTCAACAGTTTCTAGGACACCGTTATTAAGTGGGAGTCTGTGCCTTTGGAATATGAGCAGTCCCTGTGATGGTGGCCATTGTTCAACTGCCCATCATGCTAAAACTAAGGTGCCCAGTAGCAGAGCCTGACTGATGGCAGCTGGCCAAGTCGTTTTGTCTAATTGGTGTCTGCACTGTCTTTCGTCTCAGAAACTCTCTGTGGGCTACTAAGACTCTTCCCAAAGAATCCCCTCCTGCGCACATGGTATTCTACTGCCACCACTCCCTGCCCTGCAAATTACCCTGTTGGTCATCTTTTTTTTTTTTTTTTTTTTTTTTAAAATCTTTAATTCTTGCATTCCCAAACATGAACCCCTCCACCTCCCTCCCATAACATCTTTCTGGGTCATCCCATGCACCAGCCCCAAGCATGCTGCATCCTGCGTCAGACATAGACTGGCGATTCAATTCACATGATAGTATACATGTTAAATTCCATATATGTGTTAGTATACTGTATTGGTGTTTTTCTTTCTGGCTTACTTCACTCTGTATAATCGGCTCCAGTTTCATCCATCTCATCAGAACTGATTCAAATGAATTCTTTTTAACTGCTGAGTAATACTCCATTGTGTATATGTACCAAAGCTTTCAAACACATGAAAAGATGCTCAACATCACTCATTATTAGAGAAATGCAAATCAAAACCACAATGAGGTACCACTTCACACCAGTCAGAATGGCTGCGATCCAAAAATCTGCAAGCAATAAATGCTGGCGAGGGTGCAAACTAGTACAGCCACTATGGAGAACAGTGGAGATTCCTTAAAAATTGCAAATAGAACTACCTTATGATCCCACTTGGGCATACACCGAGGAAACCAGAATTGAAAGAGACATGTACCCCAATGTTCATCGCAGCACTGTTTATAATAGCCAGGACATGGAAACAACCTAGATGTCCATCAGCAGATGAATGTTGGTCATCTTTTAATCTTTATCCTTCCAAGTCCATGACCAGCCACCCAAGTCGTTCACCACTCCCTGTGAGTCTGTGTATATTCAGATATTAGGCCACTTACCTTTCCACATTCATCCTCTCCTTTCACTATCCATTTCATGCTTTCCTCACCTCAGCCAGCTCCTCTGTTGATCCTGGTCACTTGCCTGGTTTGGTGACCCAGACACTTAGGCACAAATGGTCTAACACCTAGTCTTGGAGTTCTTCTCAGGTCAGAGAAGGGTAGATGATCAGGTTTATTTCCAAAAGCCCTTCTTGTTAGGAATACTTCCACACATAACTGTTTTTCAAGGCCAACCCAGGGTGAGGCTGTAGTGTATCTGTGTGTTTTCAATTTTGACACACAGGATGAGCCAGTTCATTTGTCTATGTGGCATAGTTTTTTTCCCTCTTGATAGGGAGATCACAGGAGCCTCTCTTGGCTATCCCGTGCAGCTGTGGGTGTGATCTGAGAATGGCATGCTGGCACAACAGTGGGAGATGACATTAGAGTCTGGGTTCCATGCCGCTGGCTTGATTTTCTTCTTTGGCCCTGCTTGTAACTTATTCTAGAAGTACTTTTTCAGTCTTGCAGTATATCGCTGCCGGGCTTGCTTGATATTATGACGTGGTGAATCAGACACAACCCAGTTCATAATAGGTCATTCTGGATGCATGGTCACTTGATGTCCCACAGGCAAATGTTCTGTATCTATCAAATACCAATAGCTATGTCAAATGTTATTTTTCAAAAAGTATATAATTCTTCAATGGGAGTGGCATGGCCTTGCTCCAGAAGCCCAGGCATCTATACTGTTATTCTCCTATTAGGGCTTACCATAAATTGCATATGATATTTTCCCTGTAAGTAATACCCCTAATACCATGCCATTTTCAGCACATTTGCACTGCATCCTGAGCCTGCCGTGCAAGTCCCTTTTCTCCTCTGGTCTCTCTAAAAACTGACAGCCTTCTTGGCATGGGTGGAAGGAACATTGAGTATGCTGCCTAATAGGCGCTGTGCTTTAAGTCTTCGTGGTAGGGGAAATATGATGAAATAATTTGATATTTTACTTTGCATGGGGTGTCCCAGCATGCCTCTAAGCACTTGGACCTCTCAAAATTTTACTAATGCAGAAGCCTTCTTGATATTTGTAAGGAGTGTCTAAATGCCAAAGCACATGCATCTTAGCAAGACCTCCACCGTGCTAGCAGCTTCTTGGTCATCTCGACCAATAAACATGATGTTATCGAAGTATGGATTAATGTGGTATTCTGTGAAATATCCAGATGGTTAAGATCTTTTCAAACTACAGTATGTCAGAGGACAGGAAAAGTTAACACAGCCCTGAGGCAAAAGTATAAATGTATATTGATGTTCATTCCATATGAATTCAAGCTGTCACTGCTTCCTTATTTAATAGGGAAAGAATACACTTGTGAAATAAGTGGCTATATGTCATATACCTGGGGCCATATTAATCTGCCCTAGCCAAGACATCATATCTGGTCCAGCAGCTGCAGCTGGAGATGATATTTAGTTGTGTTTGCAGAAGTCTCTTGCCTTTAGAAGACATCTTTTTTTTTTTTTTTTTTTTTTTGCAGGGGCAAGACTGGTAGATGAGGTTGTGATGGGTACTAACATTCCCACATCCTTCAGATCTCATGGGATGCTCTTATTTCTGGCATACCCTGAATATGCAGCCTCTAACATTTTATCTTCTCCAGGGGAGAGGAGAAAGGAGCTGCTTTAGCATTTGCTCCAAAATCGCCCTTTCCCCACAAGTCGAAGGACCCACTTGGGGAGTTATGTTGACTGTAAGCTATATCCACCCTAAATGTATACTGGGAGAGTGGTTAAAAGACTAAATTGGTAGGTTTGGGAGCCTAATGGTCCCACTGTGAGCTGAACTTTGTCCAGGATTGAATTTACAAAGTGGCCCCTCTGACAAAGGGAACATGTTAGTACTTTACATCTCTCGGCACTCCAGCAGTTCTGAAAACGTTTGGATAAGAGACTCAGGTGAAGATGGTGTCATAGAGCTTCCTGAATTTCACTTCTCTGACAGGCATACTAAATGTACAGTTACATAGAGCACAACTCCTTCTGAAAGAAATCCAGCAACTAGCTGAGTGACTCTTTTACATCAGGCTACTGAGAAAACACCCACATTGAAATTGGTAGGAAAGGCTGAGACACACTCTCAACTCCACTCTGACACAGCAACATAAAGTCAGGAGGGAACCCCAATTCCCAGCTTCTCCATGAAGAGTGAAAGGTTTGAACTGAATATCTAGGGTCTGAAGTTTTAAGGTTTCCACCCAAAGAATGCCCCACCCCCTGACACTTGGCTCTGAGAATCAAAGAGGCTCACATTTCCAAGTCCCACTGACTATAGAAAACCAAGAAGATGCTATAAATGGTGTACTCAGGGCTTAGCTCAGAGGGAACAGGCAGAAACCCCCATCTCCTCCTTGTCTTTCCTTGGAAGGGGTTTCTCTATGTACTTTACAGGTTGCTGCCTGGAGGTTCAGCTAATTAGCATACATCTAGGTGCTGACTGCAGTCCTCCTTGGAATCCAAAAGAGCAGGTGGTCACTTCTTCACCCTTTGGCTCGTTCCAACAACAAAGCCAAGTTGCCAGTATCTCCCAGGAAGGTGCTTTACCACACATCTAGCACCCTAACTTTGATGGCTTCCATCCAAGGAACAGGACCCCAAATCGCTTAGCACTGATAGCCAGCAGAGTATGAATGCATGAGACCCAAAGGACTATGGCAAACAAACATTTTTCAAATGGGTCCAGGGGCACTCTATACCTATACAGCCACACTCAAGTGCAGAGAGAAGTAGGCAAAAAATGCTCAGCTTCCAGTTTCTTCCTGGAATGGGAAGCTACTGCCTGAGGCCTGCATATAGGTGGTGACTGAGGTCTCCCCTTTGGGACACTGATGGATCTTGGCACAATTTCAACTATCAGGAGCCATTAGAACAAAGATGGGAGCTTACACAATCACAGAAGTTTGAGAGGCAACCAGGAGTTTGGGCTAGATTGATTGATGAGGTTCATCTCCTACATGACGCCAGTCCATCAAGATCGGAAGAGGTGGCTGTTTTATCTATCTGTGCAGAAACCAACATACAGACTCTATGGAAATAAAAAACCAAGGAGATATATTCCAAATGAAAGACTAAGATAAATCTCCAGAAACTGATCTTGTTGAGATGGAGATAAGTGGTTTACTTGCTAGGGAGTTCAAAATATCAGTCATAAAGAAGCTCACTAAGGTCTGGAGGGTAATGGATGAACAAAGTGAGAATTTCAGTAGAGATAAAAAATATGAAAAGAGTCAAACAGAAACCATAAAGCTGAAGAAAATATCAGTTGAACTGAAAATTGCCGTAGAGGGGTGAATCAGGAGACTAGATCAGGTGGAGCAAAGTCTCATAGAATTTGAAGACAGGGCACTGAAATTTATCCAGTCAGAGGAGCATAAAGAAAAAAGAATGAAAAAAAGTGAAGATAGCTTAAGGGACTTATGAACACCATCATGAGGACCACTGTAAGTACTGTAGAGTGTCCAGAAGGAGAAGAGAGAGAGAAAGAGGCAGAAAGCTTATTCAACAAAATAATGGCTGAAAACTTCTCTAACTTGGGATAGAAACAGATGTCCAGATCCAGGAATCCCAGTGCATTCCAAGTAAGATGATAAAGAGACCTACACCATGGTACGTTGTGATTGAAGTTACATGTATAGTATAACTCAGAGAAGGCAATGGCACCCCACTCCAGTACTCTTGCCTGGAAAATCCCATGGATGGAGGAGCCTGGTGAGCTGCAGTCCATGGGGTTGCTAAGAGTCAAACACGACTGAGTGACTTCTCTTTCACTTTTCACTTTCACACATTGGAGAAGGAAATGGCAGCCCACTCCAGTGTTCTTGCGTAGAGAATCCCAGGGATGGGGGAGCTTGGTGGGCTGCCATCTATGGGGTCGCACAGAGTCAGACACGACTGGAGCAACGCAGCAGCAGCAGCAGTATAGTGTAATTAAGTTAAAGATAAATTAAAGATAAAAAGAAAAGTTTCAGAGCAACAAGAGAAAAGCAACTTGTTATATACAAGATAACTTTCATAAGATTATAAGATTTTTCAGCAGAAATCTCGCAGGCCAGGAGGGAGTGGGAAGATATATTCTAAGTGCTGAAAGAAAAACACTTTATTTGGCAAAGTTGTCCTTCAGAAGTGAGTAAGAGATAAAGGCTTTTCCAAAATATATAAGGGACTCAAACTGGAAACAAACAAAATGACACACACACACACAAGCAATTAAAAATGGGCAAGAGACCCGAATAGACATTTTCCAAAGAAGACATACAAATGGCCTAAAGGTACATGAAATGGTTCTTAGCCTCACTAATCATCAGGGAACTACAAATCAAAAACCACAATGAAATATTACCTCAAATCTGTTAGGATGTCTATTACCAAAAAGGGAAGAGATAACGAACTCTGAAAAGATTACCATCATGCACTGTTGGTGGACATGTAAACTGGCACAGCCATTATGGAAAACAGTATGAAGATTCCTCAAGAAATTTTTAAAAAGAATTACCATATGATGCTTTCAAACTGTGACACTGGAGAAGACTCTTGAGAGTCCCTTGGACAGAAAGGAAATCAAACCAGTCAATCCTAAAGGACATGCAACCCTGAATATTCACTGGAGAGACTGATGCTGAAGCTGAAACTCCAATACTTTGGCCACTTGGTACGAAGAGTCAACTCACTGGAAAAGACCCCAATGCCAGGATAGATTGAAGGCGGGAAGAGAAAAGGGCAACAGAGGATGAGATGGTTGGATGGCATCAACTCAATGGAGATAAGTTTGAGCAAACTCCAGGAGACAGAGAAGCCTGACATACTGCAGTCCATGGGTTCACAAAGAGTTGGACATGACTGAATGACTGAACAACAGCAACCACCATATGATCCAGAAATACCACTATGCCTGTGAACTCATTTTGGATATATAACCAAAGGAAATGAAATCGGTACCTTGAAGAAATACCTGTATTCTCATATTCATTGGAACATTATTTACAATAGCCAAGGTATGGAAACAATCTAAGTGTCCATTGACAGATGAATGGATAAAGAAATGAATATGTATATGTTTATGTGTCTCTCTGTGTGTGTATATATTTATTCACCCTAAAACAGAAGGAAACCTATCATTTGCAACAACATGCATGAAGATGCAGAGCTTTATGCTAAGTGAAATAAGCCAGGCAGAGAAAGACAAATACTGTATGGTATCACTTACATATATAATCCAACACAAAACAAAGTTGAGTTCACACACGCAGAGAATAGACTGATAGTTGCCTAGGACTGGGGAGGTGGGAGAAACGATAGGGAGAGGCTGCTAAAAAGGCACATATTTTCAGTTACGAGATGAATAAGATCTGAGGATCTAATGAATAACATGGCGATTATAGTTGAAAAAACTGTATCGTGTAATTGACTTTGCTAAGAGAGTAGAACTTAAGTGTTCTCACACACGCACACAAAGGTGTATGTGTAGGATGATAGATGTGTTAATTAACTCAGTGGTGGAAATCCTTTCTCAACGTATAGCTGTAGTGTTAGCCACTCAGTCATGTCTGACTCTTGGCGACTCCAAGGACTGTAGCCTGCCAGGCTCCTCTGTCCATGTAATTCTCTAGGCAAGAACACTGGAATGTCCCTTCTCCAGGAGATTTTCCTGACCCAGGGATCAAACCCGGGCCTCCCACATTGCAGGCAGATTCTTTACTGTCTGAGCCACCAGGGAAGCCCCTTCTCAATGTACACATTTATCAAATCACCATATACACTTTAAAAATGTTACAATTTTATTTGTCATACCTCAGCAAAGCTGAAAAAATTAACAAATGAAAATGTTTGGATATCTCCCTGGCTTCAGCGTTCAGTTTTCTGAGTAAATGAGGTTTCTTTGGGGAAAGACTGAAACTATTTTTACTGTGTATCTCTGTCATCTTGTATTAATAGCAGGGTTCTTCCTCTTGCGGATTTAGTTGTCTCCTCAGCCAGTGGATTCTAGATCCAAAAACTGGATCGGATACAGAAACTGGGCAAGGAATTGTGGTATTCTACTAAGGCAACTGTATTCAGATATCTGATCATCCTTCCTAATTTCCTCTGGTGGTACAGTCTGAATAGCGTCCCTATTGGTTGTCCAAGCATTTTGCCCCAGGGAAGCTGCATCCTTTAAACTCCATTGCTCTGAAGGTCAGGCCCGCCTTGGTTGCCACTCTGACTTGCTGGTTAGAGTAATCCCATCTACCTGTCTTTCAACGGCTGGCAGTACTGCCTGGTTTGCATCGTCCTGGAGCCGCCCCCGTTACTATCAGTGAACCCAGGTCTGTAACGACTACCTACAGACAGCTCTGATCTGTAGAAACAGCACCACTCGACATTGTCATGGTGCTGTTGTTCTCTTACAAGATCACTCTTTATGGCCTTGATGATTGATGCAGCCTTCTGGCTTTCCTCTGGAACATGCTTACTTGGGTTTTCTGGCCTTACGTAGTATACCCACTTTAGCATGCCCACTTCTCTAATTCTTTTACTCCCTCCCTTTATCAACTACCATGAGAACTGTGATATTTGAACCTCACTGGCTGTGGACAGTCACTTTTTCCAGGTTTGTAGGAGTCATCCTCAAAGGAAGTTTATATTATCTTCTGGGGTCTTTTGCCAGGGTATTAAATTCTGTTTCTCAGGAGAGTACTCTCAAGTCATTAAACTCTTCTTTATCTCATTTGATGTTCTTGCCCTCTTGATGAAATATCTATTTTAACTCCCACCATACCTAGTGGCTGGAGAAGGCAATGGCACCCAACTCCAGTACTCTTGCCTGGAAAATCCCATGGACGGAGGAGCCTGGAAGGCTGCAGTCCATGGGGTCACTGAGGGTCTGGCATGGCTGAGCGACTTCACTTTCACTTTTCACTTTCCTGCATTGGAGAAGGAAGTGGCAACCGACTCCAGTGTTCTTGCCTGGAGAATCCCAGGGACAGGGGAGCCTGGTGGGCTGCCGTCTATGGGGTCGCACAGAGTCGGACAGGACTGAAGCGATGCAGCAGCAGCAGCAGCATACCTAGTGGCTAGGTTTTATGGATATAGTCCCTTTGTCCCTTATAAGGCCAAACATATCAGCAGCTAGGCTATGCTGAGATTTAACTTCAGAGTCCAAAAGAGAAGGTGCAGGCAGGTCCTGGGAGGGGGACATGCCTTCTTGAGGAGGTCTCTTCATGGTCTTCAAGCAAGGAGGTGATGTTAATTCTTCCTAGGGAGGGCTAGTCCACTTATTTAGACTCAGGAAGTTCAGGAAAGCCTAACAATTCAAAGTTTTGGGGATACCAATCCAGATGTTTCCGTCCCATATGTCAGGGTCCCAGATTTTGCCGGAGTCCTGACCTTGAAATAGCAGAACTTCCTTGGCTCAGACTGTAACCTTCTTTGGAGGATAGTAGTAGAGAGAGAATGTTTGTGTCCCCTCAAAATTCATATGTTGACACCTAATTTCCAATGGGATGGTATTTGGAGGTGAGGGTGTTGTAGGGAAGTTATTAGGTCGTAAGGATGAAACCCTCATAAATGAAGTGAGTGTTCTTTTTCGAAAAGAGGTCCCAAAGAGAGTTGCCTTGCCCATTCTGCCGTGTGAGAACACAGGGACAGATGGCTGTCTATGAACCAGAAAGTGGGCCTCCCCAGACATAAGACACGCCTGGGCCTTGATCTCAGGCTTCCCAGATTTCAGCATATGAGAAATAAATGTTTGTTGTTTATAAACCACCCAGTCTGTGGTATTTTGGTTAAAGCAGCCCAAACAGAATAAGGTAGTTTGGCTATTCTTATAATGAAGCTCTGGCTCTGGTCCTCCCCCTCCCACTGCAGAAAATGAGATTGTTTTCATATGCCACTAAGTGGCATTGTCTTATTTGGCTTTCAGTTGCCTATTAATAGCTCTAAGACTTATTATCTTTTTCTAGAATGTCATTCAAGCTCAGCCACTGGAATCTGCTGCACTTAGTTTCTTTCCCCACATAGTTTTCAAAAGTCTGATATAAAGTACCATTAATGCATGCCTTTCTGCCCATATACCTTCCCAGTTCAGCTCTAAGTGTCCATTTAACAACTGGACAGTCATGTTGTGCCAAGGACTAAGTACTTTACTGACGAACAGCAATTGGATCTTCACTGACAACCAGGTGATGAGTGTGTGGTCCGTCTCCAGAACCCCATCTTGCCATCTTCTTTCTTCAGTCGGTCCTGGAGCCAATGGACCCATGCTGGGTTCTCCAGGGAGCAGTTTTGAGTCAGAGTTTAATGTACAAGGTATTTATTAGGGGTGCCCTTGGACTCATAGCCCTGATAGAGAAGGGAAGAGAATATGCTGAGGTAGAAAGACAAGTCAAGTTGTGATGTCACCAAAACTGTAAGAAAATCTGGAGCTACAATGACGTATTGGAGCCAATTGACCGAAAGCTGGGCTCTTAACAAGCACATCAGTCAGTTTTTGGATGTGGGTTGCTGCCCTCGCAGCAAGGGACAGGATTTGGAATGAGAAGCTCTGCAGCTGAAGCAGTCTCTGAAGGGCGGATGGCTGGAGGCTTTGTGTTGACACTACACTCCAAAACAAGGGCCACAAATCTTTTCATTTATGGGGAGGGGCCTGGGCAACACAGCCCAGCATTGACCACAGAAAACATATGGCCCTTACTCTCCCACCCCCAACACATTCCTTATATCGCCTCCCAGGCTTGTTGCTAACTTGCTGTCTTTTGCCACATTGATGCTGTGCCATCTTGGTTTCTCACATATTAAATCCCTCCATTACTTATTTCCCATGATTGTTAAAGGGGTCGAAAAGGACAATAGGTATGAAAAGGCTTTGTAAACTCTAAACCACTTTATGAATCCTAGCAAGTATTATAGGGGCTTCCCAGGTGGCTGAGTCAGTAAAGAATCTACCTTAAATGCAGGAAATGCAGGAGATGTGGGTTCGATTCCTGAGTCAGGAAGATTGCCTGGAGGAGGGCATGACAACCCACGCCATATTTGTGCCTGGAGATTCCCACGGAGCCTGGCAGGCTATAGTCCATAGGGTCTCAAAGAGTCGGACACGACTGAAGCAACTTAACACACATGCATGGGAAAGTTATCATTGCTAACTTTCAAAGTTATAAAACATCAAGAAATATTTGGTAAAAAATAAATTTCACCTGATAAACCTCTGTTAACGAAACTGCCTAGTTTCTGAGGTTGACCCATGGAGACTCTGCTTTTCATAATAACACTGCTTCAGGATACCAGATTTTTTAAAGCTGTTTTGAAGATCAAAAAACCATCTTTAGAGTTCATTACTATTAGCAAAACCTCAGTAACAAAAGTCTGATATTTGGCAGTGGAGATGAGGGGGAAAATGTGGGGAGAGGGGGAAAGGACGGTTATTTACCAAGTTCTAATTGCCGAACACTGTGTCAGGGCTTCACATGTTGCTTTCCCCGTCAACCACGTGAAGTTTAAAAGTGGGTCTTAAGAGCTCCAGGTCAAACAGCAGGCTCTTTATTTCCATTTCAGGAATCCCCGTTGCCTCCTTTAAGAGACAAGAAGACCCACAAATCCTGTCTCGCTGTTTCTAAGGTACAGAAACTGAAGTCAATTCTCTCTTCCTTTCTTGGAAAAATTCTGTTATGTCTGCAGAGCATGTCTGTAAAAACACAAAAATTAATACATCATATCCATCTTCAAAGTAGCCATATTTGGGAATTGGGAAACTACAGTGAGTATTTTTCCTGCAGCAAATCAGAGGCTAAGCCAGACGCCCAAGCCCCAGAATGCACCTGTGTTCGGCAGTTGTGTCTGGGGAGTCGCCCAGCGTGATCTACTGTGCTAGCTCTTTCCAAGAGGAGCCTCAGAAGGGAGGAGAAGAATGTCTGAGGGCTCGTCTGGGGAGAAATAAAAGAAATAATTGTTCTAAAAAAAGGAGAAATTGGTATTTCACCGGCAGCCTAAGATGCACAGAAGCACTTTAAACTCCTGTGGCTGGCATCCGTCATCTGAAAATCACCAACTTGTTTAAAAATCCCTCACCGGGGGATTGTGCTGCTGCTGTCAGGCAGCCTGAAATCGAGTGTGTCTAGACACTCATATGTCCTCAATGGGGGCCCTGCGGGACTGATGTGCTGCGGCCTGAATGCCTCTTGCCAACATTCGTATGGGAACGGCAGAACAAGAAACTCGATTTCAGCACAAGTCAGCTGCTATGGAGAAGGAGCCACATGGAAGTGAGGTTTGGCCATCAAGGTTTCAATGAGCCCCAGATGTACGGCAAAGGGGAGGATTTTTGCCCCAGACAAGGCCCTCTACTGCAGTGCACATTGTTCCCGGTTCTGGCTTTCTTAACACAGAGACGAAGTGATCCTGCCTGGAAACAACGCAAGTGTTGTGATACTCAGAGCTGTGGGGTATGTGTGGGTCTGTGGGTAATGAGTCTAAAGCGCCTATTCCAAACTAGATCTGGGTTCATGTTTTTCTGTCAGCACCTACCGTTATTTAATTTCCCTCTTCCCTTCACTGTGAAATTGTACTCTGATAAAGTGTTTTAACTTGGTGAAGAGATGAATGGCACTGTGGAAGGTAAAGCTAAGTTACACTGTAGCAATAATATTAAAGCAAACCAGAGAAATGCTTAACAATGCCACGTGGTCACGTTTATTGGAAGTCAGGATCTAAGGGCTCCTCTTCATTCAACTACCACATCAGTGTGTGATGTTAGCTGAGCCAAGGTGCCCCCACTTGGTTTCCTGTTTCTTCATTGGCAGGATGGACAGAGGTAGGCAGTCTGAAAGACTGCTTCCCATCATAGGAGATTATGGTTGCCATCATTTTGTAGCTATCCTCTATCCACCTGCAAACATCTGTCTCCACGATGATGGTCTTTGCACTCTAGCCTGGTGGCCAGGTGAATGGTATAAAATTTTCAATTGCAGGTGATGGAAATCAAACCAACAGTGGTTTAAGCCTTGATGAAGCTGAGCTATGATGAAACATGGCGCGAGGTGGTTGGGAAGGTAAGGTTCGTTTTTTGAATCAACTTTATCATTATGATTCAAAGCACTTTATTCATGTTTGAAGCTATGTTTGGGGTGGTATCTACCTAGTGGATTGACTCCTGTATTATTGTGGAATCCCTGTCATGTTTTTGCCTTATATGTGTATCTAGTTCTGTATCTCTCCTTGCCTTAGAGAATAATTGCTCTGATAGTAGTTACAGTGGATTTTTTTTCTTTTGCTAGTGTGTATAGTATTTTTTTTTTAATTTTAAATCTTTTGGGTATTTGTATTTCAGGCATATACGTCTGTGTTTTGCAGCACATAACTGAGTTTTGGTATTTTATCTGGCTGGTGTATTAATCTTTTCTGTGAAGTATTTAATTAATTTAAATGTAATATATTTACTGATATATTTAAAATTTATCTCTGTCTTACTATTGTTTTCTCCTTTTGATCCGTTTTATGTTCCTGTTTCGCTGTTTCCTTGGTTCTTTTATAGTAATCAAATATTTTAGTATTCAAATTCTCTATTTCTAGCTGGTTGGTTATACATTCCTTTATAAATTTTTTTAGTGGTGACACTAGAGATTTATCACCAATTAATCATAATTGAAGTTCTGCCTTTTGGTATTTAAGATTTAGGATTTGCCCCTTCTGCCTTTTGTGTTATTATTGTCATATATTTTAATTCTACGTATATTTCAAATCGTTTGAGAGATTACTGTCATTGTTACATGCAATCAATACTTATTTACATTGACCACATTGTACCTTTTCTGTTCTTCATTCCTTCCTACAATTCCCTTCTCAGATGATTTTCCTGGATCATTTTTCTTCTCCCTACAAAACTCATTTTACTATTTCTTTTACTTTTACTATTTCTAGAGCAGGTTTGCTGGTGGTGTATTATCTTAGTTTATGTTTGTCTTAAACTGTATTTATTTCACTTTCAGTTTTGAAGGGTAGAATTCTAGATTTTCAGTCCTATCTTTCAGCATTTTAGAAATGTCACTGCCTTGTTTCCTGGCTTTTGTTGTTTCAGTTGAGACCTAATATTTATCGCTGCTTTATTGAAGTTAGTGTATCTCGTTTCCTGACTGCTTTTATGATATTTCTCTTTATTTCTTTCTATGATGTAGGCCTGGTTTAGATTTATACTTCTGTTGACCTGTCTTTCAGGTTGCTTCTAGATATGAGCAAGTCTAGAAAAGTATCTTGCGAAAGGAAGTGAAATCCCTGCTATTGGTTTATACTCATTAGGGTTTATTTTCTGGAATTGGGTAGTTTGCCACCCCATTCCAAATCAGTGTTCTATTATCAGGATGTGAAATGGCCTTTAGATGAAAAGTCCTATCCTGTTTCAACATGATACAAACAGAAGGGAATACAGAAAAAGGACTATAGTAGGTGGTCAATGCCCTGATTCTTGAATGAATAAATAATTAATTAATGACAAAATAGTTACTTTGGACTGGTTGGGTGGGAAAGTAAAAGGTAAGTTTATGAAATTGGTCCTTCCATTTCCCTTCCTGAGCAACATGTCTACCTGTGTGCTCTGTAAGGGTAGAGATTGTGTCCTACCGTCTTTGAAGTTAATATGTTGTTATACAGAATGCATCCCGCTGCCATTTGTTAATCTGAAGAGAACTTTGAAAGATTGAAGAGGATTTGGACAGTTTTAGAGAAGAGTGTAACTGTTGATATGGTGAGAAGTGTGTGTGTTGAAAGTGAAAAGTCACTCAATCATGTCCGACTTTTTGCTACGCCATGGACTGTAGCCCACCAGGCTCCTCTTTCCATAGAATTCTCCAGGCGAGAATACTGGAGTGGGTTGCCCTTACCTTCTCCAGGGGATCTTCCCAACCCAGGGGTTGAACCTGGGTCTCCTGCATTGCAGGCAGATTCTTTACTCTCTGAGCCACCAGGGTGAACAGTTGTGAGTGTAGGGTGTGTGAGGGCTGGACAGTATGCAACAATCTCACTATGATGGCAAGTTCATGTTAGCAATAAATGAAGAACTATCTGCCAGGGCTGAGCATTTAAGAGTTTTTATATAAATGGGTATCAAATGATAGGTATTTCACTTGGCAGAAAATAAAAGAAATAAGAAAGGAACCAGCCCAAGGTCACAGTATCTAAGATAGAATCTGCTAAGTAGTCCAGGTAGCAACACTAGTGCTCTACTCTCCATTAAAATGAAATCGTTCCAATGAATTTCAGGGAGTTTTGAAAGACATTGTGTGACCTAGACACCAGATACATTATACACAGCTGAGCTCCACTTAATTGCATAATGAATGAATCAACTACTTTAAATCACTTTACAAAATCCCATGCACTATCACATTTCCTTCCTTGTTACCAATATGTGTTAAATGCAGTCCTCATAGAGAAATAATTCACTTCATTGTATTAAAAATGCCCAATTGGAGCCCTTTAAATGTTGCAGTTCTCAATTATCTCACCCCAAATCCACTATGAAGCGATAATTAGGGGCTAAAAGCTAAACCGATTACTGCAGAATTTTCTCCTGACAGCCATTTAATAGCTAATCAGGTGTTAAATCCCCAAATTATGCATTTCTTAGCAGCACACAGATCACAATAAATTTTAAAAGTTTTAAGTTATCAACTTGTCTTTCATGACTTTGCCCCAACACACCAAAAGTAAAGGAATTAACAGTTTAGAGGATTAAAAAATCCTTGACAGTTTATTCCATTTCTTTATGTGGAATGTTTGTTTTGATTAATGATGACTCAAATCCAAATTCTGACCACAGCACCATATCCTAAGACCCGTCTTTGCCCAGAGAGAGATTCTACATCTTATTAGTGTCAACATATTAGTGTTGCCTGATTTGTATATACAGGAAACCTACAACCAGAAGGGTGAGGTCAGGAAGCCAGTATATGTACAGTGAACACATAGGAACGACATATGTGGCTTTACTAGCTTTGAATGCCCTGAGTTCTCACAGGTATATGACACATGCGAGGGGCTTCCCAGGTGGTGCAGTGGTGAAGAATCTGCCTGCCAATGCAAGAGACACAGGTTCGATCCCTGGATGGGAAAGATGGCCTAGAGAAGGAAATGGCAACCCACTGAAGTATTCTTGCTTGGAAAATTCCATGGACAGAGGAGCCTTGAGGGCTCCATCCATGGGGTTGCAAAGAGTGAAATGTGACTGAGCATGCACGCACACACAGGGGTACCAACTGTTCCACCATTATTCTAATAACTACAGTGTAAAGTCTGTGGTTAGAGACACTGGACTTCACTCTGACAAGACTACTTATCACTACATCCAATGCACAGTGATCACCTAAGCAGCAGAGAGTGAGGGGGAGAATACATCTTTACATGGTGATTAATGGACCGTCACAGACACCCTTCTAGCTGCTAAGCTACTGTGGCCTTCTACTCCTACCTCAATGAAATGGAGGGGAGAGGAGCTAACAGGAAGATTTAAAATATATATAATTTACATACAAGGTAATTTTTCATCATGTTGAGCAATTTTAAAATAAATATAAGTAATCTACAAATTACTATGATACCTGTAATAGGTACCCTGATAGATAACATGGGCTTTCTTGGTGGCTCAGATGGTAAAGAATCTGCTTGAAATGCAGGAGACTGGGCTCAATCCCTGGGTCAGGAAGATACCCTGGAGAAGGAAATGGCCCCAGTATTCTTACTATCCATGCTATGAGGATGTTCCACATTATTACATATAAAGCCAGTGAATGAGTATAACACAGTTATTTGACTCTAGGTCTATGGTTTTCAACCAAGGGAGATTTTGCTTCCCAGAGGACATGGTCTTAATATCTGAATACTTTTTGGTTGTTGCAGTCAAAGGGCAACCTTTAAAGGAAGAATGTTCCTGGCATTTAGAGAGTTGAGGACAAGGATTCTGCTAAACATACTGCAGCGCACAGGACAGCTTCCTACCAACAAAGAAATATTTAGTGCCAGTAGTGCCAAAGTTGCAAAACACTCCTCTACTCTAGACCCCTGTAGCTTTGACACTGTATCTATTTGATCTGTATTCTCCAGGGCTGCGCAGGGGAAGATGGAGCACAGAAACAGTGGGCTATAGATCTTGTGAGTCTACATCCTATTCCCCATCTCTTATAAGAATATGTAGTATCTATCTATCTATCTATCTAGTATCTAGCTAGCTAGCTAGCTCTGTCATCCTATTCTCCAATTTTTTTCTGGGCTTTATTAATTTTTTTCATTATTTACAAAAATGCCTCCTCACTGCTTAGGAGCATTGTCAGTTTAGTTGCATAATTGCACCTTCATTTAACATACACTTTTCAAGCGTCTACTGTGTGCAATTTGTGGTCCTTGACTTCATGGATCTCAACTGGACAATATCAATAAAGATGTGCTAAAGATAAAAGTTAAGAAAACATATATATACATATATATGTATATATGCACACACACACACCATGTCACATATATTTGAGGGTCTCATTAGAAATCATTATTATTTGGACTGAGATTTTCTTGAGGGAATAAACAGGGAGAAGTACATTAAAGAATAAAACTGAACAATGACCCTATCTAAAGGGAATGGTTTTAGAACTGGGACTGTTCAACCTATAGACGGCGAAGCCAAAATATAGTGTCCTAAAGTTATAAAAGTCCCCCCAATTTTCTTCCTTTATAAAAAAATTTTAATGAAAACATTATATGCACTTAGTTTTGATGTGAAATAGTAATTACCAATAAGTAGCCATCTCTGCCCATTCTCCTTTGTGCCTTGACATCTCTCCAAAGCATTGACTTTTCCTTATGTTACCTGTTTCTTTTTTATATTTAGTGTGGTATTTTTAAATAAAACTTTTATACCATTCCTTGTTTTTTTCCTTTAAACCCTAGCAGGAGGAGCCTCACACCACAGAAGGCCCCACATGTCACAGAGACACAAAAATCATCTATTATAAAATACCCAGACACCTCTGTCTCTCAGGATCTGTGGCTCAGGACACACACAGCACAAGCTACTGTCCCAAACGTTGGCACTTGTGACCCACACTTCTTTGTCCCTAGGGAAGTGCTTTTCTACATTTCTTTCCCTGCATCCCCAAATCAAAAAGACTGACATTTGGTGGGTTGTGATGCTGTGGCTACACAGAAATCACTTCAAAATGTGGCAATGATTTGAGTGGCAAAAGCTTTTAGGAAAGAGAGAGGACGAATTAATTAACTTGTCAAATCCTTCCTCTCAGATTCTTGAATAAAGAAGAGTCATTTCCTAAGAATTTCTCATGTCCATTTCCTAGTTTGCAGTGCATAGCTTCATAAGTAATCACAAATTAGCACAATGTTCACAACAATTGCGCTTGGCAGCTGAGGAACAGTTCACACCATTAAGTAATTTATGTTCCTCTTTATCAAATGTAAGAAGCTTTCTAAATGAGTAGACTTTAGATTTACTAAATTTACTAAATTTTTAGATCTAGGGCAATTTATTTAGATTTAGAAAAATTGAGCAGATCATACAGAGAATTCCATATAAGCTTCTCCCCCTTATACAATTTCCCGTATTAGTAACATCTTGTCTTAATGTGGTTTATTTGTTACAATTAACAAACCACTGTTGATATATTATTAGCTAGAGTCCATAATTTACATACAATTTCACTGTGTGTTGTCTAGATCTATGAGTTTGAAAAATGCCTAATGTCATGTATTCATCATTACAGTATCAAAATAGTTTCATTGTGCTAACAATCTTCTGCGCTTCACCTACTTATCCCTCCAGCTATCCTCAAAACCCAGGCAACCACTGATCGTTTTATTGTCTCCATAGTACTAATATTAAACCGTTTTCATAATGTTATAGAGTTGGAATCACACAGTATGTAGCCTTTCTAGACTGGGTTCTTTTACTTAGCAATGTGCATTTAACTCTCCTTCATACCTTTTTTGTATTGATAGCTCATTTTAAAAATTGCTGAATAATATTCTGTTGTGCAGATATTCTAGAGTTTATCCATTTGCCTACTGAAGGTTATCTTGGTTTCTTCCAGTTTGGGGTACTTATGAATAAAACTGCTATAAACATTTATGTGTAGGTTTTGTATTTTCTGACATTATTTTTAAAAATATTTCCCTCCCTTTTATTCCATTCTTCTCTATTTAGAATTCTAATTACAAGCATGCTAGATGCCTTTTTACTTCCCCCACAGTGCTCTAATGCCTTGTTTTTTCCTTCAGTTGTTTTATCTTATCTCCTCTTCAGATTGAATCATTTTATTGCCTTCTCTTCAAAGTTCATTGATACTTTTAAAAATCATAGTTCTGCTGCTGCTAATGTTTCACTCACCGTAGTGAACTTTTAATTTCTGTCGTATTTTTTGGCTTTAGAATTTCTACTTAGTTCTTTTATGTAGTTTCCATTTCTCTCTTGATATTTTCTGTCTTTGTATTCATTAACACTGCATTTTCTTTTAATCCTTTGAGCATATTTTCTTTACATCATTTGACCTATTTATAATATTTACTCTAAGGAGTTTTCTGCTAAATACAATGCCCAGGTATACTTGGTTTATATTTCTTTTGATTATTCATTTTTCCCTGTGTGTATTACTCTTTCCTGTTTCTTTGCATTTCCAGGAATTTTTGGTTCAAAACTGTATGCTATGCTTTTGTTTATTGTGTGGTTTTGAGTTTTCGGGGGGTTGTTTATTTGTTGTAATATATAGTTACCTTGTCTGGACTAAAACCACAAAATCTGACTTCTCAGATTGTTCAACACCTAACTTTGTTCAGTTTCCAGCTGCTGCTTTATAAATATGGCCCTCTGGGTATCTCCCTTTTGCCTGTGTATTTTATTAATCAGTTGAGAATTTGAGCAAATTTAAACTAAGATTTTGGGGTTTATCCTCTCTCTGATTCCTTTGCTATGTGGTTCCAAATTTCCAGTTACTTCTTCAGCTCTAAGTTCTTCCCTCTGACATCTGAAGTCAGAAAGTTTTCTACCTTTTGCCGCTTGAAATGCATGGGGTGGGTGCTGAACTCAGCCAAGGCATAAGAAGTTCACACACCTCCTCAGGGGCCATCGAGTCTTCCAAGTGTAGACTATCCTCTAGTTTTGCCTGCCTTTTTGATGAGCTCCCTGGGGTCTCCTGTGTGCATGTGTAGTGTAATAGTCAGCCAGGGGTTTGGGCAGAGCTTATGCTCAGGTTTTAGATACCAGTCTTTCTGATCCTCTCTCACTTCCAAAAATCATTCCCTTAATTTCCCTGCTGCTCTGATAATCTGAACTCTTGTTTGCTGCCTTGAGCTGACAAGGCTGTGATTTTATGTCATGAGACCTGGGGTTGGAGTTTGGGATACAATTAGGTAATAAGGCTATATTATCCCAGTTCTCATCCAAAGCACCAGCTATCTATTAAGAGTATACTCCCTTCCAGTCTCTGCCTGCTCCTGGTCATTTTCCAGTGACTCTAAAAGATAATTTTAGTTATAATTCTATTCAGTTCAATAATAGTCTACTGGAGGTCAGCCTCTCCATTAGATCATCACCGTATATCCTGCCTGCTGCTGCTAAGTCACTTCAGTCGTGTCTGACTCTGTGCGACCCCATAGATGGCATCCCACCAGGCTCCGCCATCCCTGGGATTCTCCAGGCAAGAACACTGGAGTGGGTTGCCATTTCCTTCTCCAATGCATGAAAGTGAAAAGTGAAAGGGAAGTCACTCAGTCATGTCTGACTCTTTGCGACCCCATGGACCGCAGCCTACCAGGCTCCTCTGTCCATGGGATTTTCCAGGCAAGAGTATTGGAGTGGGGTGCCATCACCTTCTCCAATATCCTGCCTATGTCACATTAAGTTTTAAACTATGATAGAATTTAAAAGACAAAAACATTTTAAAAGATAATATCTATTTAACAAACACATACTACATATAGACATATAGAGAGATGCAATTTGTGACATCAGTAACAAATGGCAAGAGAGTGGAGAAATAAAGGAGTAGAAGATTTTTATGTGTGGTTGAAATCAAGTTGTTAGCTTAAAATAGAGTTTTATAACTTTAAGATGTTGTATGTACCAGTGATTCCCATGGTAACCACAAAGAAAACATCTACAGAAGATGCACAAAAGGAAATGAAAAAAAGAATCAAAGGATGTCACTATAAAAACCAACTAGATGCAAAAAAAAAAAGGCAGGAAGATAGGAAATGAGATACCGAAAAAAGCTATAAGACATTCTGAAAACAACAAAAAATGATAATATTAGGTTCTTCCCTATCAGTACTTACTTTAAATGGAAATAGATTTAACTCTCTAATTCAAAAGGTACAGATGAGCTAAATGGATTAGAAAAACAGAATCTATTACTTAAAAAACTAAAAATAGAACTGCCATGTGATTCTGCAATCCCACCCCTGGGCATATATCTGGAGGAGAGCATCCAAAAATATACATACACCCCACTGTTCTTTGAAACACTAATTACAATAGCTGAGACATGGAAGGAACCTAAATGTCTATCAACATAGGAATGAATAAAGATGTGGTACATATATACAATGAAATATTAGTTGGCCATTAAAAAGAATAATGCCATTTGTGGCAATGTGGATGTACCTAGAGCTTGTCATTGTGAGTGAAGTAAGTTAGAAGAGAAAGAGAAATATTGTATGATATTGCTTATGGTACATATATATGATAAAATCTTACTCTGCCATTAAAGAGAGTGAGATAATGTCATTTGTGGCAACATGGACGGACCTAGAGATTGTCATACTGAGTGGAGTAAGTCAGAGAAAAAGAAATATATGATATTGTTTATATTGTCGATTCTAAAAACAAATTGTATAAATGAACTTAAAATTAGAAATGAAAATGGAGAGATCACAACAGACAACACAGAAATACAAAGGATTATAAGAGACTACTATCAGCAGTTGTATGCCAATAAAATGGACAATGTGGAAGAAATGGACAAATTCTTAGAAAAGTACAATTTTCCAAAACTGAACCAGAAAGAAATAGAAAATCTTAACAGACCCATCACAAGCACGGAAATTGATACTGTAATCAGAAATCTTCCAGCAAACAAAAGCCCAGGTCCAGATGGCTTCACAGCTGAATTCTACCAAAAATTTCGAGAAGAGCTAACACCTATCCTCCTCAAACTCTTCCAGAAAATTGCAGAGGAAGGTAAACTTCCAAACTCATTCTATGAGGCCACCATCACCCTAATACCAAAACCTGACAAAGATGTCACAAAAAAGGAAAACTACAGGCCAATATCTCTGATGAACATAGATGCAAAAATCCTCAACAAAATTCTAGCAATCAGAATCCAACAACACATTAAAAAGATCATACACCATGACCAAGTGGGCTTTATCCCAGGGATGCAAGGATTCTTCAATATCCACAAATCAATCAATGTAATTCACCACATTAACAAATTGAAAAATAAAAACCATATGATTATCTCAATAGATGCAGAGAAGGCCTTTGACAAAATTCAACATCCATTTATGATAAAAACTCTCCAGAAAGCAGGAATAGAAGGAACATACCTCAACATAATAAAAGCTATCTATGACAAACCCACAGCAAACATTATCCTCAATGGTGAAAAATTGAAAGCATTTCCCCTAAAGTCAGGAACAAGACAAGGGTGTCCACTTTCACCGCTACTATTCAACATAGTTCTGGAAGTTTTGGCCACAGCAATCAGAGCAGAAAAAGAAATAAAAGGAATCCAAATTGGAAAAGAAGAAGTAAAACTCTCACTGTTTGCAGATGACATGATCCTCTACATGGAAAACCCTAAACTCCACCAGAAAATTCCTAGAGCTAATCAATGAATATAGTAAAGTTGCAGGATATAAAATCAACACACAGAAATCACTTGCATTCCTATACACAAATAATGAGAAAGTAGAAAAAGAAATTAAGGAAACAATTCCATTCACCATTGCAACGAAAAGAATAAAATACTTAGGAATATATCTACCTAAAGAAACTAAAGACCTGTATATAGAAAACTATAAAACACTGATGAAAGAAATCAAAGAGGACACTAATAGATGGAGAAATATACCATGTTCATGGATTGGAAGAATCAATATAGTGAAAATGAGTATACTACCCAAAGCAATTTACAAATTCAATGCAATCCCTATCAAGCTACCAGCCACATTTTTCACAGAACTAGAACAAATAATTTCAAGATTTGTATGGAAATACAAAAACCTCGAATAGCCAAAGCAATCTTGAGAAAGAAGAATGGAACTGGAGGAATCAACTTGCCTGACTTCAGGCTCTACTACAAAGCCACAGTCATCAAGACAGTATGGTACTGGCACAAAGACAGACATATAGATCAATGGAACAAAATAGAAAGCCCAGAGATAAATCCACACACATATGGACACCTTATCTTTGACAAAGGAGGCAAGAATATACAATGGAGTAAAGACAATCTCTTTAACAAGTGGTGCTGGGAAAACTGGTCAACCACTTGTAAAAGAATGAAACTAGATCACTTTCTAACACCGCACACAAAAATAAACTCAAAATGGATTAAAGATCTAAATGTAAGATCAGAAACTATAAAACTCCTAGAGGAGAACATAGGCAAAACACTCTCAGACATAAATCACAGCAGGATCCTCTATGATCCACCTCCCAGAATTCTGGAAATAAAAGCAAAAATAAACAAATGGGATCTAATTAAAATTAAAAGCTTCTGCACAACAAAGGAAACTATAAGCAAGGTGAAAAGACAGCCTTCTGAATGGGAGAAAATAATAGCAAATGAAGCAACTGACAAACAACTAATCTCAAAAATATACAAGCAACTTCTGCAGCTCAACTCCAGAAAAATAAACGACCCAATCAAAAAATGGGCCAAAGAACTAAATAGACATTTCTCCAAAGAAGACATACGGATGGCTAACAAACACATGAAAAGATGCTCAACATCACTCATTATTAGAGAAATGCAAATCAAAACCACAATGAGGTACCACTTCACACCAGTCAGAATGGCTGCGATCCAAAAATCTGCAAGCAATAAATGCTGGAGAGGGTGTGGAGAAAAGGGAACCCTCCTACACTGTTGGTGGGAATGCAAACTAGCACAGCCACTATGGAGAACAGTATGGAGATTCCTTAAAAAATTGCAAATAGAACTACCTTATGACCCAGCAATCCCACTTCTGGGCATACACACCGAGGAAACCAGAATTGAAAGAGACACATGTACCCCGATGTTCATCGCAGCACTGTTTATAATAGCCAGGACATGGAAACAACCTAGATGTCCATCAGCAGATGAATGGATAAGAAAGCTGTGGTACATATACACAATGGAGTATTACTCAGCCGTTAAAAAGAATTCATTTGAATCAGTTCTGATGAGATGGATGAAACTGGAGCCGATTATAGAGAGTGAAGTAAGCCAGAAAGAAAAACACCAATACAGTATACTAACACATATATATGGAATTTAGGAAGATGGCAATGACGACCCTGTATGCAAGACAGGGAAAAAGACACAGATGTGTATAACGGACTTTTGGACTCAGAGGGAGAGGGAGAGGGTGGGATGATTTGGGAGAATGACATTCTAACATGTATACTATCATGTGAATTGAATCGCCAGTCTATGTCTGATGCAGGATGCAGCATGCTTGGGGCTGGTGCATGGGGATGACTCAGAAAGATGTTATGAGGAGGGAGGTGGGAGGGGGGTTCATGTTTGGGAATGCATGTAAGAATTAAAGATTTTAAAATTTAAAAAATAAAAAACTAAAATTTAAAAAAAAAAGACTAAAAAAAATAAAATAAAATAAATGAACTTATTATGAAACTTTTACTATGGGGATATGTGGGAGGAAGGGATAATTAAAGGAGTTTGGGATTGACATGTACATACTGCTATATTTAAAACAGATAACCAACAAGGACCTACTGTATGGCACAAGAAACTCTGCTCAATATTATTTAACATTATTTAACTAAATGGGAAAAGAATTGGTAAATTCTTGGCAAGAGTACACAAATTTTATGTTGTGTATATCTAACCACAACTTAAAAACAAGATAAATTTTCTCTTGACATATTCAAATATGACTCTTGTTTCTGAAATATTCCTTTGACATTCACAGATGTCAATGCCCCTTTTACCATTATTCTTAGGATTTAACTTTGGTCTTTTGTTAGATACTCTGGTTTCTGGATCCTGTGGCTTTCCATCTTGAGGCCACCACACTATCTGATCCAACACCTTCTCCAGTAGTTCCTGACAAGGGCTGCATAAGACATCATGTTTTTGAGACCTAGCATATCTGAACATCTTATCCATCTTCATACTTGATCTTGACCAGTCATCTGTTTGATTATGAAAATCTTGGTTGAAAACTGAAATTTTGGAAATGTTACCTTTTTTCTTTTTTTTTAGTGAGGTGGTTGAAAAGTCCACTGCCACTCTGATTGCTAATTTCTTCAGTGAGATTTAAGGGAGTTTTCTTTTGTTCTCAGTATGCTGGCCTCCTTATTGAAATTTATTTCTCTACGTTGGTATATTGGTATTGTGATGCTTATTCACTGTGCCCTTTGATTCCAGGATCTCATGTTCTTCAAATCTAGAAAAAAATCTGTTGTTTCTATAATTTACTTTCATTTCCTATATTTTCACTTTCAGGAAATTTTACCATTCACATATTATATGAATCCTCTTGTTTTCTTAAATTTCCTCTCCCCTTCACCATCTTTTTGACTTTTCCCCTCTGATTTCTAAGAGATTTACTCAAGTTTATATTCTAATCATTGTATTGGATTTTTTTTTTCGTTTCTGCTAGCACACTTTAATTCCAGCTTCTAAAATGTATATATACATTTTTTAAAATTTTTATTTTTACTTTATTTTACTTTACAATACTGTATTGGTTTTGCCATACATTGACATGAATCCACCACAGGTGTACATGCGTTCCCAAACATGAACCCCCCCTCCCACCTCCCTCCCCATAACATCTCTCTGAGTCATCCCTGTGCACCAGCCTCAAGCATGCTGTCTCCTGCATCGGACATAGACTGGCGATTCATTTCTTACATGATAGTATACATGTTTCAATGCCATTCTCCCAAATCATCCCACCCTCTCCCTCTCCCACAGAGTCCAAAAGTCCGCTCTACACATCTGTGTCTCTTTTGCTGTCTAGCATACAGGGTCATCATTGCCATCTTTCTAAATTCCATATATATGTGTTAGTATACTGTATTGGTGTTTTTCTTTCTGGCTTACTTCACTCTCTATAATCGGCTCCAGTTTCATCCATCTCATTAGAACCGATTCAAATGTATTCTTTTTAATGGCTGAGTAATACTCCATTGTGTATATGTACCACAGCTTTCTTACCCATTCATCTGCTGATGGACATCTAGGTTGTTTCCATGTCCTGGCTATTATAAACAGTGCTGCGATGAACATTGGGGTATGTGTGTCTCTTTCACTTCTGGTTTCCTTGGTGTGTATGCCCAGCAGTTGGGTTACTGGGTCATAAGGTAGTTCTATTTGCAATTTTTTAAGGAATCTCCACACTGTTCTCCATAGTGGCTGTACTAGTTTGCATTCCCACCAACAGTGTAGGAGGGTTCCCTTTTCTCCACACCCTCTCCAGCATTTATTGCTTGTAGACTTTTGGATCGCAGCCATTCTGACTGGTGTGAAGTGGTACCTCATTGTGGTTTTGATTTGCATTTCTCTGATAATGAGTGATGTTGAGCATCTTTTCATGTGTTTGTTAGCCATCCATATGTCTTGGAGAAATGTCTATTTAGTTCTTTGGCCCATTTTTTGACTGGGTCGTTTATTTTTCTGGAATTGAGCTGCAGAAGTTGCTTGTATATTTTTGAGATTAGTTGTTTGTCAGTTGCTTCATTTGGTATTATTTTCTCCCATTCAGAAGGCTGTCTTTTCATCTTGCTTATATTTTCCTTTGTTGTGTAGAAGCTTTTAATTTTAATTAGGTACCATTTGCTTATTTTTGCTTTTATTTCCAGAATTCTGGGGGGTGGATCATAGAGGATCCTGCTGTGATTTATGTCAGAGAGTGTTTTGCCTATGTTCTCCTCTAGGTTTTATAGTTTCTGATCTTACATTTAGATCTTTAATCCATTTGAGTTTATTTTTGTGTGCGGTGTTAGAAAGTGATCTAGTTTCATTCTTTTACAAGTGGTTGACCAGTTTTCCCAGCACCACTTGTTAAAGAGATTGTCTTTACTCCATTGTATATTCTTGCCCCCTTTGTCAAAGATAAGGTGTCCATATGTGTGTGGATTTATCTCTGGGCTTTCTATTTTGTTCCATTGATCTATATGTCTGTCTTTGTGCCAGTACCGTACTGTCTTGATGACTGTGGCTTTGTGGTAGAGCCTGAAGTCAGGCAAGTTGATTCCTCCAGTTCCATTCTTCTTTCTCAAGATTGCTTTTGGCTATTCGAGGTTTTTTGTATTTCTATACAAATCTTGAAATTATTTGTTCTAGTTCTGTGAAAATGTGGCTGGTAGCTTGATAGGGATTGCATTGAATTTGTAAATTGCTTTGGGTAGTATACTCATTTTCACTATATTGATTCTTCCAATCCATGAACATGGTATATTTCTCCATCTATTAGTGTCCTCTTTGATTTCTTTTGTATTGGTTTCTCCTTTTGAACCTTCCTTGTCCTGTCTTCTTTCAATGATCAAAAAGTAGTAATTATAATTTCTGTACTTTTATTTTTCTCATATTGTCTTTTTCTGATTACCTGTTTTGTTTTCCCTCTTTATCTCAGATGCTTTCCTCAAATGACTAGTGGGAGGGAGGTTCAGGAGGAAGGGGATATACACTGTTATATTTAAAACAGATAACCAACAAGGACCTACGGTATGGCACAGGAAACTCTGCTCAATATTTTGTTACAACCTAAATGGGAAAAGAATTGGTAAATTCTTGGCAAGAATATGGTAAATTTTATCTTGTGTGTATCTACCACAATTTTAAAATAAAATAAATTTTCTTTTTTTCCTCTTTTTTAACTTCTTACCTTATGCCTACAGTTTGCTATGCCAGTCATTTACAAATTAAGAACTCCCTGGTTTCCAACCCATTCAGTCTTAACCTAGAGTCTTCTTCAAGGGTTGTGAGGGGTAATTCCTTTGCTTTGTTTGTTGGAGAGAGGATGATGGGGTGGAACTGATTCTTATGTAGTTTTTAAATTAGTCTTCCTGTTTTCTAGCCCATTCACATTTCCACACCAGGGAAACATTTCATAGTCCCCTAGTAATTCCAGTTCTAGTTCTTTCCAGATTTTTCAGTTCAATTGCTGACTTCTGGGTCCTCATTACTACAGATGTAGTTTTCAGCTCTCTTTGGTCTTCTAATTCAGCTCTTCAGAACCTCTGCTTTTTATCGTCTGTCAGTTTTATTCTCTTAACCCATTCTCCTTGATTTTTTTTAAATGTGATTTTACTATGATTTTGGTGCATTTCAAGAAATCGAAATAAAAACATGTACTAATCTGTAATAATTTCAAGAATCTCGTTCTTTTTTTTTTTTTTTAAGAATCTCATTCTTAAATCACTTTATCATGGCCCATCCTCAAGTACAGAATTGTCTATCTTGAACAGTATTTGTTTTCTCTTTACTATTGTTCACTCATGTTTTTAGCACCTACTATATGTCAGACATTCTACTAGACTGAATGAGACATTAAGAGATGGTAACAGATGACTTACTTTTGAGAAACTTACCACTTCCATTGCTGTAGGCAGGTTTTAAGGAAAATATTCACTACATAAGCCTCTGTATAAGTTATTTTGCCTTCAGATGCTGAGAAAATCTTTGTCTCTCTTAAAAACTGGATACATTCCCCCTGCCCCCACCACCACACCCGCCCCACCTGTTAATATAAACCATGCAACTCACTGTGCCTCACTTTGCACCTAGGCTTCCAGAATGCTCACAATGGAATGTGAACTTTTAACTCCATATTTATAAATTATGGGTGTTTCCTTTCACCTCCTGTTTTCAATTTCTGATCTATATCCTTATTTATCTTGATTTTCAGTTAAAAAATATTGTATAAGTTTTGTTGGATTCATCTTTTGTTCAATGAGAGGGCATGGGTATTTCTATCTGCATACATTCTTTTTTTATATTTTCCATTGTGGTCTATCATTGGATATTGAAAATAGTTCCTTTGCTATACATTAGGACCTTGTTGTTTATCCATTCTAAATGTAGTAGTTTGCATCTAACAACCCCAAGCTCCCAGTCCATCCCTCTCCTTCCTCTCTCCCCTTTGGCAACCCCAAGTCTCTTCTCTATGAGTCTATTTCTGTTCTGTAGATAGGTTCATTTGTGCCATATTTTACATTCTACATTTAAGCGATATCATATGGTATTTGTCCTTATTTTCCTGATTCTGTTTAGGATGATAATCTCTAGTTACATCCGTGTTGCTGTAAATGACGTTATTTCATTCTTTTTTTGGCTGGGTAATATTCCATTGTGTATGTGCATCACATCTTCTTTATCCATTCATCTGTTGATGGACATTTAGGTTGTTTCCATGTTTTGTGAATAGTGCTACTATGACCAGAGGGATGCATGTATCTTTCTGAATTGTAGTTTTTTCTGGATATATTCCCAGGAGTGGGATTGCTGGATCATATTGTAATTTTGGTCTTAGTTTTCTGAGGAATCTCCATACTGTTTTCCATAGTGGCTGCACCAACTTACATTCCCAGTAACAGTGTAGGAGGGTTCCCTTTACTGTACACCCTCACCAGCATTTGTTATTTGTAGACTTTAATGATGGCTTTTCTGACTGGTGTGAATTGTAGTTTTGACTTGCAGTTCTCTAATAATTACTGATGTTGAGCGTCTTTTCATGTACCTAACTGGCCATATGTGTGTTTTCTTTGGAGAAATGTCTATTAAAAACTTCTGCCCATCTTTTGACTGGCTTGTTTGCTTTGTTGTTGTTGTTTGTATATTTTAGAGATAAAGCCCTTGTTCTGTCACATCATTTTCAAATATTTTTCTTTCATTTCATAGGTTGTCTTTTTGGTTTTTTTTTTTTTTATGGCTTCTTTTGCTGTGCAAAAGTTTGTAACTTTGTAAATAGAGTAGACTTTAAGTGAGAAACTCATTCAAAGAAAATGACAAGCTTTTTAAAATTTTCTATTGTGGATAAAACAAAGGACAAATAATAGTTCCTATAGCAAAGCTGGGCACGTAGTAGGGCCTTAATTCTGAATGAATGAATGAATGAATATAAGAATTTATTGGAAATTTGCTAATTACTGGAATGCTTTGTTACTGTAAAATCGAAGGATTCCTTTCACTGGCCTAAATCAGTAACATTTATCAAGTGTTTTGTTTGCTTGTTTGTTTGTTTTTTAGTTCAGTGTCATCTTAAATTAAAAAGATTCATTTTTTGTCCAAAAAGAGAATTAACCTGATGATCTCTCAGTGGTGCTGCCAACTGTAACATTTCATTATTTCTATAATTTTAGAACGCTACCAGTTGTTTGGTTTTATATTTTATAGCCAGTCCCAGAGCACCTAGCATGGCAGTAGAGTAATTTAGACCTTAACCTACATCAGTGCCATGAGCTTCTGCAGATTGGGGTTTGTTGTTCTTCTGTGTTTAGAATCATGTAAAACAAAACAAAATCATTCTTGATCAAGTGATTTTTTTTTAAGGGGCTTCCTGTGTTTTCAGGTATTGGACTACATAGCCACTCTCTAAAAGTCATGTCCATCAGCTCTCGTCAAGTTCTCCAGGGCAGGTACCTTGTCCTCTCTAAAAATGGCAAAAAACAAATTTTTTCTTGATGGACGAAGTAGTATGAGATCAAGAAAGTTTTCACCCTTGGTAAAACCTATAAAGTTTCGGTCTTGAAGAGTGCTTTTAAACAGGTTTCTGATAGATTCAGTTGTTTTGCTATTATTGTAAAATTTACTTGCTCCTCTGGTAGAACCAGTCAGTATTAGCTAGTTCATAACACCTTTGAAGTATTTACACAATACAGTGATTTATTATTGAGTTAGGTGACTTACTTTTCTCCATAAGGAAAAGATGGAAGAAACAAGATTGACCAAGTAAATGCTAATATTCAGAATGTGATTTAGAGTGCAGGGCTCAGACTGGTGTTCCCATTACACTGAAGGATTACATAGATGTGTAGAAACACTGTTGGTTCATCATTACTAATACACACATGCCAGGACATATGGGCAGTAGAAGGATTGAAAAGCAACTGCCTTAGCTGTAGATTCCAGGGAGTTTAGAGGCTTAAATCACAGAGACTTGACATCAGGCAAATGGAGTTTCTGAGGCTGAACAGTAATTTGGAACCCAGGGCATTTGAGAATGCCAGTTATTAAGAAAAATTCTTTTCTTAAGATTGTTATGGAAAAGCAACTTCTACAAATGTAGTTATCCTAGTACTAGCCTTCCATAGTTTGAGCTCTGTTCCTTTTTCATTTGAAATAAACATTTTGACCAACATAGTTATACATTTTACCCTACTTTGTGACAGGATGGGGAAAATTTATAATGGGGATTCTTGGAGAAAAGAATGCCTCAAATCTGTTAAAAGACAGGTTGGATTCAGCTTTGAACTGGATGATATCATTTCTATTCAAGGATTGGGGCCACCTGCGCT
The DNA here is from genome assembly GCF_016772045.2 of Ovis aries. NCBI lineage: Eukaryota > Metazoa > Chordata > Mammalia > Artiodactyla > Bovidae > Ovis > Ovis aries. Next base: position 69,935,101 of record NC_056055.1, read on the forward strand.
TATTGTTTTAGTGGGAAAAGGCAACTTGACCCTATCTCAACTTTCTTTACTCTTAAGTGAGAAAATAAGAGATTTTGATTGATCATGTAGCACACATTGAAATTTGAAGATGCAGTCACGAAGGGAAGGCTTCCTCTTGATAGTGATGTGACAGGAGAATCACAACATTCATAAACACACAGACACAGTGTTTAGATCTTGTTGGTCAAGTACAAGACTGTGAGACTGGAGAAGGCAGCGGCTACATGATTTATTTGGGGGTGTCTAGTACTATTGTTTAGTGTTTTCATGTTCTATTGCTACAATTAGATTGCAAACTCCTTAAAATCAGATATTTGCTTCTTTGTTTCCCCAAATAAAAGTAACATCATATTTTGCATTCTAATGTGAAATATCCTGATATAAGGAAGAAAATCTTTGACTTAAAGGAAAGGGCATCTGAGGCAAAGTACTTCAACATTTGTAAAATCAGAGGATTAGACTAAAGAAGTATAGGTGGGAGAAATAAGCATGTGATAGAGTGAAAAATCCACGGGTTCCTATTGTATCAAATTCAAGTTTGAATTTAAAAATGTTTTGGTCATCTATTTATTTTTAATTAAAGGACAGTTTATTTACAGTAGTATACCAGTTTCTATCAAACATCAAAATGAGTCAGCCATAGGTTTACCCATGTCCCCTCCCATTTGAACATCCCTCCTGCCTCCTTCCCCATCCCACCCCTCTAGGTTATTACCAAACCCTGGTTTGAGTTCCCTGCGTCATACAGCAAATTCCCACTGGTTGTCCATTTTACACATGGAAATTTATGCTTCCATGCTACCCCCTCCATATCCCACACACTCCTTCCCGCCCCTCACCTCGCCAGCCATGTGCATAAGTCTGTTCTCTATGTTTCTGTGTCCACTGCTTCTCTGTAAATAGGTTCATCAGTACCATTTTTCTAGATTCCATATATGTGTGTCAGTATACAATATTTATTTTTCTCTTTCTGACTTACTTCACTTTGTATAATAGGCTCTAGGTTCATTCACCTCATTAGGACTGACTCAAATGTGTTGCTTTTTATGGCTGAATACTATTCCATTGTATATATGTACCACAGCTTCCTTATGCATTCATCTACTGATGGACATCTAGGTGCTTCCATGTCCTAGCTACTGTAAATAGTGCTGCAATGAACACTGGGGTACATGTATCCTTTTCAGTTTTGGTTTCCTCTGGGTATATGCCTAGTAGTGGGATTGCTGGGTCATATGGTGGTTTTATTCCTAGTTTTTTAAGAAATCTCCATACTGTTCTCCATAGTGGCTATGGCAATTTATCTTCCCACCAACAGTGCAAGAGGGCTCCTTTTTCTCCACACCCTCTCCAGCATTTATTGCTTGTAGGTTTTTCGATGATGGCCATTCTTACCAGTAAGAGATGATATCATGCTGTAGTTTTGATTTGCATTTCTCTAATAATGACATTGAGTATCTTTTCATGTGTTTGTTAGTCATCTATATGTCTTCTTTGGAGAAATATCTGTTTAGGTCTTTTGTCCACTTTTTGATTGGGTTGTTTGTTTTTCTGGTATTGATTTGTATGAGCTATTTGTGTATTTTTGAAATTAATCCTTTGTTTCATTTGTTTTTATTTTCTCCCATTCTGAGGGTTGTCTTTTCACCAAGATTATAGATTATAGATTCCTTTGCTGTGCAAAAGCTTATACATTTAATTAGGTCCCACTTGTTAATTTTTGTTTTTCTATCTATTACTCTAGGAGGTGGATCATAGAGGATCTTGCTGTTTGTTTGTGTATGCTTTCTGTTTTTTATTTATAAAACTTATTTTGTCAGTGAGATCACAAATTCTGCTACCTAGTTCTATCAATCTTTTTCCTTTTTTTCTAGGTTTCATTCATTTTCTTCATTATTCAAGATATTTCTTCATTGCCTAGGTTAGTTATTTCTTCATTGCCTTCATTATTAGTGTTAGTACATATTTGCATATCTTTAACAAATAATGTTTAAGTGCTTATTGTGTATTATGTATAGTCCCTGACTTTATGCATCTAAATTAGACATTAGTGGTACATGCCAAGAAGATGTTCTAAAGATAAAAAATGAAAACATACATATATCAGATTATATATATATTTTCAGACATGGTGGGAAGTAATTTAGACTGAGATTTTCTTAGGGAATTTACAAGGGAGAATCAATCACGTCAAAGAATAAAAATTGGGAAATGACTGATTCAAAAGGAATGGTATTAGAACTGTAATTATTTGATTTACAGAGAAGAAGACTAACACATAATTCATAAAAGTCCCACTGATTTTTTTTCTTTCATATAGTTTTTCTCTTAAAGCAATATTTGTACCCAGCTAAAAAGGCAAATAATAATTACTATAAAACAGCAGTTCTTTGCTCAACCTCCTGGTGTCTTGATACCTGATCAGCAAAGAATCCACTTTTGTTTATTTTCCCTGTTCTTTTAAAATTTAGTAGCATCTCACGTTCAAATCTAGGTTAAAAACTATTTTTTAATTCATGAAACTTGTGCTTTCAACCATACTGCTAACTCCTGGGGTACAAGGATCTTTTCTTTCGTGGTGTTTATAGTACCATGCCAGGCACAAACAAGATAGCTATTGTTTGCTACTTGATCAAATTTGGCAACCTTTCCTGGGGTTTCTCAGAATTCGTAAGTGTCAGTGAGCATCCGTTGCCTCTGTAGACAGCTGAGGATATTTAGTTTCAGAAGGCATAATGATGGAGTGGAAAGATTTGGAATTGAACTTGGGAAGTTGTTTTTGCCTCTCTGGGCTTTAGTTCCCATCTGTTAAATAGGATTATCAGCTCCTGCTTTCTTTCATATACAAAAGGGAATCAAAGGAGATTTACATATGCACCTATAAAATACTCCATAAATTAAGCTATCATTCTTATACTGTCTGATAGTGTATCCTATGATGATGGAAATGTATATCTGTGTCATCCAATATGGCAGCCACAAACCACTAGCTACATCTGGATGTTTGGCACTTGAAATGCAACTTGTGTGACTGGAACTGAATTTTAATTGTACGTACCTTTAATTAATTTCAGTTTCCATAACTGTTTTGAACAGTGCATGTCTAGTCTACCTTTCTGATTTTACCAATTAGGTAATGAAGCTCAAATAGATTATATTGCTATGTGAAGGTCACATGACTGATATCTGGAAGAGTTAAAAACAGAGCTCATAAGTGATTTCTTTTAGTGTAGTAAGTTTATAATTATTGTTGAATGGTCAGCATAACCTTTCCATTTACATTCTTGTATTTCTGAATAATCAAAGGAGGGTCATTTGTAAAAATTAGGATAGGAAAATCAAGCTGAGAGCAAGTTCCTTTGTACCAAGATCAAATGTTTCCACTTAGATTGAATGGGGCTTAGTGACTGGATATAGTCTAAGTGTGAAGCAGATAACATTTTAGGGACACATGGATTGACATAATTTAGGTGAGAACTTACTTGTATTTTATTTTTGATGCTAAGTGAAAGATAAAAGGACTGTTAGACTTCATTAAGTTTATCTAATTGTACATGAGGGCATCTTGATCCCAAAAAGAATTAAGACAAGTTAACATCTATATTCCTGCTATTGAACTCCTAGTTCAATGTCACTTTCACAGATCTAATATCCTTTTTTTTTTTTTTTTTGGATAACCTTTGCTGTGCCATTTTATTATGAAAGCAAATATTTCATTGTAGAAAATGTAGAAAAACATTTTTACAAAAGAGGAAGATAAGAATCACTTCTATTTCCTTTACTTCCAGATACATACTTGGTAGATTTTTTTCCCCCTGATTCTTTTATATATAAGATAGTTTGTGAAGTAAAGTTGAGATTATTGTTTGGTAATCTGACTTTTTTTTTTTCACTTACCAAGAACATTTTCTCAGGGACAGATTTAGTTTTAAATTCTAGAACTAATTTACTGAGCCAGAGGACATTGAACAGGTCCCTTGACTTTTCTATGCCTAGTGCTCACAGCTTCCTATTAGTAACACTAACACCTACTTCCCTAGGTTTTTTAAGAATTAAATGAAATTGTGTAAGTTGAGTTTCTGGCACTATTTTCTTTCTTTTAACCTAATGTTTATATTTTAGCTAAAGTGATTTGACTGACCCATGCAGGATTTCTCAGTCAGAAACGTATATGAGGGTCACCTCAGCTAGACAGCTGTACATGGATTGAAGCCAAAATGAGAGCCCAGATGGGGGTCTTCAGGTGAGCCGCAGATAAAAGAGGAGAGAGTCTAGAAAAACAAGTAGACCAGCGCTGAGTAAAGGAGAAAGGTCAGCTTCTAATCCTTTTCGCTAGTTTCATGTCTCCACCATATCATTGTGCAACTCTGAACCTTCAATTTGTGGAATGAACTAGAAGTCCTGTCTCTGCCCTCATTGTCTGGGTAACCATGTGTAAGTCTCATTCTCTCCAGTAATGTTTCATCATCTGAAAAAAGAGGGGTTTATGCTAGAGGGTCTCATAGTGTATTTTTACATATTCAAATACCTTATGTCCTGTGATTCCAGCTGGCTTGCTAATTCCCTCCTAGGACTTCTTGCAACTACCCTGGGTCACCTCTTTTCACCTCCAGTTCAAGATTCTCCCTAGAATCTGCCTGTGTGCATGTTGTTAGTCACCCAGTCATGTCTGCCTCTGTCTGACCCCATGGGCCTTAGCCTGCCAGGCTCCTCTGCCCTTGGAATTCTCCAGATGAGAATACTAGAGTAGATAGCCATTACCCAACCCAGGAATTGAACCCAGGTCTCCTGCACTGCAGGCAGATTTTTACCATCTGAGCCACTAGGGAAGCCTAGAGGCACTCAAAGTGAGGTGCAGGTTGACAAGCACAGTGGATTAACTGTCTCATTCTGATCATCTCCAAGGAATACACAAAATATGGCAAATACACTTTACAAAAAGTATGTCATTTCTGCAAGAAAAAAGTAAAAGCCAACTCATGTTTCTTCATTGTTTGCTATCTGCCAGGCATGCTCTCCTTAAAAATCCTTTCAGATCATTATTATTGTCCCCATTTTATAGATAAGAAAACTTAGCCACTTTACCAAGGTGGCACAAGTATTGATTTACGTTATTCCACTTTGATTTCAACAGTCTACTCCAGAGCTCTCAATAATGAGAATACAACAGCTTCTCTATAAATGATCAATACAAGAGAAATCACTTGGAAAAACATAGCTGGACTCCTGCACAAACACGATGGTTGGTAGTTTTGGAAGAAATAAAGACTAACTAGCATGTGCTTTTGCCCCCTTAATGATTAGTTACATTATGTAACCAGTGACTACCCACAGGGCATGGTACAATGCAAGTATCCAGGTATAGGATGGATGGATGAATAATTACCTGAATGAATTAATAAAAAAGATACAGACAACTTGCCTTTCCTACCTCAATCAGAAGCAGAGAATTTGAGATATTATTCTGCATGTTCAGCATGAGAATAAAGCTTCCTTTCTATTGAGTCTGTATGGAAATGCAAACAGGTGTTAGAAAGCTAATGTTACATTTCCACAAAATCCATTTAAATAAACATGTCTCAGCTTGCCATAGTTCTTTGAACCTGGAATGTAACATGACAACAGTCAAAAAGCATAGAGCGAATTTTACTGGGAGCTCAATGAAAAGCAATTTGCATGGGGATCTACATATCAGCAAATTTTCTTGCCAAGGGGATGATTTGGTGACCATAAGCCAAACTTTAAACCAGATACAAACCAAGGAATCATAGAGATTAGAGTCCCTCAACTGTCCAGAAGTCTATTAAATGGTCACATTCATTTACCAAAAGAACCTCTAGTAAAACCCTGCTTTGTTCAAATTGTCATCTCTAAGAAAGTAGCCTTTTAGTAATGAAGGATACAACTCTTCCATTTGAAAAGAATATTGGTGATGCAGAAAAGTCAGTTTACTCTAAGAATTTTCCCTCTTCAAAGTTTATGATTGTAAAAATGCAATTCTAAGACTCCTGAGTATGCCCCTGCTTTTCAGAAAGCAAATATGAAAAAATAAAAAGATGGGCTTGAATCCGTGAGGGAGAACTCTTTCTCCAATACAGCACTTCTTATCTCCCTTTGTCAACTGCATTTGTACCGGCCTCCCTCGTGAGATACTGTGAGCTCCTGGACAGTAAACATCTCATCTATCCCATCTTCTACCTCTCAGTACCTCACACACAGCTTTTCATACAGCGAGAGCTCAAAAAAAAAAAAAAAAAAAAAAGAGGTTGGATTAATTTGAATCAGTTCCAGAAGTCTTTACGTGTAAAAGCTATTTATGAATGTTCCTCCTGACTTGAAAATGGAGAAGCTGTAACTTAAACCCATGTGCCTAGAGAGTGAACCCCCTAATTAGCTCAAAAAAGTAGACACCAAATATGGACAAAGAGGCAGAGAAAGAAAGACTAACAAAATACTGAATAGGACTGTCCTAACTGCAATAACACAATGTCGTTCCTGTGGAGGCTACCAGCTATGACTGCATTTGGTCAGAGAGGAACAGGTTGAAGTACATATATTAGTTGGTATTGGGGAGCCATGTTGTTTGATAAGAATGATTAACCTAGCGTCCACGACTATAGGTATATGGAAAAACAAGTAGTTGATTTGCTGAATTCAGTCAAACAACAAGTCCCCCTGTTCCTGCCAGTATCTGTAGGTGGCCTCTTAAAAACCTGGAGTGGCATAGATGAGGCAAAGATTAGTCTGTCTCAGACTGGGCAGTTTCTCAGCCTTAGTGTATTCTTGGCCACACTTTCTATGTTGGTGACCTCGGCTGCACTCCATAGCACCTGTTAACCAAGATGGACCTGAACCTTCTCAACACATGAGCATGATACCACAGAACTCAGTTCTTGCTCTTGTGTTTCTCTGGGCACTTTCTGCCTAGTAAATTTTCTTGAATCCCCCATGCATTTTGTCTAGTGATAAAAAAAAAAAGAGTAGAGAAAGATGCCACCAAGGGACTTGGTATTTGTGAGATAGGAAAGATGAGTCAGAAGTGCTAGAAAAGATGTCTCCATGAACTGTCCTGATCCTTTTCTCAGATACCACAGTTCCGGACCCATTCCCTAATGATTGATACTGAGAATTCGCCAATAAAAACTAGTTGAGAATGCTGTCTTGATGTATAACTCCTTCAACATTTATAATCAAATTATACCCCTAGTTGTTTATCTCATTTCAGAGGACAATATCTTTCCTCATTCCCCAAACTAAAATCTTCACCTAAAGATCTCCTCCCTTCCAGTCTCTTTAAGAGCTTGAATCATCAGTCATCTCCACTCTTGTCTGAGATGTCTCCTTCTCTATTGATTTTTTTTCCTTTTAGTACGTGAACTGCTCAAGTCTTTCACACTTTCAGAAACAAACCAATCAGCTTCCACTACCCTGTAGACTTCTTTATAACTACAACTATGAACTTTAATTATATAGATACAATGGTCTGAATTCACTGACTCCATTTTGGACTTTGCTAGTCTTTCCTCAATCTGTGATACTATGATGTTTAGGATTAAGTTTAGGGAGGTGTCCAATTCCATATATTAATTAAGACATTAAATTTCACTCGAATAGCAATTATTTCCTCTTCCCAAGCTAGGGGTTTTGGCAAGCCACAAGACAGAAAGAAGTGGCTTGGTCCTTCTTTTTTTGGACTCCAAGACTCCCCTTCTTCTCCTTCATCTAGTATCATCATTCTAGTACCAGCAGAGCCAGAACAAGAGAAGGAAGATAATGAAGGCAGAATATTTTTGCTTGGTGGTGGGCCAGCCAAGAGAGCTTTACATTCGCTGTCCTGACAAACGTTTAAAATTCTGACCTCTCCAAACTCACCTTTCACGTGTATCCTATGCTCCAATCATCTCTTCTGTATATTTTTGATCCTTCACAGGTCCTACTGGAAATGTCAGTTGCAATTTCTAGGTGACAGATCTTCCCTTTATCTTCCCTCATCCCCTTGTATTTTTCTGTCTTTTAAAACTGGAATTTAGTTGCTTTACAATGTTGTGTTAGTTTTGCTGTATAGGAATCATCCACACATATACATTCATCCCCTCTTTTGTCATCACAGAACACTGAGGGGAGTTCCCTGTGCTGTATAGTCGGTTCTCATTAGTCATCTATTTTATACATAGTGTGTGTGTGCATATATATACACACACACATACACGCACACAGATGTCAACCCCAGTCTCCCAATTCATCCCACCCCTCCTCTCATTTCCCCCTTGGTGTCCATACATTGTTCTCTGTGTCTGTCTCTATTTCTGCTTTGCAAATAGATTCTTCTCTACCATTTTTCTAGATTCTACATATATGCATTAATATACAGTATGTGTTTTTCTATTTCTGACCTATTTCACTCTGCATGACGATCTCTGGGTCCATCCACATCTCTGCATATGGCACGATTTCGTTCTTTTTTTGTGGCTGAGTGATGTTCCATTGTATATGTCTTTACATATACACCACATCTTCTTTATCCATTCCTCTGTTGATGGGCATTTAGGTTGCTTCCATGTCCTGGCTGTTATGAATAGCGCTCCTGTGAACTTTGGGGTGCATGTGTCTTTTGTATTAATAATCACAGTTTTCTCCAGGTCCCTTGAATTTTTAGGCAACTACCCCACACACAGATGTTCTCTTTTGAAGGTTCAGTTGTCCCTTCAATTGACCCCCTTGGGCAGGATTTCAAACAGCTGCAGGACAGTTTTATTTCTTCCACAGGACCCCCATGTGCTCCAGGGAGAATCCTTATGCTTTCTATACCTAAAATCTCTGGATTATGGGCCAAGCCCTATGCAACAGCCTGGTGGATGTTGTGGTAAAAGGTATTGCTTTCAATAAACCTCCTATTTTTTTTTAATATATTGTTCATCATTTAGACTGTGAAGAACAGACTGGGAGCACATAAAGAATATGGCTTTGAAGAAGGCCTTCACAACAAGGCATTGCCTTCTGACCTTTCTAAACTCACCTTGCATGTATATCCTATGCTCCAGTCGTAGGTACTTCACAAATTACAGGATATTCAGACCTTGTGTCTTTGTTTATGTGTACTTCTTGGCCTGACATCCTTTCTTCATTTGGTTCATGCCTACACATACCTTCAAACTTGTCTTCCCTAGTATCTTTGGCCTGACCACTCCCACCCTCCTGTATACCCCAGCATGCCTGGCTTTAATTCTTCAGCACTATTGGATAGGCTGTGGCATTTGTTGTGCTGTAGAGTTTAGTGGTTACCGTGGAATCAGACCTGTGCTTACTCTGACTCTGCCACCTGCTACTGTGTGACCCTGAGCTGTTTTTGGAACCTCCTGAAACTTCATTTCCTGGAAGAAATGAGTGATAATGCATATATATCTCATCAGGTCATTAGGAGGGTTAAATAAAATAATGCATATAAAACATTTAAAGCAGTGCTTAGGATATTTAAGTTTTCATTAAATGTTACTTGATATTAATCATAGCATGTATGAGGCTTTTCACAGTACCAAACTCAATAAAGAAGCAAAGAGGTATACTTTTCCCCCTCGCATTCTCAAAGCATTCACAGCCTTGGATTTTATTCCATTAAAGAATTAAATTTTTGTGAGGAGGGCTTGGAAGCTGTCCTGAATCAAAGTACAACAGGACACACTCATTCTGCAGAGCCAAGGGGCTGCTTCCTGGCTGCGGTCCACGCCCTCCTCCCTCCACCAGGCAACTCGGCCACAAGCACGTGAAGGGCAACTGTGATGCCGGCAAGAGGCAACCCCCTTCCAGGCCTAGAACCTTCTCCTCTTAGAGGAGAAAATGGCAAATAAATAAATAAAATCTGTATAAATTTAAATAATTGGAAGGCAGCTTGACTGAAAAAGACACTTTTCTTTTTCACCACAAATGTCACCATCTGGACTTTTCCTTTTTTAATTTCTTTGGGACCTGACAAGTCACTGGGCTGATATAATCACACCCAGTCAAAAATGACAGACACATCTCTGCAAGTTAGGGTGGGCAGAGTTCCAGGGTGGCCGGGGAGGACCCAGGAACCAGTGGGAGAGTGGCTTCAACAGCCCTCTGACTGGCTCGCCTTCCCCCATAACACAAGAGCTTCTGAGGTGTGATCAGCTTAAAATACATGCCATGCTCATATACACACGTGTGCACGCACACACACATGCATTTGTGGATGTGTGCATGCTTACAAGATAGCATTCAATTAACCTGCTAGTTAACTCATTTCTCATTTTTTCAGTCAGAAAAAAATAAACTAAAGGGCAAGAAAGGCCAGTCAGCAGACTGTGCTGCTATTAATAAACTACATGTGGCCACCCTGTTTCTGTACTTGCTTTCTTTTCTCTCCAACGGTCCTTTATCCAGCAAAGCAGGAAAATTCTAAGGGAACCAGCACAGTAATCCAGGTTTTTTATTGGTCAATTCAGCACCTTCACATGGCCACAAGTCCACAGACGGACTCATAGCTGTCATGTACAAATATTCCCGTTCACAAAACCAGCTAACTTAATATTTTATTTTTGCACTTTCTATGTCATTCCGGTCTTGATTGTCTGAAAAAACAATGCCTTCCCTGTAGACCTTCTGGATAGTACTTTTTCAAAACAAGGAAAAATGCCATTTTTCAAATTTTCTTCTATGGCAATTTACAGTATTTCTGTCTGTAGGAGTATTTGCCTATTGCTTATTTTATTTGCATAGGACTTTGTGTGTGTGTGTATGTGTATACATACATATATACATTCACATATAGGTAAACACATTCATTTGCCAGATTTTTGCAGTGTTCTGTGTATATACAGTAGGCTGATGTTAGTAGGGCAAGGTCTACTAACAGTGCTTTTTTACAATGAATGTGGCTGCGAATCACCTTAGGAGATTGTCTAAATACAGATTCTTATTCTGTAATCTGCATGTCCATATTGCCAGTCCAGGGACCACACTCCAAGTAGCAAAGAGTCAGGGACATTAGACATAGTTTTATATGAGAAATTTGGGAGTGCCTCTCAGCAATTCCCTCAGCTTCACACCCCATGTCTAGTAGTTAATCAGAATAATCACTTCTTAGATACGTCCCAAGTTCACCTTTCATTTTCATCCTCACTGCCACTAGCCTAGTCCATCTTCATCACAAACTCTTGTCCATCAGATGCAGTAATCACCTCCTTGTGGCCTTCTCATCTCCTCTCTTGTCTCTCTAGCTGTGTTTAACAATTCCATCAGAGTGATATCTTTAACCTGTACCTCAGATCTTGGATCACTCTGATGTATAACTCTTAGATGGCCTCCTATTGTTCTTAGGATAACAGCCAGAATTCTCAACATCTCCTGTAAAGCCCATGGTGGTCCAGCTGATTTTTGCCTCCATCAGTTCAGTTCAGTTGCTCAGTCATGTCCTACTCTGTGACCCCATGGACTGCAGCACGCCAGGCTTCCCTGTATATCACCAACTCCTGGAGCTTGCTCAAACTCATGTCCATCGAATTAGTGATGCCATCCAGCCATCTCATCCTCTGTCATTCCCTTCTCCTCCTGCCTTCAATCTTTCCCAGCATCAGGATATTTTCCAATGATTCAGTTCAGGTGGCCAGATATTTCCAATGATTCACATCAGGTGGCCAGATATTGAAGCTTCAGCATCAGCCTTTCCAATGAATATCAAGGACTGATCTCCTTTAGGATGGACTGGTTTGATGTCCTGGCAGTCCAAGGGACTCTCAAGAGTCTTCTCCAGCATCACAGTTAAAAAGCATCAATTCTTTGGCACTCAGCTTTCTTTATGGTAACTCTCACATCCATACATGACCACAGGAAAAACCATAGCTCTGACTAGATGGACCTTTGTCAGTAAAATAATGTCTCTGGTTTTTAATATGCTGTCTACATTTGTCATAGCTTTTCTTCCAAGGAGCAACTGTCTTTAAATCTTATGGCTGCAGTCACCATCTGCAGAGATTTTGGAGCCCAAGAAAATAAAGTCTGCCACTGTTTCCATTGTTTCCCCATCTATTTCCCATGAAGTGATGGGACCGGATGCCATGATCCTAGATTTTTGAATATTGAGTTTTAAGCCAGCTTTTTCACTCTCCTCTTTCACTTTCATCAAGAAGCTCTTTAGTTCCTCTGCTTTCTGTCGTAAGGGTGGTGTCATCTGCATGTCTGAGGTTATTGACATTTTTCCTGGCAATCTTGATTCCAGCTTGTGCTTCATCTAACCTGGGATTTAGCATGATGTACTCTGCAGAGAAGTTAAATAAGCAAGGTGGCAATATACAGCCTCTGTCTCCAAAGCATCATCATCTACCAGGCTCCCCCTCCATCACCATACTTCATCACTCTTTCTCTTGGCTTCCAGTATGTAAGACATCTTCCTTACCCAGGGACTTCAGACTTAACCTTTATAGCAGCTGCCTGAAACTTTTTCTTCTTCTTTTCTTCACTGCTCACCCACTGTCTTCCTGTCAGCTACTCCCAGATCTCTCTGTCAATTCACCCTTCAGTTCTCAGCTCAGGTTTAAGCCATCCACCTAGGTTTCCATTCCTGGACAGATGCTATCAAAGCATTCTGTACTTTGTTCTCAGGGCACTTTTTAGTGAATCATTTACATAGTTATTTGTTTAGTGTAAACTCTGTTACACTATTAGGGGCTTCCCTGATGCTCAGTTGGTAAAGAATCTGCCTGCAATGCAGGAGACCATGAGTTGATTCCTGGGTCGGGAAGATCCACTGGAGAAGGGATAGGCTACCCACTCCAGTATTCTTGGGCTTCCCTTGTGGCTCAGCTGGTAAAGAATCCACCTGCAATGTGGGAGACCTGGGTTCGATCCCTGGATTGGGAAGATCCCCTGGAGAAGGGAAAGGCTACCCACTCCAGTATTCTGGCCTGGAGAATTCCATGGATTGTATAGTCCATGGAGTCGCAAAGAGTTGGACACGACTGAGTGACTTTCACTCACTTTCAAGCTCCTTTAGGGAAGAGGCCAGGTCTGCCTCATCCATTGTCGAACCACCAGCATATACAGAATCTTGGTAAATATTGCCAGTAATGAAGGAAAACAGAAATGAGCTGGTGATGCGGACTGTTCCACAGCTACAGTGAGAGCCAATAATCAGGGTTTCCTGGGGCTGAGGACAGGTGAAATAGGGAAATGGGGGTCAGATGTTGTAGGTCACAGTGGGCCATGTCTGGGTAGGATACTGGGGAGAGAGCAGGTACTTACTAGGCAGATGTGAAAGAGGGAGCATTCCAGACAATAGGAGAGAGGTAGGCAGCAATCTAAGGTCAAGGGCCTTTTTGCCATGGGAAATAGTTTGATATTTAGCCTATAGGTGAGGAGGAGAATGGGGACTGAATGCTTTTAAATCTTGAGAAGATATAATTAATTTTGTCATAATTAAAGCTGGGCTTCAGAGACACCTTTGTGAAAGCTTTACAAAAGATAGGGAGGGTAAACAATTGAGATCAATAGGATTGGTAAGAAATTCTGATATCAATCTACGTAAGAAATAAAGTAAGAATAAATGTCATTATAGGAAATAGTATTATCCCCAGCCTTCTTTGTAATTGGGACCTAAGCATGTGACCGGTACTCAATCAATCTACTATCTGCCCCTCCCCAGACTTCGGATTGAGAACTAATGACCCACGGAAGCAGGAGCAGTTGGGAAACAGTTTATTCTGTCATTCGTTAAAAAAACTTATTTGAACATTTACTCTATGACAGGGACTTTTCAAGATACTAGCAGAGAACATATAGCAGAGAACAAGGAAGACAAAAATCCCTGCCCCCATAGAGCTCACATTCTATAGGGGGAAAAATAAGCAAGTAGTTGAGTGGACTGAATAGTTTGTCAGATGCTGTTAACTGATATTAAAAAAAAAAAAAAAGCAAATATCATGGAATAGGACATGGTGAAAGAGGGAAAGATATGGAAGGTATATTTTTTAAATTAAATTTATACATTTTTAAATGAAACAGAGATGAGTGTTTTTAAGATAAAATTTCACAAAGAAGATAGACACCATAAACCATTAGACACCTAAAAACAAAGATACAGAAAGCAAAAACCAGAAGAAATAGAAGGGGAAAGAAAAACATATAATCATGGTGAGACACTTTAACCTTTCTCTGAGAATATTTTATCAAGTACAGAAAAATAACAATAGGATGTCATTAATAATTTAATAATTAAATATAATATATTTCTATTTCTATTAATCTGAAAGGCATAATTTTTAAAGAGTGTTACTGTTGAAGATCTCTCTGAAAGGGTGACATTTGAACAAAGACATAAAGCCGGTAAGTAAGCAGCCAGGTGAATATTGGAGGAAGGATGTTTCAAGCAGAGAAGACATTAGATGGAGATTATAGCAGCAGCATCTAGGGGCCCCAAAAGCTTTGGTGCCAGTAGCCTTCTCTTGCCCATGGGAGCAAGCCACAGTGGCGGCACAGGGTATTAGCAGCTGCCTCACCAGCGGTGTCCTCACCAGATGGTTCTGCAATGGGATATGGGCTCTGATTCCAGCTTACTGCCTCATCTCCCTTTTTTCTGCCTGTTTTCTGAACTTGGTTCTCCAGCCTTCCTAGTGACTCTCTGCATGCTCTGAAATCCTTTCAACAAATTCCTATTCTTTGTTAGCCCACGAGTGGATAACTAAGAACTCTAACCATTATAAACAGTGAGTTCCTGGTCCACAGGGAACTTGTGTCTCTGAAGTTAAGAGAGGATCTCTGTCCATTCTCTTACCCACAGCTCTTGTTCAAGGTGGCACATGAGACTTTTAACTTCTCTGATGTGCTACCGGTTGCCTTGCCCAGGAGAAGCAGCCTTGTATGTACCTTTCGAAGAACAAGTGGATAGAATCACAGACTTGAGAGAAAAATGAGAGTACAAAAGGCTTCCTTTGGAAAGGATCCTTTTGTGTTAGAAAAAGGAAGGACAAAAGGGACCCAGTGAAGACACCTGGGTAAAATGTCATAGCTCCTGAGTTGAGATAATGGAACAAAAATCAAACCACCGTGACGATGAGACAAAACAGGGGACTGTCAGGGATGAGGTATCTGTATCCTTTAGGGAATGTATATTTTCTCAGTTCTGCGTTGCATTAGTTTTTCACATTTCAATGGCAGTGAAACTGGTACACTTTCTTAACAACAGTCATATTCTGAACTTACAGGAACTATGAACAAAACTACAAACCCAGCGTCTGGGTGTCCTTGGACCAGCCATGTCACTTTAGACTTCTCATATGCCAGACTGTAATCATTGCTAGCTGTTCTTCCAGATGTCCAGTGCCATGATTTTTTATTATAGTTATTGATGGGCTCTGTCTGACCAGGAAGGAACTAAGAGGCTTCTTCCTGAGGTTGAAGTGTGCCAGTTCCATCTCTCTGTTCCCTGGCTATTGTCAGCTTTCTCCATCTCAGTTGCCAGTAGAAGAGAATGCAATTAATGACATCTGTTTACTGTCTGTATTTGTTTTCTGCATAACAGACAGCTACAAGGCTTGAGAGAACACAGGATCCAGCATTTGTGTCACTTACATCTAAGGTTGGTGTGTGTTGGCTGATAGTGCCTGGGCCTGGCTGGGGTGGCCCTGCTGAGATGACCCTGACCCATATGTTTCTCAGCCTCCTCCTGGGCCCCAGAAGGCTCACCTGGGCATGTTGTTCTTCCAGAACTTGGACAGTAAGCCACACTGGGCAAATGCTTGTCATGCCTTAGACTACATCCCACCCTCTAACATTCAGTTGGAAAAAACAGCCATATGGGCTCCTCAACATCAAGGTGCAGAGAAGCATCCTCGGCGTGCGGAGTTGGGGAGTGAAGGAAGGTAGCCTCCACCTTCTCCGTAAGCATCATCTGATCACCAGGGAATTGCCAGGTTCTGATTTCACCTAGTTCCAACCTACTGATCTGCCCCGACCCTGGCTTCTGGTTTCAATTCCAGTTGCTAAAACAGATATTTCTTTATTTAGTATCCCTGAGGGACAGAGAGCCTGGCTCACATTTTCTGAGTTCTTAATGTGTGTCAGTTATCTCTGTCCCTGGAGAAGGAAATGGCAACCCACTCCAGTATTCTTGCCTGGAGAATCCCTTGGACAGAGGAGCCTGGCAGGCTACCGACCACGGGGTCGCAAGAGTCAGACATGACTTAGCGACTAAACCACCATCTCTACCCAGGTGAGTTAAGTAGTTTTCCTCAGTTTTAGTAATGAAACTGGTACACAGTGGGTCTGTGTCAGTGACTGTCATAATGACTTAATTATTGTGTGTGTGTGCGTTTGTGCATGCACCCAGTCACTCAGTTGTGTCCAGCTCTTTGTGACCCCCATGAACTGTAGCTCGCCAGGCTCCTCTGTCCATGGAATTCTCCAGGCAAGAATACTGGAGTGGATTGCCACTTCCTTCTCCGGGGATATTTCCGACCCAAGAATCGCACCTGGGTCTCCTGCACTGCAGGAATATTCTTTACCATCTGAACCACCAGAGAAGCCTAACACAGAGTCTAGCACACAAAGTAAATAAGTCTCCCTCTTTCTTTATGCTCAAGGAGATTTGACCATCAGCAGCTACATCTGATACCCTCAAGCACCAGATTTTAGAGCCACCCTGTGTCAGACTATTTGGGACAAAAGAAATAATGCAACAGTTTGACTCATGATGCTTTGTGGAGCCTTCATTTGAGTGAAAAAAAAACTTATATATGTGACAGCCATACAGTGAAGGCTTGATTTGTGTGCATGGGTTAGAAAGGAGGGTGTGCACTGGGAGGAAACGGAACAGAGCTAATATGTTACCGTCTGTGATTTGACCTGCTCTCTGCCTGACTAGCTGCATATTCATGTCAATTTCCTCCCGGTTACCTAGGACAAGAAATGAAGAGGAAAGATCTTTAATCATTTTTTTTAATTCTAATTGAAACATTTTCCTTGCAAGTGAAGAGAGAACAGGTGCCTAACGAGCCCACATGATGATTCACAAGGTAGTAGATATCGCCACAGATATAATTAAACTGAAAGATCAATGAAAATTTCCTTTTTGGACTCATGCCAGGTCTACGCAGACTGGGATCCAGCTAGCTGTATTTGTGCACAGTGATATTCAGAAGTGTGTACTCACACAGGTGTGCCCTGTAATATCATATCATGATAAATTAAAGAGCCACAGACTCACACATTGAGGATAACTTATTTAGGAAAACACAGCTATTTCTGTGTACAGTTAATGATCCTGGACTGCAAGCATCGTCTGTCAGGAAGGCAGACAATTGCTGCATCTTATCAGGTCTCACTTCCCCTTTTTCTTTATTATGCTTTTCATTTTTGGTCTAAAATATACAACCACATAAGTAAGCACTGGCCCAGAGCCTCAAGATCTGAAAGAAAAGGAGGAAGGGGAAAGAAATGGAGAGAAGGAAGGAGGCAGAAAGGGAATAATCAAAGGAAAAAAACACTGCCAATGTGTGGCCTCTCCTTCAGAGTTCCAGGAAATTGGATTGCATTTATACCAAAATGTGTAGCCTGTCTGGATCTTTAGGACTCTTAGACTCAGTGGGCCTGTAAATAAGCCCTTGCACATCTTGTGAGTCCAAGGTTCTTCTGATAAAGGGAACAAGGGAAGAATTTAGGGGAGTGGGTTGATCTTTGAGATCTGCACTGATGCAAATTTCGCAGGCCTGATGAGTTTTTCACAGACTCCTTTTTTTTTTTTTTTGAAATTTCCTTGCAGAAATGAAAAAACAACCTGAGAATTCTATTCAGTTGTTTTGTAGCAGCATTGTAATTGAAAAAAAATCGCTCCTTGAGTTAGATACTCTTTTCGTTAGCTCAGGCTGCTATAACAATATGTCATAGATGGGCGGCTTAAATAACAGACTTTTATTTCTCACAATCTGGAAGCTAGCAAGTCCTAGCAGTTTTGATGTCCCATGAGAAGTATCTTCTGGCTTGCAGATGGCCATCTTCTTACGGTATCCTCACATGACAGAAAGGCAGATCTGATGTCTCTTCCTCTTCTTAAAAGAGCGCTAACCCCATCATGATGAGCTCCACCCTCAAGACCCATGAACTCTTCCAAACTTTGTTACCCCCCAAAGGCCCTGCCTCCAGATACTATCACATTTGAGATTAGGACTTCAACATGTAAATTTTGAGGGGACACAGTCCATAACAGATACCAAACCAAACACCTCTGTGGTCCTTTCTACACAATAGAGGTGAATCTGACCCCTAAAGCTTACAGGAAGATTGATGTCTTACATGTACTTATTTCATTTAAAAGGAGACAATGGAAAATTTAGTGCCAATATTGTCTACTCGTATTTTACAAAAGAAAAGAATGTAGGAAAGTTACTATAAATTCTAGTATTGGAAAGATCTTTAGAGATAAGTCTAGACTAACATATCTGTTCTCATTAGGATAGATTAATTGCACTAACAAATTCAAAATTTCAGTGGCTTAACAGAATGAGGATTTGTTCTCATCCAGGAAAACTCTGATCCAGATGTGCCCAGTTGGCAAATCTCCTTAAAGGTAAACTTAAGGATCCAGGCTCTTGCCAGTGGGAGCCTTCGCCATCTTAGAGCCATTAGAATCCTTTGTAGAAGGTAGGAGATCACATGTAGGGCATTTGATGCATGTGGCTAAAAGTGGTGCATGTTCCATTGATCAGAACTCAGTCACATGGTATTATCTAGATGCAAGGGGTGAGTGTGGGGGGCTGGTGCTGTAATCTTCCTGTGGAAGTGTACCACCCAGAGCCTTATTTCTGTCATACTCACTGGTTTCCAGATAAGGAAAGTAGGCTTAGTGTCTGAGGTGTTTAGAATGAATCAGTGGCAGAGGTGGGATTAGAACTCCTATCTCCTCACTCCATTTCCTTTCCTTTATTTCCCATCACCTCTTAGCTCTTTGAAGAAATACAGCAGGACTTATGGTTTCTGAAGGATAATCCCTAGCCACAAAGAAGGCCCCTCTCCTTAGAATACAAATCAATACCTTTTGAATGCTTAAGAGAGAATACACATAGAACTTAAAATTAATTGACTTTATTTGGTTTTATTTTTCAGATTATTTCTTAAATGGCTCTTTGACTTCTGAAAAGGTCACACTCACCAAAAATGAGAGCAGTATGATACTGTCTTTGATCTTGTATAATAGCTAACAGTGTAGGGCATGTGATCATTGCTTAATAAATATTTGTTGCTAAGCATGGTTGTTGTTGTTCAGTTGCTGTTGTGTTCGACTCTTTGCAACCCCATGAACAACAGCATGCCAGGCTTTCCTATCATTCACTATCTCCCAGAGTTTGCTCAAACACATGTCTACTGAGTCAGTGATGCTGTACAACCATCTCATTTCTGTCATCCCTTCTTTTATTGCCCTCAATATTTCCCAGAATCAGGGTTTTTTCCAATGAGTTGGTTGTTCACAACAGGTGGCCAAAGTATTGGGGATTCAGCATCCAGCTTTCCAATGAATATGCAGGACTGATATCCTTTAGGATTAACTAGTTTGATCTTGCAGTCCAAGGGACTCTCAAGAGTCTTCTCCAGCACCACAGTTCAAAAGCATCAATTCTTTGGTGTTCAGCCTTCTTTATCATACAGCTCTCACATCCATGCTTGACAATTGGAAGAACCATAACTTTGACAGTACTGACCTTTGTCAGCAAAGTGATGTCTCTGCTTTAAAATGTGCTGTCTGGGTTTGTCATAGCTTTTCTCCCAAGGAGCAAGTGTCTTTTAATTTTGTGGCTACAGTCACCATCCTCAGTGATATTTGGAGCCCAAGAACATAAAATCTGTCCATGTTTCCACTGTTTCCCCATCTATTTGCCATGAAGTGATGGGACCAGATGCCATGATCCTCATGTGATCTGGTTTTGTGAATGTTAAGTTGTAAGCCAGTTTATTCACTCTTTTTTTTCACCTTCATCAGGAGGCTCTTTAATTCCTCTTCACTTTTTGTCATTAGGGTGGTATCAACTGCATATCTGAGGTTGTTATCTCTCCTGGCAATCTTGATTCCAGCTTGTGATTTGTCAAGACCAGCATTTCTCCTGATGTACTCTGTATATAAGTTAAATAAGCAGGATGACATATACAGCCTTGATGTATTTCTTTCCAAATTTGGAACCAGTCTGTTGTTCCATGTCCAGTTCTAACTGTTGTTTCTTGTCCTGCATACAGGTTTCTCAGGAGGCAGATAAGTTGCTCTGGTAATCCCATCTCCTTAAGAATTTTCCACAGTTTGTTATGATCCACACAGTCACAGGCTTTAGCATAGTCAATGAAGCAGAAGTAGATGTTTTTCTGGAATTCTCTTGCATTTTGTATGATACAACAAATGTTGGCAATTTTCTCTCTGGTTCCTCTGCCTTTTTCTAAATCCACATTGTACATCTGGAAATTCTCAGTTCATGTACTGCTGAAGCCTAGTTTGAAGGATTTTGAGCATTACCTTACTAGCATGTCAATAGGTAATCTGAACATTCTTTGGCATTGTCTTTCTTTGGGATTGGAATAAAAACTGACCTTTTCCAGTCCTGTGGTCACTGCTGAGTTTTACCAATTTGCTGGCATATTGAGTGCAACACTTTCACAGCATCATCTTTTAGAATTTGAAATAGCTCAGCTGGAATTCAATCACCTCCACTAGCTTTGTTTGTAGTAATGCTTCCTAAGGCCCACTTGACTTCACACTGCCGGATATCTAGCTCTAGGTGACTGACCACACCATTGTTAATGAGATCATGAAGCTCTTTTTTGTATATTTCTATGTGTTCTTGCCACTGCTTCTTAATATCTTCTACTTCTGTTAGGTCCTTATCATTTCTAACCTTTATTGTGCCCATCTTTGCATGAAATGTTCCCTTGGTATCTCTAATTTTCTTGAAGAGATCTCTAGTCTTTCCCACTCTGTTGTTTTCCTCTATTTCTTTGTGTTGTTCACTTAAAAGGGCTTTCTTATCTCTCTTTGCTATTCTCTGGAGCTCTGCATTCAGTTGGATGTATCTTTCCCTTTCTCCTTTGCCTTTCACTTCTCTTCTTTTTTCAGCTGTTTGTAAGGCCACCTCAGACAACCATTTTGCCTACTTACATTTCTTTTTCTTGGGGATGGTTTTGAACACCACCTCCTGTACAGTGTTACAAACCTACATCCATAGTTCTTCAGGCACTCTGTCTACCAGACCTAAAACCTTGAATTTATTCGTCACCTCCACTGTATAATCATAAGGGATTTTATTTAGGTCATACCTGAATGGCTTAGTGGTTTTCCCTGCTTTCTTCAATGTAAGTCTGAATATTGCAATAAAGAGCTCATGATCTATGCCACAATCAGCTCCAGGTCTTGTTTTTGCTGACTATGTAGAGCTTCTTCATCTTGGGTTGCAAAGAATATAATCAATCTGATTTCAATATTGACCATTTGGTGACGTCCATGTGTAGAACTGTATCTTGTGTTGGTGGAAGAGAGTGTTTGCTATGACCAGTGTGTTCTCTTGACAAAACTCTATTAGTCTTTGCCCTGCTTCATTTTGTACTCCAAGGTGAAACTTGCCTGCTACTCCAGGTATCTCTTGACTTCCTACTTTTGCATTCCAATCCCCTATGATGAAAAGGACATCTTTGGGGGGGAGGAGTAGGGGGCAGGGTTAGTCCTAAAAGATCTTGTAAGTCTTCACAGAACCATTCAACCTCAGCTTCTTCGGCATTCCTGGTTCTGGCATAGACTTGGATTACTGTGATATTGAATGGTTTGGCTTGGAAATGAACTGAGATCATTCTGTCATTTTTAAGATTGCATCCAAGTACAGCATTTTCGACTGTTGACTATGAGGGCTACCCCATTTCTTCTAAGCGATTCTTGTCCACAGTAGTAGATATAATGGTCACCTGAATTATATTCACCCCTTACTGCCCATTTTAGTTCACTGATTCCTAAAATGTTAATGGTCACTCTTTCTATCTCCTGCTTGACCACATCCAGTTTACCTTGATCCATAGACTTAATATCCCAGGTACCTATGCAATATTGTTCTTTACAGCTTCAGGCTTTACTTTCACCACCAGACACATCCACAACCGAGTGATGTTTCTGCCTTAGCCTAGGCTCTTCATTCTTTCGGATCTGTTTCTCTGTTCTTCCCCAGTGGCATATTAGACAACTACTAACCTGCGTGGCTCATCTTCCAGTATCATATCTTTTTGCCTTTTCATTTTATTCATGGGATTCTCAAGGCAAAAATACTGAAGTAGTTTGCCACTCCGTTCTTCAGTGGACTACATTTTGTCAGGCCCTGACTAGTAGGGTCATGCCCTTCAGCTGCACTATGTAGCCAGATGACTTGCTGGGTGCCCTGGTTATCCCACTGCTGGTCCTACATATGAATGTGTCATATGGAGTCTTACAAAGGCATCTATGGAAAAAACAGGGAAAGACAAATAACTTTCTGATAAACGGGTAGGGAATTATTACATGAAATCATAAAATACTTAAGAGGATCTAACACATATCAAGCATAGTTCTGAGAGCTCGGAATATGGCAGAGAAAGAAACAGTTTTTTGCACAAAATCTTACAGTTCAAACTGTAAGTTTTGTGAATTCAAAACTTAGAGCTTGAACTCATTTCTCTAATGGCTGACTGTGTAATACAGGGCATGTTTACTGCTCCTAGTTTACCTACTTTTGCTACCTGTGAAAGGGATAGCAGCTGTTATCCAATACCTCTCTAGGCTATTAGGCAAATGGTAAATGAGCAAGTGGAGATCTAAAATGATCAAAAATAAAGACTGAGTGATAAATTTTTAAGGGAGGCAGGTTAATGAGCCATGGATGTGGAGAGCAGCTCGATTGGTTCCAGTAGGTCATTATTAGTCCTTTCTTCAGAAGGGCTCATCTTCAAATTGCTACTTCTGGAAATGATATGGCAATGATGGAAAATGCAGAGCAGCACCAAAGAAAGGGTTTAAGATAGCCCTATACATATGAAATGAGTTCATCAAGATTTATGTCATTACAATAAACCATTAACAGAATTTATGATGATGAGATCATTATGAAGGATTCCAAAAAATGCAGTTAACTGGCCACTATGACCTCATGTCTCACAGTCTCCTCAACTCTCAACAAATGTTCCCACCTTTAGAGATGAGTTTTTTTTTTTCCTTTGTAAAGAAATACATTAACTGATTTGTGTATAGGAAGTCTCAAGATTCTCCAACTTTTTCATTCAAGGAATGAAGAACACTCAACTGCCTACTTCCTCAATAAAGGAAGTCCCAAGCTACACAAAAGTGATCATTAACTTGACTCCTTTTATTCCTTTTAAGAATTGTCATGTCAAAGACTTTCTCACTAAAACTTTTAACCCAGTCTCCTTATAAGCACCAGGATGCCCTGATAAATCTCTTGTCTTGACGTAAGGCTTTGTGTTTTCAGTGTATGTTTTATCCAGTTCTAGACAGCCAGCTCCTTAAGAGCCGCAACTATGTCTTTCTGAGCTCTGTGTCTCACATACCTTCCCCAGAGACCACCTCATGGTACATGCTCAGTAAATGTTTTGGAATGAGTAATTGCAGTTTTCCAGGTTGAGGATGAGACAGTGTCCTGGCCTACGTACTTCTTTGTGTCCAGCACCACTTTGAAGAAGTGAAGGTCATTCTCCTGATAGGACTCAGGACACTTTTTCCCTACGGGGCCAAATAGTGACTATTTTAGGTTTGCAGGCCATCCAGTCTTTGAGGAAACTGCTGTGGTAGTGCAGAAGCAGGCTCAGACAATACATAAAAAAATAAGTGTAACTATATTCCTACCCCCCAAAAAATCTTTCTTTATGGATACTGAAGTTTGAATTTCATGTAATTTTCATATTTTAAACAATGTTGAAGTATCTCATTCAAATATGAAGGAGAAATCAAAAGCTTTACAGACAAGCAAAAGCTGAGAGAATTCAGCATCACCAAATCAGCCCTCCAACAAATGCTAAAGGATATTCTCTAGACAGGAAACACAAAAAGGATGTATAAACCCAAAAACAAAGCAATAAAGTAAATGGCAATGGGATCATACTTATCAATAATTACCTTAAACGTAAATGGCTTGAATGCCCCAACCAAAAGACAAAGACTGGCTGAATGGATACAAAAACAAGACCCCTATATATACTGTCTACAAGAGACCCACCTCAAAACAAGGGACACATACAGACTGAAAGTGAAGGGCTGGTAAAAGATATTCCACGCAAATAGAGACCAAAAGAAAGCAGGAGTAGCAATACTCATACCAGATAAAATAGACTTTTTTTTAACTTTATTTTGCTTTACAATACTGTATTGGTTTTGTCATACATTGACATGAATCAGCCATGGGTGTACATGAGTTTCCGATCCTGAACCCCCCTCCCACCCCATTCCATCTCTGGATCATCCCCGTGCACCAGCCTCAAGCATCCTGTATCCTGCATCGAACCTGGACTGGTGATTCATTTCTTACATGATAGTATACATGTTTCAATGCCATTCTCCCAAATCATCCCACCCTCTCCCTCTCCCACAGAGTCCAAAAGTCTGTTCTAAACATCAGTGTCTCTTTTGCTGTCTCACATACAGGGTTATCATTACCATCTTTCTAAATTCCATATATATGTGTTAGTATACTGTATTGGTGTTTTTCTTTCTGGCTTACTTCATTCTGTATAATAGGCTCCAGTTTCATCCACCTCATTAGCACTGATTCAAATGTATTCTTTTTAATGGCTGAGTAATACTCCATTGTGTGTATGTACCACAGCTTTCTTATCCATTCATCTGCTGATGGACATCTAGGTTGTTTCCATGTCCTGGCTACTACAAACAGTGCTGTGATGAATATTGGGGTGTCTCTTTCAATTCTGGTTTCCTTGATGTGTATGCCCAGCAGTCGGATTGCTGGGTCATAAGGCAGTTCTATTTGCACTTTTTTAAGGAATCTCCACACTGTTCTCCATAGTGGCTGTACTAGTTTGCATTCCCACCAACAGTGTAAGAGGGTTCCCTTTTCCCCACACCCTCTCCAGCATTTATTGCTTGTAGACTTTTGGATCTCAGCCATTCTGACTGGTGTGAAATGGTATCTCATTGTGGTCTTGATTTGCATTTCTCTGATAATGAGTGATGTTGAGCATCTTTTCATGTGTTTGTTAGCCATCTGTATGTCTTCTTTGGAGAAATGTCTATTTAGTTCTTTGGCCCATTTTTTGATTGGGTCATTTATTTTTCTGGACTTGAGCTGCAGTCTATTTAAAATAGACTTTAAAGTAGACTTTAAAACAAAGGCTGTGAAAAGAGATAAGGAAAGACACTACATAATGATCAAAGGATCAATCCAAGAAGAAGATATAACAATTATAAATATATATGCACCCAACATAGGAGCACCACAATATGTAAGACAAATGCTAACAAGTATGGAAGGGGAAATTAACAATAACACAGTAATAGTGGGAGACTTTAATACCCTACTCACACCTATGGATAGATCAACTAAACAGAAAATTAACAAAGAAACACAAACTTTAAATGATACACTAGACCAGTTAGACCTAATTGATATCTATAGGACATTTCACCCCAAAGCAATGAATTTCACATTTTTCTCAAGTGTTGGAGAAGACTCTTGAGAGTCCCTTGGACTGCAAGGAGATCCAACCAGTCCATTCTGAGGGAGATCAACCCTGGGATTTCTTTGGAAGGAATGATGCTAACGCTGAAACTCCAGTATTTTGGCCACCTCATGCGAAGAGTTGACTCATTGGAAAAGACTCTAATGCTGGGAGGGATTGGGGGCAGGAGGAGAAAGGGACGACTGAGGATGAGATGGCTGGATGGCATCACTGACTCGATGGATGCGAGTCTGAGTGAACTCCAGGAGTTGGTGATGGACAGGGAGGCCTGGCGTGCTGCGATTCATGGGGTCACAAGGAGTCAGACACAACTGAGCGACTGGACTGAACTGAACTGACCTGAACTCAAGTGCTCACAGAACCTTCTCCAGGATAGATCACATCCTGGGCCATAAATCTAGCCTTGATAAATTCAAAAAATTGAAATCATTCCAAGCATCTTTTCTGACCATAATGCAGTAAGATTAGATCTCAATTACAGGAGAAAAACTATTAAAAATTCCAACATATGGAGGCTGAACAACACGCTTCTGAATAACCAACAAATCACAGAAGAAATCAAAAAGAAATCAAAATATGCATAGAAACGAAAAAAATGAAAACACAACAACCCAAAACCTGTGGGACACTATAAAAGCAGTGCTAAGGGGAAAGTTCATAGCAATACAGGCATACCTCAAGAAACAAGAAAAAAGTCAAATAAATAACCTAACTCTACACCTAAAGCAACTAGAAAAGGAAGAAATTGAGAACCCCAAAGTTAGTAGAAGGAAAGAAATCTTAAAAATTAGGGCAGAAATAAATGCAAAAGAAACAAAAGAGACCATAGCAAAAATCAACAAAGCCAAAAGCTGGTTCTTTGAAAGGATAAATAAAATTGACAAACCATTGGCCAAACTCATCAAGAAACAAAGGGAGAAAAATCAAATCAATAAAATTAGAAATGAAAATGGAGAGCTCACAACAGACAACACAGAAATACAAAGGATCATAAGAGACTACTATTAGCAATTATATGCCAATAAAATGGACAACGTGGAAGAAATGGACAAATCCTTAGAAAAGTACAACTTCCCAAAACTGAACAAGGAAGAAATAGAAAATCTTAACAGACCCATCACAAGCACGGAAATTGAAACTGTAATCAGAAATCTTCCAGTATACAAAAGCCCAGGTCCAGACAGCTTCACAGCTGAATTCTACCAACAATTTCGAGAAGAGCTAACACCTATCCTACTCAAACTCTTCCAGAAAATTGCAGAGGAAGGTAAACTTCCGAATTCATCCTATAGGGCACCATCACCCTAATACCAAAACCTGACAAAGATGCCACAAAAAGGAAAACTACAGGCCAGTATCACTGATGAACATAGATGCAAAAATCCTTAACAAAATTCTAGCAATTAGAATCCAACAACACATTAAAAAGATCATACACCACGACCAAGTGGGCTTTATCCCAGGGATGCAAGGATTCTTCAATATCCACAAACCAATCAATGTAATTCACCACATTAACAAATTGAAAAATAAAAGCCATATGATTATCTCAATAGATGCAGAGAAAGCCTTTGACAAAGTTCAACATCCATTTATGATAAAAACTCTCCAGAAAGCAGGAATCGAAGGAACATACCTCAACATAATAAAAGCTATATATGACAAACCCACAGCAAACATTATCCTCAATGGTGAAAAATTGAAAGCATTTCCTCTAAAGTCAGGAACAAGACAAGGGTGCCCACTTTCACCGCTACTGTTCAACATAGTTCTGGAAGTTTTGGCCACAGCAATCAGAGCAGAAAAAGAAATAAAAGGAATCCAAATTGGAAAAGAAGAAGTAAAACTCTCACTGTTTGCAGATGACATGATCCTCTACATAGGAAACCCTAAAGACTCCACCAGAAAATTACTAGAGCTAATCAATGAATATAGTAAAGTTGCAGGATATAAAATCAACACACAGAAATGCCTTGCATTCCTATACACGAATAATGAGAAAGTAGAAAAAGAAATTAAGGAAACAATTCCATTCACCATTGCAAAGAAAAGAATAAAATACCTCGGAATATATCTACCTAAAGAAACTAAAGACCTATATATAGAAAACTATAAAACACTGATGAAAGAAATCAAAGAGGACAATAATAGAAGGAGAAATATACCATGTTCATGGATCAGAAGAATCAATATAGTGAAAATGAGTATACTACCCAAAGCAATCTACAGATTCAATGCAATCCCTATCAAGCTACCAGCCATATTTTTCACAGAGCTAGAACAAATAATTTCACAATTTGTATGGAAATACAAAAAACCTCAAATAACCAAAGCAATCTTGAGAATGAAGAATGGAAGTGGAGGAATCAACCTGCCTGACTTCAGGCTCTACTACAAAGCCACAGTCATCAAGACAGTATGGTACTGGCACAAAGACAGAAATATAGATCAATGGAACAAAATAGAAAGCCCAGAGATAAGCCCACACACCTATGGACACCTTATCTTCGACAGAGGAGGCAAGAATATACAATGGAGTAAAGACAATCTCTTTAACAAGTGGTGCTGGGAAAACTGGTCGATCACTTGTAAAAGAAAGAAATAGAACACTTTCTAACACCATACACAAAAATAAACTCAAATGGATTAAAGATCTAAATGTAAGACCAGAAACTATAAATCTCCTAGAGGAGAACATAGGCAAAACACTCTCCGACATAAATCACAACAGGATCCTCTATGACACACCTCCCAGAATACTGGAAATAAAAGCAAAAATAAACAAATGGGATCAAATTAAAATTAAAAGCTTCTGCACAACAAAGGAAACTATAAGCAAGGTGAAAAGACAGCCTTCAGAATGGGAGAAAATAATAGAAAATGAAGCAACTGACAAACAACTAATCTCAAAAATATACAAGCAACTCATGCAGCTCAAGTCCAGAAAAATAAATGACCCAATCAAAAAATGGGCCAAAGAACTAAAGAGGCATTTCTCCAAAGAAGACATACGGATGGCTAACAAACACATGAAAAGATGCTCAACATCACTCATTATCAGAGAAATGCAAATCAAGACCACAATGAGGTACCATTTCACACCATTCAGAATGGCTGAGATCCAAAAGTCTACAAGCAATAAATGCTGGAGAGGGTGTGGAGAAAAGGGAACCCTCTTACACTGTTGGTGGGAATGCAAACTAGTACAGCCACTATGGAGAACAGTGTGGAGATTCCTTAAAAAAGTGCAAATAGAACTGCCTTATGACCCAGCAATCCGACTGCTGGGCATACACATCAAGGAAACCAGAATTGAAAGAGACATGTGTACCCCACTGTTCATCGCAGCACTGTTTATAATAGCCAGGACATGGAAACAACCTAGATGTCCATCAGCAGACGAATGGATAAGAAAGCTGTGGTACATATACACAATGGAGTATTGCTCAGCCACTAAAATGAATACATTTGAATCAGTGCTAATGAGGTGGATGAAACTGGAGCCGATTATAGAGAGCGAAGTAAGCCAGAAAGAAAAACACCAATACAGTATACTAACACATATATATGGACTTTAGAAAGATGGTAATGATAACCCTGTATGCGAGACAGCAAAAGAGACACAGATGTTTAGAACAGACTTTTGGACTCTGTGGGAGAGGGAGAGGGTGGGATGATTTGGGAGAATGGCATTGAAACATGTATACTATCATGTAAGAAATGACTTGCCAGTCCAGGTTCGATGCAGGATACAGGATGTTTGGGGCTGGTGCACGCGGATGACCCAGAGAGGTGGTATGGGAAGGAACGTGGGAGAGGGGTTCAGGATCAGAAACTCATGTACACCCATGCCAGATTCGTGTTGATGTATGGCAAAAGCAATACAGTATTGTAAAGTAAAATAAAGTAAAATTAAAAAACAATGTTGCTCTTCTTTTGATTTTTTAAAATCATTTAAAAATTTACTATCCTTGACTCATAGGATATACAAAATCAGGGGGTGGGTCGTGTGATCTGGGGTCACAGTTGGTGGATGCCGCACTAGATTGTGGGTTTGCTGGTGCTGGTTTTGGCGATAGGACTTACTAACGAGATGAAGAGGTTTTTTGGAACCTTAACTCCATTTCCTTAACCAATTCACTAGTGTGCTTTAGTTGGTCCAGTTCCTAAGAGTGGAATTACTGTCTTATCTGCTGCTGTCTTCAAGGACACTTAAATGAATTAAGGTCATAGAATTCTTGGGCAAGATAACACCTCCTTAGGACTGGAGAGTTATGATGAAAATATTAAAATGGAAGACTGAAATATAATTCATGATTTATGGTGAATCATCTTAGATACTTCTAAGAATCAATAACCCATATCATCATTTTCATTTATCCTTTGACATTCATTCATTTCACAAATCAAGAATTACTAATAATATGAAATATATGCCAGACCATATGCATGGGTCAAGCAGGATATGCATCCAGAATTCTGGTACTACTGTGAGACATGCACAGGAAACAAATACATCTGTTTTTATACTTTAAAAATTCATATTTTTAATATATTGCTGATGTTTACTATAAAATAAATCACTCTGATAATTTTGCTGCACAAAAATATACACCGAAAAATACAGTCAGTAGTTTCATGTAAGCAAATATAAGTAACAATAATATTTTAAAAATCAATTAGAACCTAGCAATTTAAGGAATTTGACCCCTAGGTTTCCGCATACCTGTTGGTTGAATATAAGAGAGAACCAGACTCTGTCATGTAGCTGCTACTATTTCAGAAAGAATGAATGCAAGAAGGTTAATTGATTTAACAAGTAAAATGCATATTCTAGTTTTTATGTAAACTTACTTCTCTTCACTAATTTTAGTGGCTAAAAGTATAGATATTGGAGTCAGTTCTGGGTTCAGATCCTTGGCTTTATCACCCATTAACTATGTGACCTCAAGCTAGTTACTTAACCTCCCTGAGCTTCTGTTTCTTCACTGAAAAAATGGAAGCATTAATGATGACTGTGCGTTCAAGAATAAACTGCAGTTCTTACACATTGATAGCAAGGATTCACTAAATAGGTATTCTTACTAATACATTTGTCATTAGAAAAAGAAGAGAGTTTTTTGTTTAGCGAATTAGCAAACTTTGTAGAGGTGTAATGTAATTTCAAACATAAGGCAGTGTTGAGATTCTGAGAGACACTTTCCCTTGCCTGGGCTTGGAAGGTGGTAGCAATGTGCATGTCTCTTGTTTTGCTTAAATACCAAAACCATCTGAGTTTGGTTTTCTTCCTGGCTGTTTTCTTGACACACTGTGGGCAGTGGGGATGTTCCCTGAAATTTCCACTGTATTTATGCAACTTCCTTTTACCTAATGTTTTGGAATTCCACCTTAATTGTGTTTTTCTTTTTCTTGTTATCATCTGATTTCCTTTCTGCTTAGTTTTGGGGTTCACTATAGTTTATCAGAATCTTACTTATCCAAAGCCTCTGATTTCAAATTCTTTTTCATCATGATGTTGTTGATCTACTTAAATAAACCAGTGGATGGACAATTTCAAACCCTTGTCCTATAGACAGTATCAAGATACACAAAACTTAGGATACCTAAAGGCTGTATCAGAGAGATGGAAAGACTCATTCATAATTTGGTATGATCTCCAGGCTACAGAGTGTGACAGAAAGAGTGTAGATTAGAAACCAGAGTGCTTGGCTTTGTTGTCCTCTCAGCCAGCCCAGACCATGGGCATCCTCAGCTCTCTCTCGATTCAGTAGTACTGGTCAATAAAACCGGAAGGACTAGGATACTTATCTCACGTAGTTTAGTGTAAATAATGTAAAAGATACCGTAATTATTTCCTAAACAAAACCACCATGCATACTGCTACAGGGTTATTATAGTTATTATTCACCCCATGTGTGTATGTATCACAAGGATTCCGTTTAGGGAACAAGTAATTTGAGGTGGTAAGAGTCAAATCCCACTTCTGACACTAACCAGGTGTGTAACTGAGGACAAATCATTCATTTATTTAAGTACTAATTTCTATATCTGCAAAATAAATTAGGTACTTATCCATGCCCCTTTCTGACACAAAAGTCTGGGGTTTCATGAGTACCAGGATACAGGTATAGATAGGCAGGACAGCCCATCTTACAGAGAAGTACTAACTGATGCTTTAGTCAATGGGCCCACCAAGAGAGGGGAGCCTAAAGATGGCTTTGGGAAAGGGATCCCCAAAGAGTTCACTGGGTAACAGAGCACACCTAGGGCTCACAGGAGTGTTACTTCATAGAGGGCCCCCATGAAGTTCAAAACTGACAAGACTGAGCTAAACCCAGAGCAACCAGAGTCAATGTGGTTGACCACTGCCTTGGCTGCAGTGATGAGGACTGACCCAGGTATCCCCACGTAAGTAAGGAGGAAGAGAAGCAGAGAAGGCCCAGAAACCACAGCCTCTGAATGGGCTTCATGGCTCCTGTCTCCTTCTCGAATCCATCCCCCATATTGCCACCAGAGGGACCCTAAACTCAAATATGGTCTTCCCCCTGTCCAGATTAAAAGTCTCTGATTTCTTTCAAGAAAAGCTGCTCAGTGTTACTGATCATCAGGAAATGCAAACCAAAAGTACAACGAGATATTACCTCACATCTGTCAGGATGGCTGTTATCAAAGAACAAAAGCCTACAAGTATTGGCAAGGATGCAGAGAAATTAGAGTCCTTGTACCTCATTTGTGGGAACGGAAAAATGGTACAGGCACTATGGAGAACAATATGGAGTGCCCCTTTTTCCACAAGGTGAAATCTAAGCTCCCTTGCTTATAGGGCCCTGTATTGTAAGTAGAGTCTACTTAACTCCTCAGTTTCTTTTTCTCAAGAGCAAGCTCCTCTAAACTTACCATCTTTTCTTCATAATTCACTGCCTTCACACATGCTGTTCCTCTGCCAGGAACATCCTCTCTGCTTGGAGAATTCTTCCTTTTCCTTTTTTGGCCTGGCTCAAATATTACTTTCATTGTATATATTATAGCAACTACCATAAAGTTATTTTTTAAGAAGGTGCCTACTTGGTCTGCTTTTCTACTGGCATATGAACTTGTGGAGATGGACCTGTGTTTTATTGTGCTAACAAGTGCTTCATTAATTTTTTCCAGAGCTTTTCTAATGGTTAAATGAAATGACCTAAGGGCTGAGGCATCTGGAGAAAACAGATAGAAGATCAGAGCTCTTGAAAATATAAACAGATAAAAACCTAACAAGGGACAAATTTAGATTCAATGAGATCATAAGCAAGGTACACTTTTCCCAATGAAATGATTTATTCAATAATTATTTGGTCAGTTTCTCTTATGCACCAGGTACCAACAATATAAGAACAAGTGAGGCTGGCTTAGCGCATCCCATCAACTGGGAGCCAGTGTTCCTGGCACGTGGCTGACAAGGGGGAAGTGGCACAGTAAGGAGAATAGCAAACAGGGGGCAGATGACCCAAGGCTTTGCAGGTTAGGGTGAGAACTTCACTTTTAGTATAAATGCAGTGCTTTCTTACAAGTAATTTGCTGTAAAAGTTTTTAATCAGGGTAATTAACCATCTGACTGACATTTGGGGGAAGTCACACTGGCTCTTCTGCAGAGAATAGAGAGTATATATAAGTGGGGATACAGTTAGGAGGCTGTGCATGAGACCAGGTGAGAAATGACATTGGCCTAGCAGCCAGAATCATCCGCAGGATGGTCAAACACAGATTTCTGAGCTGCACCCCTGGAATTTCTGATTCTATAGGTCTGGTGGTGATGGACATGGAGGCAGGGTGGAGGATTTGCCTTTCTAACAGATTTCCAGTGATGCTGATTCCGCTGTATGGAGACCCCACTCTGGAAACTCCTGACCTCTTCTATGGAATAGAGGTGGTAATAAAGTTGGAACAGAGTGTACTGGTTTGGAATATAATCTGGAGATAAGATTAGGAAGACATGCTCTTGTATCAATACTAGAAAATACTCGGACAGGGAACATTCCTATGAAACTTGAATGAAATAAATACCAGGAAATACTAGGAAAAGGAATATTGATCATATGAAACTTAATTGAGGTTTAAAACAAAACAGCAAACAAAAGAACCCCCTTCATACAAGAGGCGATGGGTGTATGGACATCATTTATGCCCTCCTTCCCCTGCCACACACGTGAGCACACACAGACACAGATTCACAGACACGCACACATATAGACAAGTAAAAGTAAGTGGTTTCCCAAAGTGTTTGAAGAAACTGTATATTATAGGATCAAAGAACTCCTGAAAGTTTAGGGTCTATGAGTCATTAAGATTGAGCAAGGGCAAGTAACTGTGTTTTATCATTGTTAGGCTCTGGAGTTATCAGATGAAAAGGAGAACAGAGTATATAGTCCTGGGGTGTGACCTAGTGTAATTCCTTCCAGAATCTGAAAATAATGAGGTCACTGTAGATGCAATCTGTTAAATTAAGATGAGGTCATTAGGATGGGTTCTAATCTAATATGACAGGTATCCTTATGAAAAGGGTAAAAAGGCAAAAGATAGGAAGCAAACCACCAGGAGCTAGGGGAGAAGCATGAAACAGATTATTCCTTACAGCTCCTAGAAGGAACCAACCCTGCCAAAACCTTGATTTTATTTATTTTTATTATTTTGGCTGAGCTTAGTTTTCTTTGGGCTTCCCCAGTGGCTCAGCAGTAAAAGACTTTGCCTGCAATGCAGAAAACACAGGAGAGGTGGGTTCGATCCCTAGATTGGCAATATCCCCTGGAGGAAGGAATGGCAACATACTCCAGTATTCTTACCTGGAAAATCCCATGGGCAGAGGAGCCTGGAGGGCTGCAATCAGTAAGGTCGCAAAGAGTCAGACACGACTGAAGCACTGAGCATGCACATGTGCACACACACAGGTCTTCATGGCGGCGCATGTGCTTTTCAGTAGTTGTGGAACATGGGCCCTAAATCAGATGAGTTCAGTAATTGTGACATGCAGGCTCTCTAATTGTGGCATGTGGGCTTAGTGGCCCCAGGGCAGGTGGGGTCTAGTTCCCTCACTAGGGATCAAATCTGCAGCCCCTGTATTGAAAGGCAGGTTCTTAACCATTGAACCACCAGGGAAGTCACCAGCACCTTGATTTCAGACTTCTAGACTCCAGACCTGCTTTTAAGACTCACTTTGTGGTACTTAGTTATAGCCGTCCTAGCAAACCAATACAAGCCCCTTATGGTTATAGCTTCATTGCACTGTACTCATAGCTCTTAACCCTGCCTTCTTTGTCTCTCAGATCTGCTTCTGTCTGTAACCGGTGGGTCAACACTGACCCTTCCATAGTATAAACCAAGTCTCCTAGGACCCTAATCAGGGCACAATATCCTAAAGATCCCACCTAACCTTTCCAGATTTGAGATTCTGATATACTTCCCCATTGGACCTCTGCCTCTTTAAGAATCTGTTCCATGTTTTATTATTCATCTTGTGTCCTCCCAGTGACCAGAATTCCTAAAACATAGCTTGTGTGTTTGTTGAATGAATAACAGAATTAATGAGCTAGTCACCCTTTATCTCCATCTTCCTTTGGTAAATGGGAAAACTCAAGAGCTTTTGACCTTCATGCTGCTGTCTTTTCATCAATACAACGAGTGGTTTATTTGGGGAGCATCTGTTTTCGGATCACATTACTCAGTAAATGTGTGTTCTTAATGAAGGTGATCAGTGCAGATCAAGCTGACATCAACACTAAAGATATGGAGGATTGCTTTGGTGTGCAAATGGAAATGGTTTGGTGCCGGGAGATAATGAATACACAAGAATTAGGACTGCGTTATTAAACGGAGGGGATGAAGCTTGTCATTAGTTCCCACTGCTTCTTGGAGTTATTGTTAGTAGCTATTTGAGTGGGGAGACAGGAACATGTGGAGAAGAGGAAGTGAAGAAACGAATGTGTAGAAAACGTCTGCTCACTGAGACAATGTGGTGTTTGGAATCGATCATCCTGCAGCTTTTGCTGAGAGGCTAGTGATATTGAACTGATCTGTTTTCCCAAACTTCTTAGAGGTGCAAGCAGCTGACAACTCCACAGATTCCTCCTTGTGTCTGCTCCAGACTTTGATCTCCAATGAAACATGAAGTTTACGTGCCATATTTGGGTGCCAGATTCCAGAGAAAGATCTTTGTGTATCCAGGGAGAGTTGTTCTTGGAAAAGACAGTGGAAAAATTTATCATTGAAATGAAAATATTTTTGAGAGAGAGAGAGGCATTGTTAATATTTAAGCTCGGACAATGGGCATACTTTGGGTTAATTCTGGGCAAAGGAGAGAGCACTACTTCCCTACTGATGGACCACCCAAAGCCCTATGAAAATACAACCAAACTCTACCAGAATTGATTCATTTAGCATTAAGTAAATGCCCATAATCATTAGCCATTTACTCTGCCAGGGACTGCTGTCATCTTTTCAGAATTTCCTGTACAGCAAGAAAGTTTCTCAGTGAAAATCCAATGTAGTAATTTAGTCTATGTTGTTTTTAGGAAATGCTCCAAATTTTCAAAATTACTTTTTTTTCAACTTTGGTAATATGCATTTGTTTATTTTTTAATTTAAGTATAGCTGATTTACAACATTATAGTAGTTTCCAGTGTACAACAAAGTGATTCAGTGTTTTCATAGATTTACACCATTTA
The DNA here is from genome assembly GCF_016772045.2 of Ovis aries. NCBI lineage: Eukaryota > Metazoa > Chordata > Mammalia > Artiodactyla > Bovidae > Ovis > Ovis aries. Next base: position 69,971,526 of record NC_056055.1, read on the forward strand.
AAGTTATTACAACATACTGGCTATTTTTCTGCATTGTACAATATATCCTTGTTGCTTATTTTATTTTTTAAATTTTATTTAGCTTTGGCTGCACTGGATCTTTGTTGCTACACAGACTTTTCTCTAGTTGCTGCAAGTGGGAGCTACTCTTTAGTTGCAGTGCATGGGCTTCTCACTGTGGTGACTTGTCTTGTTGCAGAGCATGGACTCTAGGTCTTCAGTAGTTTCAGCTCACAGCCTTTAGAGCTTGGGCTCTGTAGTTGTGGTGCTCAGGATTAGTTGTCCTACAGCGTGTGGGATCTTCCTGGACCAGGGATCAAACCCATGTCTCCTGCATTGGCAGGTGGATTCTTAACCACTGAACTACCAGGGAAGTCATGTTTATTTATTTTATACATAGTATTTAATATCTCTTAATCCCATTTGAGAACTTAACTAGTTTGTTCTCTATATCTGTGAACTGTTTCTGCTTTGTAATGTACATTTGCTTGTTTTATTTTGAAATTCCAATATAAGTGATGATATAAAGTATTTTGTCTTTCTGCCTTCCTTTGTTGTAGATGAATTGACCTTAAGTGTATGAGTTTATTTCTGAGCTCTCTATCCTGTTCCATTGATCCATATGTCTGTTCTGGAGCCCATACCATAGTGTTTTGATGGCTGTAGCTTCATAGTATAGTCTGAAGTCAGGGAGTGTGGTTCCTCTAGCTCTGTTCTTCTTTCTCTAGATTGTTTTGGCTATTTGGTATCTTTTGCATTTCCATACAAATTTAAGATTTTTTGCTCAGATACCACTTCACCACTTTGGATCTAAGCTGCATCTGTCTTACAGACAAGCTCCCAAGTGCAGCTGGAGCATTCACTTGACTCGGGCTAGGGTGCACACAGTGGTGGTGGTTGCAGGAAAGTGACCAGCCGCTTGTGTGGTTTTCATTTCGCCCTCTCCACTTGGCTTCAGGAGCAAGGTAGTGTGCACACGATCCTCACAAGTGAACAACAGGTTTCCCACAGGCCTCCTATTAGCCCCACCAGCCAAGAGGGCTCGTCTTCCCTATTTTGGACCACAAACCTGGGACACCCATAGGTGGCTCGAACCACGCACTCCTCAGGGAGGATCTCCACCTGTGTAATCTCCCTTTCCCTGAGTCCCCTCCCAGGGGCACAGTCTGACTTGATTGCTTCTCTGCCCTTTCTACCTGATTCTTCATGGATCTTTCTTTCAGCCTGTTTCTACAGGGTCTCATTACCAGTTTCTTTAGTTTTCCCAATGTGAATTGTTCCACATGTAGATATATTTGTGATATGTTCATGGGGGGAAGTGAATTACACATCTTCCTACTCTGCCATCTTGATAAACACCCCCTCAAAATAACTTTTAATTTCTTAAAGTTTGAAATTTGTTTTTTAATTTAATGTACCCTTCCCCAATCACTACGAATAATTAGAAAATATAGTACAGAGAAATAAGACAATAGGCCAGAAGTTTAAAGCAATAGACTACCGGTTAATGGATATCCAACATGCAATTCCAAAGGAGTAGTCACATGAAATTCATGGAAATGGTGAAGTGATGGAAAATTAGTATTTGGAATAAAACACCTTGAGTTAAATCCCAGTTTGGTCTTCCCTAGGTGGACTGGTGTTAATATATACAGAGTTTTTATAAGGATTGAATAAAATGATGCATATAGGCTATAGAATACATGTCTTGATACATAAATGCTCAGTTAAGAGTAACTGCTGTTATTAAATCATGCATACTCTGTCTTTACTAGCAACCATTTATATCAGTTCTGATAATTTTAAACTAGTATTCTTATAGAATTATTCTGGTAATTTTCTGAACATTTATTACAGCCCCCTGCCCAGTGTTGGAGTTAGTTACTTTGTTTGTGAGACGCTAAATGACTATAACTGAAAAATCAGGAATTCTTACAAAGTTCAGAAATAAATTAAAAATACTTATCATGAAATATGCCCTGTTGCCTGTGATATATCTTTTGGCTGGAACATAACAAAACTCCATGTAACTAGAACAAGTCAGAGATCCTTAGTCACATGGCAGCTGCTCCTTATTCAGACCTGTGTGTTCCTTTAGTGGGTGGTAATTCTGCATCTCCTTCAGGACCAGGTGGAACAACCATGGGACAAGCACTACCAACAGCTAGGAATACCTGCTTTGGACCTTTAGGTTAGAAGAAATAGATTTTCATTGTACTTGAGCCATCACAGTCTTACATTTCTCTTGTTGTCCCTGTTAAAACAGTTTAGTTTAACCTAACTAATACAAACTTTCTTATACTACTCTGCTGTTCAAGTTCTTATTTTATTTTATTTTCATTGGAGGCTAATTACAATATTGTAGTGGTTTTTGCCATACATTCACATGAATCAGCCATGGGTGTACATGTGTTCCCCATCCTGAACCCCCCTCTCACCTCCCTCCCCATTCCATCCCTCAGGGTCATCCCAGTGCACCAGCCCTGAGCACCCTATCTCATGTATCAAACTTGGACTGGCGATCTGTTTTACATATGATAATATACATTATTCAATGCTATTCTCTCAGATCATCCCACCCTCGTCTTCTCCCACGGAGTCCAAAAGACTGTTCTATACATCTGTGTCTCTTTTGCTGTCTTGCATATAGGGTCATTGTTACCATCTTTCAAGTTCTGACCTATATGATAGATATTTCCAGGAGAAAAAAATGGGGGTGATTCATCTACATTTCGTAAAGCTAATAACTAGGAAAAGATTGTGAAAAATAATTCCAACTGTACTCTGAGACATAAAACATAGATGGTGATTATAATAAAGAATATAGATTTAGGATCAAGTATTCTGAGGCCAGCAGATCCACAGAACTCTTTCCAGGACTAACAAGTGAGGGGAGGGGGCAGCTAGCCCTTTGCAGTTCTCTTTAGAAAGCCATGAACAAAGATAAGATATTTACAGTGAATTTTGAACATTTGAAGAAGTGAAGGCTGAGATTTTTCTGCAAATAGAAATACATAAGGGCTAAGATAGAAAGGTTCTTCCCTGGTGGCTCAGCAGTAAAGAATCTACCTGCCAATGAAGAAGACATGAGTTCAATCCCTGGGTCAGGAAGATCCCCTGGAGAAGGAGATGGGAACCCGTTTCAGTATTCTTGCCTGGGAATCCCATGGACAGATGAACCTGGTGGGCTACAATCCATGAGGTCGCAAAAGAGTCTGACAAGACTTGAGTGACCAAACAACAGCAACCAATAAAAAGAGGTGACCTATACCAGCAGAGATGTGATCAAATATGAGCTATGTTTCATCAACAAAAAATGGAAGAAGAATCCAAATGGAACTAGAGCAGAGATCATTGCATAGATTATACAAGCAAAAATGCTTTTGTTGATTTCTTAATAAAAATAACTTGGATTAGAATCCCACTGTCTATTTAGGGGGTTTTATATAGATTTTTACCTAAATGAATTATAATAAATAGTATTTTGTCCTCTTCCATAGTTTGGCACCAGTAAATCAATACTTTGCTCATTCCCATAAAGTTCCAAGTTCACTAACTTGCTTAGATATTGTTGTGTGTGTTTTTGAAACTGACAGTATGCTACCTATCATTTTAATGTAGGCCCTAGTGTCCCAGGAAGGCAAAACTAAGTATATTCTCCTGATAAAATGTTATATTAACTGAATATTTTTCTTTCTGGGCATCCTAAATTTTACAGTGCTATTTAACTATTAATTCAGATGTAAAATTCTAATATTTCAGTATTTAGACAAATAAGATTTAGAAAATAATAGACTTGTAAGAATTTGGCCCCCAATATCCATTATTGGTATTCAAAGTACACTTGAAATTCATAATCATTTCCCTGTAGCAGCAATCAAGTTATTTTGTTTGAAAAGCACCATGAATGATACAACTGAGTAGAAGAAGGAAATACTTTCGTTTCCATCATTATATTATTCACCACTGAATCACAGGGGCCTAATTTGTGGGAAGGCACATTGTAGAAACACAGTAATTATTTGTTGAAAAGTGATAGAAAGAAAGAATGAATGGGGTAGGAAGAAAGATGCAGACTTACAGGAGTGTGGGTCTTAATTGTAGCAATCATAGTGAATCTGTCATACAAACAGCTGGATAAGGGAAAGTCAAATGTCTCCAGGGGCTAAATTCTGGGACATAAGAACATGTCATTATAGAGACCTCATATAACCTCTGCCCAGCCTGAGGCTGCCCTGGTTGGCTGGAGCCCTCACTGCATTTTTTTCTATTGTTGTTTTTCAATTAAGCAGCTAGGTTAGTTCCTGGGTTAATAATATTAATGACATTCTGAGTCTTGATTTTTTCTCAGTTTTTAATCAGAAATGGAGACATGTCTTTTTAACAGTTTTAATGATTTCTAATTTTAGGAATGTTCATGAAATCAAACAGTCTGAATTTTAAGTGGAGGTGCAGATATCAAAATTGGGTATTTTTTTAAAATTAAGAAATACACTAGTTTCCAAAACGCCAAATGTGTATAAGATTTGCCTACCTTTGTACAATTTCCATTCATTTACCCTCAGGAAAATGAGATAAATTGAATGTCTTATTTTATTAACCTTTTATAAGGGGATTCTGCTTCTTAGCTCTCAGTGAAATTTAAAGTATTGTTAACTCACAAATCAACAGTATGATTATAAAGCTTCTTGAAGGCAATCACTGGAATGCATTAAGTAACTAGCAAGATTACATGATGTTTCTAGCCTAATGCGGCACAATTCAGATTGCAGTAATTGGTGCCCAGTGAAGAAAAGTATCAGTCAAATCAATAAACTTAGACTCTTGCACATTGATAACTGAGCCTGGCTGTTAAAAGTCATTGATTACCGAGAGAACGGCTATTAAAAGAAAGAGGCCAAGAAGCTGACTAGGATGTTTTACGCTAATAAAAAAGTAGCTCTGCTGAAGTAAATAGTTGTTGTTTCTCAGCGATAAGTCGATTTCTGCAAGAGCACATCAGTCATTTCCCAAATCAGATCCCCTCGGCCATGCCGACCTGCTCAGCCCACGTATGTTTCTTCCAATTCCGTTTCACTGGGTTTGGTGGCAAATGACAGAATGGAGGAGGGAATACTTTGACATCTTACTGCAGTATTGTTCCAGATTTGGGGTAGTGGTGCTCTTGGCATCAAGTTCTAACATGTTCTGTGTTGCCTGCAGTTTTACAGGCTTCCACATCACCTTCTTCGTCTGAGCACTCTTCCTCTGCAGCCCAAGGACTGAACGAAAAGGTTGTACCAACTATCACTTCTGGGTATTTTGGTTGTACATGTACAGATCAAAGAGATAACTACTGGGTGGTCTTAGTGGACCAACTGTGATGTGAAGCTCCACCAAGACTGCAAACATAATGTGGCCTCTGTTTGCATCCCCTGTAATGGGGATGTCAGCATGATGCTGTGAATTTCTGGGTATCACTGTCAACCTGGATTCTGCGTCCTACAGTCCTCTGGATGTTGCTACACTCCCTTCTCCCTGGTTCAGAGTTATCCCACGTAAATGGCCATCAGTTCCTTTAGAGCTGAACTGGAATATTGCTGCCTTTCACACTTGCCAATTATTTCAGTGCCTTCCTCCAGGCTGGGGGGGTGGGGGCAGTCTCTTCTTCAGCTGGGGGTTTCCTAGTGAGAAAGGATACTCAGGTTTTTAGACCAGACAGTGAATCATGGCTCTTCACTGGAGTGATTCTCATCAATTTCTTTTTTTAAAAAAATTATTTTTGGTTGTGCTGGATTTCTGTTGCTATGCAGGCTTTCTCTCAATTTGAGGCAAGCAGGGGGCTGCTCTCTTGTGGAGCATGAGCCCTAGGGCATGTGGGTTTCCGCAGTTGTGCCTGCTGGGCTCTAGAAGGTGGGCTCAGTAGCTGTGGTGCACAGGCGCAATTCCCCCATGGCATGTGGAGTCTTCTCAGTTCAGGGATCAAGCCTGTGTCTCCTGCATTGGCAGGTGGATTCTTTACTACTGAGCCACCGTGGAAGACCCCCCTTCAACTTCTTGATCATCCAACCTTCATTTCTTTTGCTGCTATACATTGGCCCAGCTCCCAAAGCCCTGGTCTTGTACCAGTTGTTGTAGGTTGGGCTCCCTGTTTGGATGTTTACCTGGGAATGCACTGAGTATCGGTATCTGAGAAGGGGAATGAGAGGGTCAGGAGCTGGATGAGGAGAGGGTGAAGGGGCAATAGAGGTTCTCAGAGGACCTCACAGAATCTCACAGGGAACTCTAAAGCCAGAACTCTGTTGTCCTTCAGGTGGGCTAGGACAGCTAGGCCCTTATGATTTCTGAAAGTCATTGGATGTGAGCTACTCTGGGAAAGGAGTGTGGCTTTTGAGTGTGGTAGGGTCTCTGTAGCTGAAGCATCCCCTGAAGGGGCAGAAAGCTGAAGGTCATCTGCACACAACAAGCAGTAGCGAGGCTTTCATGAGAGGGGTCTGAGTGGCATGCCCATGTCCACCACAGTAACTGTGATCACCTGAATCAGGACTGTTTTGTGACCCAGTGGGAGCACTACTACCAAAGGTATGATAAAAACAGGTGTAACCACGCCCTGTCTGTCTCAGGCAGACACAGAGTCACTCTGGCTGTGATAACGTCTGATGACTCCCCAAGCAGATACTTGACTGACTGCAGCAGCACCTTGAGTTTTGCTGATGTGGAAAAGTGTTCATTCTTCTATGCTCTTTAAACATCTACTTATCAACTATTGGGAGGGATCAGATATTTGAAGGATATTAACAGGAATACAGCATGAAGCCTCTTCTCCATGAGTTTGCTGACAGTAAGAAACACTATAAAAAGATTTTCTCATAACAAAACTGTTTTTATGTAAACTCCTTAAAGATACATCAGTGCCATTAAATCAAATACTCCTTGGCTTATTTCTTTAAATCCTGAGCAGACAATGTAGAATTATTTTGTATTAGAGAAAAAAAGTTTTTTTTTACCTTGTTCTTGCTCAGTTGCTAAGGCATGTCTGACTTTTTGTGACCCCCATGGACTACAGCATGCCAGGCTTCCCTGTTCTTGTCTATCTCCCAGAACTTGCTCGAACTCATGTCCATTGAGTTGGTGATGCCATTCAACCATCTCATCCTCTGTTGTTCCCTTCTCCTCCTGCCCTCAGCCTTTCCCAGCACCGGAGTCTTTTCCAGTGAGTTGGCTCTTCACATCAGATGGCCAAAGTATTGGAACTTCAGCTTCAGAATTAGTTCTTCCAGTGAAGATTCAGGGTTGACTTCCTTTAGGATTAACTGGTTTGATAGTCATGCTATCCAAGAGATTCTAGAGTCTTCTCCAATGCCACAGTCTGAAAGCCTCAACTCTTTGGTGCTCAACCTTCTTTATAGTACACCTCTCACATCTATATCTGACTACGGGAAAAGCCATATCTTTGACTAGACAGACCTTTTTTGGCAAAGTGATGTCTCTGCTTTTTAATACACTATCTAGGTTTGATATAGCTTTCCTTTCAAGGAGCAAGCATCTTTTAATTTCATGGCTGCTGTCAACATCTGCAGTGATTTTGGAGCCCAGGAAAATAAAGTATACCACTGTTTCCACTTTTTCCCCATCTATTTGCCATGAAGTGATGGGACTGGATGCCATGATTTTAGGTTTTTTAATGTTGAATTTTGTTTTGTTTTTAAATTAGATAATTTATTTTAATTGGACACTAATTACAGTCCCTTGGACTGCAAGAAGATCCAACCAGTCCATTCTGAAGGAGATCAGCGCTGAGATTTCTTTGGAAAGAATGATGCTAAAGCTGAAACTCCAGTACTTTGGCTACCTCATGTGAAGAGTTGACTCATTGGAAAAGACTCTGATGCTGGGAGGGATTGGGGGCAGGAGAAGAAGGGGACAACAGAGGATGAGATGGCTGGATGCCATCACTGACTTGATGGACGTGAATCTGAGTGAACTCCACGAGTTGGTGATGGACAGGGAGGCCTGGCGTGCTGCGATTCATGGGCTCGCAAAGAGTCGGACATGACTGAGCAACTGAACTGAATTACTTTACAATATTGTAGTGGTTTTGCCATACTTTTTAAAAATATAAATGTATTTATTTTAATTGGAGGCTAATTACTTTACAATATTGTATTGGTTTTGCCATACATCAACATGAATCTGCCATGGATGTACATATGTTCCTCATCCTGAACCCCCCTCCCACCTTCCTCCCCATACCATCCCTCTGGGCCATCCTAGTGCACCAGCCCCAAGCATCCTGTATCATGCATCGAACCTGGACTGGTGATTCGTTTCTTATATGATATTATACATGTTTCAATGCCACTCTCTCCCTCTCCCACAGAATCCAAAAGACTGTTCTATTCATCTGTGTCTCTTTTGCTGTCTTGCATACAGGGTTATTGTTAACCATCTTTCTAAATTCCATATATATGCATTAGTGTACTGTATTGGTATTTTTCTTTCTGGCTTACTTCACTCTCTATAATCGGCTCCAGTTTCATCCACCTCATTAGAACTGATTCAAATGTATTCTTTTTAATGGCTGAGTAATACTCCATTGTGTATATGTACCACAGCTTTCTTATCCATTCATCTACTGATGGACATCTGGGTTGCTTCCATGTCCTGGCTATTATAAACAGTGCTGCGATGAACACTGGGGACATGTGTCTCTTTCAATTCTGGTTTCCTTGGTGTGTATGCCCAGAAGTGGGATTGCTGGGTCATAACACAGTTCTATTTGCAGTGTTTTAAGGAATCTCCACACTGTTCTCCATAGTGGCTGTACTAATTTGCATTCCCATAAACAGTGTAAGAGGGTTCCATTTTCTCCACACTCTTTCCAGTTAATGTTGAATTTTAAGTGAGCCTTTTCACTCTCCTCTTTTACACTCATCAAGAGGCTCTTTAGTTCCTCTTCACTTTCTGCCCTTAGAGTGGTATCATCTGCATATCTGAGGTTGTTGATATTTCTCCTGCCAATCTTGATTCCAGCTTGTGATTCATCCAGCCAAGCACTTCACTTGATGTACTCTGCATGTAAGTTAGATAAGCAAGGTAACCGTATACAGTGTTGATGTACTCCTTTCCCTAGTTTGAACTAGTCTGCTGCTTCATGTCCAGTTCTGTTTCTTCTTGACCTGCATACAGGTTTCTCAAGAGGCAGGTAAGGGGTCTGCTCTTCCATCTCTTTAGGAATTTTCCACAGTTTGTTGTGATCCACAGAGTCAAAGGTTTTAGCTTTTGGTAGTCAATGAAGCAGAAGTAGATTTTTTTTCCCTGAAATTCCCTTGCTTTCTGTATGATCCCATGGATGTTGATAGTTTGATCTTTGATTCCTCTGCCTTTTCTAAACCAAGCATGTACAGCTGGAAGGTCTTGGTTCACGTATTGATAAAGGCTAACTTGAAGGATTTTGAGCATTACCTTATTAGCATGTGAAATAAACACAATTCTGTGATAGAATGAACATTCTATGCCATTGCCATTCTTTGGGATTGGAATGAAAGCTGACATTTTTCAGTCCTGTGGTCACTGCTGAGTTTTCCAAATTTGCTGGCATATTGAGTGCAGCACTTTCACAGCATCATCTTTTAGGATTTTAAATAACTCAACTGGAATTATATCACCTTAACTAGTTTTGTTTGTAGTAATGCTTCCTAAGGCCCACTTGACTTCACATTCCAGGATGTCTGGCTCTAGGTGGGTGACCACACCATCATGGTTATCTGGGTCAATAAGACCTTGTTTATACAGTACTTCTGTGTATTCTTGCCACCTCTTCTTAATCTCTTCTGCTTCTATTAGGTCCTTATGGTTTCTGTCTTTTATTGTGCCCATCTTTGCATGAAGTGTTCTCTTCATAGGTCCAAATTTCTTAAAGAGACCTCTAGTCTTTCCCATTCTGTTGCCCAAGCATGTGGTGCTAATCCACAAAAACAAGCCCTCTTTCCCAGAACCATCCCTAATCAGCTGCTCAAAAAACTAGCTGAACTTTGGTAGGTCTTTCCTGCTAAAGTCTTACAAAAGATTTCCACCTTCTTCCCCAGATTAAAAGGCCTTTCCACAACCTCTTCAGACCAACATTTAAGACCAAAGGCTTATGCTAATGGCTCTCTGGTTGGCTTTCTTCTAATAAAAGGGAGATATTAATGAAAATTAAGGAAAAGTTTAGTACCAGGAGAAAGTTATTGCTTCTGTGACTGTCAAGATTTATAGGTGCACTGGATTAAAAGGGCACCTATAAATCTCCATGAACAGTATGAAAAGGCAAAAGATAGGACACTGAAAGATGGGCTTCCCAGGTCAGTAGGTGCCCAGTATGCTACTGGAGATCAATGGAGAAATAACTCCAGAAAGAATGAAGAGATGGAGCCAAAGCAAAAACAACACCCAGGTGTAGATGTGACTGGTAATGGAAGAAAATTCCAATGTTTTAAAGAGCAATATTGCATAGGAACCTGGAATGTTAGGTCCATGAATCAAGGCAAATTGGAAGTGGTCAAACAGGAGATGGCAAGAGTAAATGTTGACATTTTAGGAATCATCAAACTAAAATGGACTGGGTGGGTGAATTTAACTCAGATGGCCATTATATCTCCTACTATGGGTAAGAATCCCTTAGAAGAAATCGAGTAGCCATCATAGTCAACAAGAGAGTCCTAAATGCAGTATTTGGATGCAATCTCACAAACGACAGAATGATCTGTTTGTTTCCATGGCAAACCATTCAATATCAAAGGAATCCAAGCCTATACCCTGACCAGTAATGCTGAAGAAGCTGAGGTTGAATGGCTCTATGGAGAACTACAAGACCTTCTGGAACTAACACCCAAAAAAGATGTCCTTTTCTTTATAGGGGACTGCTGTACAAAAGTAGGAAGTCAAGAAATACCTGGAGTAACAGGCAATTTGGCCTTGGAATATGGAATGAAGCAGGGCAAAGGCTATAGAGTTCTGGCAAGAGAATGCACTGGTCATAGCAAATACTCTCTTCCAACAACACAAGAGAAGTCTCTACACATGAACATCACCAGATGGCCAACACTAAAATCAGATTGATTATATTCTTTGCAGCCAAAGATGGAGAAGCTCTATACAGTCAGCAAAAACAAGACTGGGAACTGACTGTGGCTCAGATCATGAACTCCTTATTGCCAAATTCAAACTTAAATTGAAGAAAGTAGGGAAACCACTAGACCATTCAGGAACGACCTAAATCAAATCCCTTTTGATTATACAGTGGAAGTGACAAATAGATTCAAGGGATTAGATCTGATAGACAGAGTGCCTGAAGAACTATGGATGGAGACATGACATTGTACAGGAGACAGTGTTCAAGACCATACCCAAGAAAAAGAAATGCAAAAAGGCAAAATTGTTGTCTAAGGAGGCCTTACAAATAACTGTGAAAAGAAGAGACGCAAAAGGCAAAGGAGAAATAGAAAGATATACCCATTTGAATGCAGAATTCCAAAGAATAGCAAGGAGAGATAAGAAAGCCTTCCTCAGTGATCAATGCACAGAAATAGAGGAAAACAATAGAATGGGAAAGACTTGAGATCTCTTCAAGAAAATTAGAGATACCAAGGGGAGATTTCATGCAAGATGGGCTCAGTAAAGGACAGAAATGGTATGGACCTAACAGAAACAAAAGATATTAAGAATAGATGGCAAGAATACACAGAAGAACTATACAAAAAAAAATCCTCATGATCCAAATAACCACGATGTTGTGATCACTCACCTAGAGCCAGACATCCTGGAATGTGAAGTCAAGTGGGCCTTAGGAAGCATCACTATGAACAAAGCTAGTGGAGGTGACGGAATTTCAGTTGAGCTATTTCAAATCCTAAAAGACGATGATGTGAAAGTGCTTCACTCAATATGCCAGCAAATTTGGAAAACTCAGCAGTGACCACAGGACTGGAAAAGGTCAGTTTTCATTCTAATCCCAAAGAAAGGCAATGGCAAAGAATGCTCAAACTACCACACAATTGCACTCATCTCACACACTAGCAAAGTAATGCTCAAAATTCTCCAAGCCAGGCTTCAGCAGTATGTGAAGTATGAACTTTCAGATGTTCAAGCTGGATTTAGAAAAGGCAGAGGAACCAGAGATCAAATTGCCAACATCCATTGGATCATTGAGAAAGCAAGAGAGCTCCAGAAAAACATCTACTTCTGCTTCATTGACTATGGCCAAAAGCTTTAACTGTGTGGATCACAACAAACTGTGGAAAATTCTTCTAGAGATGCGAATACCAGACCACCTGACCTGCCTCCTGAGAAATTTCTGCAGGTCAAGAAGCAATTTAGAACTGGACATAGAACAATAGACTGGTTCCAAATCGGGAAAGGGGTATGTCAAGGCTATATATTGTCACCCTGCTTATTTAACTTATATGCAGAGTACATCATGCAAAATGCTGAGCTGGAAGAAGCACAAGTTGGAATCAAGATTGCCAAGAGAAATATCAATAACCTCAGATATGCAGATGATACCACCCTTATGGCAGAAAGTGAAGAAGTAAAGAGCCTCTTGATGAAAATGAAAGAGGAGAGTGAAAAAGTTGGCTTAAAACACAACATTCAGAAAATTAAGATCATGGCATCCAGTTTCATCACTTCATAACAGATAGATGGGGAAACAGTGAGAGACCATCTTTTGGGACTCCAAAATCACTGCAGATGATGACTGCAGCCATGAAATTAAAAGATGCTTGTTCCTTGAAAGAAAAGCTATGACCAACCTAGACAGCATATTAAAAAGAAGAGACATTAGTTTGCCAACAAAGGTCCATCTAGTCAAAGCTTTGGTTTTTCCTGTATTCATTTATGAATGTGAGATTTGAACTATAAAGAAGGCTGAGTGCCAAAGAATTGATGCTTTTGAATTGTGGTGTTGGAAAAGACTCTTGAGAGTCCCTTGGACTGCAAGGAGACCCAACGTGTCCATCCTAAAGGAAATCAGTCCTGAATGTTCATTGGAAGGACTGATGCTGGAGCTGAAGCTCCAATATTCTGGCCACCTGATGTGAAGAACTGACTTATTTCAAAAGACCGTGATTTGGGGATTGATTGAAGGAGTGAGGAAAAGGGGATGACAGAGGATGAGGTGGTTGGATGGCATCACTGACCTAATGGACATGAGTGTGAGTAAGCCCCGGAAATTGTTGATGGAAGGGAAGCCTGGCGTACTGCAGTCCATGGGGTCACAAAGAGTTGGACAAGTCTGAGTTACTGAACTGGACTAAAAGGGAAAATTGCAGGCTTAAAGCTACAAATATAGTAGCCTGAACTTTAAATATTCTTTATTTCTTTGAAAATAACCAAAGAAATAATCTCTAAATCGTAAGTAATGCAGTCCTTGTGGAATAGGAGTATAGTGGTCACATTTTTGTACATTTTGACGTTCACAAATGAGAGTTCATTTGAAAGTTACAGCAAAATCTTGAAATAGATGAGAATAGATATTGCTAATATCAACATTTGATAAATGAAGAAACTGAGCCTTAGAAATATTATATGAATTGCCAACAGTTGGTGAAGTGTTAGAACAAACATTTTCTATCATGATTTCTGGAAACTGATCGTGACCTGAGATGAGAATCATAGTGGGAAAACAGTAGAGCCATCTTGAGTCTGGGAAGGGACCTTTTTTGTCATTGCTTTATTTTAGCACTAGCAGAGTTTCTGGCGCTTAATATGTGCTTGATAAATATTTACTGGATGGAAAAATTAAAAAACTGAGAGTTCTAATGAGACCTACTACATGAGCCCCTGTACATGGTTGTGGTGGTGAAAGAAATACAGCAGTGTTGAACAAGAGAGAGTAAACCAACTCCGTAAGTGGGGACGTGAGAGGCAGAGTGGAGAAGTATCTCCGCTCCGCCTAGAGTGGAGAGGTATCTGTGCCAGCAAGGGCCTGGAACTGAGTGGCAGGATACACCCATGTAGAGCCCAGGAGTTTCTAAATAAGGTTAATTTACAAAGCACAGCTGACCTCTGTTTTGCATTTATTCTATTACTTTTAATAATCCAGGTTTTGTTGGATTTAGGATAGTTAGCTGTAATTTTAGGCAGACACAGATAAGAATAAAGACAGTTTCTCAGAGAGCAGCCCCAAGTCTTTCTCTTCTCCATTCATCTTTAAGGCCCAATTGAACTTTGAACCAAGTGAAAAAGCTATTGTTAATATCTGGGGTCAATGAGAATTTATGAAAGTGGGAAGGATGATAAATTGTAACTAAGGTAAATGTTCCAGATGTTTTAAACTACCGCTTTTAATACTCAGGACTTTAATCAGGTGGTATTTATTTTTGTGTAAGGTGTGAGAGAGGCATATAATTTTTTCATATGGATAGCTACTATTGAATATGTAGCTGTCAGTGACTGGAGAGGCTTTCCTCATTGATCTCAATTATCCATTGGTCTCAATTGCCACTAATGTCATTGATTAAGAGTTCATATGTTAGTAGACCTATTTGTTTTCTATTTCTAATTTATTCTATGAAATATATTACAAAATTCAAATTCTGCAAAAGAATGTACATATATATGTTATAAGGGACAATATAGCAGATATTGTACTACTTTATTGCTATAGCTGTGTATCACTCTCTGATTCTAATTGACTCTTCACAAAATGTTTTACCTCTTCACATTTATTTGAATCATAGTCTAGTAAGACTGAAAGATCTTTTAGCCCAACTCATTACTTCATCCTTAAGGGAATGGAAATACACTGCTGTTAAAATGCTAGATCAATATAGATTTTATAAAAACAATATAGTGTGGAAAAAGTGAGGGGCAAAGGGTATGTAAGTTATGATATGTTTTACATTTCCTTTAAATAAGACTTTATACAGAATTTTATGAATTTTATTTAATATTAATTTTCTATACATACATAAATTATAGGAGTATACTTATATGTATTGAAAGGATATGCCCAATTTCAGAATATTGGAAACTTCTGGAGAGGGACGTAGGTAGAGAGAGAGAAAGATTTAGGAGAATGTAGCTTTAGCCATTGTATCAGTTATCTAGTGCTGTGTAACAAACCACCTCAAAACTTAGTGGCTGGAAAACAGCAAATTATTGCTTATGATTATGCGGATTAACAATTGCAGCTGGAATAGACTAGGCACTTCTTCTGGTCTTAGCTGGGCTCGCTCTTACATTTGCAGTCCACTAGCAGATCACCTGGGGGCTGGTTGGCACTGGGAAGATGGGAGTGACTGGGACTCATGTCTCTCATCACCCAGCCCGAGTCCTAATCATGTAACTGGCAGGATTTCTTTTAAGTTTAGTATCAGAACTGATACACACAGACCAAAGCAAGTCACCAAGTTTCATTTTGTTGGTTAAATCAAACCGTAAGTCCAGCCCACTTTTAAGAAATACAGAAAAAGACTTTACCCTTAATTGGGAGGAAGTGCAAAGTGACATTGGCAGGACATGCCTACAGGAAAATTGGATCCTCATGTATTTTCATAATTGACCACTGCCACATCTATAGCCTTATTTTTAATTAGAAAAAATGTCAAAATACTAAAATTCTGAGAGGTAGATAAATGGACACTGTTATTTCTGTACCTTTCTGCATGTGTGAAATTGTTTGTAATTGATCATTTTAATAACATCGAAAACATGACTACACAGTCATCTTTTGACACCAGAACTATTTCCTGGAGTCCTATCAAATCAATGCCAATGACCCATAGTTACACACCCAAGATTCTTATCACCTGGAACTTTTAATATCGTATACATAAAACTTGAAGCATTTGGGGACCTAGCTCAATTTCCACTTAAATAGCAACATTCAATCTTCTGATTTGCTCCTATTGCTCTAGTTATTGAATACTTACCTGAAGAAATTATTTCCTTATTTCCTAACCCATCCTGCCACAGGCCTCTTCTATGCTGGGTTAAACCCTGGCTAAGGAAAACACCTGTAGACTGCAGGATAATGAGAGAAGAAAAGATTGCCTGGCTCTCTGTGAAGCTCTGCACATTTGTTCACTGATGTGCCTATGGTACAAATGGAATGAAACAAAATCTGTAATAGATATGAAGGATATTTCTGTCACTGCTACATTATCTATGGAGAGGTTTATCCACAACCGAATTTTAACGTCAGTGTAGAATCCTCCAATGTATTTTTCAGCTTTCTTTTTCCTGCTATTAAGTTGTGTGTAAGGAAACCATAGGCTGATCCTAATAGCAGCCTAATGAAAGCATAATTAAAGATGCAAACATGGTGTGGGTCAGACATCCCAAGTGCCAACGCATATTATGTTGGGTAATCTGCTATTTTGGATTATCCCTTTGTTTCTCTGGGTAATTGAGAGTTTTCTATATCCACAATTAACTCCCGCATCTATATATAACTAAGCCCTTTTAATTTTGTATCCAACCTACAATGGGACCTGCTCTACCCAAGAATTAAGCTTTTTCCCAGCCACCTTTTCAGACCTCTGGGTCTCCCCATTCAGCCACTTGTGACAATCTGTCCCAGAAAATTGGAAAACCGTTCAGTTTAATTGGTTCTAAAATGGAGGATTCAGTGCCTGTGCTGAGTTTGAGGATGAAACTAACATTTTACAAAGCCCAGCCCAGCAGCAGCTGCCCTTTGGGATTTGGGAGGTAGAGCGGCAAGTCACTCTGGAATTTAGAGCTTTATTACAAAGAAGTGCTAACTCTTCTCGTTCTGCTTATAAATGGAATAAAGGGAGAATCTGGCTCACCCATGAGTGCTTTAACCTTGTACATGCTCAATATCCTTATGAAATGCAATATCTTATGATCCTTTAAATAACAAATGACCTTATTCCCTTTTATAGGGTCATTAAGGCCTCTAACGGTCAAGGTATAAATCCCAGCCACTACTGCACATCTTAATTTACTATTCATATGTAAAGCTCTCTTTGGTTCTCAATTACTATACAACAGCAACTGGCTCATCAAATTATCCCCATCGGAATGTGTCTATTAAAGACATTGCAGTTTACATCTGAGGGCCCTAATTAAAGTCACAATACTTGATAAACCTTGAACAACTAGTAATTGGAAACTAACAATTAGTACCATCCACCTCAGTTGAGATCAGCTCTACTGCTGGCAGCATGACTAAGCAAAAGGAAATTAGCACACCAGAGATGGCCCACATGCCAAATATGTGTTAATGTCCACTCCTGGGTTTCAGCCAGTATAGTTAAAAGAACTTGGCATTAAAATATTATTAGCTAAAAGTCTTTATATAGATATCTGCGCCATGGAACAGATCAGTCTGATATCCCTGTGGCTTTTCAGGCTTTATCATGCTCATTACTGTTTTCATCATCCGATCTGTGGGTATCCGTGGAGATGGTGCTATAAGACCATCTCTTTGAGCTTCTTTTCCTCTCAAAAGCCTGTGGCTTGCTTTCTTTTGTAACAAAGCATAGGTCACGTTGTCCTACTGTATTCTGCATATACTCCCCCCGCTTTGTGCCCCTTATTGTCTACATCTTCAGAATATCTGAGGCTCAAGGCATTGCAGGAAGCTCATGGATTGATTTGGTGAGTCTAAGAGAAGCTTGAAGGACTGCAGGCACTGTGCCATGTCTCCCAATTAGCCGCCATACTATTCTGAGACCACCCATTTTGGAGGGCAACTGGGAAGAGCATATTCTAGTTCCCTGCCCTAGAGACTTGCTGATGGGACTTTTCTAACTGGTAGTGTGTTCACTGTGGTCCTTCGCAATGGACAACAGGAGTAAAAATCTTACAATGACCTTCTGTTTTGTTGGTCAGCATTGTGCCCCCACTCTCTTATTCTCATTTCATTGACTAGCTAATGAAATGGGATATTACTTGAAGGAGCTTCAGCAGACTTGATGAAGCATCCCAAATGCTTCCTCTCCAATCTGCTTACCTCATGTTTTTCCAGGAGTTCTTGGCAATGGGAGAAGGGTGATGCTTCAGCAGTCTTCCCTGAAAACATTGCTTCGCTTACCATGGCAGATATGGTTTAAGATGGTTTTGTAATCTTTATCATCCTCTTTCTCACCCTTTGAAGAGAATCAGCTTGGCCGTTCCAAAGTCTTCCAAGAAACTGATCACACAAGTGAACGATAGGTAGTGGTACTTTGCGTTCTTTTATACAATGAGCAAGTGTGGCTTAGGAAGTTTTGTAGTTTTCTTGCAGAATAAGTACTAGTTCTCAACCTGTTCACAGCTTTGAAACTTGACCAAATAAGTTTTCACAAGAGCAATTGGATGCAGATTCATTCCATGGCAGGCTCGGTGATCTGCTTCAAGCTAGTCCTTGTGTAGCACTTAGATACGCACCAACTACGCCCCCCACTCTTTCTCTTACCACTGTGGACCAAACCCAGAAGAAAGCTGAGTCAAATATTATCCAATATCAAGTTACTGCAAACCAAGTACAAGATATTCTCTTTGTGTGGGATAGATCCTTACTCCCTGGGCTATCCGCAGGATTGAATAACTTCAAAAGGCACGGTCAGTGTACATTAACTAGAATACTGCTTAAGTGGTTTTGTGAATAGTTTGTCCATCTGGTGAATGTAATCAGTGCTACTTTAAAGTACTTAAAATTAGCTCTAAACTTGAAAACAAAATTATTCTGTAATTTCCTGTCAAATAGGAATTTAATGCTATAAATAGATATTGGCCAATGTTCAAGATAGCCATTGGCTTTCGTATAGGCACTTTAATTGGTTGGGAACAACCCTAATGAAAACCATCAAGTAGGGATATAGAATCCTCTCTCTTGTCATTTCTCAGCCTTTTGGCTAAAATCAAGTGTAGAATCCTCTCTATTCAACAGCTTTTTTGTCATCCTACTAGCTGCTCTCTTTTCCAGATCCCACCCAATGACATTAATAAAGGGAATGCTCTCAGCTGATTGAAAACAATTTAGGAAAATTCATGATAACAGTAAATGTTATCTGGAATTCTACAGAGTTTTCTGAGAGTCATCAAGAGCAAAAAGAATGAAATTCTGATCATGCAGACAGTATAACAAGGAAAGGGGACAGCTTACTGAGACCTTGCTCACAAAAGAGGCATCAAGAAGGAGAAGATACCATAGAAAACAGAGAGATATATAGAACCTATCCTTTGTCCATGAAGAAAGAACTCTGTATCATATCAAGTGGGGCTTATAGGAGGCTGTCTGCCACCCAGCTCATGGAATCTTTGAGACTCTGGTTTATACAGCTTAGAGTTAATTTAGTCTAAGATTTTTTCTAACATGTTGACCTTTCTTGGATGGTCATTTGACCTCTGTTTGCATATCCACAGGGACAAGGGATTCACTCCTAGTTGTGGCGTGCCCCATTCTCGAACAGCTCTGCTTACTGATGTCACATCCAAGTTTGTTCCTCATCACCTTTCCCCCTTTGGTCTTGGTCTTCTCTCCATAGACAGAAAAAGTTTTGTTTCTTTTTACTCAGAAGCAGTTTACTTACTCATCATTGCAGCATAATTTCCAACCTTATATTACTCTCATTAGTTTTCTTATTTTAGTAAATAATGAGAAAAATATAATCAGTAAACTACATCCAGATGTAACCAGTATGTTAATATTTTAGTACATATCTTCTAGTTTTTGTACCATTTTATATGCCTATATTCTTTATAGAGAAATTAAGATTATACTGTGTATTTTGTTTAAAAGTGGCAATTTTCAGATAATAAGTTATCAAAAGCATGTTTTTGTATGTTTTCTTCTACAGTATTATTTTTAATGGTTGAATCATATTTTTTATTTTATCAGACCATATTTTATTTACTGCATTCCTTTTTTACCCCATTAAATGCTAAGCATTTAAATGTCTCCTGATATAAAAATACTTTAATTAATATTTATGATATAGGTATGCTTTTTTGCTGCTCATTCTGTGCTAGCAGTTGTACTAGCTAGGTGCTGGGTAACAGAAGATAAAACAATTTCAAAATGATCCCTGCTTTCAAGAAGCTTAGAGTCCTGTAGCTTAATTTATAGTCATCTTATTGCCTTAGGTAATAGGTAATTTTCATTGCCTAGAAGTAAATAGCTGAACCAGGATAAATGCATATTATGCACTGGATTATCCTTTGGTTCTATACAGGAGTATACTCTCCATTTTTGAGCCTTAGGAGCACTGATTTTTTATCATTTTGTTAAGCCTTCCAAATTTGTTAGGTTAGCTATTAAATCATCGATGTTTTAACTGGATTTAAATATAATTTAAAATTTAACTTTCTTTAATGTCTGCTGATTTGCTGCTAAAAAAGGCCATGTTCAGAAGACTGGAGTATTCTTCATAAAATACTTTTACTAGGATAAATGAAAAAATAAAGTGTCCTTTTATAAGCTAACAAGTTCAAGGTAGAAAATACCTATGACCTCGTTTCATCATTTCCTTGAACTTTAGTCAGATTGCTTGCTTGTTTCTTCAAGTGACTGGTTTATGTTTCAGCAAGTGTTGCAGGGTGCTCAAAACTGAGTGCTTTCTTTTTTTTTTTTTTTTTTAGTATAAGTTATATACATGACTTTATTATTGCCACTTGTATTTCAAGTGCTTTCTTTTACAGCTGATTCCTTCCACTGAAAAGCCTTTGACCCCCCATGAAACCAGATTTTAATAGGGTTAATTTAGTTTTCAACGTGTCACAGCGACTTAACTCCCAATTATCTTGTGGTAGTATTTGTTTGTGTCAACCTACACATTATTTTAATGTAGCTCTGTTCAATTGCATGTGAGTAACCGTGTGTGGCTATGTTTAACAAAGTATCACCTGATCTGTTCCACAGCCACCATCATGAAACAGAGAGTTGTGGGTCGGACTCAGAGCACAAGAACAAAGTCTGGAAAGGGAGTCCAGCCTCAGTTACCCTGGGAGGTTCTTTATGGGGGTCTTGCTGTGTCCTTTCCCGGGTGTGCTGCTCTTGGTGAGATGAAATCACACAGAAGTAACTGCTTCATCCCACCGCTCTGTGGGTGTGTGACCTGACAAAGAATCAGCCCATATTACCTGCTGGCCTTCAGACATAGTGTATGTGTTTGTGTGTGTGACAGTCACTCAGTTATGTCTGACTCTTTGTGACCCCATGCACTGTAGCCAACCAGGTTCCTCTGTCCACGGAATTCTCCAGGCAAGAATAACTGGAGTGGGTTGTTATGCCCGTCTGTAGGGGATCTTCCCAACCCAGGGATCAAACCTCAGTCTCCTGCATTGCCGACAGATTCTTTACTGTCTGAGCCACCAGGGAAGCTCTAGCAGACGCCCAAACTGTGGGCAGGAATTAGAGCAGAGAAGACTCAGGCACCTAGTGTAGTGGTGGTTTCTGCTTAGTCTCGAAGGAATTAGGGACGTGTTTGGTCCATCTTAGATGCCACTTTTCCTTGAAGCTTCTTCTGATCTTTTCTAAGGAGTATAATATAGACACCCCCCTCCTCTGAAGCTGCCAGGTAATAATAGCAAACACATCTATAATGTTTATTATGCTAGGCACTCTACCTCTAACTCATTTAAACCTCACAGCAACTCAGTGGGAACAGTATTATCTCCGTTTTTGTGAATGAAGAACAAAGAACTTAAGTAACTTGTCCAAAGTCACACAGGTTTCCTGATAAGTAGGAAAGCATAATTCCAATCGAGGCAATCAAGCTCTAGACTTCACTGTTCTCTAGTTTTTAACCTCTCCTTTTGAGGATATACTCAGCATCAGCTATTTGCCCTGGAATGGACAGTTTAAGTTCCCTCTTTTCATGATAAGGGGACCATGCCTAGAGTGATTTGCCCAAAGTAACACTATCAGTGAGAGATAAAAATGACATTAAGCCCACATGTCCTGGCTCCTTCATTATGTTGCTCTGAGAGTGCATCCCATAGCATAGTTAGGATCTTAGTAGCTGGCATCTAGTGTCATAGGTGTTATACTTATCCTAAGCACTTTATTGTGAACAGGTGGTGCTAGTGGTAAAGAATCTACCTGCCAATGCAGGAGACAAGAGACACAGGTTCAATCCCTGGGTCAGGAAGATCCCCTGGAGGAGAAAATGGCAACCCCACTGCAGTATTCTTGCTTGGAGAGTCCCATGGACAGAGAAGCCTGGTGGGCTACAGTCCATGAGGTTGCAAAGAGGTGGACATGACTGAAGTAACTTAGCTTGCTAGCTTACAGCATGACATAATGCATTGTTTATAAATGTTCATCTTTTATATTATTTGCTTGTATGCTTACTAAAATAGGGCACACACCACCAAAAGAAATAACACCACAATCAGGAAATACTAGATTAAAACAAAAAACACTGACTTTCAGATGGGGTCTCCTGGTAGCTTTGTCACTCACCACCTTTTGGGGTAATCACCAGAGCTCTGTTCGCTCTTTTGTAAAATGGGTCAAAAATATCCTTGTATTTTTTATCTTTCTGGATGGATGGGATGATCATATGAGGAAAGAACTGGTTCTTTATATACTTTCAAATACAGTCATCATTGCCACCATTATATGTACCTTCTTACTCCCTGTAACACCCATCTGAGCATATGCGGGTAATAAATAATCAAGGAATGCTTATTGAATGAATGGAGATGTTTTCTAATTCTGTGTAACTCTCAACATCCCCTGGAAATTCAGACAGATGAAAAGAAGGTTGAGCTGCACTTGCTGTCTTGCATCTGCCCTTTAGAAGGTGTTTCCTGGTGCGTTGCATCACAACTTGATTCTGACTCTTCAAAGCTCTTATACCCTCACTGTTTCCCATAATAAATCCAGTCACTCAGCATTTCTGAGTTGGTAACTTTTCTGAAGAATTGAGAGATGTATGGAATGGTATCAAATCCCAATCCACATAGCTTCTGTCAACTCCCTAGTTTTCATTTTCATTCATATTCATATTTTCTCTCTTATACACACAGTTTTTCATTCTCTCATTTATATTCATTCTCATATATGTGTGTGTGTTTCTCTTTTTCTGTCTCCATTCCTCTTTCTAGTGCAGATATTTTCATCCACACTTACCCTTAGAAAGCCTAAACAGTCCTTATTTCAATCTTCTGACTATAAGTATAGCAATAAAAATAATAATAGCAGCAGGCTCCTCCTGCCACATACATTCATCCTTTGTTCCTATGGCAATCCTATAAGATAGACAAGGCAAGTCTCTGTGTTATAGGTGGGAAAACAGAAGACATAAAACATCCCAGTTTGGTTATGATATTCTTATAGAAAGTCAACATTTGAAACTTGGTCTCCTTATTCTGAGTCCAGTATTCTTTCTACTTCAACAAGAAGTTCTCAAGGCGTCTCCTCTATGAAACTAGGGTATTTAGAGTAATTGGATCAAATGAAATCACTTAAGGCAAGAGTTGAGTTGGGTAAGTAAAAGAAGGGATCCAAAAATGGAACCCTGAGAAATGCTGGCATTTAGAAGAGAATTCTGCAATGAACACTGAAGTAGAGTGACCTGAAAAGTAAGAAAAAACCTAGAACCATGCAAAACTCGGTAGGACGAAGGAACTAGGAGAAACGTTTAAGGCTGAGAGTGAAACAGCTGTTCTGTGGCTGCTAAGTGGAATGAGAATCAGACAGTCCTTGCTGCAGCCGTACATAACCCGGACAGGGATGCAGGTACCCTAGAAGGTGCAGAGGCTGGGAGCTGGAGTTTAGGGATTGTGAGGCAATCCCAGGGTGATGGCTGCTGTTGACCGAAGATTGAGGGGATGTGAGGGAGGAGATTCTGGTGCGAAATGCTTGTGAAGGAAAGTAGGGCAGCCATGGAAGCAAGGTGATACTGCTGAGTCACGCGTAGTGGGCATAACCATCACCATAGCCTCTCTCCCCCCACATGCCCACATTGGCAGTTATACAATAGAGAGGCTGGCCCATAAAATGCCTGATGAGTGAACTATAGAAGAGGACCCCACCCAGGGTGCCCCTTTAAGTTCCTGATGCATGGATCTACAGAGTAAGACCACAGCTAGGGGGGCCCCTCTATGTGCCTGAATGGGTGGAGCTATGGGGAAAGACTGGCCAAAGAGGCCTTCTGATCGCCAGCTACAAGAGGCTGGAAAAAAAGACTCTGATAGGGCCATAACTCCTGCAACAGAGGCAGTCCATGTCCCTGCACACTTGGCACCACCAGGGTCCCCACAAGCCAAGCAGCTGTGACATCTTCACACTCAACCCTCACTGGGGCAGAGCTGCCACAGGCAAAAAAAAAATCTTGCATCTGTGGACAGAAATCACTTGCATTTCTGTATACGAACAATGAAAAATCAGAGGAATTAAGGAACCAATCCCATTCTCCATTGCAACAAAAAGAATTAAATATCTAGGAATAAATTTACCTCAGAAGACAAAACTGCATACAAAAAATTACAAGACACTGATGAAAGAAATCAAAGATGACATAAACAGATGGAGAGATATTCCATGTTCCTGGGTAGGAAGAATCAATATTGTGAAAATGACTATATTACCAAATGCAATCTACAGATTCAATGTGATCCCAGTCAAATTGCCAATGGCATTTTTCACAAAACTAGAACAAAAAATTTCATAATTCATATGAAAACACAAAAGACCCCGAATAGCCAAAACAGTCTTGAGAAAGAAGAATCGAGCTGAAGGAATCAACTTTCCTACTTCAGATTATACTACAAAGCTACAGTCATCATGACAGTATGGTATTGGCACAAAAACAGAAATAAAGACAAACGGAACATGATAGAAAGCCCAGAAATAAACCCGTGCACCTATGAATACATTATTTTTGACAAAGAAGGCAAGATATACAATGGGGCAAAGACAGCCTCTTCAGTAAATGGTGCTGGGAAAACTGGACAGCTACATGTAAAATAATGAAATCAGAATACTTCCTAACACCGTACACAAAGATAAACTCAAAGTGGATTAAAACCTAAATGTAAGACCAGAAACTATAAAACTATTAAGAGGAAAACATAGGCAGGTGATATAAAGCAAGATCCTCTATGACCCGGCTCCTAGTGTAATGGAAATAAAAACAAAAGTAAACAAGTGGGACCTGATTAAACTTAAAAGCTTTTGCACAGCAAAGGAAACTATAAGCAAGGTGAAAAGATAACCCTCACGATGGGAGAAAATAATAGCAAATGAAACAACTGACAAAGGATTAATTTCCAAAATATACAAACACTCATACAACTCAACACCAGAAAAACAAACAATCCAATCAAAAAGTGGGAAAAAGACCTAAACAGACATTTCTCCAAAGAAGACATACACATGGCTAACACATGAAAAGATGCTCAACATTGCTCATTATTAGAGAAATGCAAATCAAAACCACAATGAGATATCACCTCACACAAGTCAGAATGGCCATCATCAAAATGTCTACAAACAATAAATGCTGGAGAGAGTGTGGAGAAAAGGGAATGCTCTTGCACTATTGTTGGGAATGTAAATTGATACAGCCACTATGGAAGACAGTGTGGAGATTCCTTAAACTAGGAATAAAACCACCATATGACCCAGCAATCCCACTCCTAGGCATATACCCTGAGGAAACCAAAAGTGAAAAAGACACATGTATCCCATTGTTTATTGCAGCACTATTTACAATAGCTAGAACATGGAAGCAACCTAGATGTCCATCGACCAATGAATAGATAAAGAAGTTGTGGTACATATACACAATGGAATATTACTCAGCCAAAAAAAGGAACACATCTGAGTCAGTTTTAAGGAGGTGGATGAAGCTAGAGCCTATTATACAGAATGAAGTTAGAAAGAGAAAGACAAATATTGTATCCTAACTCATATATGCAGAATCTAGAAAAATGGTACTGAAGAATTTATTTACAGGGCAGCAGTGGAGAAACAGACACAGAGAATAGACTTATGGACGTGGAGAGAGGGGAGGAGAGGGTGAGATGTATGGAAAGGGTAACATGGAAACTTACATTACCATATGTAAAATGGAGAATCAATGGGAATTTGCTGTATGGCTCAGGAAACTCAAACAGGGGCTCTGTATCAACCTAGAGGGGTGGGATGGGCAGGGAGATGGGAGGGAGGTTCCAAAGGGAGGGGATATACGTGTCCCTATGGCTGATTCATGTTAAGGTTTGACAGAAAGCAATAAAATTCTGTAAAACAAGTATCCTTCAATTTAAAAACAAATAAAAGTTTTAAACAATAAGAGAAAACCCAGAGGAGGGTATTGTTCTAGGAACTAAAAGAAGAGAATGTTCCAAAATATGTGTGGTCAAGTGGGTTTAATCATTATGAAGGATTCACTTGGAAGATAGAGTCCACAGCATGTAGCAAAATGGAGAGCATTGATGATCTGGAAAAGAACAGTTTCACTAGAGTGATTGAGCAGGAAGCCAGCTTGAGATGGGCTGAAGTATGAATAGAAAATGAAGACTTGAGAATACTATGTGTAGACAACTTTGGGAATAAGAAAAACAAAAGCAAGGTGGTAACTAGAGCGATATTGACAGTTTGGGAGAAGGAATTTTCTTTGCATTCAGGTTTGCTAGAACAAGTTTGAGTGCTGATGGTATTAATGTAATTGAGAAGATAGAATATGTAAACAGAGAGGTTAATTGAAGGCTTTTTGGTTTTCTTTCAGTAGCTTTTACTAATCCCTTCCCACTCTGTCTTTTTCTCTCCCTTTTCTTTCCTTTCCTTCCCTTCTCTTTCCTTCTCTCTTTCTTTCATTCTTTTTCTTCTTTCCTGCCTCCCCTTCCTCCCACCTCCCTCCTTCATTCATTCCTTCCTCCTCTCTCTCTACACACACACACACACACACACACACACACACACACACACAATGGGTTCCCAAGGACTTACTACTTATATACTATCAGCTTGAAGATCTAACATGCAAGATTGCAATCCAAAAAATCCAGCTCCATTCAAAACTTGACGTCTCTTTCTCTCACAGCTTGCCCTTGTCAAATTGTTTCTTTGTCCTCAGAACATTTTTGCTCCCTCAGATCATGAAATCCTTTAGGCCAACAAATTTAGCACAAAACAAGAGTGATAATTCCATTAATGCCACTTCTCAAAAGGTATTCACATTTTTAAAGCGATACAATGGACATGGCAATCACCACGTGTTAGTTTTCTATTACTTCTTCATAAATTAACACAAATTTAGCAGCTTAAAGCAACACCCATTTATTCTCTCACAGTATCTGTAGGTTGGTAGTTCAGCATGGCTCAGCCAGGTTCTCTACCCAGTGTGTCATAAGACCAAAATCGAGATGGTGACCAGCTGGCCTCTCATCTGGAGCCTCTGGGAAGGAATACACTGCAAACTCATTCAGGATGCTGATTCAGTTCTTGGAATTGTAGAACTGAGGTCTCTGTTCCTTGCTTCCTTTCACCAAGCGTCCTCTCTCAGCTTCTAGAGGCCAGGAGTGCTCCTTGGCACATGGCCCTCTCCATCTTCAAAGACAGGGAGAGCATGTTGAAACTCCTCATGCTTAGAATCTCTCAATTCCTTTTCTGCTACAAGCCTACCAGTCAGAGAAGTCACCACTCAGGCCAGGCCCACCTACATAATCTCCATATCTTAAGGTTAGCTGATTTAGGACTTTACTTCAATCTGCAAAAGTCCTTCACAGCAGTATCTGAACTAGTGTTCAGTTGACAAGGAGACAGAAATCTTGCTTTAGCTTATTGGAATCAGGATAGCCTCTCACCCATGGAGAAGACTCAACCCCTTATAAATTACAGTTGCCAGTCTTGGTCTCTCAAAAAAATCATTTGTATTTCCTTCCCTTGAATTCAGTAAAATAAGTTAGTTTTTTCTGTTGATGAAAATAAGATGGAACTTTGAGAAGATGCTCATTACTTACAACCAAAAGAGATGTGGTTAAGAGACGGGGTGCTTGTCAGTGACACCCTTATTTCCAGTCATCCATGTCAAGGACACTTAGCATCTTTTGTGTTTAAAACACCATCCTAAGCCAGCCCTAGGGTGGAAGAAGAGAATACAGTATCTCTACTTCTTGGGGAAAGCTACTACCCTTAAGATGGAGGGAGACATCATTGTGTTCTTGAGAGAATGGAAGATTAATTCAGATGATAGGCACCTTCCCCTGCCCACCCTCTGCCCCTGGTCATAGTGCCCTTTCTGCATCTATGTTCTTAGGCTCTATTATTTCTGTGGACTCAGAGTCCACATTTGGCTGACATTTGATTCAACCATGTGACTTGCATTGGCCAATAGGATGCCAGCAGACTTGACATAAGCAGAGGCTTGAAAGAGTAGGAGCACATTTTGCTTCCTCTCTTGGAACTTTTCATGCACGATGAGTATAATCCCAGGCACCCAGGAGAATGAGAGACCATGTGGGACAGAACACAGCCCATCTAGCCCTGCCTGTCCTTAACCTCCCAAATCCTTGCCAACCCAACAAGTCAACCCAGCGAGATGCAGGAACAAGGCCCGCTCAGATCCACAGATTCACCCAATTATTTGGAGAGAGAGGAAGACAAGTTGCCTAAAATTTATGGCCTTATTCATTTGAGAGACATCAACTGCTTCAAATACAGCCCAGCTCTCCCTCTCTTCAGATTTTAACAAATCTGCCAGATTTTTCTGGCATCAGCATCAGGCCTTTTAATTAAGTAAAAGAAAGGGAATTAAGACAGAAGCATGATTATGTGAGTTATTCTTATGCACCCATAGAGAAAGAAAAGCAGAGATTGCCAGCTGCAAACATCTGCAATAAAACAAGTCTTGGAACAAAAGCAACTTCTGCTGCTGCCTCCTTCCCCTCTTTCAAAAAAATACCAGTCTTATAAAGGGCAGTAAATCAGTAATAAGTTACTAGCTGTATAATATGTTCCTGTCCATCTCTTGAGATATTAAACCAAGGTCCCTTTTGGCTCAGGTTCTGTTCCTATTATGAAGTGTCCAATAAAAATCCTGTTCTCTGAGGGCATGTCAGGAAAGAGCAGGGCACAGACTTGCCGAGCCCTCCCTCACCGGTCCAGGAGAGCCCTGGGTAAGCCTGTCCCTGTCGCCTGCCCCCAAGACTGAGCCACCAGCGTTCCTCTCTGATCTGTAGCCCCTGGCAATCACCCAGAGCTCAGAGAAACCAGTGTACACACTCAAGTCCCTCCAAGTCCAAAGTGATCTAGGAAATTTCTGGGATAGACCTCACCTGGGTAGTGAGGGAGGTTGGGCATGGGACCAGAAGTCAGGAAACCTGGGATCAAGTCTTCCTTTTATCATTTAATTGTGTGTCCTTGAACAAAATTCCCAACTTTCTGGACAGATACTCTGCATTATCTCCCATAAAATAAGGATAATGATGGCTATTGGCTAACCCCATAATTGAGTTTTTTACCTTGGATAATGTAGGGAAAAGGGGCTTGAAATGGTAAACACTGCAGATAGACACTCATTCTTTTTTTGTTATTCCAGTTTTTTTTTTTTTTTGAGATGTGACACAGCACTGTATAAGGTATATCAGTTCAGTTCGGTCACTCAGTTGTGTCCGACTCTTTGCGACCCCATGAATCACAGCACGCCAGGCCTCTCTGTCCATCACCATCTCCCGGAGTTCACTCAAACTCATGTCCATCGAGTTGGTGATGCCATCCAGCCATCTCATCCTCTGTCGTCCCCTTCTCCTCCTGCCCTCAATCCCTCCCAGCATCAGAGTCTTTTCCAATGAGTCAACTCTTCGCATGAGGTGGCCAAAGTACTGGAGTTTCAGCTTTAGCATCATTCCTTCCAAAGAAATCCCAGGGCTGATCTCCTTTAGAATGGACTGGTTGGATCTCCTTGCAGTCCAAGGGACTCTGAAGAGTCTTCTCCAACACCACAGTTCAAAAGCATCAATTCTTCGGCGCTCAGCTTTCTTCACAGTCCAACTCTCACATCCATACATGACCACAGGAAAAACCATAGCCTTGACTAGACGGACCTTAGTTGGCAAAGTAATGTCTCTGCTTTTGAATATGCTGTCTAGGTTGGTCATAACTTTTCTTCCAAGGAGTAAGCATCTTTTAATTTCATGGCTATAAGGTATATAGTACAATGATTTTACATATATGCATCATGATATCACAATAAATTTAGTGAACATCTATCACCTTATATAGATATAAGGTTAAATAGAAAAAAGTGTTCTTACAATTAAAATTCCTAAGATTTACTTTCAACAACTTTCAGGTATAACATACAGGTGTGTTATTTATGTTTAAAGTGTGCATTGCATTCCTAGTACTTATTTATCTTATACCTGGAAGTTTGTACTGTTTAACTGCCTTTATCCACTTCCCTCTCCAGCAATCCATCCTGCCCTGGTAACCACAAATCTGACCTCTTTTTCTTAGTTTTTTGTTTGTTTGTGCTTTTTGAAGTATAATTGATCTTCAACATTATGTTAGTTCCTGTTATACAACATACTAATTTGGTATTTCTATACATTTAAAAATGATCACCCCAATTGGTCTAGCCACAATATGGCACCATACAAAGATATTATATGGCTATTTAATGTATGGGCTTCCCTAGTGGCTCAGATGGTAAAGAATCTGCCTATAATGCAGGAGACTTGAATTTGAGCCCTCTTTTGGGAAGATCCCCTGTAGTAGGGATTGACTGTATTCCCCACACTGTACATTTCAATACCTGTGACTCAATTTTTAGCACTGAAGGGTTGTACCTCATAATCTTTCTCATCTATTTCTCTCCTCCCTCTATCCACCTATACTCAGGCAACCACATGTTTCTTCTCTGTATCTATAACTCTGCTTCTGTTTTCTTATGTTTATTCATTTGCTTTGATTTTTCAGTTACCCATATAATTGAAATCATACAATATTTATCTTCCTCTGCTGACTTATTTCACTTAGCATGACACTCTCTAGATCCATCCAAATAGTCATAAGTGGCAAGATTTCATTCTTTTTATGACAGAGTAATATTCCATTGTGTGTGTGTTTGTGTGTGTATACCACAGGTTCTTATCCATGCATCTGTTAATAGATACTTAGATTTCATTCATATCTTGGCTATTGTAAACAATGTTGCAATGAGCATAGTGTGCATAGGTCTTTTCAAACTAGTGTTTTTCTTTTATGCAGTTAAACACCAAGGAGTAAAATTTATGGATTATATTACAGTTCTATTTTTAATTTTTCAAGAATATTAGCACTGTTCTCCACTGTGGTTGTACCCATTTAAATTCCCATCAGCAGTGGACATGGGTTCCCTTTCTTTCACATTATTATTAACACTTGTTATTTGTTGTCATTTTGATAATAGCCATTCTGACAAGTGTAGATGATAATTCATTGTGGTTTTGAATTGTATTAACCTGATGATTAGTGATGTTGAGCATCTTTTTATGTGCCCGTTGGCCATTTGTATGTCTTCTTCAAGAAATGTCATTCAGATAGTATGCCTATATATAATTGGGTTATTTTATTTTTTTGATGTTATATGAGTTCTTTGTATATTTTAAATATTAACCACTTATCAGTTCAGTTCAGTTCAGTTGCTCAGTCATGTCTGACTCTTTGCGACCCCATGAATTGCAGCACACCAGGCCTCCAGTTCAGTTATGCCCAACTCTTTGCAGCCCCACAGTCTGCAGCACACCTGGCTTCCCTATCCATCACCAACTCCTGGAGCTTACTCAAACTCATGTCCATTGAGTCAATTATGCCATCCAACCATCTTATCCTCTGTTGTCTCCTTCTTCAACCTTCAATCTTTCCCAGCCTCAGGGTCTTTTCCAGTGAGTCAGTTCTTTGCATCAGGTGGCCAAAGTATTGGAGCTTCAGCTTCAGCATCAGTCCTTCCAATGAATATTCAAAACTGATTTCCTTTACGATTTACTGGTTGGATCTCCTTACAGTCCAAGGGACTCTCAAGAGTCTTCTCCAACCTCACAGTTCAAAAGCATAAATTCTTCAGTGCTCAGCTTTGTTCATAGTCCAACTCTCACATCCATACATGACGACTGGAAGAACCATAGCTATTACTAGATGGATCTTTGTTGGCAAAGTAACATCTCTACTTTTCAAATGCTATCTAGGTTGTTCATTCCTTTACTTCTAAGCAAGCATCTTTTAATTTCATGGTTGTGGTCATCATCTGCAATGATTTTGGAACCCCCCAAAATAAAGTCTGCCACTGGTTCGGGAAACAGTAGAACCAGTGGCAGACTTTATTTTTCTAGATTCCAAAATCACTGCAAATGGTGATTGTAGCCATGAAATTAAAAGATGCTTACCCCTTGGAAGGAAAGTTATGACCAACCTAGACAGCATATTCGGAGAAGGCAATGGCACCCCATTCCAGTACTCTTGCCTGGACAATCCCATGGACAGAGAAGCCTGGTGGGCTGCAGTCCATGGGGTCGCTAAGAGTCGGACACGACTGAGCGACTGAACTGAACTGAATTGATGGGACCAGATGCCATGATCTTAGTTTTCTAAATGTTGAATTTTACACCAACTTTTTCACTCTCCTCTTTCACTTTCATCAAGAGGCTCTTTAGCTCTTCTTCACTTTCTGCCATAAGGGTGGTGTCATCTGCATATCTGAGGTGATTGATATTTCTCCTAGAAATATTGATTCCAGATTGTGCTTCTTCCAGCCCAGCATTTCACATGATGTGCTCTGCATATGAGTTAAATAAGCAGGGTGACGATATACAGCCTTGACGTGCTCCTTTCCCAATTTGGAACCAGTCTGTTGTTCCATGTCCAGTTTTAGCTGTTGCTTCTTGACCTGCATACAGATTTCTCAAGGGGCAGGTAAGGTAGTCTGATATTCCTTCTCTTTAAGAATTTTCCACAGTTTGTTGTGATCCACACAGTCAAAAGCTTTGGCATAGTCAATAAAGCAGAAGTAGATGTTTTCTGGAACTCTCTTGCTTTTTCTATGATCCAATGAATGTTAGAAATTTGATCTCTTGTTCCTCTGCCTTTTCTAAATCCAGCTTAAACATCTAGAAGATCATGGTACACATATTGTTGCAGCCAGGCTTGGAGAATTTTGAGCATTACTTTGCTAGTGTGTGAGATGAGTGCAATTGTGTGGTAGTTTGAACATTCTTTGCCATTGCCTTTCTTTGGGATTAGAATGAAAACCAACCTTTTCCAGTCCTGTGGTCACTGCTGAGTTTTCCAAATTTGCTGGCATACTGAGTGCAGCACTTTCACATCATTGTCTTTTAGGATTTGAAATAGCTCAACTGGAATTCCTCACCTCCACTAGTTTCATTCATAGTGATGCTTCCTAAGGCCCACTTGACTTCACATTCCAGGATGTCTGGCTCTAGGTGAGTGATCACACCATCACGGTTATCTGGGTCATGAAGATCTTTTTTGTACAGTTATTCTGAGTATTCTTGCCACCTCTTCTTAATATCTTTTGCTTCTGTTGCTGCTGCTGCTAAGTCACCTCAGTCATGTCCAACTCTTAGCGACCATATGGACTGCAGCCTACCAGGCTCCTCCATCGATGGGATTTTCCAGGCAAGAGTACTGGAGTGGTTGCTTCTGTTAAGTCCATACTATTTCTGTCTTTTATTATGCCCATTTTTACATGAAATGTTCCCTTGGTATTTCTAATTTTCTGAAGACATCTCTAGTCTTTCCCATTCTATTGTTTTCCTCTATTTCTTTGCATTGATCACTGAGGAAGCTTTTCTTATCTCTCCTTGCTATTCTTTAGAACTCTGCATTCAAATGGGTATATCTTTCTATTTCTCCTTTGCCTTTCACTTCTCTTCTTTTCACAGCTATTTGTAAGGCCTCCTCAGACAACCAATTTGCCTTTTTGCATTTCTTTTTCTTAGGGATGGTCTTGAGCACTGTCTCCTGTACAATGTCACAAACCTCCTTCCATAGTTCTTCAGGAACTCTGTCTATCAGATCTAATCCCTTGAATCTATTTGTCACTTCCACTGTATAAAAGAAAGGGATTTGATTTAGGTCATTCCTGAATGGTCTAGTGGTTTCCCTACTTTCTTCAATTTCAGTCTGAATTTGGCAATAAGGAGTTCATGATCTGAGCCACAGTTAGCTCCTAGTTTTGTTTTTGCTGACTGTATAGAGCTTCTCCTTCTTTGGCTGCAAAGAATATAATCAATCTGATTTTAGTGTTGGCCATCTGGTGATGTTCACGTGTAGAGTCTTCTCTTGTGTTGTTGGAAGAGGGTGTTTCCTATGACTAGTGCATTCTCTTGATGGAACTCTGTTAGCCTTTGCCCTGCTTCATTCCGCATTCCAAGGCCAAATTTGCCTGTTACTCTGGGTATTTCTTGACTTCCTACTTTTGCACTCCAGTCTCCTATAATGAAAAGGACATCTTTTTGGGGTGTTAGCTCTAGAAGGTCTTGTAGGTCTTCATAGAACTTTTCAACCTCAGCTTCTTCAGCATTACTGGTCAGGGCATAGACTTGGATTCCTGTGATACTGAATGGCTTGCCTTTGAAGTGAACAGAGATCATTCTGTCATTTTTGAGATTGCATCCAAATACTGCATTTAGGACTCTCTGGTTGACTATGATGGCTACTTGGTTTCTTCTAAGGGATTCTTGCCCACAATAGTAGATATAATGGCCATCTGAGTTAAATTCACCAATTCCAATCCATTTTAGTTTGATGATTCCTAAAATGTCAACATCCACTCTTGCCATCTCCTGTTTGACCACTTCCAATTTGCCTTGATTCATGGACCTAACATTCCAGGTTCCTATGCAGTATTGCTCTTTATAGCATTGGAATTTACTTCCATCACCAGTCACATCCACAGCTGGGTGTTGTTTTTGCTTTGGCTCTGTCTCTTCATTCTTTCTGGAGTTATTTCTTCACTGATCTCCAGTAGCATATTGGGCACCTACCAACCTGAGGAGACCATCTTTCTGTGTCCTATCTTTATGCCTTTTCATATTGTTCATGTGGTTCTCAAGGCAAGAACACTGAAGTGGTTTGCCATTCCCTTCTCCTCTAACCACATTCTGTCAGAACCCTCCACCATGACCCCATGACATTTAATTGGGTTATTTGATTTCTTTTCTTTTTTTTTTTTTTTGATGTTGAGTTATATGAGTTCTTTGTATATTTTGAATATAACCACTTATCAGCTATATCATTTGCAAATATCATCTCCCATTCAGTAGATGGCCTTGAGTTTTGTTGAATTTCCTTTGTTGTGCAAAAGCTTTTTTACTTTGCTGTAGTCCCATTTAGTTTGATTTTTGTTTGGGGTTTTTTTTGTTTTTTTCTCTCTTTTTTTGCTTTTGTTTTCCTTGCCTGAGGAGATAGATCCAAAATTATATCACTAGACCAGAGTGAAAAATCTTACTGTGTATGTTTTATCCTAGAAGTTTTATGGTTTCAGGTCTTACATTTAAGTCTCTAACACAGCTTGAATTTATTTTTGTGCACGCTGTTAGAAAGTAGTCCAGTGTGATTCTTTTGCATGTAGCTGTCCAGTTTTCCAGTAGCATTTATTGAAGAGACTGTCTTTTTCTCAGTTGTATATTCTTTCTTTTTGCCATAGATTAATTGGTTATAGAACATGTGATCATTTCTGGGCTCTCTATTTGGTTCCATTGCTTAATGTCAGTTTTTGAGGTTCAGTTCAGTTCAGTTCAGTTCAGTTGCTCAGTCGTGTCCAACTCTTTGCAACCCCGTAAATCATAGCACGCCAGGCCTCCCTGTCCATCACCAACTCCCAGAGTTCACTCAGACTCATGTCCATCGAGTCAGTGATGCCATTCAGCCATCTCATCCTCGGTCGTCCCCTTCTCCTCCTGCCCCCAATCCCTCCCAGTATCAGAGCCTTTTCCAATGAGTCAACTCTTCGCATGAGGTGGCCAAAGTACTGGAGTTTCAGCTTTAACATCATTCCTTCCAAAGAAATCCCAGGGCTGATCTCCTTTAGAATGGACTGGTTGGATGTCCTTGCAGTCCAAGGGACTCTCAAGAGTCTTCTCCAACACCACAGTTCAAAAGCATCAATTCTTTGGTGC
Source organism: Ovis aries (assembly GCF_016772045.2). Classification (NCBI taxonomy): domain Eukaryota; kingdom Metazoa; phylum Chordata; class Mammalia; order Artiodactyla; family Bovidae; genus Ovis; species Ovis aries. The sequence goes on from NC_056055.1 coordinate 70,007,562, forward strand.
TCAGCTTTCTTCACAGTCCAACTCTCACATCCATACATGACTACTGGAAAAACCATACCTTTGACTAGACAGACCTTTTGTGGTAGTGCCATACTATTTTGATGACGGTAGCTTTGTAATATAGCTTGAAATCAGAAAGCATAATACCTCCACCTTTGTTCTTTCTTAATGTTACACTGACTCCATGCGATCTTTTCTTTTTCCATATAAATCTTAGAGTTATTTGTTCTCATTATGCAAAAAAAAAATCATTGGTATTTTGATAGGGACTGAATTATATCTTCTATATTGGATAGTATGGTCATTTAAAAATTTTTTTAGTTATTCTAGTTCATGAACATGGTATAACTTTCCATCTGCGTTATCTTCAATTTTTTTATAAGTGTAGTTTATTTCCCATATAAAAGTCTTTTACCTCCTTGATTATTCCTGGGTATTTTATTCTTTTTGAGGCAATTGTAAATGGGATGTTCTTTATTGCTTTTTCTGACAGTCCATTGCTAATGTATAGAAACGCAATGGATTTCTGTATATTAATATTGTATCTTACAGATTTACCAAATTCTTTGATAAGCTCTAGTAGTTTCTTGGTACTATGTTTAGGATTTTCTTTATAGCATCATGTCATCTGCAAGCTCCCAATTTGTATTTCTTTATTTCTTTTTCTTGTTTGATTGCTGTGACTAGGACTTACAGTACTCTGTTGAATAAAAATTGTGAGAGTCATCTCTGTCTTATTCCTGATATTAGAGGAAATGCTTTCAGCTTCTCACTGTTGAATATTATGTTAGCTGTGTGCTTATCATATGTGGCCTTTATTATGTTGAGGTATGTTCCCTCTGTAATCACTTTCTAGATAGATTTTATCATATATGAATGTTGATGACCTCTTAAGTTCAAAGACATTTTTAACAACCTTGCATTTTTACTACCTTCCCATGTTTACTATTATTGACATATTTTATACCTTTTTCTGTATCTCTTAACTATTTATTGCAGATATGAATAATTTTACTATTTGTCTTTTACTCTTCCTAGTAACTTTACATGTGATTAATTTGATACCTTTACATATATATTCCTTTATCAATGAGCTTTTTGATTTCATAATTTTCATGTTTCTAGTGCGTCCCTCCAGAGAAGGCAATGGCACCCCACTCCAGTACTCTTGCCTGGGAAATCCCATGGACGGAGGAGCCTGGTGGGCTGCAGTCCATGGGGCCGCTACTAGTCAGACATGACTGAGCGACTTCACTTTCACTTTTCACTTTCATGCACTGGAGAAGGAAATGGCAACCCACTCCAGAATTCTTGCCTGGAGAATCCCAGGGACGGGGGAGCCTGGTGGGTTGCCGTCTATGGGGTCTCATAGAGTCGGACACAACTGAAGCGACTTAGCAGCGGCAAGCGGCAGCGGCAGCAGGGCGTCCCTCTCTGTTTTGCTTAGAGAAGGTCCTTTAGTGTTTCTTGTAAAGAAAGGCTGAAGTTTTTGTGGTGCCGAACTCTTAGCTTTTGTTAGTCTGCAACACTTTTGATCTATCAAATCTGAATTTGTGGTAGAGTGTTCTTGGGTGTAGGTTTTCCCTTTTTATTACTTTAAATATGTACCACTCTCTCTGGTCTGCATGCTGAAAAGTGAGCTGATAGCCTATGGGAATTCATTTGTATGCAACTTGTTGCTTTTCCCTTGCCACTTTTAATATTTTCTCTTTATCTTTAATTTTTGTTAATTTAATTATAATGTGTCCTGGCATGGTTCTCTTTGGGTTGCTCCTGTTTGGGACTCTGTGATTTCCGGACCTAGATGTCTGTTTCCTTTCCCAGGTTAGGGAAGCTCTAACTGGAGTTGGATTCAAGAATGGCTGACTGAGGGATCCAAAGTATCTTGGAGCTGATATCAATGTGCTGTTGGGGTCTAGGGCTATGGCTGGCTTACTGGTGGGCAAAGCCGGGACCACAGGGCCCCTGATGTCAGCCCAATGGTAAGCAGGGACAGTCTTTGACACCCTGACTATAGAATCTGGGGTATCTCAAAGCTGGTGTTGGCCCACTAGTGGGTGGAGCCAGATCCTGGGTGGCTTGCTGAGGGGCCATGGTGTTTCTTCCCTGGTATTGGCTTACTGGTGGGCAAAGCTAAATCCCAGGGATCTCAGAGCTAGTTCTGGCCTGCAGGTGGGCAAGGTGAGTCCTGACATGGAAGACTGCAAGTCTGTAGTGGTCCTGGGGCTGGCATCTTGTGCCCACCCACTGGTGGGTGATGCTGGGTCCTGAGCTAGTGCTTACTTACTGATGGGTGGAGCCAGGTCTTGGGCTCTCTCATACAGGGCCTTAGGGATCCCTAGTGCCAACACACTGGTGTTCAGGAACAGATCTTGGACCCTCTGATAGACATGGCTGGGTCCCAAGATGGCTTATGGGTTCTTAGGGAGCTAACATGCTGGGGATGTGGCTGTGTCTCTGCCTGTCTAGTTGTTTGACCTGAGGCATCGCTGTGCTGGTACCTTGAGGCTGGTGATGGTGCTAGGTCCCAAGGATAATAAGCTAGAGGGAGGATTACAAATTGATGTTTGCCAATACCAGTGTCCTCATTAGTAGACCAAGCTCCCCAAAATGACTACTGCCAGCATCTGTGTCCCCAGGGTAAGCTCTAGTTGCCTCCTGCCTCTCTTGAGCTGCTCTCCAAGATCAGCAGGCAGGTTTCACCCAGATTCCTTCCAAATTGTGGCTTCTCAGGCCACGTGAGAGTAGTCTCTTCAGCCCTCTGGCTTTCTCACAAGTAAGCCCCACTGGCTTTCAAAGCTAAATGTGCTGGGGTTTTATCTTTCTAGTGCAGGACCCCTGGACTAGGGAGCCCACTGTAGGGCTCTGACTCCTCCTCCACAAGGAGAACGTCTGTGATTGCAATTATCATCCCATTTGAGTGTCACCCACCTGGAGTATGGGTCCTGACTGTACATCTCCACCCCTCCTGGCCATCTTGTTGCAGTTACTTCTTGATAGCTTTTGATGTAGAAGGCCTTTTCCCCCAGTCTTCTGGCTTTTCTCATCAACAGTTGCTCAGTAAATAGTTGTAATTTTGGTGTATCTATGGGAAGAGGTAAACTCTGGGTCTTAACCAATGTAGCCACGCCCTTCGACACTCATTCTTGTCAAGTACTGTGAGACTGTGGGTGCTAAGTTCAGACTAGCTGGATTCAAGCTCCTGCCTCTTAGTGACTGCTTGATTTTGAGCAATTTATTTAACTCAACTTTCCTCATCTGTAAAATGGGGTTAATAAAGATTCTTGTTAGTTCTGAGGATTAAAGACACTATCAGAAAAAGTCCATGGAATATAGTAGCACAAAATTGATATCATCACCTTATTCTTATTGTTATTAAGTATTATTAATTTCTACTTGGTATCTGTAGCATTTCTATCTATGCTTTACTGAAGAGATTACTAAAAATAAAATAGACAAACATTTGAACTCATATTTCTGGTTCTCAGCTTCTGAATCCTACAGCCTAGAAAAGTAATTAACTTCCCTGCTCAGTGATCGTGCCAACAGGATTAAGTGACTTAATCTAGGTAAAGTGTCTGGAAGACAGCACTTATTCAATTTTAATTTTCTTCCCCACCCCACCCCCTTTTTCTTTATTGTGGTAAAAAACACCTGACACAGAATTTACTATCTTAACTATTTCATGTGTACAGTTCAGTAGTATTAAGTGTTTCCTCACTGTTTTGAAACAGATTTATAGAACTTTTTCATTTGATATATTTGAAACTCTATACACACTAAATAATTTCTCTTTCTGCCATTCCCTCAACCCGTGGCAACCACCATTCTATTTTCCACTCCTCAATTTTCTGCTATAGATACCACCACATATAAATAGAATCACACAGTATTTATCCTTTTGTGACTGGCTTATTTCACTTAATACAATGTCCTCAAGGGCTATCCATACTATGGCACATGATAGGATTCCCTTCCTTTTTAAAGGCTAAATAATATTCCATTGTATGTATATATACTACATTTTGTTTATCCATTCATCCACATTTAGGCTGCTTTTACCTCTTGGCTATTGTGAGTTGTACTGTTATAAATATGGGTGTACAGCCCCATTTATCTCCTGTACTGATGCAAGTAATCAAATTACAGGTATGCATGCTTTGTTTTCATTTTTGCCTTTTCCTAGTTCAGGCAAATTATATTTGAATAACAATAGTCCTACAAGTGTTATCTTTTTCTTAAGTTAATATCTTAATGTAGACTTCAGAATTAACAAAATCAAAGGTAGAAAAAGAGAAAGAAAATGACTCATTCTGCATTTATCTGTTAACTTGGAGTCATATTTAGCTCTTGCTATGTGCCTGCCTGGAGAACCCTCCTGTACAGAGGAGCCTGGCGGGCTGCAGTCCATGGGGTTGCAAAGAGTCAGACAGGACTGAGTGACTAAGCACCTATGCTTGTTATTGAGGAAGGAATATACAGACTTTCTGTAAATGAGGTATCCTCCAGTTTACATTATTACTAGAGATGAATAACTGTCAACAACCACCCTATCAGAAGCACAGTCCAATTCTGAGTTCTCGTTTAGTATCTGTTTTTACTCCCCCTTAAAACAGTATCTAGCACAGAGCAGGCACTTATCAAATACTCTTAACAAACCTTTAGTGAATGAAGTTTTCATAAGGAAGCAAATCACTTGAAGAGGAAACTATTAAATCTCAGGGTAGCAAAGAGAAATGTTTTATGTTGGAAAATTAGAAAGGGAAAAGCATTACTTTCTCAAGGAAAAAGAGCAGAGTCCTGGAGGACTAGTTCAGCAGTGCCTTCCTCTATCAAAGATGATAAGATAATTTTTAAAAATGTTTCTTGAGTTAAGCACTTTTTCATTAAAGAGCTAAATGTGCATGAGGGATATTTTTCTTAATTCATGTGACTTACACAGTCAGTACATATTCCATAAGCTATTGTTGCTATTTAGTTGCTAGGTCATGTATGATTCTTTACAACCCTGTGGACTGTATCCTGCCAGCCTCCTTTGTCCATGGGATTTCCCATGCAAGAATAGTAGAGTGGATTGCTATTTCCTTCTCCAGGGGATCTTCCTGAGCCAGGGTTTGAACCCACGTCTCCTGCGTTGGCAGGTGGGTTCTTTAAACACTGAGCCACCAGGGAACCCATTCTATAAGTCATTCTACCAACCTTTAATACTTTAAAGTATAAGATTCTTTATTTTCTACCATGGCTTCTTGTCTGAAAGACTCTACACCAATTTATCTCCACATTAACAAATACCTCTACCTGATTGAGATCATAGACTAGAAACACAAACTCCTTCGGAAAATTCAGTTCTACAAATAGTAGCAGCTAGATCAGTTGAACATGCATTCTGAGGCATATTCTCTTACTAATGTACCTTGGGCATGTCAAGGGTAAAAGGTAGAAGAGAACAGCAAAATCAGATTGCAGAAGAGAATCTGTATCATTGTTTGCCCTGCCCTGTCTGTTCTCTGGTTCTTGAATTCAAGGGTTGGGGCTTTAGAAACTGGGCAGATGGTGGAGGAATCCTTCTCTGGATGTTGATATGAAAGTATCATAATTGAATTGTAATTATAGTACATTGCCACAGAGTAAATACAGACATAGTCCAGATCTGTTTCTCATCATGGATCTAGTCATTGTGTTGAGCAAATGGCTAGATTACCTCTAAAGCCTTTCACCTCACTGTAATGTAAATCTACAATTAAGGAATTTGTCCAAGATGACCATAGCTAGTAAGTGACATCACTCAAGTTCAAGTTCATGTCGCCTGATCCCAAATGCAGGAAGTTTAGATTTAAAAGGTAGATGGTTGAATGGATGAAAGGGTACATACATGCATATACTACTGAGACTTTATTTAAAAAGAGGCGGGGACAAATTCCTGATGACAGTTTAGCAAATATACTATCCTACTTTTTAAGAAGTCTGACTCCTCCTCCCCAATTATTTTTCTTTTTAAAAATGAGTGCCAGATTGACTGTCCAGTTGCCGATGTGACAAACTTAAACATTCCATGCTCTTTCATTAGCCATCCACAGGTTGCCTGTCCTGTAACTGGACCATCACACACTCTTGCCCTCTTTGTGCCAAGGCCATCAACATGGTATGCGACAAGGCATCCAGTACCCAGCCTGACGACATCTTCTGGTGCCTCTGGGGAGGGGAAAAAAGAAGCCAACCAACCACCAACCCTCTAGAAAGGCATTTGCTAACTGCCCACTAGCAATTGTTGAGTGATAACACATGGAGTTCTCCACATGTTTATGCAGAGTCTCAGATTTATCTGACAGTTTTACACCCTCAGGCATGATACACAGTAATTAAAATTAAAAATGTTTTGACAGCCTAAACAAATGGCTATATAAATTAGAAAGCTGTAAAAAGTCATGGTAGCCAAAAATAAAGACATATAGATAAATCATAAAATTATAAACAAGGAGAATATTTTAATATAGGCATGTTTATTCCAAGACACTTAAAAATACAGGCTAACTTTTGCCTGAAGGAAGATGGTGGTGAAAAGGAGTCATGGAAACTAGCAAAACCATTTTTTCCTTATTAGCAAATATTTTTTCTACCATTCTCTGGTAACTAAAGAAAGGAAGAAATTTTTTGAGGCTTTCTAGCTTCCTCTAAATCTATAATCAGCCATAGAATCTCCAAATTTTAAAAGCACCTAAATCAGTTGCCTAGAATCTTTACTATTAACCTTCCCAAATGTGTAAAATGATGTGGGCTATATAAAACCTGGCTTGGTTTCACATTTCTCAAATGCATGGCATAAAACGTGTGTTTATGAAATGAGCCAAATATATGATCTGCATGTGAATATAAGTCCTTTCAACTAGATGTGCATGAATGTTAAAGTGTCTTTCACTTAAATCTATCAGGTTGATGTCAGAAGAAATCATCGTATCATCTGGCCTCAGTATTTTTCCATTTCTCCCAACTAAGCCTGCTCGCCACTTCCCTAATACATTTAAGTACTAGACAGTTTCAAAAGAGGGAACAAAAAAAAAAAAAAAAATTGGAAGTAGTCAATGGGATTTTCTGTACCTAGAAGGGCTAGATTGCCTGAAACCAACCATATCATGTGGATAGTCTTTGTGATACATTTTCAAAGCAGTCCTTTATTAGGCAGAGTTCCTGAAGATTTATTGCCACTTCGTTATTATGTCTCATGTATCCATGTATTAGGAAATGAGAACTGAGGAAACACCCAAAGTCTTTACGGCAGTCATTCTAGACCTCGCTTTGCCCTGAATGCTTCCTTTTGGTCCTTCACCCTCTTAGCTCTATTTCTTATTCTTCATCCCACCCCTACCTCTCTTGACTTGCTATTGCTGTTTGGTTTCCCCAGTTTAATGCTCTTTACTCACTCCCCCAAAACAAAGGACTTGGTTCAGATCTACTTTGCTAGATCACCCCACTGAGAATCACCTCAGAGACATACAATCTGATTTCCTTGGTCTAAGCCCCTGTTCAACACTGATCCCTGCATAGTCCTACCCCATCTTCAGATGGGGCAAAGAGAATTTTACCCTGATTTTGAAATATAAATACATGATCTTAAAATAACCATGTTTACAATAATCCATGATTGAGAATCTTTACATTTTAGGGTTTCTCAGATGTTTCTGATAAATGAATTTGGGAATTGTGGCAGTTTGTTTTGTTTTAGCAGCAAAGCTGTTTCATCCAGTGAACTCTTTAAAAATGACAATAATTGCAACCAGAGAAAACACCTAATATATAAAAAGACAATTCCTGCTAAAACAAGAACAAGATGAATCATTTGCTGTTAGAGCAAAGCCCGAGCCAAGGGCAGCAAAATTAGGTGCCTGAAGTGAAGTCGCTCAGTCGTGTCCGACTCTTTGAGAGCACTTAGACTATACAGTTCATGGAATTCTCCAGGCCAGAATACTGGAGTGGGTAGCTGTTCCCTTCTCCAAGGGATATTCCCAAGCCAGGGATAGAACCCAGGTCTCCTGCCTTGCAGGCTTATTCTTTACTGTCTGAGCCACCAGGGAAGACCTTACCTAAGTGAATGGAACAGATCAAGTCTAAGGCAACAGTCGTAAGGCCAGGGCTGTGTTACAACCTCTTTTTGTTTTTAAGGACAGTAAAACTGAGACATTTAAAAAAAAAAAAAAACACCTCCCAAATGTAAATGTTAACAATTGAATTTCAAAAACCCCTGTCTATCCTTCCTTCACAGAACAAAACCATCTCAGTAGGCCAGAAATGACCCCACAGTCCTCAGTTTGCAACCTGTAATTTAAGCTTTTGTATTAGTTAGCTATTGCTATGAAACAAACTGCCCAAGAATTTAGCAGCTTAAAACAGCAAACATTGATCTCACACAGTTTGTAAATGTCACACATCCAAAGCTGGCTTACTTTGATGATTCTAGCTCCAGGTCTTTCACAGGTTGCAGTCAAGTTATCAGTTGGAACTAGCCACCTCAGGGCTCAGCTAGGGTTTACCCACTCCCCTGACTGTTGGCTGGAGGCCTCCATTATTCTGCATATGGGCCCCTCCTTTGGCCACCTGAGCATCCTCACAACACAATCACTGATTTCCCCTAGAGACAGTAAGCTAGGACAGAAAGCAAGATAGAAGCCATAATGCCTGTCATGACCTAGTCTCAGGTTACCTGTCAACAACTCTGCCTAATTCTGTTGGTCACACAGACCGGCCCTGGTATGATGTGAAGTTGGATTTCACAGAGGTGTAGTAGCATGAATTGGGAGTCACTGGGAGCCATATTGCAGGTTGACTGCTATAGCTTTAGAAACGTCAAAATGGGTCAAATAATGGCTGCTCAAATTTTTATTCAGGTTTGTACCATAAATCTGGCCCCCTTTTTTTCTAGCTCCTTATCTTCATCATTTATTCCTCTCTTCCATCCTCTCTCATCACTAACTTGACTCAGGAAAACCCTGCTTTGCTGTTCAATATTCTTTTCAGGCTAAGATTTTTCAGCTAGTTCCTGCACTTCTGTTCATCTAGTCTTGATGAAGTGAACTTCCTTTGTATTTAACTATTGGCTCCAACTGGCAATTTGTAGTACCATATGCCAGGGGTCTGTGAGGCAGAGAGTAGAAATTAGAATTAGGAGTTTGCAGGTACTGTGACTCAGACTCCAACACAGTGTTCAGAAAACATTTGTAGAGAATAGAGTGTGTGCCAGAGTCTGTGCTGCTACTGGGGGATTTATAGATAATCCTGATACATCAGAGAAATCATGAATCGGAGGTCTAGGTGGTTAAGCAGAGAGTTGGGGAACCAGCCAGGAAGTATAGTAATGGATAGGAAATCATCAAAAGGGTTTTGGAGATGCCTGGCAATCTGTGTACAGAGTGGCAGAGAAACAGGAATGCAAACATTGGGAAGAGTTGAGACATAGCACAATTACTAAAGCATATGTCCCAATTGCTCAACATTTGTCTTATCCAGGAGTTGATGTGAAGATGTAAGAGTCCCTGGATCCAAGTGTGAAGAGGGATAAGATAGCAGCTGTCTGATAGAAAGACCACTGTGACTAGAGTTTAGATGATGGTGGACAATTGGCAGTGATTTTGTTTCGGCCCCCTCATCTGTAAAATAGAAATGATAGTAATGTAAAATACTACTCTCTAATATAAAATCAAATAAATGCAAGTATATAAGAACAAATATATAGAGAGAATTATAAAGTGTCACAGTTTTGTTTTGAAAATTAGTTTAATTCATTTCGTATATGCGAGGCACTTACTGTCCCCGGTACACAGTAAGCACTGTATAAGTAAGAGTTACCATCATTCACTAATCAGAGCCTCATTTCCTAAATCCAGGGGGAGAATATTTACAAACCTATGTAGCTTAGATCAAGTGTCTACTGAAGATAATTGACAAGAAAACAATGGGACAGTGTACTGAGAGGAAAGAAAGATGAAGTCAGGCAGAATACTGGTTAATACCAGCAACTAGGAGACAGAAAAGAAAACTGTATGTTTATTTAATTTTAATTGGGAAAAGAAACCCTCTTAAATGCATTAGACATCTCTGTAGTGTCTTAAATAAAGTATTCTCAATATGGCATATTTTTTCTTGATTTTACAGGTTATCATGTTTACTGTTTTTTATACTAGAATATGATATCACAAAATCTTTTAGAGTTTTTTATTATATGAAGTGTTGTATCCTGTACTAAATGATCTCAGACTTCTAAATTTTTAAGGTTCTTATATTTACTATTATGTCAAAGAGTCAGTACAACTATACTGCTAATGGCTTTTACCTGTTAGTGCTATCAGAATCCCAAATTCAGGTAGACTCTCCCTTTTTTTCCAATTTGCTGCTTCTCTTTGTTCCCCAGTAATCAATGACTGAGATTATTAGGATTATCTGGAAAATATAAGACAGATTCTAACTAAGAAACTGAGAAGTCTTCCTATGGATAAAATATATCTGCTCTTATTTTATCTATTTAGATTAGGAATCTTTCTTGCCTCTAGATGACTATAACACTCTGAGGATTTCAAACTGAAAGAGAGGCTTACAAAATAGTAGAAATTGTGATAGGAATTATTGGGGGAGTACAAATCAAAAATGTTTCTTTGGAGAAAATCTAGAAGTATAAGGATCACAGGGAAGCTGCCAATAGTGATTCCCAACTGCTTGCAACACTGACCTGTAATTCTTACGACTCAGGAAGCCTACAGAAGCCAATTCTAGTGAGTTTAGCTGTTTACAGCCCTTCAAGAGTGATTCTCAGAAGACTCGTTGGAATCCATGAGAAGCCCCACAAATTCTTGATTTCTAGAGATTCCCTAGAAGACAAAGGAAGCCACTGCAGATCATCTCAGTTATCTCCCTATAGCTGCTGCCACATAATGATTTCTTCTCCCCTATTTTCAAGTCTTCTGACATAGTATCCTAAAACCATGCACTGAAAGGGATTCTATAAACTGCAGATCCAGACTTCTTCCCTGCAAATGTTGAAAGAATGAGATGTAATGCCTAGTTTAACAATAGAGAGTTTGACACTGTCCACCCCTTTATCAGCTTAGCAGTTACGCACACCTCTCTACCCATATTTGAAATTTCAAATAACATCATGCTTATGGCTAACATATATTAATATAACTATACCTTTAAATACCAAAGATATACTCACTTTATCCCCCCAAATGGAAAATAGAATTTTTTTTCTCTAGTTCTTTTTTTTTATTTTTTTAATTTTAAAATCTTTAATTCTTACATGTGTTCCCAAACATGAACCCCCCTCCCACCTCCCTCCCCATAACATCTCTGTGACTCATCCCCATGCACCAGCCCCAAGCATGCCGTATCCTGCGTCAGACATAGACTGGCGATTCAATTCTTACATGATAGTATACATGATAGAATGCCATTCTCCCAAATCATCCCACCCTCTCCCTCTCCCTCTGAGTCCAAAAGTTACTACTTTTGAGTAATTCCATTCTTTTTCAATGGATCCCTTGACATGCTGTAACTTTAAAAGAAGACATTATTAATTAATATATAAAAATATATACAAGAAAGCTAAGAACAAACTATGTCTACTACAGTCTTCGTTTCTGAAACTGGTCTTAAGACTATGTTGGTTATTTGTTTCTTCCATAGTTTAGTCTGTAGTCTCTTTATTTTAGCTAAAATAACAGCTGTTCTGACCCATACCTTCATTTCGAGGGCCATTATTGGTCTTCCAGTATTGCACCATCATAGTCTCCCAGTAACTTTTACTCTATACATGTAAATTCCAAGAGTTCCACAAGAGAATATCCTACTTACGGACATAATCCTTCATGTCCCACCATGTAACATTATGAAACCACCCTCATTTCTCTAGCAAAACTGAGTACCATAATGTGTCTTTGCCTGAAGCATTAGGCAGTATGACATTATAGCTAGCAGCAAAAGAAACTCCAGAGTGCCTGCTAATAGCCTCAACTTCCAGTTAACTGCATTCACTACTGTGTTCCCAGTGGAAACACTCCTCTTTTGAGAATTAATATCTTTAAAAACTCCAAACTCACAAAAGCAAGAAGCAAAAAATTTGGAAGAGGCTATTAAGGGATAATAGAGAAAGAAGTCCATTTTACCCCTTCATTCCCCAAGTTGTATATTCCAGCTATAGGGAAAATAGCCCAGAAAATACATGGCACCATGTTGTTTTGTTCCAGATCTATAATTGCTAGCACCATAACTGGATCTTGAGTAGACTGTTCCACTATTCTATCAGGGAAGTCTCTTCAGGGTTATAAGAGAGATAAAATCAATGAATATTGTGGTTGTGCATTTATTCTTTTGTTGTAGAATGAGTTTCTTTGTTAGAAGCAATGTTGAGTATGATGCCTTGAAGGTAAAGAAGATACTCAGTGTATTCACAAAAGATATCATGGGTAGAATCACTGCAGATTACAGGGAGGATGAGCAAATGGAATTGAGTATCAATTCCAGTGAGTAAAAATTTCATACTTCATGACGGAATGTCCCAATGTGATTACTTGCCACCAAAGGGTTGAACAGTGTTCCCAGGAAATGATGCCATTTTCAGCATTTGATATTGTCTCTAGTCTCTGTGTGTTGGGCACTCAACAGTGATTGTTATCTGTGTTGTTAAATCCATATATACTTTTAACATACCCTTCCTGCAAAGTCTGCTTTGTCCATAAACCCATGACTAAGAAAGAGGCTGACTGATATCTATCCCACAGATCTTCTTGTCCACTTGATTAATAAGAAACTCCTTTTCAGGGAAACCTTTTTGTGAAATTCACCTGGATAAAAATATTCTCATATCTAGCACCCATTCTCAGATTGTTGCTGTTGTTATTCAGGCACTCAGTAATGTCCAACTCTTTGCGACCCAGAGGACTGCAGCATGCCAGGCTTTCATGTCCTTCACTGTCTCCCGGAGTTTGCCCAAAATCATGTCCATTGAGTCGATGATGCCATCCAACTATCTCACCCTCTGTTGCCCTTTTCTCCTGCCTTCAGTCTTCCCAGCATCAAGGTCTTTTCCAATGAGTTTGTTCCTCACATCAGGAGGCCACACTATTGGAGCTTCAACATCAGTTGTTCCAATGAATAGTCAGGGTTGATTTCATTTAGGATTGACTGGTTTGATCTCCTTGCTGTCCGACAGACTCTCAAGAGTCTTCTCCAACACCACAATACATAAGCCTGAATTCTTTGGTGCTCAGTCTTCTTTATGGTCCAGCTCTCATACCCATACAGGACTATTAGAAAACCATCAGTTCAGTTCAGTTGCTCAGCCATGTGAGACTTTTTGTGACCTCATGGACTGGAGCACACCAGGCTTCCATGTCCATCACCAACTCCCAGAGCTTGCTCAAACTCATGTCCATCAGATAGTCGGTGATGCCATCCAACCATCTCATCCTCTGTCACCCCTTTCTCCTGCCTTCAATCTTTCCCAGCATCAGGATCTTTTCCAGTGAGTCAGTGCTTCTCATCAAGTGACCAAAGTATTGAAACTTCAGCATCAGTCCTTCCAATGAATATTCAGAACTGATTTCTTTAGGATGGGCAGGTTTGATCTCCTTGCAGTCCAAGGGACTCTCAAGAGTCTTCTCCAACACCACAGTTCAAAAGCATCATTTCTTCAGTGCTCAGTTTCTTTGTGGTCCAACTCTCACATCCATACATGACCACTGGAAAAATCATAGCTATGCCTAGATGGATGTTTGTCAGCAAAGAAATGTCAGTGGTTTTTAATATGCTGCCTAGGTTTGTCATTGCTTTTCTTCCAAGGAGTAAGCGTCTTTTACTTCCATGGCTACAGTCACTATCCACAGTGATTTTGGAGCCCAAGAAAATTAAGTCTGTCACTGTTTCCATTTTTTTCCGATCTATTTGCCATGAAGTGATGGGACCAGATGTGATGATCTTTGTTTTTTTAATGTTGAGGTTTAAGCCAACTTTTTCACTCTCCTCTTTCACCTTCATCAGGTTCCTCTTCACTTTTAGCCCTTAGGATGGTGTTATCTGCAAATCTGAGGTTATTGATATTTCTCCCAGCAATCTTGATTCCACCTTGTGATTCATCCAGTCCAGGATTTCGTATGATGTACTCTGTATATAAGTTAAATAAGCAGGGTGACAGGACACAGCCCTGATACACTTCTTTCCCGATTTGGAACCAGTCCGTTGTTCCATGTCCAGTTCTAACTGTTGCTTCTTGGCCTGTATATAGGTTTCTCAGGAGACAGGTATGGTGGTCTGATGTTCCCATCTCTTTCAGAATTTTCCAGTTTGCTGTGATCCACACAGTCAAAGGCTTTGGCGTAGTCAATAAAGCAGATGTTTTTCTGTAATTCCCTTGAGTTTCTATGATCCAGCATATATTGGCAATTTGATCATTGGTTCCTTTGCCTTTTCTAAATCCAGCTTAAACATCTGGAATTTCTCAGTTCATGTACTTTTAAAGCCTAGCTTGAAGGATTTTGTGCATTACCTTGCTAACATTGTGTAGTCGTTTAAACATTCTTTGGCATTGCCTTTCTTTGGGATTGGAATAAAAACTGACCTTTTCCAGTCCTGTGGCCACTGCTGAGTTTTCCGAATTTGCTGGCATATCAAGTGCAGCACTTTCACAACATCATCTTTTAGGATCTGAAATAGCTTGACTGGAGTTCCATCACCTCCACTAGCTTTGTTCATAGTGATGCTTCCTAAGACCCACTTGACTTCACATTCCAGGATGTCTGGTTCTAGTTGAGTGATCACACCATTGTGGTTATCCAGTCATTAAGAGCTCTTTTTTTTTTTTTGCATTTCTGTGTATTCTTGCCACCTTATCTTCTGCTCCTATTAGGTCCATACCATTTCTGTTCTTTGTTGTGTCCTTCATTGTGAAATGTTTCCTTGGTATCTCTAATTTTCTTGATGAGATCTCTGGTCTTTCTCATTCTATTATCTCCCTCCATTTCCTTGCATTATTCACTTAAGGAGAGTTTTGTTGTTGTTGTTTTTGTCTTTCCTTGCCATTCTTTGGAACTCTGCGTTCACATGGGTATATCTTTCCTTTTCTCCTCGGCCTTTTACTTCTCTTCTTTCCTTAGCTATTTGTAAGGCCGCCTCAGACAACCATTTTGCCTTGTTGCATTTCCTTTTCTTGGAGATGGTTTTGATCATTGCCTCCTGTACAATGTCATGAACCTCCATCCATAGTTCTTCAGGCACTCTATCAGATCTAATCCCTTGAATCTATTTGTCACTTCCACTATATATTCGTAAGGGATTTTATTTAGATCATACCTAAATAGCCTAATGGTTTTCCCTACTTGACATAGTTCCACCCATGGACATTTTCCTCTGTCTTCCTTGTCAGTCAGTCCTCAAATTTACATCCTTTCACCATCTGGCTGAACCATTGTCTGTTGCGCACACACTGACATAAACTTTGCCTCTGCCCATGCATCTTTCCAGGTAAAGGTAACAGCTCGATGTGTCACTGAAAGTTCTGCTGGGAGTGTTCCCTTCCCAAATGTCTTTCAGAATCATGTCAGAGCATCCTTATAAAGCTGAGCAGTCCAATTTGGAGTTGTGATAGCATTCCTTTTGGAATTTTTAGGCCTTTACAATAGTTCTAAATTCACTCCTTCTTATAATTAGTGGCATGAACTTTCCATGGGGTTGAGGGAGAAGTGGCTGTGTTCAATCGTAGTTACCATAACAGTCAGCTGCACATGGATTTGCTGCTGGTGCTGCCAAGTCGCTTCAGTCGTGTCCGACTCTGTGCGACCCCATAGACGGCAGCCCACCAGGCTCCCCATCCCTGGAATTCTCCAGGCAAGAACACTGGAGTGGGTTGCCATTTCCTTCTCCAATGTGTGAAAGTGAAAAGTGAAAGTGAAGTTGCTCAGTCATGTCTGACTCTTCGCGACCCCATGGACTGCAGCCCACCAGGCTCCTCCGTCTGTGGGATTTTCCAGGCAAGAGTACTGGAGTGGGGTGCCATTGCTTCAGATTACATGTGTTTTAATTCACTTCCTGGGGGCCCCGAGGGCTGCTCTCCTGGCAGAGGCACTAGGCTGGGCTCTCTTGCAGCGGGCCGCGCCACGCCAGCCCTGCAGACCCTCGGGAAGGGCCGTGTCCTCCTCCAGGCCTCCTGTGCCCTCCACGAACTCCTCATAGGTGATCTTATCGGTGAATGGCCACGGCCCAAGCAGCTCCACCATGTCAGCCCCACCAACACCTCCTTTTCCAGCAGCCACCTGCCCCCCTTGTCCACCTGCTCGCGACACAGTCCTTAACGACCCACCTGAGTCTAGTCTCATATACCGCCCTTCTGTTTGGTGATGAAGTGCTGTCATGCATGGCTGAATTTTGCATGTCTTGATGGCACACACAGCACCTTATTCATGAGCCGTAACTCAAGCAGCATGGTCACTTGGCCTTCTGTGTTCAGTTGTTTAGTCTCCAGTATGACCCAGTAACAAACAGGCACTGTGTTTTCAAGATGACAATTTTTTTTTGCAAAACAGGGCATGTCTTTCTATCCAAATTTTAGAGTTATATATACTCTGTGATTCTCTGAGTAGGTTTGCCAGAAGTATCATATCAAAGCCATATAAATTACAGAGAATTAAGTTACAGTTTTATCTAGTGAGTCGTATGGTTGAAATGGGACATCAGCTTGCACTGCATCCTGGACCTGCTGCAGAATCTCTTCTTGCTTTGGTCTCCCATCACAATTGGCACCACTGGTAAACTAGATAAATACTCAATAAATGGGTACAATAACACATTCCTATGTTGTCTATCTACCTTCCAAAATGCAACCATCTTCACCAGACGTTGTGACTCTATATTAGTAATAGAAGATACAAGATACATCAACTTGTCTTTCTCTTTAAATAGAATGTCTCGTTATTTCCTAGATCACTGGACTCCTAACCATTGCCCTGGGGTAGCAGGCCCTGACTTTCCCCCAGGTTTATTCTTGCCTTCTAACGTGAATATATTTCATAAATTCGCCTTGAGTACTCTCTACTTCCATGTCCACTCAGCACTGTCATCAACCTAGTGGGCCGTATGATACCCTGTGAGGTAGTGGCGTGATCAAGTTCATTTTAGACAGCATGAGTTCTTTTCAAACTCCTGTTGTGCTCCAGATCATCTGGAGATCGTGTTAAAATTTTGATTAAAATCTTGTTAAAATTTTGATTCAGTAGATCTGGAGTGGGACCTGCATTCCCAACAATCTTCCAGGTGATGGTAATCACACTTTGAATAAAAAGAGACTAACTTCCACAAGAGAATCAGAAAGTTGACATGTTGTTGAGTCGCTAAGTCATGTCCAGCTCTTTGCAACCCCATGACCTGCAGCACACCAGACTTCCCTGTCCTTCACTATCTCCCTGAGTTTGCTCAAACTGATGCCATTGAGTCAGTGATGTCATCCAACCATCTCATCCTCTGTTGTCCACTTCTCCTCTTGCCCTCAATCTTTCCCAACATCAAGGTCTTTTCCAATGAGTTGGGTCTTTGCATTAGGTGGCCAAAGTGTCAGAGCTTCAGCACCTAGGATTTCCTGGTTTGATCTTCTTCCTGTCCAAGGGACTCTCAAGAGTCTTCTCTAGCACCACAGTTTGAAAGCATCAATTCTTTGGCCCTCAACCTTCTTTAATCAAAAAGTCGACATACCCCTGAAGAAAGTCACTGATGGTATAATGCTCTCCTTCCAAGTGAAAGCAAACTGTTTTTGGTGATCCTGTTGATTGCAGAAAAAAAGATGTCAAGTTAGTATCTGTATAACAGTTTGCAAAGTTTGTGTCGGACATGCCCTGATAAAGAGACCACAGTTGGAACAATTAATGCATATGGAATGACCTCCTGAGCAGTCTATCTCCTGCACAAGTTAAATTAGGAGATAAAAGAGGATTAATAGAAATCATCACATTTCATCCTTCAAATCTCCAATGGTGAAACAATTCTCTGCATTTTCCCTAGGAAAGCAGTAATATTTATGATTTACCATCTTGATAGAAAATGTATTCCAGGTGGTTTCACTTGGTCTTTTCCACCATAATAGCCCCCATTTCATGGATGGAGTAACTAGAGTATCAGATGTGTGTATTGGGACAGTTGCCAAGTATATCTGCCCCTTCCTTGCATCTAAAGTGAAAGTGGAATTGCTCAGTCATGTCTAACTCTTTGCGACCGCATGGATTGTAGCCTACCAGGCTCCTCTGTCCATGGGATTTTCCAGGCAAGAATACTGGAGTAGATTGCTATTTCCTTCTCCAGGGGATCTTCCTGACCCAGAGATTGAACCCAGGTCTTCCTCCTTGCAGGCAGACACTTTAGCATCTGAACCACCAGGAAGCCCCCTTGCATCTAAAAACTGGAGAAATAACTACAGAGAGGAACTGTAAACCCATTGGTCTTACTATAAATGGACTTAAACTTCTTTTATCAACTGAACTTCCTAAACCCCTACTCTAAGTGATATATCAGGTCTACAAAGATTAGTGTTTGCATTCACTTTTAAGAGGTGTATTGTAATCTCTGAAAAGTCTAGGTAGTTGTTTTCCCAATACACAGTCACTCTGATAAATAGCCACTTTGAGGAAATGCTGAGAGGAAGAACTGTAGATCATACTTGGGACAGTCTTGCAGGGTCCTTCTTCAAGGAGCCTCTGCTTAGCCTTCATTCAGGAAACTGAATGTTGTACTGGCTTGGGAATCGAATAAAGAATTATGCTTTTCTCCCTCTGATGTCTTAAGTTGGATCTCCATGCACTAGAACTCAAGGATGTTTTATCTTTTCCCCTACTTCTATGTATTAAGTTCATCTCAATAAGCCTGTTCACCAGCTTTGGTCACAAGGACATCACAACCACTCCCAAAGATTTCTACGAGCTAAATCAAACCATCCTGAATGGGGTTATAGACCCAACACCTATTCCGATAATAGCATCGATCTTATCATAGGCACTTAAGCCTCACCACTTAATCATCTCCCATTTCTGGACACCATCATCCACTAATGAAATTAAGGAACCTTTTTCAGTGGCTGTATCTTTTGCCATCATTCCCGGATTACAGAGAAAAGCCACACAAATTCTTTCAGGGATATTGGTGCCACCCTTATTTAAGTCATTTCTTGATGCCTTAGATAGAAGTGTGCCCTCCTAGCCCTCCTGGAAGCCTCGTGGGCTGTATGCAAAAATTGACATGATAAATCAAACTTATCATTCTAACCTTCTTAAATTTTTGAATTCTTTCCTCTGCATCCTGCCAAGAAAGTTCTAACAATTCTGACATCCCAGAAAGCGTTGAGTCTTGTCTTTCAGATAACCAAGTAAATTTTTAAATACTAGCTTATTGAGATAGCACACTGAATGCAAAATTCTATGCTAAGTGTGCCCATCTTGATAAATTTAACATTTATTTCTCCCTTGTCTTGAAATTCATTTCCCTACAAGTTCTCCAGGTTCTGTTGATATCAATAGGCAAAACCTTTCAGTGGAAATGCTCCCTCTTCTAGAGCCAGGCATTGCAACCACCTGAAATGTATAGCGATTTGTCTCAGATTATGAATGTGGAAGCAGAAAAGCTGGTAGAGGTGAGTTTTAAGAAGAACTGATATCTTCTTGCAAGGCAGTTGTTTCAGATGAGGTCCTTCAAAGGGCTTTAGGCAAAGGAAGGCAGCATTCCTCCTGGGGAATCTATTAATGAGATCAGCAATCACAAACACATCCAGGGAAAGAGAAGTCCATTCAGTCAGCACAGATCCTGTGCCCTCAGGCAGACATGCCTTAGTTTTCTACAGAACTGATATTAAAGTTTATCTGTGCTGTGACTAAAATTTATGAACTTTGAAAAGAGAGTTAAGCATTTAAATGCTACACTTCCATTCAGTAATAGGTGTCCTAACTTTCGCCATTATGCATTTTATTAACATGTTAATCATTTAATAATTGTATAACCTAAAGCAAGGAGAAAACAGTACTAATTGTTTAGATAGATTTATTTGACTCATTGCTCTAGTTTGTGTGTAGTTTCCTTCTATTATTTCTGCAATTTGTATTTAAGTGTTATATATTATACTTTCTGAGAAGTAGCTCTAAAAATTGTATCTTCTTTCCTACTTCCCTCAGTCAATACCCGGAGTCAATGGCCTTCAACTGAGAGCTAGTGAAAAACCTGGTCTCCTAGTAGATTTCTGTAGAAGAGCTCAAATTCAATATGCTTTGATGATTAGTGAAGAATGCTCTATTTTATTTTGTACTGTTCCAATAATGGATTTTAACTATTATGTTAAATAATAAACCATATAATCATATTTGAATCTATATGAATGCATGTAGCCATACTATGGATAGAGTTCTCTCCGGACAGGTACAAAGAATCATCATTTAAACTATCATTTAAATTATTTTAAGATTAACTTCCAAACAGAGTAACATTAAAATGCATAATTCTTACCTGCATAATGTTGCTCTGGAAATCACTGTCTCCGTTAAAGAACTGCTTCTATTTAGCAAAGATAAAAAATGTGCCTATGTTTTAATTCTCTAGACAGGCCCTACTGAATGTATATGCATGTGCCAAATAAAGAGGCAGCTTCACCAAAGCCAGTTTTTCAGCTTCTATAAAGTTTATTATGCGATGCTAATTCTCTTGACATTAATGTATGTTTATTTATAAGCAACCAAAAATGATTGAAAATAGAAAGTGTCAAGTAATGAATTATGTGAAATAGACATATTGAAAATGTGAAATGATGTAAAACCATAACAAAAAATAATCACAGCTTTTTTTTTTTTAATAGATGCCTGATTGCTTTTACATTCCCCCTGAAGGTTTTCCTTCAGCCTCGAAGGATAAATTACACAGAAAGGACAAGTTTTCATGAATCTGCAGGCTGACATTTTTATAATAAAAAGTGAGAAATGTTTAATACTAAGGATTGATCAGAGTGACAGAAAACCAGGAGACTAGACAGGGAAGGTTGGTGTGCCATCCTTAATTTGTGTATGCAGAGATCAGGAAATTTAAAACTAAAAACTACATTTTGCTGATGGAAGTTGCTTGTAAAGAGTAGCCCTTCTGGATAAGGTTGCTGCTGCTGCTAAGTTGCTTCAGTCATGTCCAACTCTGTGCAACCCCATAGATGGCAGCCCACCAGGCTGCCCTGTCCCTGGGATTCTCCAGGCAAGAACACTGCAGTGGGTTGCCATTTCCTTCTCCAATGCATGAAAGTGAAAAGTGAAAGTGAAGTTGCTCAGTCGTGTCTGACTCTTAGTGACCTCATGGACTAGGCTTTCTTAAAACCTTATCTACTGAGTTGATTAATTGACTGCTTGATATATCAGTAACCCTATGCATATACTTCAACCTGGGAGTTAGAGATTTGGGGAAGGGCATTAGCCTGCGTGTAGATTTAGCTCCTTATAGATATCAATTTTGTCATCTTTTTAAAATACGTAGCTATCTGTTTGGCTGCACCTGGTCTTAGTTGCGGCATGTGAGATCTTTAAGTTGTGGCATGTGAACTCATAGTTGGTGACGTGGGATCTAGTTCCCTGACAAGGGATCGAACCTGGGCCCCTTGCCTTGGGAGTGCAGAGTCTTAGCCACTGCACAACCAGGGAAGTCCCAACATCCATTATGTGTTAATGGCTAGAGAAATCAATGCCTAAATCATAAAGAGTGTGAAAAAGCCTGTGTGATAGTTGAGCAAGTATCTGGAACACAGCTTATAACCAGGAGTCCTAGTTATCCAGGAAAGTGCTAGCAGTCATAAAAGACAGGTCACCTCTTTAAACACCTCACCCCCACCTGCTTGTGTCTGAGTCTATATCACCTGCCTCCTATAAGGATGAGCCATGTACTTACTTACTGAGACCAGCCCCACCATTGTGCACAGTCCCACCAAATACACTCTCCAGAACTGGCCCCCTCTCTCCTGTATCTTTATTTCACCCTCTCTGTGAGATCATTGGCTTGACTATAAAACCTCCAAGAACTACATCTTTCTGAAACTCTCCCTTGACTCCACGTTCCCCTCCAAGCTTCTGCCCATCTCTCTGCTCCCCTTTATAACAAAACTTCTCAGAGAGTTGGCTCTATTCAGTGTCTTTACTTCTTCATCTCCCATTTTCCCCTGGGCCCCCTCCCATCAAGTCTTGATCCTCATCACTTTCAGACAGACAACTGAAGACAAGTCAAGACAACCCCAGGTCTCTTTGCTGCCAAACCCAGTGGGATGTTCCTGCATCTCCTGGCATTGCAGCTCCTCAGAACCACCCGCCTGGCCACACCCTTCCACATGCTGTCATTTCTACGGTTGATGGTCACTGCATCGTTCTCTCTGGGTCCTCTCTTGTCTGACAAGCCACTGCTCCTTGTCTCCCCAACCTCCAACTCTGGAATACCCTGCAGGTTATGCCTGAGGCTTCTTCTGTATTTAGACTCACTCTTCTGGTGATTTAACTACATTGTCATGACTGCCAAGTACTCCCAGATTAAACACTCTATCCCAGGCCCCTTCTCTGCCTCCTTAACATCTCCACTTAGATGTCCACTTGTCATTTCAAACTCAACATGTCCAAAGCTAAACTCCTGACTTCTCTACTGAAAGCCTTCTGCTGCCTTCCCCATTTTAGGGAGCTCAACTCTGTCCTTCCAGTATCTTAGACCAAAAGTTTTGGAATCATCCTTGACTTCTTTCTTTCTCTCCCACCCTCGTCTCCATACCATCAAGTTCTGTCAACTCTACCTTCAAAATATTTCA
Organism: Ovis aries; assembly: GCF_016772045.2. Classification (NCBI taxonomy): domain Eukaryota; kingdom Metazoa; phylum Chordata; class Mammalia; order Artiodactyla; family Bovidae; genus Ovis; species Ovis aries. Next base: position 70,030,381 of record NC_056055.1, read on the forward strand.
GGCTCCAATCACTTCTCACCTGCTCACCACTGCTGTCCTGGTCCAGGTCTCCATCATTTCCTGGGCTTTTGCAGAAGCCTCTGAATGAGTCTCCCTGCCCGCCCCGGGCCCCGTTATTTCCTCTCCTCGGTTCTCTGCATTGTAGCTAGTGTGATCCTTACAAGCAGTTTGTCAGTGAGTCAGGTCATATGGCTCATTTGCATGGAACTCTTCAATGTCTACCACCTTAGAAGCAGACTTTGAGGGGAGGATTCTTGATCAAATGATCTATCAAAGCAGTGCTGTGAGAAGAGAAGGTCAGGGGAGAAGGGAGAGCAAGACATGGAAGTGGAGGAGGATATGAGGGAGTGTGGATTCAGGCAGTGGCCCACCCTCAGCCTGACCTGACAAGGGGGAGCTCGAGTGTGCCCCTCACCTGAAGTTGTCTCCGCAGTGCAGGAAAGCTGGGCTTTCATACTCCTCGGTCACTCGTTTATCTGCTTTAGGCCACTCTTCTTGTGGCTCCTCCAGCAAGCCAAGCTCCTTGCCTGTTCATTTCCCCTCTGGTCAGATGTTTGCACCCGGGTGTCACCACGCTCTGCTCCCTCATGGCGCACCTATCTCTGTTCTGATGAACCTTGTCACTGAGGCTTCCCCTGGCCATGTGACTAAAAGAACAACTCTGTCCTCCTTTAACTTATTTTATCTTTTCCTTAGCACTTAATATCTCTTGATATTAAAATACACCACGTTGGCCTCCTCAGCTGCAGACAGGGGCTCTGTTTTATTCACTGTAAAGCCTCTGAGACTAGCACAGTGCATGGCATAAAGCAAACCCTCAGTGCATAACAAGTGAGGAATAATGACATCACAGAACATCCTAGGGAAGATTAATCTCTAGGACACTGTGAGCCCTCTCTCTCAGGATAGGAAGGCAGGTTTAGCTACTCAGCTTATATCAAGTCTTCTACCTAAAATATTAGGAAACAGCTTCTTTACACCTAAGTTATTAAAAAGACACACACAGTGCCTGTACCACTATTAATTTCTAGCTTACACTGCAGGTTGGTGAACTGTTCCCCTTGACCCTTTGCAATTTGGACAGGAACTTCTTTCACATACACACGGTTCTTCTGGTGACAAGAGGTCCTGCCACTGTATGAAACAAAGAACAGACATATGGACAAGGTGTCCCGGACCCCAGGAATGAACTGCCTCCAGTTTTGACATCTATCCCACTCTCTTTCTTGAAACCTCCAAGATTCTGAAATCAATTATTAGGGACTGGGACGTGAAAACAGAATGAGGGTTTTTCTCAATAAACTGAAGAGTCCCCACGCCCAGTATCCAGGACTTGTCCCAGAATCTTTTCATGTAGACATTACCAAATGTTAAAGAAAAGCTAACAAGAGGGAGCAGCATTTTAGTTATCATCATTTATAGATAAGTAAAAAAAAATTCAAAGCTTGAGGAATGCTAAAACAAACTGTAACAAAACTTTCTTTCTGGATAACTAACATTAATAAGTTATCTTTGAAAGTCAAAAGGAGGACAAAGGGAGCACAAGCTACAAAGCGAGGATCACTCACCCAGAGGGATTCTGAGAGCTCCAGCTGTAAGCTCAGCCATGCACTCACATCCAAAAAGATGTAGGAAGAAGCACATTCACACAGCCTTTGGGGGGATCTTCATCATGCTTTCATATCTTCCTGTTTTAAATATTGAATGAGTATTCCCACATACAGTGTTCCCTGTAAATTGGCTCCTCTCTTCCTAGAAGTATTCAGTTCCCTAAAATGGCATGCTTAAATAAAAGAAGTGGCATGATGGAGAAAATTGGGACTATTGATGGCAATACCAGAGTAAAAGCATGACATTGCCTATCTTCTGATATTTTGTTTATAGAACCTAAATACTTGTGTCTCATTAAAAGGGTGAGATGATGCTGTCTTCTGTGCTCTCTGCATGTGGTGTCCTTCCAGACAGAGGCCTTGGTACCTATTCGGGCTTGAGTCTGTCCAGGCAGGATGACTACTAGAGGAGGCATTAAGAAAATTGATCTGTCTTGTGAGTAATAAAGGAACAAAGTACGTGTTAGTTTGGGACAAAGTACCTGTTAGTTTGCTGGGGCTGCCATAATGAAGGACCACAAATGGTTGAAACCACAGAAACTTGTCATCTCACAGTTCTGGAAGCTAGACAGTCAAAACTGAGGTATTAGCAGGGTTGATGGCTCCTGAGGATGTGAGGGAAAATTGTTTCATGCTTCTCTCCTCACTTTTGGTGTGTTGTTGGAGTCTTTGGCATTCATTGGCTCGTGACAGCCTAACTCCTGTCTTCCTGAGGTGTTCTCTCTGTGTCTTTGTCCCTGTGTCCATATTTCCCCTTTTAATAAGAAACCCATCAGATTGATCTATTACCCAACCTTGCAGTGGTGTTGTACTTGACCATCTTGGGAGTAAGATCACACTCACAGATGCCGGCTAACTCCCACATACTCTGGAGGGTCCTGATTCAAGCCCCAGCAAAGGAGGGCAGCAGACTCTGTGGGAGGGAGCTGGAACTGAACCGGAGAGATGTATTAATTCTGTTCCCCTCATCCTTAAATCTCTTTAGGACATCCTTATCCATGCATCTATAAGAGTATGGGAAGAAGGAGTGGGGCCCACACTCAAAGCAAAGACTTCTTCAAACTCTGCATTCAAGCTCAGGTCCTAACTGGCTCTGAAAGCAATGTAAATGACTAAAAAAAATTTCATGTTCTCAACCTCACAGGACATCTACGAAATGGAAATAGAAGCAGTAAGATACACTGAAAGGAATAATATTAACACAGGAATGATGTGGCCTGATTGCTTTCTTTTTTCTTTGGCTTTTATTTTTTTTATATTGAAGTATAGTTACAAGTGTGCAGTATAGTGACTCCTAATTCTTAAAGGTGGTCCTCCATTGTAATTGGCCTTCCCTCATGGCTCAGTTGGTAAAGAATCCACCTGCAATTCAGGAGATGCAGGTTCAATCCCTAGGTTGGAAAGATACCCTGGGGAAGGAGATGGCAACCCACTCCAGTATTCTTACCTGGGAAATCCCAAGGACAGAGAAACCTGGCAGGCTACAGTTTGTGGGGTCACAAGAGTTGGACATAACTTAGTGACTAAACCACCACCACTGCCACTCCATTATAGTTATTATAAAATACTGGCTTTATTACCTGTGTTGTACAATATATCCTTGTAGCTTATTTTATGCATAGTTGTACCCCTGAACCCCCTACCACTCCCCCCGCTTCCCTCTCACCACTGGTAACTACTAGTTTGTTATGTCTGTAAGTCTGCTTCTGCTTATTTTTTGTTGTATTTACTAGTTTGTAGTGTTTTTTTGGATTCAACATATAAGTGATATCATGAAGTATTATAGCTTTCTCTATAATAGAGGATAGAGAATTAACTGACTTATTTCACTTAGCAGGAAAGTGAAAGTGAAGTAGCTCAGTCATGTCCAACTCTTTGCAACCTCATGACCTGTAGCCTACCAGGCTCCTCCCTCCATGGGATTCTCCAGGCAAGAATACTAGAGTGGGTTGCTGCTTCCTTCTCCAGGGGATCTTCCCGACCCAAGGATTGAACCCTGGTCTCCTGCATTGCAAGCAGACGCTTTAACCTCTGAGCCACCAGGGAAGCTCTCACTTAGCATAATGACCTCCAAACCCATCCATGTTGTTGCAAATGGAAGAATTTCATTTTTTTAATGACTGGGTAGTCTTCCATTGTATATATGTTCAGGTGGATTCATGATAAAGAATCTGCCTACCGGTGCAGAAGACACAGGAGACATGTGTTCAAGCCCTGGGTTGGGAGGATCCCCTGAAGAAGGAACTGACAACCCACCCCAATATCCTTTCCCAGGAAATCATATGGACAGAAGAGCCTGGTAGGCTATAGGCCATAGGGTTGCAAAGAATCAGACACACCTGAGTGACTAAGCACACACACACACAGACACAACCCCCACATCTTTTTTTATCCATTCATCTAGCTGATGGACACTGAGGTTGCTTCCATACCTTGGCAGTTATAAATAATGCTACTGTGAATATTGGATTGCATGTATCTTTTTGTAATTCATGTATTTTTGTCAGATATATTCTCAGGAGTAGAATTTAATATATTTTCCCATGGACAGTACTCTTGCCTGGAAAACCCCATGGACGGAGGAGCCTGGTGGGCTGCAGTCCACGGGGTCGTGAAGATTCAGACACGACTGAGTGACTTCACTTTCACTTTTCACTTTCATGCATTGGAGAAGGAAATGGCAACCAACTTCACTGTTCTTGCCTGGAGAATCCCAGGGACGGGGGAGCCTGGTGGGCTGCCGTCTATGGGGTCACACAGAGTTGGACACGACTAAAGTGACTTAGCAGCAGCAGCAGCATGGACAGATACCAAAACTTAAATAGGTTAGATTTAAGATTTTTATAATACAAAAGAAGTAACCTACAGAATGTCAATATGTAAAAATAATTTGGAATCCTATGAAAACTGAGTCTCTAGCAACCCTAATTGGGATTATCTGCCTAAGTGGGGAAACCAAACAAAAACCCATCCCAGTGATTTCCAGGGTTACCTTAAATGGACCCAGGATAAGTGAAGTTTTAGAATTAAGCCCTTTGAAAAGAGCTTAGGTTTAAAAGTTAAGACAGTTTAAATAATTTCTTCTGAAACTAATGATCCGACTCATGAGTTTCTCTTACACCAACAAGAAGTGCGTAAACACCCAGCCGGCGACCCACCCAAGTCTGGCCAGCAAAGGTGCTACGCAGGCTCCTGGTTTCATACCTGGCCTTTGGAGATAAACAAATCTCAGCCCCTGTTCAGCCTCTACCAGCTCTGAGCCTTGGCCAGGTTGCCTCACCTCTCCAGGCCTCAGTTAGCTCGTCTCTCAAACAGACTGGTGGGTGCACAGCTCCTAGCATCCTGGTGAGGATGAAATGAGATGATGACTGTATCATCATAAAGTGCTAGGACCTTGCCCAGTGGATTGTGAGAGCTCAATAAACAGTGAGTATCAGTTTTAAAAAGCCTAAGAGTGTGGTTCTTCAGTTTCTTCAACTCCAACAGAGAAAAACTGTGTGATGTATTAAATTCTAAATCGGCACATCCTCGAACACTGCCTTTTGTGCCACTAATGAAAGGACATGCCTTTTTCAAATGCCAAAGTCCCACAAAGGAAATAACTGCAAATTATATACATCTCCTCAGCACCCCTCCCTTCCAAAAGGAGGACAGCTTTTCATTTATAACCACTGGACATCTTAATCCAAGAAGAATCCTCATCATATTGTAGATTGATGTCATGGGAACAAAGCCTATTACGAATCAGTACCACAGTGCATCTTTCCTAGCTGTCCCAAATTTCAAAGGGCTAGATTACCCTGCTGTGTATTTCTTTTTCCAGTTCAAAGCTTAAAAGAAGTTCACAAGAGAAACTGGCCCATACAGTTCAACTAACTTTAGTGAGAAACAGCGTGTCCACTGGGTAAATACAAAAATGAGACCCAGACTTCCCAAGGCTCAGGATTTCCATGCTAATTGAACCGTCATAAAATATATATACCAAAATAAAGAATGTTTTTATGTGTCATTCTTCATAACACCCATAGGGATGGATATTATCCAAAATTAAAGTGGTACAAGGGCAACATTTTTAAAATAAATGGGATGAATTAAACATCAATATTTCCTGTTACAAACATTTAAAGACAATGTGCTGTCTCCTTTTTGTCTTACATCTGCTCTGATTCTTCAGTTTGGTTTCAAATATATAACTGCTTCCTGACTCCTACCAGTTCATTAATTATTAACAGAAGTCTATCAAGAACTCAAACCTCTGTATTAAGATAGTATAGTTTACATTGGAATGCAAATACATTTCTTCCCCTCAAAGAGGGCTTGGTTTATTGTCTCAGAATAAAAAGAATATGCTTTTTATTTTTAGTTTTTAAATTTATTTTATTAAAGAATATTGTTTACAATTATTTCTGCTATATAGCAAAGTGATTCTTTTATGTATTTATATATATATATATATATATGTATATAATAATCATTTTCATGGTCTTTCCCACTATGCTTTATTGCAGAATATCGAATATAGTCCTCTGAGCTATATAGTAGGACCTTGTTGTTTATCCATTCTATGTATAATACTTTGCATCTGCTAATTCCAAATTCCCAATCCATCCTGCCACATCCCTCCCCCTTAGCAACCGCAAGTCTGTTCTCTATGTCTGTGAGTCTGTTTCCATTTCATAGGTAAGTCTATGTCATATTCTAGGTTCCACATGTAAGTGATATCCTATGATATTTATCTTTCTCTGTCTGACTTACTTCAGTTCAGTTCAGTTCAGTCACTCAGTTGTGTCCGACTCTTTGCAACCCCATGAATTGCAGCACGCCAGGCCTCCCTGTTTATCACCAACTCCCGGAGATCATTCAGACTCACGTCCATCGAGTCTGTGATGCCATTCAGCCATCTAATCCTCTGTCGTCCCCTTCTCCTCCTGCCCCCAATCCCTCCCAGCATCAGAGTCTTTTCCAATGAGTCAACTCTTCGCATGAGGTGGCCAAAGTACTGGAGTTTCAGCTTTAGCATCATTCCTTCCAAAGAAATCCCAGGGCTGATCTCCTTCAGAATGGACTGGTTGGATCTCCTTGCAGTCCAAGGGACTCTCAAGACTCTTCTCCAACACCACAGTTCAAAAGCATCAATTCTTCGGTGCTCAGCCTTCTTCACAGTCCAACTCTCACATCCATACATGACCACTGGAAAACCATAGCCTTGACTAGACGGACCTTAGTCGGCAAAGTAATGTCTCTGCTTTTGAATATGCTGTCTAGGTTGGTCATAACTTTTCTTCCAAGGAGTAAGCATCTTTTAATTTCATGGCTGCAATCACCATCTGCAGTGATTTTGGAGCCCCCAAAATAAAGTCTGTCACTGTTTCCACTGTTTCCCCATCTATTTGCCATGAAGTGATGGGACTGGATGCCATGATCTTCGTTTTCTGAATGTTGAGCTTTAAGCCAACTTTTTCACTCTCCTCTTTCACTTTCATCAAGAGGCTTTTTAGCTCTTCTTCACTTTCTGCCATAAGGGTGGTGTCATCTGCATATCTGAGGTTATTTATATTTCTTCCAGCAATCTTGATTCCAGCTTGTGCTTCTTCCAGTCCAGCATTTCTCATGATGTACTCTGCATATAAGTTATAATAAACAAGGTGACGATATACAGCCTTGACGTGCTCCTTTTCCTATTTGGAACCAGTCTGTTATTCCATGTCCAGTTCTAACTGTTGCTTCCTGACCTGCATACAGGTTTCTCAAGAGGCAGGTCAGGTGGTCTGGTATTCCCATCTCTTTCAGAATTTTCCACAGTTTATTGTGATCCACACAGTCAAAGGCTTTGGCATAGTCAATAAAGCAGAAGTAGATGCTTTTCTGGAACTCTTGCTTTTTCCATGATCCAGCAGATGCTGGCAATTTGATCTCTGGTTCCTCTGCCTTTTCTAAAACCAGCTTGGACATCAGGGAGTTCACGGTTTACATATTGCTGAAGCCTGGCTTGGAGAATTTTGAGCATTACTTTACTAGCCTGTGAGATGAGTGCAATTGTGCGGTAGTTTGAGCATTCTTTTGCATTTCCTTTCTTTGGAATTGGACTTACTTCACTTAGTATGATAATCTTTAGGTCCATCCATACTTCAGTCTTTTTATGGCTGAATAGTATTCCATTGTATATGTTTATGTGTGTATACAATGTGTCAATAGATACTTAGGTTATTTCCATGTTTCCATGTCTTGGCTATTGCAAATAGTGCTGCTGTGAACATAAGGATGTCTGTTTCTTTTTGTATTGAACTTTCATCTCGATATATGCCCAGGAACAAGATTGCTAAATCACATGGAAGCTCTATTTTTAGCTTTTTGAGGAACCTCCATACCATTTTTCGTAATTACTGCACCAGTCTACAAAGAATATGCTTTTTTGAGGTAGCATTGTGTTGGTTGAATTACTAGAAGGGCTTGGTTTCCAAAAGGCTTACAAAACAGTTTCCTTTGCCTGAACAACAATCGATATTAATGTTTTCTGGGCATCTTGGGTAATGTAAAGACATTAAGATGCAATGCTTGCTTTAGGAACCAATAAGTTAAGTAGGATGGAGTGTTTAGAGACCACAAAGACAACAGGTAGTGTATGGTAAAGATTATTCCTGTGCTGTAGTGGACACTGGGTAGTATTCTGAGCCATGAGGCAAGCTTCAGACTTGAGGGAGTGGAAAGGGTTAAACATTTAAGGTTGAGGAAGAGTGAATGTCCTGAGCCATGCTGTGGATATGGATATGACCTAGATACAGATGGAAGGAGGTGACAAGTAGCCTGCCTTGGCGTGTTTAGCAGACACAATTGATGTTCTGCCTTGTATGCTCTTGACCTTCCTGAGTTCACCCACACCTGTGGGAGATAACTCCTTACACCCCAACCCCCACTTCAGCTTCTTGTTCTGCTTCTCTGCCTAAGAGGAGAGTTGGCAAGCAGGCAGCAGTTTCAACCTAAAAATGTAAAAGTGTGTATGTGCTGAGGAGGGTGGGGCTTAACGCCCTCAGAGTAAACCTCAGCCCAGGGAAGATGGAGCCCATGAGTAAATGTCCTCTGAGGTGGTGGTTCTGAAGTATGTTCCCCTTCACTTTCCCAGGAGATTTCAGTGGGATTGAGCCCCAGGTGCCCACAACCATAAGCCCATTGGTAACTCAATGTTGACTTTCCTCCCTTCCTTCTTTGTGCTTCATAAACTAGATTCTCCCACGTCTTTGTCTCAGCATCTGTTTGGGGGGTATTGAGACAGAATCCAATGGGATGAAGGATTATGTTCCATGATGTGGTCCCTGCAGAGGACACTGGGAAAGTTCCTGCTGCTTCTCAGTATCATTAGCATTTCAGCCATGAACCACCGGCTTGCAGTTCCCCAAATGTGCACACTTGCTCACACCATAGGTCCGTCGCTGGTCCTCTGCCCACCAGGAGAAATAGTACCCACGCCTGTTCACCTCCAGTCGGCCTATGGAAGTTGCTGTTTCTCTCTCCAGATTTAGACCATACATGGATTTCTCTGTGCAAACTCTCCTCTACTCCAGTTCGCTAGTCTCTTACAGAGCTGGGCACACCTTTCTCTCCATATCCTTGATCTGTCATAGCATTTAGTACATGATTTGTAGACAGCTGGTCTACCTAGCTGTCTGTGACTTAACTGAGAACTCCTAAGGGCAGGTTGGGATTTCTTCCTTGATTTCTCCAAATTCTTAGAAACTAACCTATCCAATACCATACCATGGGTATGGTAAATAAACAAATGCTCAATACATGTGGTTTTTTTTGTTGTTGTTGTTTGGTGTTTTTTTTTTTTTTTTGAAATAACAGTGTCCTAGATGGTACCCAGTGACTCCTGGCTTTTTTATTTCCTAGTAAGAATCTCTGCAACTGGGTTTTATTTTCATAGGTCTTTGCCCTTATTCTGAGCCTAAACTTCTCAGGCCTGGAAACAGAGTTTGGTTAACCTCCTAAACATGAGAGAAATGTATTAATCTGCTGAGGCCAGATTAATACTTCTACCCCTCACTCCATTCTGGCAGAAATACAGAAAAAGCCTACTTGTGTATCTTCACTCTCACAGTGATAGTAGATCTTTTGGAGAGCTACATTTTCCCGTTTACAACATATTTTTCCATGATAACCTCTTTCTCAAATTTTCCAGCTGCTTTTGTTCACATTTTAATGCCATTCACTTCTTTTTTCTCATCTCATCAATTTGATTCTTGTAGATTTTTCCTCATCTCACCTCTCTCCAGAGTCAGAGCTTTTTTTTTATTCAAGTCCCTGAATTCATTTCCTATTTGGTGCCTAAGTAGACTAAAAGCTCCAGCAAAGGCGAGACCTCAAATGTTAAATTCCAAAATCCATCCACCAGTCTTTGGCTGGCCTAGATTGGATCTGCTCTCCTGTGTTGGCCTACCTGTCCTGGAGTCCCACCTTTGTTTGGGAATCTTTCCTTTTGCTTTTGTTCCCCCTTTCCTTTTCTCTCTGCCCTTACAGGAAGGATCCCCAGCATTACTTTCTCAGCCTCCGCTTCTCACTCTCCAACAGCTCCTGCCCTCTTTCAGTGCTGTCACTGCCCCTGCCGCCAGTCAGCTCCCTTTATTGTCTCTAGCTCTAAGCCTTCAACAAAATCCAAGTTCTGCCCTCCACCTTGCTCTTGAGTGTCTGCACTCTGTTCTGTGAGTGACTCCAACTCATAGTAAGAAGGAAAACCCCTTCCTTCTTTTCCAGCTTCTACTTTCTTGATCACAACCATTGTAGTCATTGCAGATTCTTTCCCTCTGTTTCCCTTCAGAGTCAATCAGATACAAAGTCATAAAGAACTTAACCTCCAAAAGATCTACTACATTCAGATAAACTGCTCTATTCTTACTACTGCTGCCATCTTTAAAGGCTTTCCTGAACCTGGTTTGGAATAGCTTTCTGATTCATCTTTCCACCTGAATCTCTCCTTCATCCGTCTACTCACTGTTTGCCACTAGGTGAGTTTGTTAGTGTCATCGTTCACAATTACATGGCAGTGAGAACCCTTGAGTGGAAATCTAGAAACTTCAACACTGAACAACTAACTACTAATCTTTATCCTCCAGAATTTCACTGCACCATCTTTAAAATGTGAAAAATGGGCTAAATTATTTCTACATCTCTGTCTTGTTCAATGTTTTTTTTTCAGTGCATTTATTAGGATATAATTTACATACTTCATAAAGTTTACTGCTTAAAGTGTACAATATTTTTGAACATATTCACAAGTTCTATCATCTAATTTTAGAATATCTCTATCAACCTTAAAGCAAACCATTAACAGTCACTCCTCATTTCCCCAGCCCCAGCCTCCACCATGAGGCAGCTGCTAATATATTTTGTCTTTATAGGTTTGGCTGCTGTGTGCATTTTATAAAAACATGATCAAACCACATGTAGCCTTTTGTGTCAGGCTCCTTAATGTTTCCAAGATTTATCCCTGCTGTAGCATGCATCAGTTCAGTCCAGGCACTCAGTTGTGTCTCTTTGCTACCCCAAGGACTGCAGCACACTAGGCTTCCCTGTCCATCACCAACTCCCACAGCTTACTCACACTCGTGTCCATACAGTTGATGATGTCATCCAACCATCTCATCCTCTGCTATCTCCTTCTCCTCCTGCCTTCAGTCTTTCCCAGCATCAGGGTCTTTTTCAATGAGTCAGTTCTTCGCATCAGGTGGCCAAAGTGTTGGAGTTTCAGCTTCAGTATCAGTCCTTCCAATGAATATTCAGAAGTGATTTCCTTTAGGATGGATTTGTTGGATCTCCTTGCTGTCCAAGGGACTCTCAAGAGTCTTCTCCAACACCACAATTCAAAAGCATCATTTCTTCAGTGCACAGCTTTCTTTATACTCCAACTCTCACATCCATACATGACCACAGGAAAAACCATAGCTTTGACTAGGTGGACCTTTGTTGGCAAAGTAATGTCTCTGCTTTACAATATGCTGTCTAGGTTGATCATAGCTTTTCTTCCAAAGAACAAGTGTCTTTTTATTTCATGGCTACAGTCACCATCTGCAGTGATTTTGGAGCCCAAAAAAATAAAGTCCAACACTGTTTCCACTGTTTCCCCATCTATTTGCCATGAAGTGATGGGACCGGATGCCATGATCTTAGCATTCTGAATGTTGAGCTTTAAGCCAACTTTTTCACTCTTCTGTTTCACTTTCACCAAGAGGCTGTTTAGTTCTTCACTTTCTGCCATAAGGGTGGTGTCATCTGCATGTCTGAGGTTATTGATATTTCTCCTAGCAATCTTGATTCCAGCTTGTGCTTCTTCCAGCCCAGTGTTTCTCATGATGTACTCTGCACATAAGTTAAATAAGCACGGTGGCAATATGCAGCCTTGACGTACTCTTTTTCCTATTTGGAACTAGTCTGTTGTTCCATGTCCCGTTCTAACTGTTGCTTCTGGACCTGCATAGAGATTTCTCAAGAGGCAGGTCAGGTGGTCTGGTATTCCTCTTTCAGAATTTTCCACAGTTTGTAGAGATCCACACAGTCAAAGGCTTTGGCATAGTCAATAAAGCAGAAGTAGATGTTTTTCTGGAATTCTCTTGCTTTTTCAATGATCCATCGGATGTTGGCAATTTGATCTCTGGTTCCTCTGGCTTTTCTAAATCCACCTTGAACATCTGGAAGTTCACGGTTCACATAGTGTTGAAGCCTGGCTTGGAGAATTTTGAGCATTATTTTGCTAGAGTGTGAGACGAGTGCAATTGGTCATTTAAACATTCTTTGGCATTGCCTTTCTTTGGCATTGGAATGAAAACTGACCTTTTCCAGTCCTGTGGCCACTGCTGAGTTTTCCAAATTTGCTGGCTTATTAAGTGCAGCCCTTTAACAGCATCATCTTTTAGGATCACATTTTTATGGCTGAACAATATTAAATTTATAGATATACCACACTTTATTTACCCATGAATCAACTGATGGACATTTTTATTTCTGCTTTTTGGCAATTAGGGATACTATTGCTATGACAGCTGTAAAATTTTAGACATTATTCTTATCATAGCAAGAGAGAAATGGAGTAATATTCCATTTTTCATTATTCTTCACAGATAAGCTGTAGAATACTATTTTTACACTGGGATGGGGAACTCACAAAGGAAAAGTCTACTGACAAAAGTCTGAGAAGGTGTCTCACCCTCCACACATGAAAAAACACTTGAAGAAGTTTGTTACTGCTTTCAACTGTGTAGCCATGTCTATTAAAAGCCACTTGTAAATAGCTAACTTCAGCTCTGGCATGCCATAGATTAGCCATATTTGTTTTCCAGGGAAGATTATAAATAGAGGGGGAAGGGGGGAGTGAAACAGAATGTATTTTGCAAATGAGCCCAGATGGAAAACTAACAGATGGCCATGCACTGTATTTTGTGTGTTCAGACCTACATTTAAATTAAAAATTTTCATAATTATGATTAACGTCTGTAGCAACACTAGTTTTCCTGTGGTGGCATCATATATCATGTATTGGAGGTATTGAATAGAACATTTTCATGAAAAGGTTGCAGACTTTATACAAATTTTGGTACTTGCCTGCCCTACACTTAAGAAGGAAACAAAACAAAACCTCACTCAGCAATGACAGAAAGTGCTGAGAAAACTTCAGTGCAAGTGGACTTTCTATAATAAGCCCGTCTGCCGCCATCTGGCTTTTCCTCCCATGTTAAAACTCAAAGCCAGTCATTCTGTGCAGAGGGGAAAATAATGGGCCCTTATTTGCATGGCTATATTTTTTTTTAGATTCTGATGTGAAGATTTTTCTTTGGGATCACATGCAGTTTTTGATTTTCATCAACATAAGCATTATTTGTTTTCTGATATCTCTCTCATCTTATATGTTACGCAGCTTCATTTCATTTGCTTCTATCCTTTTCCGCTTGCCCTTGGTGACTCTGTCTTCTTACTTTCCCAGTCTTCTTAGAAGTGGGCAGTGTTGAGGAAGGTCTATGAAATTTCGGTCCTCACAGAATCAGGACTCGGGAGTCTGCACAGTAAAGCCTGACCCACTCTTTCTAGAGCTTTTGGTCAATTAGGTGGCCATTGTGCAAACTCAGATTCTAGATGAATAAAATGAGGGACTCTCAGTTCTCTTCATGAGGTGTCTAATCCACTCTGCCTGTTTTTGGTCTGCCATGGTGCTCTACTCTGGGATGTATCCAGGCTGCCTCCCATTTGGGTGATTCCTTATTCTTTCCTTCTCCTCCTCTGACATACTCTTCACCTCATGTTGGATTTTTACCTCCATTACAACGTCACAACTTGGCCCATTTGTGACTTACAACTCTGTCTACATGTTGACATTTTGCCTTGAGCCAATTATTCCTCCCCCGGCATAATTTTTGTTTTCCTGTATGAGAAATATCATACCCTGTTGTGCTTGTTACTTGACTCCAACACAACACAGTCCTCAAGGTGACTCCTCCTAGGTCCTCTAACGGCCAGGCTCCCCTCTAGTGGAGCTCCAGCTGGACAGACCAATCGCTATATTGCTCTGGGATGCCACTGACAACAGCAAGTCTACACATAGGAGGGTATTTTTCTTGACTGATTCCCTACAGCTGCTTCATTTTGACCAAAACAGCAAATAATATTGACAAACATTCTGAATTCTTGTGGTGGTAAGACCCAAGGTTTACAGTTGGGACACTAGTTCATTTATATTAACATCCACTGAGTCTGAAAAGTGGAGTTGAAGAAACTTATTTTAGATAATTTCCAGCTTTTCAAGAAGTCATGTGAAAGGGCGGAGGTAGTGATGGGGAATAAAACCGAGAAGTGGTGGTCCATCCCTTTGATTTCTGCTTTCTGATTTTGCATTAGAAATTTTATTCACTAAACACACTAGAGAGAAGAGAGTGTAGGTAGAGATGGGCGTGTGGACAGCACGACTGCTTTAGGATATTTAACATGCAATTAGGAAAAGTTAAGCCAAATTTTGGAAAACAACATCTTCTTCTCCCTTTTCCAGGTTCTCAGGACAAGTCTGAGGACCTGAAAAGGATAAATGAGAGGGCCTCAACAGCAGCTGCCCATTTATAAGTCAAATCAGCACCTTTGTTCTATGAATATTTTTAAATATCATATGTGCCTATACATTGGAGAATGAGCATATTATTATGCCAAAAAGAAGAAGTCTCAAAAGAGCTGCTGAGCACTTAACAACATCACTAATTACTTGTGTAATGTTTGGCAAACAGTCAAAACCAGAATTTTTTTCTAGTAAACATATTTTTACACATTTGTCCTCCCTACAAAAATAACCAGTTGAGATGCATATATTTTCACTTGCACATGTTTGCATTGCTGAAGCGTAAACCAATCCTCCCTTAAAAGGTTCATTTCAAAGTTATTAGCTAATTCATAAGCCCAGCAAACCTGGGGGCCTGTGAGCATATGCTTTGCATTGAAACTCCAACTTGGTAATCAAACAAGGAGCAATCTAATATGAGCTTTCAAGGCAGGTGAATTTGACTGTAAATCATGGTCCTGCACATGGGTTTGTATTTTCTGTGCTTAATTACATGTGTGCAGATCTCCATTTGTTTATGGTTGCCTAATATATCGGGTGGGCTATTTGCATTCCCAGAGGCACATTACTGTGGTGTGCACTTCTGAGAGGAAAAAAAAAAAAATTTGCTCAACCATTAATTCTAATATTAAGTACAAAAAAAGATATAGAAGTAAATGCTCTTCAATTCAGCAAATGCTTGTGGAACACCTGTGCACAGAGCTGATAGGAAACCATAGGAAATCCATTTCATCTAAACTCATTGAAACTCAATCTCCTCATCTATAAAATGGGAGTAATAGCAGGGAAAAAAAGAAGTATTCATTTAAGTGCCATATGAATATGAGTAAGAGGTAGTAAATTGCAATCCACTGTGTTCTGTTTTATCAGCATCACTTAATTGCAGATATTTTTCTGTGAAAGACTTTGTGAATGTAATGGGAGCAAACACAGAAGGCAGTTGCTTTTACATTCAAATTACCTATTTGTTTTACTTTTCTCCATCTTATCTTTTCTGAGAAAGGATTTATGATGACCAGTACCAGTCGGTAGTGTGTGTGATATACCAGCAATATGACCTGGGAACATGTCTTCTGTCTGGGAGATGCTATCAGTTTGTGAAAACAGAAGGAAAGCAGGGGGCTGACTAGCTCTACATAAGCTTGTTGTTTGTTTTGTCTAGTCACTAAGTCGCCTATGACTCTTTGTGACTCCATGAACTGTAGCCCATCAGGCTCCTCTGGCCATGGGATTTCCCAGGCAAGAATATTGGAGTGGGTTGCCATTTCCTTCTCCAGGAGATCTTCCCAACCCAGGGATCAAACTCATGTCTCTTGTTGGCAGGCGGATTCTTTACCACTGAGCCACCTGGGAAGCCCACAGAAGTTTAAGGAAAGGTTTAAAAAAAGAAAAGACAGCTTTCATATTGCCTCTAGGTGACTCTATGGGTTTCCTCAGATAAGAAAGCAAAGAATACCAACAGATGACTCCCACGGTATTGAAAGTGGCATGTCTAAATGTAGCCTCTCTGGGACTGTATCAGCCTGAAAAATGGAAATTTACATGTCCTACCTACCACACAGCATCCTTGTGAAGATCCAAAACCCGTACTGTTTGTCAAAGCTCTTTATAAATACCGACCAGCCAGGTCTTTGTTATCTTTCTGTGAATCTGAGTTTAGGAGATGAGAAACCAGGTATTAAGGAGCATCAGTAAATATCCTTCCTCAGAGAAATAGGAATAAATGAATGACCCGAGAGACATCTTAAGCTCCACCTAACTTTGATATTTGCATCCTAATTACTGTCGATGTTGTCTCCTCATGGCCATCTGAGCACTGAGGATGATGTATAATGGCAACATTGAAGCCAGATCTTGCCTGTCAGAAACAGAACAAGAAAGGAAAAGGAAGTTGTCCGTGTCAGTTCAGACCTCCAGCCCTTCCTCTGTAACAGGATGCTGAGTGGGATGCTGTCTGAGCACTCTTCTGACTCCAGCAGTCCCTAAATCAGAGAAAAAGCGAGTGATGGTTTAAGTGTGGAGGTGAGTGATGGCATACTAATATCACAGGGACCTTCTCTTCATTATCATGAGGGGTGAGCGTTAGAAGATTCTCTAACACAAGGCAGTTGGAGGCTGTGCTCTGTGGCCTGAGGGTCGCCTTCTCAGATGGCCACTGAGCGTCAGAGAAGCTTGTTCTGAAAAGCCTGGTCTTCTGTAGGCTCTGCTCATAGGCTCAGAACCCGCCGTTCATTAGTCCTTCATCAGTGTCACGAGTTTCCTTCATGTGCACTGCAAGAGTGTGATTTCCCCAGGTAACCCCAGTCACTGCAGTGACAGAGAATCATATTTGCAGTAGCCTTTCAAGAGTGTTTCAGATTAGAAGTGACCACAATTTATGGCCTCAGAAGTCACAGGCAGTTGACCCTCTCCATTTAAGAATCTCGCTTGAGAAAAGCCAGTAAATACTTCTATATCCTTTTTCTTTTACCCATGTTTCTCTCTTCTGTCCATATTCTTTCCTTTCTTCACCCACTCATTAACTTATTAAATAATTCCTTTATTAATTTTCTTTCTAAAGAGCCATTTGCTGTTGAAACCTCAGTCAGGTTAGTAATTGCTGATGGACTGGAGCCCTGGGCCATTTCAGGAAAATGGTCCCCAAAGTGGCTTGCTCTTGCCAGAATATAAAGTCCTAATTAGAAATGTAATTCTAAATTGAGCTGAAGACAATGATGTGGGTAAGAACACTATTCCTTTTAAGAACCAAGAGGTTAAATAACTTGCCCAGAGTCCCTGTAAGTGGCTGGGTTGGAATTCAAACCCCAGCCTTTCTGACGCCAAATCCCATATTTTTCCAGGAACCCTCACTGTCAACAGGGATGGAAATTGTTCAGAAAAGCAGCCGCTCTCTCAGAGCTTCCCTCCTGCCTGCAGAGTTTCCAAAAGGCTCTGCATCCCTGTGCTTTTTAATCCTGGGGATACTCTTCATGACTGAATCAGTGCAGCAGTAACTGAGTCTTAGGTCCCAACCTGATGGCCTCAGAATCTTTATAAGCCCCTCATTCTATAGTCATTCCATTACGTGGTCAAGATTGAACATTTCTCTACCTTTTACATTCAGGATAAGTTAATTTCCTGGGAAATCATGATAAAGAGGCATCATCACAATATAATGAGTTTGATGCACTTAGTACTTGGAGGGTTTGTAGGACTGGATATGCATGTCCCTAGAGTTTCCCTCTCTGTTTTCTGAAGGCCTCAGTTCTTGGGTGATCTTGGCAGTGGCAGCAAACACAGGAAATCTTTCCATTAATATGAAGTAGCAGAACCGAAGATGCCTGCCAGTAGCCCTGTGTGTTGGAGAAGGCAATGGCACCCCACTCCAATACTCTTGCCTGGAAAATCCCATGGACCAAGGAGCCTGGTAGGCTGTAGTCCATGGGGTCGCTAAGAGTCAGACATGACTGAGCGACTTCACTTTCACGCATTGGAGAAGGAAATGGCAACCCACTCCAGAATTCTTGCCTGGAGAAACCCAGAGACGGGGAGCCTGGTGGGCTGCCATCTATGGGGCTGCACAGCGTCAGACATGACTGAAGCGAATGAAGTGACTTAGCAGCAGCAGCAGCAGCAGCAGCCCTGTGTGTAATCAAGGCTGTGGGTTGTGCAGAGAAACTTGTATTTCTTGAGAATTAAATGGCCAGGTATCTAGTTGTAGTCTGACATTCACTAAAATAGGTTCTGTGTGACGGGGCTTTTTAAATGCTCTCGGGTGTTTTTTGGGTTGCCCTTTCCCATTTTATTTTGCCAGAAACTGCTTTATAGAGAGAGTATAAATCTCGGATAACTGACACATGTGTCTGAGAACTCTCTCATCTGTTTCTATTCTAGAAACTAACAGAAAAGTTTCCGCTCTCATACGCTGAGCTTGTGAGAAATAACTTCAGTTAGTATCATGTCAGGTTTTGGAAGCTCATGTGTTGCCAAACCTTTGCAGAAAAGTAATAGGATGACATTATGTATCATGTTCTTGGTTCACCCTGGTTGTGGTTGAAACATTCAAGCCAGATCCCTGTGGCCCATTCAGGATGACAGCTCTCTATAGCTTCCTGTTCATATCTAAGTATCTTGGGTAAATATCTCCTCCACTTCATTCACCTCTGAACTTTGCTTACCAGAGACTTGCTGTCTGCATGCTAGTCTGGCCAGGAAGCAGGACCGTGATGGTTACTTTTATGTGTCAATTTCACTGGAATAGGGGCTACCCAGACATCTGATCAAACATTTTTCTGGGTATGCAAGTGAGAGTGTTTTGGGATGAGATTAACATTTGAATCAGTAGACCATGTAAAGCAGATTCTCCTTCCTCATTTGGATGGGCCTCATCCAGTCAGTTGAAGGCCTGAATAAAACAAAAAAGCTAACTCTTCTGGAAGTAAGGGGAACACCTCCTGCCTGACTGCCTTTCAAGTTAGGACACAGCATTTTATTTGATTTGATTTTGACTTTCTTTTCAAAAAATTGAATTATAGTTGACTTATAATATTATGTTAGTTTCAGGTGTATGACATGATAATTCAATATTTTTAGTTAACACTGTATACAAAGTTATTATAAAAATATTGACTATATTCCCCATGCTGTACATTACATCCTTGTAACTTATTTATTTTAGACTTAGTAGTTGTGCCCCTCCCCGATCCATCTCTCCTCTGGTAACCACTAGTTTTTCCTCTGTATCTGTGAATCTCTCTCTATGTTTTATTTGTTCATTTATTTTTCAAATTCCACGTATAAGTGAAAGATTATAGTATTTGTCTTTCTGTCTGGCTTTCCACTAAGTATAATACCCTCTGGGTTTATCCATATTGTCACAAATGGTAAAAAATTTATCCTTTTTTATGGCTTAATAATATTCCATTGTGTGTATACATCACATCCTCTTTATTCATTCATCTGTTGAAGGACACTTAGGTTGCCTACATATTTTGGCTATTGTAAATAATTCTGCAGTGAACATTGGGGTGCATTCTTTTTCAACTCGTGTTTTTCTCTTCTTCAGATGTATACCTAGGAGTGGGATTGCTGGATCATGTGACAGTTCTATTTTTAATTTTTTGAGGATCCTGCATATGGCTTTCCCCAGTGGCTATACCAATTTACATCCCCAGCACATGAGGATTGCCCCCCATTTTCTCCACAACTTTGTCGTACAATACATGGGGACATAGGTTTTTATTTTAATGCTAATAGACTCAAACTGAAACACCAGCTCTTCTGGGTCTTCAGCTTACAGATCTCAAGACTTGTAAGCTTCCTTAGTTGTATAAGCCAAATCCCTTATAATAAGTCAGTACCTCTCCATCTTTCCTATTGGTTCTCTCTGAAAATCCTATGTCTGAAAGACATACCTCTTCTCAGCTGTTCTCCTCTTAGAGAATAAGGGTCACAGATCTCCCTCCTCTCTCTTCTTCTCTAGTGTCCTAGGGCTACTGTAACAAAGTAACAAACTGAGCGTGGTAGAACAACAGAAATTTACTCCCTCACAGTTACAGAAGCTAGGGGTCTGAAATCAGATGTCACCAGGGCCAGGTTCCCCCTGAAGGATCTAAGGAAGGATGCTTTATTGACTCGTGCAGATTCTGATAGATGCTGGCAACGCTTGGTGTTTCTGGGCTTGCAGCTGCATTAGGAATTTCTGCCTTTGTCTTTGCATAACTGTCTTCCCCCTCTGTGTGTCTAATTTCTCTTTTTTAAGGATATCAGTTTTTGGATTAGGGACTTGAATTCAATATGACCTCATCTTAACTAAATACAACTGCAAAGAATCTTGTAGACTATTTCTATTCCCTATGAGAACTCTCTCTTATATAAGTATGCACAACACACACCCCACCCTTGAGATAATATTCACAGAACCAGCTGTGATACATGCTTATACGTAGAATAGGAGGAATATAAAACAAAGAGAAATGATAGATGCTAATTTCTCAAGATATTTTACTGATTCAGTGGTAAGAAGTGTCTACTATTAGAAAGCATTGTACAGTATAACACTTATTTGGACATGCTCAGAAATGACTCCTGACACAAAGGAGGCAGGATGCAAAGGAGCCATATGATAACTGCCTTCAATACTGGGAACATATGTCAGGGTTCCGAGGCAATGAGAGAGTAGCGTGAAAAGCTGCCGCATCCACTGCGTGGTCAGCCTTCCTGTAACCGCATCTGATTGCTTTCAGTGGCTCCTGCAGTTGCCTTTTCAGTCTGCTGTGGCTATTGTAGCAGAGATGGTTTTACTAACCAGGAATACTCGTTGAAAAGATCAACATTCCTCAAGAGATGCCAAATACTTGCTGCCAGTGTATGCTTTTGGGAGCCTCTGCTCAGACTGTCCAGTTCTCTTCTGTTTTCTATTCACAACTCGCGGTTTGTGTTCTCCTGTCAAAACTAAAGTTCAGTATGATTTTTGGAGTTATCTGGATGTTTTACAGGGGTTGAGGGTCATACTCTCAAGATACATTCACCTCTGGGAGGTCCCCAGTGGTCTAGAGGTTAGGACTCGGCACTTTCACTCCTGTGGCCCAGGTTCAATCCCTGGTTGGGGAACTAAAATCCCATAAGCCACGCCACTGGGCCCCGCCAAAAAAAATTCATGAAAGATACACTCACCTGTCTGTGCAGGTCCATCACTGAAGATGACTGAGAACCACTCCCATCTCCAAACTTGCCTTTTCCAAGCATCCTATTGGGGTTGAGCCCTGACAAAACACAAATATACATGTTAGTCCCAAATTCCTTAGCTATCCCTCCCACTACTGCTATATTTAAAAGACATAACCAAACAGGACCTACTCTATAGCACAAGGAGCTCTACTCAATATTATATAACTAAGTGGGAAAAAAAGAATTTGAAAAAGAATAGATACATGTCTATGTATAACTGAATCACTTTGGTGTACACCTGAAACTAACCTAACATTGCTAATCACCTGTACCTCAATATAAAATAAAAAGTTGCAAAAAGACAGATGTAAGTATAAACCGAATAATTTAGTCCTCAGCAGCCAGAAAACATAAATAATGTCACACTGACGGTTACACTTCAAGTTCTAGTGTTATTCTTATCCACTTGCTCATATCGGATCACTCTTCAAAGCCACCCTGTCCCTCAAGTATTTCTGGGAATCCACAAAACAGAGTATCAGACACTGCGGCAAACACTTCTTCTATCCACCTCGTATCCTCTGGACATTTTACTCCAGTTGTTAATGTAAGAACCACTTTTACAAGTAAAATCTGAGAGCGTGTAGCCTCAACTACACTAGAAATCTCATTTTCTGTTAGGGGCTTCTCTGATTCTAAGTATTTCTTTTATTATTATTATTATTTTAAATTTATTTAGGGAAATGTACTCCCAGGTGTAAAACCTGGGCTAGTGGAAGATGAGAGTCATGCATAAACGCTTCCATCTTCTATGATCCCTCAAATGCATAAGGAGAATTCTACATGGCATTTCAGAATTCCAGTAAGATGGAGCTTCAGCTACCCAGTTGGTGATCAGTTCAATAACATATTTTCGTACCAATGTTTCCACCCTCCCTATTCAATTTTTCCAGTCCCCAACCCCTGTTCCCTCAGATTGCTGTACACAAGGCTTTGACTCAATCTCTGCCTTCTGGGGCAAACCCACTTAGGCTAAACACATTGCTTCTTTGCTACAAATACAGAGTCACATCTACCATACTGCTTATCCTTACCTCAACTTCAGCTAGTCAAAATACACATGCTACACCAGAGCCTTCTGAAGGAATCTCACTGTTGCCCCTGCTAATGGTACCCCACATAATGCTAATGCATCAAGGGTCTGACTCTTTGTGACCACATGGACTGTATCCCGCAAGGCTTCTCTGTCCATGGGATTCTCCAGACAAGAATACTGGAGTGGTTTGCAATTTCCTTCTCCAGGGGATCTTGCTCACCTAGAGACTGAACCCACATCTCTCGCAACTCCTGTGTTGGTAGGTGAATTCTTTACCACTATACCACCTGGGAAGCCCATACAGATAAAGGCTACTTGTCGAATGTTTTCTCTCATCTCTCTATCATCTTCCCTCATACCACCCACCTCTTACAAAAGTAAACATAACAAATTCTTCACTTCTCTTTTAGTCAAAGCAAAAATTTGCAAGATACCAGTACACACAAATGATTATACTGGACTAAGGGAACATTTCATGCACAGATGGGCTCAATTAAGGACAGAAATGGTCTGGACCTAACAGAAGCAGAAGATGTCAAGAAGAGGTGGCAAGAATACACAGAAGAACTGTACAGAAAAGATCTTCATGACCCAGATAATCACGATGGTGTGATCACTCATCTAGAGCCAGACATCCTGGAATGTGAAGTCAAGTTGGCCTTAGAAAGCATCACTACGAACAAAGCTAGTGGAGGTGATGGAATTCCAGTTGAGCTATTTCAAATCCTGAAAGATGATGCTGTGAAAGTGCTGCACTCAGTATGCCAGCAAATTTGGAAAACTCAGCAGTGGCCGCAGGACTGGAAAAGGTCAGTTTTCATTCCAATCCCAAAGAAAGGCAATGCCAAAGAATGCTCAAACTACCACACAATTGCACTCATCTCACATGCTAGTAAAGTAATGCTCAAAATTCTCCAAGCCAGGCTTCAATAATACGTGAACCATGAACTTCCTGATGTTCAAGCTGCTTTTAGAAAAGGCAGAGGAACCAGAGATCAAATTGCCAACATTGGCTGGATCATCAAAAAAGCAAGAGAATTCCAGAAAAAAAAAAAAACATCTATTTCTGCTTTATTGACTATGCCAAAGCCTTTGACTGTGTGGATCACAATAAACTGTGGAAAATTCTTCTAGAGATGGGAATACCAGACCACCTGACCTGCCTCCTGAGAAATCTCTATGCAAGTCAGTAAGCAACAGTTAGAACAGGACATGGAACAACAGACTGGTTCCAAATAGGAAAAGGAGTACATCAAGGCTGTATATTGTCATCCTGCTTATTTAACTTATATGCAGAGTACATCATGAGAAACGCTGGGCTGGAAGAAGCACAAGCTGGAATCAAGATTGCTGGAAGAAATATCCATAACCTCAGATATGCAGATGACACCACCCTTATGGCAGAAAGTGAAGAGGAACTAAAGAGCCTCTTGATAAAAGTGAAAGAGGAGAGTGAAAAAGTTGGCTTAAAGTTCAACATTCAGAAAACTAAGATCATGGCATCCGGTCCCATCACTTCATGGCAAATAGATGGGGAAATAGTGGAAACAGTGTCAGACTTTATTTTGGGGGGCTCTAAAATCACTGCAGATGGTGACTTCAGCCATGAAATAAAAAGACACTTGCTCCCTGGAAGAAAAGTTATGACCAATCTGCTGCTGCTGCTCCTGCCGCCAAGTCGCTTCAGTCGTGTCCGACTCTGTGCGACCCCATAGATGGCAGCCCACCAGGCTCCCCCCATTCCTGGGATTGTCCAGGCAAGAACACTGGAGTGGGTTGCCATTTCCTTCTCCAATGACCAACCTAGACAGCATATTAAAAAACAGAGACGTCACTTTGCCAACAAAGGTCCATCTAGTCAAGCTTTGGTTTTTCCAATAGTCACATATGGATGTGAGAGTTGGACTATAAAGGAAGCTGAGCACCGAAGAGTTGATGCTTTTGAACTGTGGTGTTGGAGAAGACTCTTGAGAGTCCCTTGGACTGCAAGGAGATCCAACAAATCCATCCTAGAAGTAATCAGACCTGATGTGAAGAACTGACTTTTGAAAAGACTCTGATGCTGGGAAAGATTGAAGGAGGGTGAAGAGGGGACAATGAAGATGAGATGGCTGGATGTCATCACTAACTCAGTGGACATGAGTTTGAGTAAGCTTCAGGAGTTGGTGGTGGACAGGGAAGCCTGGCATGGTGCAGTCCATGGGGTCGCAAAGAATTGGTCATGACTGAGCGACTGAACTGAACTATGCATATAGGGCTTCCCAGGGGGTGCTAGTGGTAAAGAACCCACCTGCCAATGCAGGGGACATAAGAGACTCAGGTTCAGTCCCTGGGTGGGGAAGATCCTCTGGAGGAGGGCCTGCCAACTCACTCTAGTATTCTTACCTGGAGAATTCCGTGGACAGAGAAGCTTGGTGGGCCACAGTCCATAGGGTCGCAGAGTTAGACACACACACGCACATGCTCTGCATATAAATTAAATAAGCAGGGTGACAGTATACAGGCTTGCTGTACTCCTTTCTCAGTTTTGAACCAGTCTCTTGTTCCATATCCAGTTCTGTTGTTTCTTGACCTGCATACAGGTTTTTCAGGAGGCAGACAAGGTGGTCTGGTATTCTCATCTCTGTGCATCCTCACTAACACTTGTTATTTCTGTGTTTTCTTTTTTTTTTCTTTATGATAGCTGTTCTGAGGTGAGTAAGGAGATACCTCTCCATGATTCTGATTTGCATTCACCTGATGATTAGCAATGCTGAGCATCTTTTCATGTGCCTGTTAACCATCTACATTTCTTCTTTGGAAAAACATCTATCCAATTTCTCTACCCACTTTTTCCCTTTTAAATGTTTACTTTTTTGAATTTTTCACCAGAAACATTTTGTACTGGGGTGTAGCTGATTAACAATGACATGGTAATTTCTTGTGAATAGCAGAGGGACTGTACCCATATTTTAGTTGAGTTGTTTGTTTTTCTGATGTTGAGTTGTATGAGCTACTTATATATGATGAGTTTTAATCCTTTATTAATCATGACATTTGCAAATATTTTCTCCTATTCACTAGGTTGTCTTTTTGTTTTATCAGTGGTTTCCTTTGCTGTGAAAGTGCTTTTAACTAGGTCCTTTTTGTTTATTTTTGCTTTTTCCCCTTTATTTTAAGAGGTGGACCCAAAAATACTGCTGCAATTTATGTCCAGGAGTGTTCTGCCTGTTTTCCTCAAGGAGGTTTATCATGTCTGGCCTTATGTTTAGGTCATTAATCCATTTTAAGTTTTTTTTTTTTCTGTTTTTGCTTTGCAAGTAAATTAATCTGCATCATTTTTCTAGATTCCCATATAAGTGATATTACATGAAATTTATTTTTTTCTTTCTGACTTCCCTGAGAGTCTCTAGGGTCCATCCTTGTCTGCAAATGCCACAATTTTATATATGGTGTTACAGAATGTTCTAATTTCATTCTTTTACATGTAGCTGTCCATTTTTTCCAGGGCCACTTATTGAAGAGACTGTTTTTTGTTTTTTCCCCCATCATATATTCTTATCTCCCTTGTCCAGGGATTGCAAAGAGTTGGACGTGACTCAGTGGGCATGCATGCATGAGTTAATTTCTGGGCTTTCTATTTTGTTCCATTGGTTTATGTGTCTGTTTTGTGTATGAATTTTTCCTTTCCATGTTTATCAAAATTTTACTTGTACATATCTAAAAATCTAGTTCTTCAAGTTGGTTACCAAAAGTAGCAGTTCTTCCTTCCCCTATAGTTTGCCTTTTTTAAAGATGATCTTTAAAATTTCTACTCATTTAACCCTTTCTCAGCTTACCTCCATATGTCTTAAAAATATATCAATAGTTGTTAAATTTTAAAACATATTATTTCTTTGTAAAATAGCATGAAGAGTTAGTTTTCACTTTAGCTCTAGAACTATCACACTTACACATTTTTTCTTCCCCTATCTTCTCAATAAAATTACGCTACAATTTATTAGTGTCAATGCTCTGTGTTTACTATGTGCAAATTTTATTGACAGCTAAGAAACTATGATAGGATTTTTCTCCCTCTGCACTACTTTTTTGTTTGCCTGGAATTAATTATTATTATTATTATTATTATTATTGCTTTTTAACTTATCACTATTTCAACCTCAAACTTTCTGTCAGCTATTTAAATATGCTATCAGTCAATATGCACATGAGGCATGCCGTCAGTTTTGTCATCTTGGAGAACTCTCTCCTGGAGCCTAGTCGCCAATCAACTATTTGATAGCCATTCTATTTGAAATCTCCATTCACCATCATCAGACTACTTTACCTTTCTCTTGTGTCATGTCTTCTGTTTCCTGTACTCCATGCTTTTCACTACTTTATTTACTCTCATATTGGTGGAGGTCACTTCTAAGAGCTTGAAAAGTCATTCATGGGAGATAAATTATTTAAGACTGTGCATGTCTGAAAATAGTTTTCTTCTATCCCAATACCTGAGTAATATTTAGCTGGGTATAGAAATCTAGGATGGAAGTCATTTTCCTTTAGAATTTTGAAGGAATTTCTCATTTTCTTCTATTTTCCTATACTTTTCTTAAGAAACATAAAGCCATATTGATTGCTCATCTTTTATATGAGCCCTAATTTGTTTTCTTACCTGGAAGATTGTAGTACACATTCTTTGTCTCCAGTGTTTTTAAGTTTCACTATTACTTTGCTGTGAGTCTGTTTTTATTCACTATTCTAGATTGTCAGCGAGCCCCTTTAACCTGGAAGTCATGTTCTAATTCTGAAAATTTTGCTCAAATAGTATCACTAGTGATCCTCTTTCGTCTGTATTTTTTGTTCTCTCTTTTGGAGCAGTACCTTACTATACCTCCTGTTCTGCCACCTATTTTTTTTCTTTATTTACTATGTTTTTTTCTATCTTATTATCTTTTCAGGCTTTCAACTGAGTTTTTCATTTCTGCTATAATTTTTTATTGCTTGCCAAAAACCAGTAGTGTTCTCTGAATATTTCTTTATTTTTAATAAAGCATTCTGTTCTCTCTTTGTGGTTAGATTATTTTCTATCTCTGAGGTTACTAAGGAAAATAATATTTAAATTTCTTTCTCATTTCTGTATTTGTTTATTCCAAGTTGCCTTTTTATATTTGTTTAGTTGGTGTTACCCTTTCTTGTTAGAAGCTTTTCTCTGAATTTTTGTAATTTTTTAAAATTATCTCCTTACATAAGAGTGAGAGACTGCAAACTCAATAGGTTTAGAGAAACTCAGGTAGGGTTTGTGAACTGTGATGGGCTTGAGTCACAGTTGAGACTGTTGAGAGAAAACACTTTGCATATCCTGCCTTAGGGACAAAAAGCCTCGTGCAAGAATTCTGGAACCCTGGCAGAGAAGATAGCTGGGAGTCTCAGCATTCTGTAAGTATTTGTTCACTTAATTTCCTACTTTTATCATGAAACAACTGTTGATAGTGTGGAGAAGGAAGCCTTCATACATTTTTATGGAATGTAATTGCCAAAACTTATAATCACCTAAGATATCCTTCAATAGGTAAATTGATAAACAAATTGTGGTATATCTATTCAATGGAATATTACTTAGCAATAAAAGCAAGTGAGCTATCAAACCATGAAGAAAAAAAATAATGAACTTAAAATACAGACTACTAATTGGAAGGAGCTAGTCTGAGACCTCTATATATTATATTTTATAATTCTAATCATATGGAATTATGGAAATGGACAGCAAAAAGATCAGTGATGTCAAGGGTTTGGGGGCAAAAAGGAAGGGTTATGTGAGTGAAGCACAGGGGATTTTTAGGTGGTGAACCTATTCTGTATGCTACTGTAATGCTAGATACCTGATATTATACATTTGTTAAAACCTATGGAACTTTGTGGCAAAAGTAAGCTTTAATCTGTGTACCTTAAAAAAATCATTTAAAAGGGCAGAGATCTCATGAAGGAAAGCGGACTGTGACAAGGAAATCTAACTGTATTACAGCTGTAGGAAACAGCCTCACTGAAGGGAATGGGGGGATGTTGCTGGCCTAGGTTGGGAATGAAGAGTTTGTTGGACTAAAGACAAAAAGGAAGTACACTCTAGTTAATAAAGTTGGTTTCCATGAGGATAGGGCTTAACAAATACGATACATAGGTATATATGCTATATGTGTCTACTGGAATTGAAAAATTAAGAATTGTATGGCAGACAGTGTGAGCCAGCTTTTTTCTGTTACAGTAGGAATCTACAATTAAGCAAGGGAAGGAAGCTATAATTATCAATGTGGAAATGAATTAGAGTTTAAGACATTGTTATGTATATGTATCCAGATTACATATGAAAATATTTATAGACAGAGGTTAATTTCCACTCCAGTACTCTTGCCTGGAAAATCCCATGGATAAAGGAGCCTGGTAGGCTGCAGTCCATGGGGTCACTAAGAGTCAGACACGACTGAGCGGCTTCACTTTCACTTTTCATTTTCACGCATTGGAGAAGGAAATGGCAACCCACTCCAGTGTTCTTGCCTGGAGAATCCCAGGGACAGGGAGCCTGGTGGGCTGCTGTCTATGGGGTCACACAGAGTCGGACACGACTGAAGTGACTTAGCAAGCAAGCAACATACGTATAGTCCTTGGTCTGTCAGTTGCAGAGGACCTATAAGCAACAGTGCCCAGTAGCCACAAGTAAACCTAACACCTGTATCTTGGTTTCTAATATCACTGTTCAATAAATTGGATAAGGAATTCTTGGAGAAGTGGTTGGTTTTGGATCTAGGAAAATACACAGGATAAGCCTGGAACATATTATGGTAACAGATAAAAGCTGGAACAATTTGAGCCACAAAATAAATAAACTAGCATTGTACCATGTCCCAAAGTATAAAATAAATATCTCTTAGTTCATACCAGGTATAAATAATTGATAAAGTAAATGAGGATGAAGAGACAAATCTCCCATGCAGAAGAATTTCAAAATAATTTATGTAGGTATTCCATCCGCAAGAAGGAAGATCGTATCACTACACTCCTTAAATGTGGCCTGCCCATGGTGATTTTCTTCCAAGGAGCAGAGTATAGAAAGGAGGAAAAGAATACTTTACAGAAGAGAAATTTGTTGTACAGTCACCCTCGACCAGGTGATCAGGGGTCAATATCTAGAGTGATAAATCACATTGAAAGCACATATCTCT
Source organism: Ovis aries (assembly GCF_016772045.2). Classification (NCBI taxonomy): domain Eukaryota; kingdom Metazoa; phylum Chordata; class Mammalia; order Artiodactyla; family Bovidae; genus Ovis; species Ovis aries. Next base: position 70,059,997 of record NC_056055.1, read on the forward strand.
GTTATGATGTGATGAAATGTCACTATACCTCGGTTATCATCTTCCGCTAAACCTATTATTCCAGTCTAGTCATGAGACAAACATTAAGAAAATTCCATTCAAGGGACATCCTACAAAACACTTGACCAGTACAGCTCAAAACTGTCAAGTTCATCAAAAATAAAGGAAGTCTAAGAAACTGTCTCAGCCAAAAGGAGCCTAGGGAAACCTGACAAGTAAATGTGATGTGGTCATCAGGAAGAAATCCTGGAATAGAAAAAGACATTATTACGTGGAAAGTAAGACCATCTGATTAAACTGTAGGCTTTCAATGGTAATGTTTTAGTTTTGGTTCAATGACTCTAGCATATATACCACGCTAAGATGGTAATAACACAGGAAACTATGTGAAGAAATATTAATATATAGGGATTCTCTGTCTTCAAACATTATGCACATCTATAGAAATTCTAAAAAAAAATAGTGTATATTAATAAAATTTAAACATAGAAAAAACTACCTAATCTCAATCATTCTCCCTCAGATATTTCATATGGTAGTTTGTTTTTTATGTCTATAGACTAATTTGTTCATGAGCCTTAATTTTCAAATACTTGACATTACAATCATTTGCTTCCTTATTTATTTAACCCTTTATAATGACAGATTGTATTGTAATTATTTTACTTTATACACTCTCAAAGTCAACTGCAAAAATCTTTAAAAAGTTATCTCAATAAACCAGCCCCAAGCCATCCATGCTTCTTTCTATTAAAAATGAAATACTATGTATACTATATATAATAGTGAAGGGAGAAACTAAATATTTGATGTAAATATCAGCTCCACATTATAGCATTAAAAGTCCCTATGTTTTTTTTAATTTCTTAAGATTAATACAAAAATAATTTAAAAGCTACTAGAATCTTAAGATTCATTTTTTTTTTTCTTTAAGGGATCTTTTCCAAATGAGAAGGTGAAATAGAAAAACAAGATCAGGTTGTATCTTGCTGGGAGCAAGAAATCATAAGTAATCCTCTCCCAATTAAAATTATATTAATAATAGTTTTATTAACTTCAAAAATATTTACTGAGAACAAGTTATGTATAAAATTGTGTGAATATCTACTTGGCAACTAACTGACGTTTCACTTTTTTCCTCCCTTCATGTGTCAGGTGGGTACTTATTGTTAAACTGTCACGTGAGAGTCTGGAGCTCAGAAGAAGGGCCAGGCTAGAGGGGGATTTAGTGGTTTTCTCCCTATTAGTGGTGATCATTGTAGTGGAAGTAGATAATCTCTTCCACTAAATTCCCCTAGAAAAGAGAAGGGAAGAGGAAGGTGCCAACAGTAATGTTTCATAACAAATCATCTCCAAGCTCAATGCCATACAGTATTTCTTCTCATGCTTATGAGTCTCCAGTCTGACTGAAGGTTGACACATGTAAGTTTTGTTCTGAGACTCAGGCTGAAGGGACAGAAGCTACCCAGGAGAACATCCTTTCAAGGTGATTACAGACGTATAGGCATTTATTGTTCAGCTGCTCAGTCATGTCTGACTCTGCAACACCATGGACTGTAGCACATCAAGCTCCCCTGTCCTTCAGTATCTCCTGGAGTTTGCTTAAACTCATTTCCATTGAATCAATGATGCCCCCTTCTCCTCTTGCCCTCAATCTTTGCCAGCATCAGTCTTTTTTCCAGTGAGTCGGCTCTTCACATAAGGTGGGCAAAGTATTGGAGATTTCAGCTTCAGCCTTTTGCAAATGCTTCATTTTTTACAAATTGAAATTTTGTGCCAACCCAATGTTGAACAAGTCTATCACTGCCATTTTTTCAACAGCATTTGCTCACTTTGTGCCTCTCTGTCACATTTTTAAAATTCTTACAATATTTACAATTTTTCATTGTTTTTAATATTATTTTATTGTTTTAATGTTATGATGTTCTGTGATCAGTGATCTTTAATATTACGATTGCAAAAAGATTGATTCACTAAAACCTCAGATGATGGTTAGCATTTTAAAATTAAGGTGCCACATTGGTTTTTCAGACATAATGCTATTGCACACTTAATAGACCATAGTATAGTGTTACCCTAATTTTATATGCATTGGGAAACCAAAAAAATTTGTGTGATCTGCTTTACTGAGATACCCTCTTTATTGTGGTCATCTGGAGGTGAAAATTCAAGTGTCTCCAAAGTCTGCCTATGTTAGAAGGCAAGCTAACTCTGCAAACACATTTCAACTACTCTTTGGGTCAAGTCCACTAAACACAATACTGACCAAAGCATTGCTCATCCCAAAGTCCAGGGGTATAGAAGTATACTCCGCCTCTACTGAGAGGTGGCTACAACATCACAGTATACTGGACACGGTTATGGGAAAAGATGAAGAGCTGGGAAAGAGAAAAGGAAAATGAAGCACCAAAACAGAATATCAAGAAACGTCTACATTTAAGGATCAGTAGACTAAAATATTATTTAGTAGACTAAAGTATTCTTGGGGCTTCCCTGGTGGCTCAGCCAGTAAACAATCTGCCTGCAGTGTGAGAGACTTGTGTTTGATCCCTGGGTCAGGAAGATCCCCTAGAGAAGGAAATAGCTACCCACTCCATTATTCTTACCTGGAGAATTCCATGGACAGAGAAGCCTGTTGGACTATAGTCCATGGAGTCACAAAAAGTCATATATGACTGAGGGACTAGGGCTTTCCTGATGGCTCTGCAGATAAGGAATCTGCCTGCAATGCAGGAAACCTGGGTTTGATTCCTGGGTCAGGAAGGTCCTCTGGATAAGAGAATGTCAACCCACTCCAGTATTCTTGCCTGGAGAATTCCATGGACAGAGGAGCCTGGTGGGCTGCAATCCATGTGGTCACAAAGAGTTGGACATGACTGAGTGACTTTCACTTTCACTTTTTCAGACTAAAATAATTCACTGAAAAAAATTAAAAGGTTACTAGTGTAAGTTAGGGCCAATTCACACCAAGAGCTTTGTTCTAGATTATTGTGTCACAAAGTTTGGCCATCTATCAGGTGATCTACAAGTAGTATGTTCATTTCAAAGTGGAAAAAAAAAAGAATAATTCTATTCAGATATGTTTTTAGAAATTTGAAACATAAGGTAAATTATAATTTTCCATAAAATCCTATTGTGCTTTTATATATCATTATTTTCTTAACAGGTGGCATTCATCTTGGCTAGAGTAATTTCTTCCTGTCAATTTTCTTTCTTTTTTTAATAAGCTTTACTAAAAGCAATTTACATAAATAAGATTCACTACTTTTAAATGTGAAGTTTAAGCAGTTTTGACAAACATGTATAGTTATGCAGCCATGCACATTATCAGGATATTGAACATTTGCATCAACCCAAATAGTTCCCTTCTGCTCCTTTGCAGTCAGTTCTCTCTCTATTCTACCCAGGATCTGACCATTACTAGACTGACTCTCTGTCACTATGGCTTTACATTTTTTAGAAGTTTATGTAAATGGAGTCATATAGTTTTGGGGGCCTCAATTAATTAATAGCATGATTATTTTGTGATTCATCCATAAGAAAATGCATCAGTAGTTTGTTCCTTTTCATTGCTGAGTAGTATTCCATGATATGGATATACCATTATATATTTAATCATTTGCCAGTTTTTGGTCATTAGGATTGTTTTCATTTCAAGGTTATTGTTAATACAGCCTCTCTGTGACCTGGCTCTGAAGGCCGTGCTGTTAATCTTTATGGTTTTGTCTGTTCAATGAAGTTTCTGTGAATGTTCATGTGCACATCTTTGTGTGGACGGATATTTTTATTTCTGTTTGGTAAATATTTGAGAATGCTATTGCTGGGCTATGTGGATATATTCTTTGTAAGCAAATCCCACTGTTTTCCACATCTGCTGTACTCCCATCAGCCATGAGAGTCCCAATAGTTCCATACACTTAACACTTACATGGCACTAAGCCATGACACTTACATTTTAGCTGCAATATCAGGTATGCAGAACTGTCTCATAATTGTTTTTATTTGCTTTTTCCCTAATAATTAATGAAGTTCAACATTGTATGTATTTATTTACCATTTGAAATATCTTCTTCCATGTCTCTTCAGATATATTGCCCATTTTAAAATTGTTTTTTTCTCATCTTTCTATAGGAATGAGCTTTCTTTATAGAATTTTAATACAAGTCTTATCAGATAGATGTTTTGTATATATTTCACCCAGTCTATGACTTGCCTTTTAATTTTTTTTAACAGTATCTCTCAAATAATAAAATGTTTTCATGTTTTATAATATCTAATTTATCAAATTTTTATTTTTTGTAAACTTTATTTTGTAAAATTGTAAGACTTCTTTAATTAAAGGTCACAAAGATTTTCTTATATAGTTTATCTATAAATTTTGTAATTTTCTCTAATGTGTAGATCTATTATCTTTTTCAGTTTAATATTTGTATAACTTGTGAGGTAATGTTTGAAATTTATTTTTTCCTTAAATGTGGACTTCTATTTCAATGCCATTGTTGAAAATACTGTCCTTCTTCCTTGGTATCTTTATCAAGAACATTGACCTTGTATTGGTGAGTGTATTTCTGGGCTTTCTTCTGTTACAGTGTTCTATATGTCTATCCTTATGCCAATACTATGCTTCTTGATTACTAGAGCTGTATGATAAGTCTTGGAATCAGGTACTTCAAGTCTTCCAACTTGGTTCTTTGCTTAATTTGTTGTTTTTTACTCCAGATCCTTTGAATTTATATAAATTTTAGGATCAGCTTGTTAATTATTGCAAAAATATCCTACTGAGAATTTGACTAGAATTTCATTGAATGGATAGATCATCTTTGGGAGAATTAAAATGATAATATGTCTCCCATTGATAAATGTCCATTTGTTTAGGTCTGTCTTAAATTCTATAATCATTGCTTTGTCATTTTCAGTGTGCAAGTTTTACATGTCTTTTGTTATAGTGATTCCTATTTTATTTTAAAATATTACTATAAACATTATATTTTAAATATAATATTTTAAAATAGTAATATTTAATATAGTAATATTTTAAAATATTACTATAAACATTTTATCCGTTTTCATTTCTAAATGTTCATATTTAATGTATATAAATACAATTGAATTTTCTATATTGACCTTATATTCTCTGTAAAATTTCTATTGGTTATCTAGTAGCTTATTATAAAATCCTTAGAGTTTTCTAGTCAAACATTCATGCTGTTTTTGCGTTAACATTTTTACTTCTTCTTTCCCAAATTTGTGTCTTTTGTTCCCTTTCCTTGCCTCATTGAACTAGCTGAAGTCTCTATCCTACTGAATAGAAGTGATGAGAGCAGATAGCCTTGTGTTGTCTCTGTGCTTGGGAATGCCATTTTAGTCCTTCCCCACTAAGTAAAACTTTAGCTTATAAGTTTTTGTAGCTTCCTTTTATCAGCTGATATAATTGCCTTGTAGTCCTTGTTTTCATCACGCTTAAAATTGAATTTTGGTATGCGCATTTCCTGGATTTGTTAAGATGATCATATGTTTCTTCTGTTTTGCCCTATTGATGTGATGAATTACAGTGATTATCTTTTCACTGTTATTTGAGAATTGCATTTCTGAGATAGAGTCTACCTGCTCATGGTGTATCATCCTGTTTATATGTTGCTCACTTTGATTTGCTAAAATTTTAGTAAGGATTTGTTAAAAATTTTGTTCAAGATTTTATATCTGTGCTCATGAGTGATATCGGTGTTTAGTTTTATTTTCTTGGAATGTCTTTGTGTAATATTCATACCAGAGTAATAATGGCATCACAAAATGTTAGGAAGTTTTTGTTCCTTGCCTATGCTTTGGAAAATTTTGAGTAGAGCTGATATTTCTTTATGAAACATTTGGTATAATTCATCACTGAAAGCATCTGCACCCTAGAGTTTTTGTGGGATAATTTTTACCTACAAATTCAATTTCTTTACTAGATAAAGGGCTAATTGGGTTCTTATGTCTTCTCAAGTGTTGTGTGGTATTTTGGTCTTTTGAAGAGCTCTCCACCTATATTATTGAACATATTGCCTAGAATTGTCCATAATTTTCTCTTATCATCTTTTTTTAATATCAGTTCTTTTGTAGTAATGTCTCCTCTTCTGTTCGTGATGTGGATTATTTTTATCTTTTCATATCAACCAAATTACATGTTTTTATTTTATTAATATTTTCAACAGCTCTTGGTGGGTAGGTACATATTATTTGTCTTTTTGTTCATATATATAAAACTGCAAACGTGTTATTATTACATTACATCTTTTTTTTTTTTTTTCACAAAATGGCAAAATAACTTTAAAATAGTTCCGATAGTCTTAAAAGTGTTGCTGGAAATTTCAATGCAAATATTACTATTGAGGAAAAAGTTATAAAATTAAGTAGTTAAAACAATGACTGTGCAAATATGCAGGGTGAATTTCAATGTTAAAGTGAATCTATAAGTGTCATGATTTTGTAAAGATAGTTAACATGTATTGCAAATTATAAATATAATGACTTTTAGTTGAAAAAAATTTCATATTCTTGAATTCATTGATATAGTGTTTTTCAATAGTGGCATAAAATCATCAGAATTTCAGCAGAGTATAAAGATTATAAAATAATTGACTTTTTCTAGTACAAATTTATACCTTTCCAGTTAGAACTGATGAATTTTGCTACTAAAGAGAGGTGAAATAAAACATATTCTAAATTTCACCAAGTTAAAGATAGCTATAATTCAAGTTATTGCAGAGAATATAAAACAAGTTATAAAGTTAATGATAGTATGTACAGAAGGAAAGAAAATATATTAATTATCTATTGCTATGTCATAAAGTAACCCAAAACCCAGAAACTTAAACCAACTTATATTTATTATCTCATGATTCCTATAGGTCAGAAATTTAGGTGTGACTTACCTGGGTAGTTTTAGGCCAGGGTGTCTAAAGAAGTTGTAGTCAAGATGTCAACCAGGATTGTCGTCATCAGAAAGCTTGACTAGGGACTGGGGAATCTGCTTCCAAAACAGCTTACTTTGTCAGGAAGCCTCACTTCTTTTATGATTGTTAGATGAACTCAACTCCTTGACATGTGGCCTGTCTATGTGGCCATTTGAGTGTTTTCACAAATTGGCACCTAGATTCCCCTGGAGCATGTGATCTGAGAGAAAGCAAGGAAGAAGCCTGATTGCTCTCTAAGACCTAGTCTCAGAAGCCCTAACACATTCTATTTATTAGATTTGAGCTACTAAGTCCAGTTCACACCAAGGGAAAGGGAATTAGGGTTGATCTTTGGAGGAATGTAAAAAACTGATGGGCATGTTTTAAAATCATAATACAAAAGGTATGGTAAAATTCATCTATAATCTAACACTTTGGCATTTCAGTATCATACTGTATGAAAAGTAATTGGTACCATGTGTGCTGTTAGCTGACATTTTGCTTTAAAGCTTGACCAAACCACATTTGGTATACAGATAATAATATGTTAAAAAATACATATATATATAAGTGCTGGATGACTTGTTCGTTCATCGGTGAAAAGTCATGCCATAGAAGAGTTTTGTTTGTGTACTGCATGATCACTTTATGCACTGTGGTATAGACTGTCTAAGAATAAGCACTGCACATTATACCAGTTATATGTATAGAAAGATGGATGATATGGGGAGGGAGGAGGGAGGGGGGTTCAGGATGGGGAACACGTGTATACCTGTGGCGCATTCATGCTGATGTATGGCAAAACCAATACAATATTGTAAAGTAATTAGCCTCCAATTAAACAAATTTATATTAAAAAATAAAAAAGAAATAAACAATGAAGAAAAAAGAAAGAAGGGTGTTCACTACACAAAGAAAAACGTTGTTCTTATTTGCAAACTGCTTCATTCACAGAATACAGGTGATGGTCAACTACATTATTTGTAACATTCCTTCAATTTTGAGAGAAATAGTGACATTTTAAATACAAACAAATTGCAGCTATTGATTGTAGGTCTTTTCATCTTTTATGGCAAAGAAAAGAGCAGCCATGTAAAATGTTGCTTTTCTAATACATGACAACACTTGTTGTTGAGGTGTTGAGGAAGTGATGCTTGCATAAATTTTTATTAAATGATGAATGAGATGAAAACATATAATGAAGTTGTTATTTCTGTCCATAGTTGTTTCTATAAGTGACTTTCTTAAATAGTACAATCCAGAATGAAAGCTTAGTAGTTAAGACTTACAGTTCTGGAGTCAGATTTCCAGGATTCAAAACCCAGCTGGACCACTCACAAGCTATGTGATTTTAGAGAAGGCATTCAATTTCTCTATAACATAATGTAATTATCAGTAAATAAAGTTTGTGATAGTACCTACCTGAAATAATTATCCTAGGGTTTACATAGGATAATCCATATAAAATACTTATGCTGCCTGGCATATAGTTACCAGGCGATAAATATTAGATGTTTTAATAATTGCTATTATATGTTGACGGAGAAGGCAACGACAACCCACTCCAGTACTCTTGCCTGGCAAATCCCATGGACAGAGGAGCCTATAGGCTGCAGTCCATGGGGTCGCTAGGAGTCAGACACGACTGAAGCAACTTAGCAACAGCATTATATCTTGAATGTATTTCTTCAGGAATGAAATATCGCAAGTTTCAATCTATATATAAAATTTCTGAGGAAGCCATAACTGTGGTGAAAACAGCTCAGTCACCATGATGTTGACTCTTTACCAACACTTAATGATTTCCTTTACTCATCTATAAAATAACCTTTAACCTATTAATGTATTTTAAACCCATATATAAACATCCATGGAATATGAAGAATTGCTCAGCTGAGCAAAATGCAACCATACGGTGGATTAGGAATACTTCGTTGCTGTCTCCCAAGATAAATCACTCAGCTTTCCAGTTTTGCAGTAGGGTGTGCTCATTAACTTAAAGCAGAAAGCAGTGCTGTAATTAGTCTTTAGTGTGGAATCTATGCCTAAATTCTGATCTGTTCAAGTCTGAGGTTCATAACTCTTTGTGAAAACCATAAGCTATGAACTGGAGTTTTCAAGTTTAGCAGTAATAGAGAACAAAATAAGATGGCTGGATAAGGAAATTAGCCTATAAATGTAGCTGTTTATCATTTAGCTGACTGTAAATGTTTTGATGAAATATTTCAACAGTATTTTCCCTCTCTCAAGTATGAAATAACTTTTTAATATGAAAAATATTAGGCTTTTATTTTTTTTATTTTTATTTTTTTTTATTTTAGTTTTTTATTTTTTAAATTTTAAAATCTTTAATTCTTACATGCATTCCCAAACATGAACACCCCTCCCACCTCCCTCCCCATAACAACTTTCTGGGTCATCCCCATGCACCAGCCCCAAGCATGCTGCATCCTGCGTCAGACATAGACTGGCGATTCAATTCACATGATAGTATACATGTTAGAATGTCATTCTCCCAAATCATCCCACCCTCTCCCTCTCCCTCTGAGTCCAAAAGTCCGTTATACACATCTGTGTCTCTTTCCCTGTCTTGCATACAGGGTCGTCATTGCCATCTTCCTAAATTCCATATATATGTGTTAGTATACTGTATTGGTGTTTTTCTTTCTGGCTTACTTCTCTCTGTATAATCGGCTCCAGTTTCATCCATCTCATCAGAACTGATTCAAATCTCAATTCCAGAAAAATAAACGACCCAATCAAAAAATGGGCCAAAGAACTAAATAGACATTTCTCCAAAGAAGACATACGGATGGCTAACAAACACATGAAAAGATGCTCAACATCACTCATTATTAGAGAAATGCAAATCAAAACCACAATGAGGTACCACTTCACACCAGTCAGAATGGCTGCGATCCAAAAATCTGCAAGCAATAAATGCTGGAGAGGGTGTGGAGAAAAGGGAACCCTCCTACACTGTTGGTGGGAATGCAAACTAGTACAGCCACTATGGAGAACGGTGTGGAGATTCCTTAAAAAATTGCAAATAGAACTACCTTATGACCCAGCAATCCCACTTCTGGGCATACACACCGAGGAAACCAGAATTGAAAGAGACACATGTACCCCAATGTTCATCGCAGCACTGTTTATAATAGCCAGGACATGGAAACAACCTAGATGTCCATCAGCAGATGAATGGATAAGAAAGCTGTGGTACATATACACAATGGAGTATTACTCAGCCGTTAAAAAGAATTCATTTGAATCAGTTCTATTAGGCTTTTAAATAGTGATAAATCTATTTTTTAAATGCTAAAATTGGTGCTCGCTTTGTTCCATGAACCACCCTAATGGGCATTGGTCACAAAACTAAGATGTGAGTAGTCTTGCTTTAGTCAGAGCCATACAAGAGCCATAAAGCAAAAAAGACAATACAAGTGGTAGAAATTTGGAGGAAGGAGAGAAGTCTTCGAGGAGAGGAAGTTAGTCACAAAGAGATTTACGGAGGGGGTAGGATCTGGATGGCATGTTAAAAGAGAAGTGGAACTTTAGATATATAAGTGAGGATATATAAGCGGGGGTGGTGGGCGGGTAACTTTTCATTTAAAAAAAATGTAAATGGTAGCATGACAGTAGGAAGCCTTTGGGCATGTTAAAAAGATAGTCACTAGAACAGTCTAACTAAAACAAAGAAGTAAGGGATAAAAGAGATCTTAATTGGACCCACACTAACAACAACAAATGAGGTCCATCAAATGCTTGGCACCAGCTCAGTCTAACTCAAATGTTAAGGCATCCGCTTATAAACTATATTTAGAGAGGATATAAGAAGAAAGTGGGAGAGAAAAAGTAGTCATAAAAGGCATTAGCAGGGAGCAACCTCGTTTCTTCGCCTTCTTTCACCAAGACACACATTTCTGCCTTCTGAAAAAGAAACCGTGCAGGATGTCGATCTCTGTCAAAAAGAGAAACCTTTCTTTGTATAATAAAAGTGGTGTGAGAGCATCGTTAGTTAAATTGTCATGGTGTTGTTTTTTGCTATGAAATGGCAGATTTAGCAGCCTTCGCTCTCTGTATTTATGACTGTGATGGGGGAGACAACTGAAGTAAACATATATCTCCGTGACTTTGAGTAGAATTCAAAAGTCATTTCAGCAGTTTGAGTTAACAAAATGCAATGCTATTCAAGAAATTAAACAAGGGCTTTATTCAGTTGACTTCTCTATTAAGTTTCATCTGTTACTTAAATTTGCAGACAGAGAGAATATGTGTTCCAGCAGCTCCTCTGTCTTCTTCGTCTTTCATTGCCCAACTACCTGACTTTATTTCTCTGTAGAGAAAAAGATGTGACCTTACTGTTTTACTGCTCCAGGGAAATTCATTCTTTCATTTTTGATGGGTTAACAACCATTAAAAAGCAGTGATTAACAGCCTTCCTCACTCCCCACCCCACAGAACACGGAATTTGGGTGAGGCTGTAAATGCTTATATACTTGGCCTCCTTTCCCTGTTTTTAGAAGAAAAAAAAAATATTCTTGAGAAAAATATAGACTCAGAGAATCACTGTTCCCCAAATGACATGCCATTTTGGGTAGAGGGAAGTGACATGTCATAGGACACACATGGCACATGTATGTAATCGTGTGGGATGAAGAGGAGCTGGATGGTTAAGATGTGGAGCCCAGGGCAGCATGGGTGAGAGAGAGAGAGAGAGAGAGAGAGAGAGAGAGAGAGAGAGAGTTCTTTATAGCTAGTTGCTTAAAGATACCTTAAAAATATCAGGGTTGTTGGACGATAGGAGACAGCAGGGATCTTAATGAGTTTCTGTGACTTCCGTATCATGATAGCTTCTCTGCTGACCTCCCCTCTTCTCCTGGCACTCCACCTAAAGTACAATGCTGGCTTTCCTTTACAAACCAGTAGAGCAGAATGAAAAAGAGACCGCTATCAGACAACGTATGTCAACAAATTTCTCAAATCAGAAAGCAAATGGAAAAATGACTATAGCTGAAAGAAGTAGAGAAAGTTCCACCTAAGCATCTTGCCTAGGGTTTCAACATAGGAGGAAATTTTTCTTCTCTAAAGAACTTCCATGAAACTGCAGATCTGGCAGTAGCAGATATGGCAAACCAGTAGGATTTAAGTGGGACTGAGAGCAATATGCTTATGTAAAAATCTGAATTTTAAAAATGCCCTCCCCCTCCCCGTAGGTAGAGCCAGCATCCAAATAAGTCTTTGGCTCTAAATAAAAAAAAATCAACAAAACCCTAGAAGTCTTCCTTCTGAAGACATTGAACAGGCTGTAAACCATCTCATGAAAAATTAGGAAAGGTAGTGTAGATACTGGAATTCCAAATGAGGACTCTTTTAGGCTTCTGGGGGATGCGCTTTCACCTGCTCCTCAGGATAATGCCTGACTCCCTCCTCTTCACACTCTAGCAGTGCCAGGCCACAAGCCTCAGGCATACATCCAAAAAACTTGCTGGGAGCATTCTTTCATTCGTAATACAAACTGACAGCAAGAACTCCTAGGCATTTCACTGAATTTTATCATGAATGAAAAGACCAAATTAATAAAAATAAAAATGGACTGAGAGGAAACAGAGACAATTCAGGAAAGAACAGGAGGCTATGGCAATAAAGGAAACAACCAGAAAATAAGAAATATCTCTCAAAAATTAAAAAATATAATGAGCAATTTCACTCCTGGGAATTTACCCATAAAACTCAAACAATAACTCAAAAAGATACATGCACTCCAATGTTCATAGCAGCATTATTCACAATTGTCAAGAGATGGGAGCAACCTAAGTGTCTGTCAACAGATGAACAGATTAGGAAGATGTGGTACATATATACATAATGGGATACCGTTCAGCCATAAAAAATAATGCAACTTGGCCATTTGCAGCAACATGGATAGACTTGGAGGGTATCATGCTAAATGAAATAAGTCATGTGCATACCTATGGCTGATTCATGTTAATGTTTGGCAGAAAACAACAAAATTCTGTAAAGCAATTCTCCTTTAATTAAAAAATAAAAAGCAAACTAACAAATATAAGCAAAAAGAAGCAGACACACAGGTATAGAGAACGAACTAGTGGTTACCAGTGGGGAGAAGATGGGTGGAGGGGCGATATAGAGGTAAGGGACTAAGGGATGCAAACTGCTATGTATAAAATAAATGAGCTACCAGAATATACTGAACAGCACAGAGAATATAGTAACTATTTTATACTAACTACAAATGGAGTGTAACCTTTAAAAATTGTACCTAACTATATTGTACACCTGCATATAATATTTTACATGAACTATGTTTCAATATATGTAGTTATATATATAATTATCAAAAAGTTGATTCAAAGCAGAAAGTAGAAAATAAAAGCAAGATAATCTAATCTCCCAGACCATATTGTAAACAGAAAAAGAGAAGAATGAAGAGATGCAAAATCTGATTAAAAGAATTTCCAGAAAGAAAAAGAAGGGAAGAAAATGAAGAGAAGTACATTTACATAGAATTAGTAAGATAAGAATTTTCAGACCTAAAGAGAGACACATGACTCTTTCAATTGAAATACCTACCTTACATTGATATTTCCTCTCCTCTTTCTCCCTGTCCCTCCTAATCTCTCTTTGTCTCTCTCTTGCCCCACTAAATAAGTTACATAAGTTAAATCTTCATTTATCATAAGAGGAAGTTCATAAAATACATAATGTGGAAAAACAGTAGAATCAAAGCTAGTGAGATTGTTTTCTTGAGAAAAATTTTGATTGGGTAGAAGTTGGATGGTAGACAAGTGTTTTAGGTTTTGTTTTTCTGTGATAAGCTATCAATTTTATTCCATTTTTTAAAAATCAAGCTTTACTTTCTTTGATTTTTAAGGATTTAACAAATATTTAAATAAAAACTAGATTATACACCTGTTAAGACAAATAGTCAATTAAAATTATAACATGATAAAAGAAAAACTCAGAAACTCCCAATCTGTTTTTCTGTAACCTTTTCCCCAAACTTTTGCTGGCCACTTATTTTCATTCCTTTCTTCTTCATTCAGTTCCCCAGGATCTCCCTATCTGCAATCTGACAAGGTTCAGAGTTTGCACAGTGATCTAAGCCTTAAACTCAAGTTCTTAGGTGTGGAAAGAGCAAGCTGTGTTTGCTGGAGTCTTTAGCATCATCTGGCTCCTATATGTTAAAGTCAGCACTGATGACATATTTAGTTCAGAACAGAGAAATAACTCAGGGATGGCAATTCACATTACTGAATCACTTGTTTGGTGACAAGAGGTTCTTGTTCTGCTGATCTGTTGTGCTCAGGAGGGCTGTGAATTTCCTCAAATTGAACCCTAATTAATTCTTTTTTTTTTTTTTTTGGTCTATGTGAGAGAGAGAGGAGGTCAGAAAGGTGGCCTTCCCTAGGAAAAAGACCACAGATTTTTTTAAAAAATCTTAAAAGATTCCTTGACCAGAAAATGTACAAGCACTATTGACAAGCATGACCTCACTTAATCCTCTCCACAGCCTTCAAGGTAATGGAAGAAGACAAATAACATTTATCGAGCATGTCTCATGTCTATATATTTATCATTATTTCTCCAGTACCCCCATGATGAGTTCAGTGTTATTATCCAATTTTAACAAGGTCAAAAATGTGGGATCATATTAGTACTCAAACTTATGTCTATTTGGGAGACCCACGCTTTTTGTAGTATGTGCCTTCTTGTCTGTTTGTTTAGTTATTAGTGATTTTTTTTCCACTGGGGGAGAAAAGGGAATAAATTTAGGTGGGGGGAGTATAATGTTTTGCTATAATGATCTGCATAGCAAGAAAGGTGACCTTCTTTCTATTCTCAGTGCTCCATGAGTTTGAAGTACTCTGACATGAGTGCTCAGAAATCTCCAGCATGTCAATTTATACCCACTACTATAAAATAGGTAGCTAATAAGAACCTGCTGTATAGCATGGGGAACTCTAGTATAGGAAATACTCTGTAATGGCTTATATGGAAAAGAATCTTTTTTTTTTTTTACTTTACTTTGCTTTACAATACTGTATTGGTTTTGCCATACATTGACATAAATCAGCCATGGGTGTACATCTTTCAAAAAAGACTAGATATATGTGTAACTGACTCACTTTGCTGTATACCTGAAACTAACACAACATTGTAAATCAACTATATTCCAGCAAAAGTTAAAAAAGAAAAAAAAAAAACCACCTGCATACGTAAGCAGCTGGGAGATGGACAGACCAATGGTTTGCGAGCTACTGAAACTGCTTGCTTTCTGTGTATAATAACATAAGTCTTCACACCCAGTAAAACTAAAGAGCGACAAGGGGAAAAAGCTGACACACTGAACACACATTTCATTTTAAAAAAATGCAAAATTAAAACTCAAGACTTCCACCTTCATCTTTGAACACAATTAAAATGGAGTTGCCAAAAACAGAAATGAAGTTGCCAAATGGGCCTGAAATCTCAGTGGTGCCCACTTAGCAAACACAGCAGCAACTGCCCCAAATACATTGCTGGGCACCTGTTTTGTATTCAAGATAGATAGTCCCTCAACTGCACTATCTTAGCTAGTTTTTCTTAACCACTCTTGATCTTTAAGCAATAGTGAAAGTAGGAAAATCGCTCTTAAAATCCCTGTAACATTTGGCTAAACACACACACAGGAAAAACCTTTTCAATTGATTAACTTCCTAATTTACAACTATTAACCCCAGGGGTTCTTCCTTCTCTTGACAAATTAAATGAATTTGGAGTCATGGAAGGAATATTTTTAAAATATATGTGTGTGTGTGTATATATATATATTTATATCTCAGATTTTCAGATTAGGTTTATTTCATAGGCACACAAGCTTTTTGTCACTTTGGATGAGAGTATGGAAATTAAACTGTCAGTTAGCTTGTATATCAACCTCACAGTACCTGTAAACTTAAGTTACTGATGAGTTTAAAAATGATCTTATCTAGCTTGTCATGCCAAGGATGCATCTTTTCTACAGTTTCTTAGAGATGATTCCTCTTGCCTTTTTTAATTGGAATGCATTAAACATATAACATTTAAATTTAAGGTGTGCAACTTATTGATTTTATGTTTATATATTGTAATATGTCTGCCATTGTAGCAATAATTAGCACTGCTATCATGTCACATAATTATCATTTCATTTTAGTGGTTGAAATAATCAAGAACTAGTCTTTTGGCAAGTTTAATGATTATAAGACAACATTATTGTCTATATCCGCTATACTGTACATTAGATCTCTAGGACTTATATATTATTCATTGCAAGTCTGTGTTCTTCAACAACATCTGTCTTTCCTCACCTCCTCTCACTGCCCCAGTTTCCTAGTAACCCCATTTACTTTCTATTTTTATGAGTTTGGTCTTTTTAGATCCACATATAAGTAATATCACAGTCTGTCTCTCTGTGTCTGGCTTATTTCACTTAGCATACTACCCTCAAGGTATAACCATGTTGTTGCAAATGGCAGGATGTCCTTTTTTATTATAGCCAAATAGTATTCCATTGCGTGTGTGTATCTCACATCTTCTTTATCCATTCATCCATTGATAGGCACTTAGTTGTTTCCATATCTTGGCTATTGTGAGTAAAGCAGCAATAAACATATTTGTAGATACATCTCTTCAAAATCCTGTTTTCATTTTGTTTGAGGATATGCCTAGGAGTGGAACTGTTGGATCATATGGTAGTTTTATTTTTAATATTTTTAAGGAAAGCCCATATTGTTTTCCCTAGTGACTGAACTAGTTTACATTCCCAACAATAGTGTACAAGACCAATAATCCATATCCTTGCTAACAGTTATCTTTTCTTTTTGATGATAGTCATTCTAACAACTGTGAGGTGATATCTCCTTCTCATTTTGATTTCCCTGATGATTAAGGATATTAAGCATTTGCTCATGTACCTATTGGCCATGTACCTGTTGGATGTCTTCTTTGGAAAAATGTCTGTTTAGTACCTCTGCCCTTATTTTAATCAATTGTCTTTTTGTTATGAATTGTATGAGTTCTTTATATATTTTGGATATTAACCCTTAATCAATATAGGGATTTCAAAAATTTTCTTCCATAGCTTGCCTTTTCATTTCATTGACTGCTGTTTTGCTGTGCTTTTAAAGTTAGGTTTAATCCTATGCATTGATTTTTGCTTTTGTTTTTTGGCTTTTAATGTCACATATAAAAAAAAATTGTCAAGGCCAATGTCAAGGAGCTTCTTGCCCATGTTTTCTTCCAGGAATTTTATATCAGGTCTTATGTTTAAGCATTTGATTGATGTTAAGTTAATTTTTGTGAGTGGTGTAAGATAGGAGTTCAGTTTTGTTGTTCAGTATGTGTTTATCTTGTGTTCCCAGCATCATTTGTTGAAGTAACTGGAGAAGGGATAGGCTACCCACTCCAATATTCTTGGGCTTCCCTTGTGGCTCAGCTGGTAAAGAACTCACCTGTAATGCGGGAGACCTGGTTTCAATCCCTGGATTGGGAAGATCCCCTGGAGAAGGGAAAGGCTACCACTCCAGTATTCTGGCCTGGAGAATTCCATGGACTGTATAGTCCATGATGTCACAAAGAGTCGGACACGCCTGAGTGACTTTCACTTTCACATCCTTTTCCCATTGGGTGTTTTGGCTTTCCTATCAACTCTTAGCTGACAGTACCTATAGGGGTTTTTATCTGGGCTCTCCATTCTATTCCATTAATATGTGTTTCTATTTTTATGCAAGTGCCAAACTGTTTTGATTATTATAGCTTCATAGTATAGCTTTAAATCAGTAAGTATGATTTCTAGCTTTGTTCTTTCTCAGGATTGCTTTGGTATTCAGTGTCTTTTGTGATTCCATACACATTTTAGGATTGTTTTTCCTTTTCCTGTAAAGAATGCCACTGGAATTTAGATAGGGATTGTGTTGAACATGTAGATGGCTTTGGATAGAATGAACAGTTCAACAATATTAATTCTTCTGATTCATGAACATGTGATGTCTTTCCATTTGTTTGTGTCGTCTTCAGTTTCTTTCAACAAAGTGTTATGGTTCTTGTGGTACAGGTCTTTCACTTCTTTTATTAAATTTATTCCTGGGTATTTTATTGTTTTTGATTCTCTTGTGAATGAGATAGTCTTCTTTATTTGTTTTGCAGATGTTTTATGTTATTAGTGTATAAACATGGAACTGATTTCTATATGTTGATTTTATATCCTTCAACTTTACTGAATTCATTGATTAGTTCCAACTAATTATTTCCAACTAATTAATTTTTGGTTGAGTCTTTGGAATTTTCTATATACAAAATCATGTCATTTGCAAATAACAACAGCCTTACTTCTGATTTAGATATATTTTATTTCTTTGTCTTGTTTAATTTCTTTAGCTAGGACTTTTGACAGTATAATGGTAAGGGTGGTAAGATTAGACATGCCTGTCTTATTTCTGATCTTATAGGGAAAGCTTTCAATTTTCCTCCATTGAGTATAATGGTAACTATGGGTTTGCCATATATACAAACTGACATATACTGACATATATTCCTTCTATACCCAATCTGATGAGTCACTTCATAGTGGGTTGTGCTTTGGTCAACTAAGGTACAGTGATACCTTTGCTGATTATAAGCAGTAATCAGCAGAGAAAGGAAATGACAGATATGTTACGGAAGCCTAAAGAACTAAAGCTAGTTCTCAAAGACAATGTAATACCCCTCATCCCCACTCCCCTGAGACTCCTTTAAAACATTTCAGTAAGGTAGACTTAGAGTCCTGACACATCAGTTTCAGATGTATCTATAGAAATACTATTTTGTTATAACTCTTTGGATCTATTTTTACCCCTCAGCTGGGGTAACTTGGGATATATATACATAGACTCAATTACTAAGTACCTGTTGGCCTCCGACTTACACTATTACACTATTTTTATTCTGTATAATTCCATAGGGCAGTCATCTGAAAGCCCTTCAAATGTTTGAGGACAATTAGGAGGCCTTTCCTAAATCTTAGAGAAGGAAATGGTGACCCACTCCAATATTCTTGCCTGGAAAATCCCATGGATGGAGGAGCCTGGTAGGCTACAGTCCATGGGGTCTGAAAGACTCAAACATGACTGAGTGACTTCACTTTCCTCAATCTGAGACTCCACAATCCGTACCTACCTTTCATCTCAGTAACTTCATCATTTTCTTGTTTGACATGGGTACATACATCAAACATGTCCTATGCCACAGAATCATCTGAGATACTTGTTAGAGATACAAATACATATTCTGGGTCCCTTCTCTAGAAGATTCTGATTTAGTAGGTCTAGAATGGGAGCCATAAATCTCTATTTTTAAACAGATGACTCCTATGTCAGTGAACAAGTCCTAGCATTGTTATTGACAATTTTACGTTATTGGCCTCTCTACTTTGAAAATATGTGATTAGTGAATTATGTGGTATTCAACAAAGGTAACAGTATTCCATACATGGACTCACTTGTTAGAGTCCAACACAACTGTTTATCCTTTCTTTACCCAAAGTCTGTCAGTGCAGGTTTGAATTGTATTAGCTTTTCATCAGTCTCTGATGATTCATTATGACCTTGTAATCATCATTACTAGGTAATAAATTAAAATTCATATTTTTTTGCACAAACAACTTTTGGTTTATTCATTCTGTACTGTAAAGTTCACATTTTAAACCTAAAAGGAAAAGTTTCTATTTCTGTCTGAAACTTTATCTTGGTCTGATTCACAAAGGTCTTTTAGAATCATGAGAAGTTTAAGTAATACACATGCTCACCTTCCCAGTTTTATATTACATGCAAACTATAGAAGCATGCTTTCTATGACTTCATACAAATTAATTAATAGGGATTTGTATAGGTTATAACCAAGAGCACAGAACTTGTTAGAGAAAGACTTGCAAGAAGGCACTGTATGTGTCTCCTATTGCTGCTATAACAAATTATCACAACCTTAGTGGCTTTATACAAAACAAATTTACTAACTTACAATCTAAAGTCTGAAACAGGTCTCCCTGAGGCTAAAATCAAGGTGTTGGCAGAGCCAAATTCTTTCTGGAGATTCTGAGAGAATCAGTTTTCTTGCCTTTCCAGCTTCTAGAGGCTGCTGCAGTCCTTGGTTTCTAGCCCCTGCATTCCTTGGCCTTCGCTTCAAAGCCGAGAATAATGATCATCGTCACTCTAGTTCTGACTCTTGTGTTCCCTTCTTCCCCACATAAAGAACCTTGTGATGTGTCTAGTCCTGGATAACCCTACATAATCCTTGAAGTCAGCTGATTAGCAGCCTTAATTCTCCCTTGCTGTGTAACATAGCATATCCACAGGTTCTAGGGGGTTGAGGACATCTTTTGTACTGTGCCCACCACAGGCATCAATAGTAAGAATTCCCTGAAGGTATTACATTTTTCAGATCACAAAGCCTATTTCCACATACTATTCTTATTTCATGCTCGCTCAGTCCTGTGTGCTGTAAAAGGCAGCTGTTATTAGACCCATTTTTAAGATGAATTCAAAGCTCTAAGATTATGAAAGCTCCCTTAGGGTAAAAGTAACTAAGGGGCAGGGTTGGTAGCAGAGCCCAGGTGTTTTATTCCTAGCCCAGTGATCTTTATAATTGTTTAACCAGCTATGAATCCACCTAATGTCTTATTATCTAAACTTTCCCCAAATTTGTCACAAGAACATCAGGAAAGCTCTTGGCAGATACACATTTCTATATGCCACTGCTCAACCAACAGGCCAAAAACTTATCAAAAAGGAAATAAATTTTAATTTTTCAACATAGGGATCTCATGGTACCCCCTAAGGTACTAAGATACTAAGAAAAGGTAGTAAGAAAAGTAGAAAGGTACTAAGGTACTGAAGTAGAAAAGCTATTTTTCTTTATTAATTGATTTTTTAGAGGACTATGGAAACAACTAAAAGTCCAGTCTTTCTTAGGTAGTATCACAGGTTGATGAGTATTTTTACTGGCCTGGTGGTGAAGAAGACTCTTGAGAGTCCCTTGTACTGCAAGGAGATCCAACTAGTCCATTCTAAAGGAGATCAGTCCTGGGTGTTCACTGGAAGGACTGATGCTGAGGCTGAAACTCCAGTACTTTGGCCACCTCATGCGAAGAGTTGACTCATTGGAAAAGACCCTGATGCTGGGAGGGACTGGGGGCAGGAGGAGAAGGGGTTGACAGAGGATGAGATGGCTGGATGGCATCACTGACTCGATGGACATGAGTTTGGGTAAACTCTGGGAGTTGGTGATGGACAGGGAGGCCTGGCGTGCTGCGATTCATGGGGTCACAAAGAGTTGGACATGACTGAGCGACTGAACTGAACTGAAGACTCCCTAATACACCTTTTATGCATTTGGGTATTCTCTTCAGAATTCCTCAACCCTGCTGAACATTAAAGCTTCCTCCCATTGTTTGAAGGAGCAGACTGCGACAGTAACCATTTTGGGAGGCTGAAAATCATCAAGGTTCTAATCTATTGTCTATCTCTGGAGAGGCTGTCTGTCCCCCCTTCTGTTTCTTCTATGTCACTGTTTTTCGCTTGCCAAACTGTTGATACCAATTTTAATTCTCTTCTGCCTCTTAAAAAATGTCCCTTTCTTGGCTTCCTTCCTATATTATTTCTTCCAACCTATCCCAGAAACCTTCAGCCTGTTTAATGAGCTCCTCCATGGAGACACATACTTAAAGCACATTTCTTTTCTCATCAAGCAAAGAAGCCAGATTGCATTCACAGCGAGCAAAATTGTGTGCTCAAGAGCCCCAGATAGGAAGATACAAACAGCTGCAACAGTCGCAGCATTATTGTTCTTGCGTTTAAGGACACAGGGCAAGGTAGTTGTGTCATCCTCCTTTGTTTTTCCTCTGTGGCCGCTCCTTTCAGATTCCTCCATTTCCATCACAAATCTGGTTGAGAGTCTCCCTCTGAGAATCTGCATTTTGTTTCTCTTTTTAATGTTTTCTTCTTCACCATGCTGCCCATCTCTGTGAGCATCTCCCAAGGTCCTGCCCACTTTTTTTTTTTTTAATCCTGGTTCTAAACATCTGACTCCCCAAAACTTTGCAAATATTGACTGAATCTTAGCATACCAAAGATGGATTCCTTCACCAGCCCTAAATGGTTTGTTCTCATGAATTCAGCCTCTTAGAATTTTGTCACAGCTACCATGTAACATCTTTGTTTCCCCTCTCTCCTCTGTACCTATAGTAATTCCTCCCCAAATACTATAGCTATCACTTTATCCCGTACCTTCCTAGTGTCTGCTGCATTTGATCATTGGCCCTGCTATCATCCTAGCTCAAAAACTTATTATATGCTGCATGATTGCAATAATCTAACTCAGTGATTCTCAGCCCTGGTTGCACATTAGAATCACCTAAGGGAGCTTTTAAAAAAATTCTTCAGTCTGGTTCCAACCTCAAAGATTTTGATTAAATTGAGCTGGGCTGGGGCCCCTAACATGGTTTGTTTTTTCTAAACTCCCAAGGCAATTCTAATATGCAGCAAGGATTCAGAACCATCAGCTAACCTTCAATTCTTCCCATATTTAATCCATTTTGCATACTAGATTATGATTCTAAAGGGTTCTTTCTTCATATATACCCAATACTTGAAATACACTAACACTTATGTGATAATTTTTGAACTGTTTATTTTACTTCTGCTGCCATGTAATCTGACCCCAATCCACCTGATGAGCATGAATCCATGATCAATTAGTACTTTATCTCCTGAAACTGCCTTGTAATTTCCTGCCTTCATACATTGTCAATACTCTTTCCATGTATTCATTTCTGCCTACTGAGACTATATCCAATATTTCTGTATTTCCATCAAAGTCTTTATTTTGCCACCTGAACACATTTCCTCCTAAAATCCAAATCACTTCTGATTTATGCCAGCCTTTCACTATAGCCTGGGGCTTTCCTAGTGGCTCAGATGGTAAAGAATCCGCCTGCAATGCAGGAGACCTGGGTTCAATTCTGGGGTTGGGAAGAACCTCTAGAGAAGGCAATGGCACCCCACTCAGTACTCTTGCCTGGAAAATCCCATGGGCAGAGGAGCCTGGTAGGCTGCAGTCCATGGGGTCGCTAAGAATCGGACATGACTGAGCGACTTCACTTTCACTTTTCACTTTCATGCATTGGAGAAGGAAATGGCAACC
This sequence comes from Ovis aries, assembly GCF_016772045.2. Classification (NCBI taxonomy): domain Eukaryota; kingdom Metazoa; phylum Chordata; class Mammalia; order Artiodactyla; family Bovidae; genus Ovis; species Ovis aries. The sequence goes on from NC_056055.1 coordinate 70,083,147, forward strand.
CACTCCAGTGTTCCTGCCTGGAGAATCTCAGGGACAGGGGAGCCTGGTGGGCTGCCGTCTATGGGGTCACACAGAGTTGGACACGACTGAAGTGACTCAGCAGCGGCGGCAGCAGCAGCAGCAGCAGCAGTGGTTGAAAGATCAGTCTTTTGCTAGTGTATAGAACAGCTTCAAATCCTAGCTTGTCTGATTCCTGCAATGTGACTTTGGGGTGTCGTGGAATCTCCATGAGTTTTGTTTTTACATCTGTTAAATGAGATAACCCTCCTTTTAGAGTTGTCTGAGGATTAGGTTAAGTGAAATAATATATAGGAAATATCTTGCACATAGATATGCCAGATAAATGTTACCTGTTTATTATTTTTGTTATTATTATCTTTGTGTACATGTATCATAACCCCAAATTATAAGACATTGAACTAAAGACACAGTCTTACAAAACCTCATATGCTCACAGTGTCTAATGTTGTTCTTTGAATATAGTAAGTAATCAACATGCTTGTTTACTAAGAGTTTATAAATAATTCTAAATATATCAAATGCAATTTAAGTAACCATGACCTCTAGCCTGGCTGTAGTGCCCTTTGGTGGCAGATAGACCATATATAAAATTCTGTTTCTCAGCTTATCTTTTATAGCACAGCTTTATAAAGTGATCCAAAAACACCTTGAAGCATTTTAAAAGGTTTACAACTCCCTGGGTGTAGTTCTAATATCACTCTTTCCAGGTCCCTAAATACCCTGAGATTCTGCCAAATATATGTAGTCCATCTTCCCAAAAATGTATGTTCATCTAATCCTATCAAAAATGGACGAGTGACATGAAGTGGAATTAATTCTTTTGAGGCCAGTTTCCTGATGTTTATTTATCCCTTGTCCAGGAAAGCATTGGCAAGTGAGGCATTTCTTATTTGAATACATCTGTGATTAAACTCTGTGCAAACGTATTTCCAGTGGGATTCCATAAAGAATACTCAGGGTTGGCTTTGGTCACTCTAGAGAGCAGCATACTAGCTACTTACTTTACAGAATTTAAGTCAGAGAGAGTCTAGTTTAAGATATTTCCCTCTTCCAGCTTATTCTTTCAGGATTCTCTCTCCTTTCCTTATGCTGTTTTCTCCTAATCCACATCAGAAGAGCTAGTTCTGAAAGGCTCATCCAGAATTAACTTGCCTTTTAACAAAATGAACATTATATCAACTGACAGGGAAATTTTGTCAAATGCAAAGAGCAATCAAACCTAAAACCATACACACAAACACACACACATACACACACACACTCTGTTATGAACTGAATTGTGTACCCACTAAATTCATACATTAAAGGATAACCCATAGGTAACTGTATTTGGAAATAGGATCTTTAGGGAGGTTAAATGAAGGTGGAGCCCTAATTCAATAGGACTGATGTGCCTATAAGACAAGGATGAGACCCCAGAGATCTCTCTCACACAGAGAGAAAAGGCATGTGAGAACACAGCAAGGAGGTGGCTGTCCAGAGACCAGGAAGACAGAACTCAGCAGAAACCAGCCCTGACAGCACTTTGATCTTGAACTTCTAGCCTCTAGAACTGTGAGAAAGTTAATTTCTCACCATTTTAAAAATCACCCAGTCTGTGGAGTTATGGTATGGCATCCCTAACAAACTAGCATATATACTCACACTCACATTGATACAGACAAATAACAAAAGCAAAATTTTCGAAACTTTATTTTCTGAAAGGAAGATGCTGGTTTTCATCGCCCCCACCCCCAGTCAACCACTACAGTTGGCCTGTCCCAGCCTCCTTGACTCTCTGCCTGTGACCGTAACACTTTGCCATCAGCGGCAGTAAACTTTAACAATCCTATACGTAAGTTGCTCCTATTAAACCAGGAGTACACTAAGGATATGGCCATCCATAACCCTGGGGAAAGCTCTTCTGAATTGCTGTATTTTTCCAGACAGCTCATTGTTAACCATGTAAGCACGGGCTCCATATCATCCTTTGAGGAATTTTTGAACTTCAAAACCTTTCTAAATATGCTGTGCGTGTCCATGCTATCTTGAACATTGGGAGGAATGTGTTTCCATTTCCCATTCACTCAGGGTCATTTCTGTGAAAGGCTGCTAGTGAAACTCTAGATGCATACAGACGTGGATTTTGAGGTTTTTTAGTCAATCAGTTTGTTTGTTTGGCTGTGCTGGGTCTTCACTGCTGTGCGGGCTTCTTTCTCGAGTTGCAGTGAGCGAGGGCTACTCTCTAGCTGTGGTGCACAGGCCTCTCCTAGTGGTGGCTTCTCCTGTTGCCGCACACAGGCTCTAGGGTGCGCAGGCTCAGTCGTTGTGACACATGGGCTCAGTAATTGCAGCTGATAAGCTGCAGAGTGTGGACTTCGGTATTTGCGGCTTGCAGGCCCTAGGGCACAGGCTCAAGAGTTGTGGTGCATGGACTTAGTTGCTCTTTGACATGTAGGATTTTCCCAGATCAAGGATTGAACTCATGTCTCCTGCATTGGCAGGTGGATTCTTTACCACTGAGCCACTGGGGAAGCCTGATGTTGAGGTTTTAATAACAAACACTGATGTGTCAATGACTATGTTAATCCATTTACATGTTTTACATATATACCCGTTTAATCCTCCAAACCACAGGTCTAAAGTAGGTATTACTACGGTCCACATTGTACAGATGAGGAGATGAAATCCCAGAAAGATCCTAACAGGAATTAAGGGGGAGAAGCTGGGCTTTGAAATGAGGCTGAGCTGGCTCCAGAGCCCACGCACTCAGCCATGATTACTCTTGCTGCCTCTGCAGAAGATTGAGATGTGAAACCCAGTATGGGGCAAATACCAGCCATACCCTAGCATCTACTCTCTTGACAAATTCTTTGATGTCTGTTAATGGGAAATGGCAACCCACTCCATCTTGCCTAGAGAATCCCATGGACAGAGGAGCCTGGTGGGCTATAGTCTCTGGGATTTCAAAGAATCGGACAAATAAAACAAAGAAACTGAGCAAATAAACAAAAACAACAATGTGTAGATACCTGGCTCCTTTTCACAAACATCACACAAAGCTTATGCAGGTGCAGCAGCTTCCGGGCAGTGCAGTGGAGCTGGGTTCTGCATAAGACAAGTGACTCAAAAGCTGGTGCTCCCATGTCCCTATTGGAGTTTGTAGTACCAGGACTGACACTGTCCTCTGGTTTTATTGGATCCTTTGACCTGTCAGGGCGGTTCAGATCATTAGCTGTCATTGCAGCGTCCCTTATAGGCCAGCTCACTTTTGTAGGTGTGCTGCAGAGTGGACAGCTCAGAACCTGGCGGGGGGCAGGGAATGTCCTACTCCCTAGCACTCAGATCTTGGTTTCTAATATCTATCTTTCATTTTTAAGACTGGGAAAGTAAATATACAGCATGAGCCTGAAGCCTCTTGTAGAGATAGAAAGTAAGGAAGCATTGAAAACAAATAACAAAGTGATGGAGGGATGTCAGAGAGAGACACAAGTGAAAGAGCTCCTTTCCAGCTAAAGCTGGAATCATCTGAGTAACAAAATAAATAAAGTAGTATTAGATTATAACCCAAAATATAAATAAATATCATGTAAACATCATGTAAATAAATGATTGAATAATTAGTGAGGGAGAAGATACAAATTTGCTGTGGAGAAGAATTCTAAATAAATTATGCAGCTAGTTCATCCTAAAGGAGATGAGGTGTAACTCCCCACTCTGTAAATGTGGATTATGCTTAGCTACTTCCTGCTGAAGAGTACAGTACTGAAAGAATAACTCCACAATGGAGAAACAAGACAAACAGGACCTCTGGCAGATGATCAAGGTCAACATCAATGGTGATAGATCATAATGATAGAATGTACCATGGACATAATGTGATGAAATTGGCCTCTGGTGGTCTTCCAGCCAAAAACACATTACCTCATTCAGTTCAGTTCAGTTCAGTTCAGTGGCTCAGTCGTGTCCGACTCTTTGCAACCCCATGAATCGCAGCACGCCAGGCCTTCCTGTCTATCACCATCTCCCGGAGTTCACTCAAACTCACGTCCATCGAGTCCGTGATGCCATCCAGCAATCTCATCCTCTGTCGTCCCCTTCTACTCCTGCCCCCAATCCTTCCCAGCATCAGAGTCTTTTCCAATGAGTCAACTCTTGGCATGAGGTGGCCAAAGTGCTGGAGTTTCAGCTTTAGCATCAGTCCTTCCAAAGAAATCCCAGGGCTGATCTCCTTCAGAATGGACTGGTTGGATCTCCTTGCAGTCCAAGGGACTCTCAAGAGTCTTTTCCAACACCACAGTTCAAAAGCATCAATTCTTCAGCACTCAGCCTTCTTCACAGTTCAACTCTCACATCCATACATGACCACAGGAAAAACCATAGCCTTGACTAGACGGACCTTAGTCGGCAAAGTAATGTCTCTGCTTTTGAATATGCTATCTAGGTTGGTCATAACTTTTCTTCCAAGGAGTAAGCGTCTTTTAATTTCATGGCTGCAATCACCATCTGCAGTGATTTTGGAGCCCAAAAAAATAAAGTCTGACACTGTTTCCACTGTTACCTGATCTATTTCCCATGAAGTGATGGGACTGGATGCCATGAGCTTCGTTTTCTGAATGTTGAGCTTTAAGCCAACTTTTTCACTCTTCTCTTTCACTTTCATCAAGAGGCTTTTTAGTTCCTCTTCACTTTCTGCCGTATCACCCCATTCTAATCAGGAGGAAAGCATAAGACACATCCCAATTACGGGACATCCTGCAAAAGTGCCTAACCAGAGTGCCTCAAGACCGTTAAAGGCATCCACAAAAAGTCTGAGAAACTAAGGAGACATGAAGCATGAAGATTAAGTGTAATGTGGTCTCAGGGATGGTATTCTAAAGAAGAAAATGGCTATTCTATAAAAATTGAGGAAATCTGAATCAAGTATGGACTTTGTGCAGTAATAATGTGTTCATTGGTTCTATGACTAAGGTACTTCCTAATATGGGATGTTAAGTAATAGAGAAGACTAAATGTAAGGTATATGGGAATTCTTTTACTATCTTCATAATAGTTCTATAAATCTATAATTATTCTAAAAAAGTAGTTTTTTTAAGTTACTTTATAAGATATCTGTTGCTCAGGCAGAGTTGCCTAGAGGTGCAGTCACATATCACCCATGCTCCAAACAGCAGCTCCTTGGGTTCAGATGTAACCAACATCTTACCCTCCTCTTCTTTGCCCTCCCCGCCATTTGCCTGGGGTATCTGCATGTAACCCACCTCAAAGTTCCTTGAACACTTGGCTCATTCTCTGTGTTTTTCTGGTTATAGTGTCTTCAGTTTTAATGATGTGATTAGATACTTAGGTAAAAGTAGTATTATATAAGTCATAGTTCCCATGAATATCTCCCCACATGTTGTTTACTGTGGCTCTGAAATTGCTACATCGTCACTTCCACTCAAACAGATTCAGATCAGACTGTTTGCTAAAATTCTATCTAGCTGTCTACCATGCTGATTCAGTTTGAAATGCCAGGACCAACATTTTTTCAAAAATCAGATCAGAGTAGAAGGCCATTTTTAAAGACCTTGGGTCCTGGAAATGAGTATCCATGTAACTTTTCTTCTTCTCTCTGAGAACCAATCATGTAATGGACCAAGTTCTAATTCAACATTAAGAGGTGCTGGCCCTCAGCTTCCTATGACACAGAATCCACACACATACACAAAACTGGCACAGCTTCCAATTTTTGTCTTTTCTCAATTTTAATGCCACTCTAGGAAAATTGATCTATCTTTGATCCCATCCAACTCAGTGGCATGACATACAGAAGGGTCCTCACAAGTTGTGAGCTGGATCACAGATAACATAATTACCAAAAGACAACTGCTTGTCGTCTTATGATTTATTTATCAAAGAGAAAAGTAGTGTAGATTCAGGTTCATCCTGACATCATCTAGTACTATACCCATGATAGTGGAGGGGAGGCAGAGTATATTAGCAAGTGGCTTTACTGTTAGCAAGTGAAGACACCCTGGTAAGTCGAAGGAATTTTATATAAATTCTTGTCTTCAACTTTGAGCCATATCTTCTGATTTATAGACAGTCCGTAATGCCATGGGGTTTGTCCTCAGCTACTCATTAGGCAGAGATGCTGTATTCTGGGCATGTGGGGTTTCTCCACACGGCTGCCCCTCTCACCAGCACAGTAGGAAAAACCCTCACCTTTGGTATCTCTCTCTTCTCTGTTGCTCAGATACCCCCATGAGGCAGTCAGACTTGGGTGTTTCTTCTCTGTCCTCTTCAGGCATCATGGATCGTCAGCCGTGTCCTTGCACACATTTACATGTGTATATTCAAGAGTTGTGTGCGTGAGCGAGGGGAAGGGAGTGCGAGATGGGGTCTGGGTCTGTGGCACCCTGGCACCTTGTGTAGGAGATATTCTCTGTGCCCAAGATGGACGCTGTGTTAGGCCTAGAGAATCTCTGAGACTTCCTAGCCTAAAGCTGCCTTCCCAAGCACTGCCTTTTGTTGCTCCTAGCTGTGGTAACCGCTGTCTCCCAGGAGGTGGGGAACCTTCCTGCCACATGGAGATGAATACTCCTCTTCCCCACATTCTACCATGCTATTTGAGAAGGTGAGAGGGAAGGGGCAGGACCTCCGGCAATCTTGCTTCACTCCTGGCACACCCATCAGAGCAGGTCTTGCCTGGGAACATCGCTGTGTGTATCCCACAGAGAAAAGTTGAGGAGTTCATGTTCTGGGTCCTCAGACTGAGAGGCAGATGTTCTTTCTTCTACACCTAGCGGATCTGACCGGTGCACAGAAGGGCTCCCGTATGGCGATGGAGATCCCTCACTCTTCCTTCTGCACCACACAAACTCCCATCTTCTCCGCATCACTGCCTCTTTTCTTCTCCACCTACAGAGAACCCCGGAGAAGGCAGTGGCACCCCACTCCAGTACTCTTGCCTGGAAAATCCCATGGATGGAGGAGCCTGGTAGGCTGCAGTCCATGGGGTCGCTACGACTGAGTCGGACACGACTGAGCGACTTCACTTTCACTTTTCACTTTCATGCATTGGAGAAGGAAATGGCAACCTACTCCAGTATTCTTGCCTGGAGAATCCCAGGGATGGCAGAGTTGGACAGGACTGAAGCGACTTAGCAGCAGCAGCACAGAGAACCCATGCTGTCAGCACTGTCCTGTCACCAAATAGGATTTCTGTGATGCATCTACGTGGACTGCAGCCGTTCCCTGTCAGGGTTCCCCTGTCTCATCCCATTTTCTGTCTCCTGGACTTCGCAGACACCGCCCTTTGCTCAGGGCTGCTCACTCCTGCATAGTTAACTGACCCAATGCAGCGCAGTTGGGTCTCTGCCTCTTCTGGCTTTGTTTGTTTTCTGCTGGCTGTTGAAATGTTGATTTTCATCCAAAACATTTCCCTTCCAGCTGCTTCTATGGCTAAAGCAATTCCAAAAGCTTTAGGGTTACATGATTGCCTTCCTTTCCAGATCTGCATGCCTATCTGAACATTTCAAACAGACTAACATTATAGTTCAAGTAATGAAGTTTGGTTTTATAGTGCTGCCTGAGATGGGAACCTTTAAGTTTTTGTTGGCCACTGACATTATATCCTAGATGAGCATATCATACCAGCCTTGACAAAGAACAGAGCACAAAGGAAATAAGATACAGGAGCAAGATTTCTAGGGGAAAGGGGAGAGCTGTCAGCACTTAAAAATATTAAAATTTATTTTAAAATATTATTAGTTAAATGAACAAATTGGTGTGTAGGAAGTGCTTTACAGGTCACCTGAAATGGACCAAAGCTTCTTTGCTTTATGATGACTGCAAAACCAACTCCCAGGTGGCTCAGTGGTAAAGAATCCACCTTCTAAGCAGGTGATGCAGGTTTGATCCCTGTGTCAGGAAGGTCCTCTGGAGGAGGAAACGGCAACCCACTCCAGTATTCTTGACTGGGAAATCCCATTAACAGAGGAGCCTAGCCGGCTGCAGTCTGTGGGGTCACAAAGGGTCAGACGCAACTGAACATACATGCACGCATGCAAACCCACTGCCAGAGAAACATAACTATAAGTACCCTTGGCCTAAGAACAAATCACTACACACCTTTATGGCTAACAAAATCGTAACAATGGGCAAAGATGAGATTTTTGATTGATCAATTAATCGTCTATGTATTTAGCTATCTGTCTTTGCATCTACCAGCTTTCATTTTTCTTACTCTCATGGACTTGAGATATGACCCCTGAGTTCCGTTCAGAAACATTTTATCAAGGCTACTCAGAAGTTACAAAGATCATTTTTCACTCACCAACCAGAAGAACGATCTGATCTGTGTCTGACCTCTACTCTCTGCCAAGATCAGCCCTCAGTAGACTTGCTGGAGAGTCATGAATAGACAAAGGGAAGCCATCAGGAGGACAAGAGAAGGGACTCACAGACATCCATCAAGGGAGAAATGAGCTCCAATGAAACATTTGCAGGGCCTGGGGAAAGTATGGGGTAAAACCCCACTTTTCTTCTTGCTGCTCCCCCTTTTGCGTGTTTGTGTGGACACCATTACCTGCTCTTCTAAGCTCTATCCTCACTTCTACCACTGTCCCTCTTTTGGGTTACCACTCATGCCTAGGTCTGTGTATGCTGAAAGCATTGTCTACCCTAAGGAAGGGGGTACCTGGTGGAGAAACCTTGCAAAAGACTTCAAGTACTAGAATCATCTAGAGAATTAATTGCAAAATCCTAGGTGTCAAGAGTTGGGTCTGAAAGGGGAGGCTAGAGAGAACGATTTCCTCTTTGTCCCTGACCTCCTTGCCCAAATGTGAGCAGTGCTGCCAGTGGAGGGCTGGAGAAGAGACCCCCCAGAACAAGGCAGCCAACGTTCTGAGTCATCTATACTCCCACTTGTAATGAGAGAGCAGAAATATTGCTATTCAGATATTATCCTTACTATGTTGTGTATTAAGAAATAAGATAAAACCTAAAAAACCCTAATGGCAGATAATCTAGAATTCTTTACCCCAAAGCTAAAGAATGGTGAGCTTCATTAGCCAGAGTAAATAATTATCATCAAACCATTGTAGGTTGGTTTGGGGGATAGGTGTAGATGACTATATGACGTTACATTTGACTCTAGCTCTGAGTATAGAATCACCTTATTTGAAGTTAAATTGTGCTGCAAAACAATAAAAATCTCACACTGAAGCAACAGGGCAGCGGGCCAAGCCTCCATATTGTGCCCCTCAGCTTAAATTTCTTGCGGCTTCCAGCTCTATTTCTGAGAAAGAACAGGCTAGATTATCTCTAAATTCCTTTCTCATGTAATGATTCTCAGACTCAAATTCAAGGAATATTTATGTAGTAGTTGCTATTTGTGCCATGCCAGATCATTTCACATACCCTCTGTCAGTTTTGCCTCTTCTGGGAAATATCAATAGTCCTGCTTAAAGGTGAAACAGTGAAGTCTCTGAGAAGTGGAGGACTTGATATGGAGCTCAGGGTTGTGTATACATGGAGGCGATTCTTAAACACACACCCTTACCTCCACTTCTGGAGGCACAGCTACAGCAGGGGGTCACCCCAAGTCCCCTTTGATGTCACAGCCTAGGGTCAAGTAAGCCCTTGGAGAATAAGGACTTAGCTCATGAATGTGTCACCACTTTCTAAAACAGGACCTGAAACGTTCTCAGCTCTCAAAGAACATGACCACTTGGATAAACCAACAACTGCAGAGCTGCTGGTACCCACCCACCTACTAAATTAATGGAATATTTTGAGGTAAACACTTTCTTTCTAATAAACTTACCCTTATTTTATGTAACAGTTTGGGCAACAGTCAACACAAATCCTGGCTTTGTGGGATGAGTTTCTCTCCTGCTTTGGGGAATCTATCTTTTCAGTTAATATTTTTTAAAAGACATTTTCTCTCAACATCCTCGCATCGGTATCCATCTGATGCTATTTTTGCCAGTCTTTTTTTCTGACTTAACAATATCAGGTGTTAACATGTCTATCTGGTAGAGAAAACACTGTTAATCTAAAAAAATTATAGCTTCTCTGCTGTGCCATAGATCCAAATTTTATAAACACCATCAACTACTCTTCTATTTGTTTTATACTTACTTTAACTTCTTTCATAGGTTCATAACTTTAGAAGAATCCTTAAACATAATCTAGGCCAGTTTTTTTTCCCCCCCAAACTGGTACATATGCTGATATGTTAGGCTTAGATGGTATATAAGTCAAGAGTATTTTTCTAAATAATTATATTTTCTAATACTTTAATATTTGTTTTAATGTATTTTCTGATAATTAATGTTTCTTTTTCTAATAACTTATTTTCCTTTAATGAGTGATCAAAAAAATGTACACACAGGAATAGGTAGGTAGGTTTGATCACTAAGTTGTGTCTGACTCTTGCTACCCCATGGACTGTAGCCTGCCAGGTTCTTCTGTCCATGGGATTTCCCAGGCAAGAATATTGGAGTGGATTGCCATTTCCTTCTCCAGGGGATCTTCCTAACGCAGGGATCAAATCTGGCTGTCCTGCATTGCAGGTAGACTCTTTACCAACTGAGCCACCAGGGAAGCCCCACACACATGTAAAGATATCTATATATCTAGCACAGCAAGCCTGAAACATTATGAGTATTATTGTTTAGGGCAAGGCAAGACTCTGAACTATTGTTTAGTTCAGAGCAAGACTACTGATAAGTTTAAAACATTAATGGATTTAAAGAAATAATGAAAACAATAATGATAAGTTAATAATAATACAGACGTTTCTTAGATATGGTGAAAATCATGAAGAGAATGACTGAAATTTGGAAAGCACCTTTAAATCCAATTGCTGCTTCATTTTATGGCCAAGATGCAAGGAGGTAAAATGACTTGTCCAAGGCCCCAGGGTTAATTAGTGAAAAAATGAGGACCAGACCCTAAGCCTCCAGGTTCCTGGTAATTTGTTCACATCAATAATGCCCCACTTTTAGATTCTGAGCATCATTAACCTGCGGTTATGTGATTCATATTATGAATAAATTTTTATCCACCACTGCCATATGCATAAGATTCTAACTTTCATAATTGAAGTTTCAAAGACAGAAAAGCCCTCTGGTTCCCTCAGAGGAAAAAGCACTCTCAGGTATAATTACAATTTGTGTTTATAATGTGCCTTTCATTAGGGGACCTGAATGAACTCTAGAAAATTGATCTGATGACTGGTATTATCATCATTTTACACACTGAGAAACAATGACCCAGACAGGTTAAGTGAATTGTCTAGGGTCAGCTGGAATGTCAATCACCGAGAGAGAGACAGAATTACATCTCCAGTCCCCACCTCACCTCTGCAGCCTTGCCTTTCCTGTTGAGCCACCAGTCACTTGCCAGATTCTGAATTACAGGGATTGCCATTAAGTGGGATTCTAGCCTAAGACTCTACTTTGAACCTTTTCAAAGGGCATGTGGTAGATATCCAGGCTTGGAGCTTCCTATTTTAATACATGGTTTTTATTACTTGAGTGTATAACTGGGCTTAAATCTGTCCCTTTTGTTCCCTTTGGTTGTTTTAAATTTACTTTTGCACACCTAGAGTTCTCTGTCCTGCCTGTTTCTACACAGATAGGGAAATAGCTAACACTATGAAGTCAGACAGGACACATGCGGAGATGTTCACTCTTACCTGCTCCAAATTCCTAACTCAACCACTTGACTAGCTATTGGCCAAAAGAAACCATCAAATAACTTCATTGTTGAGTCCTGTATTTCCTACTCCCACACAGTGTGTCATACAAAATCTTTGGCCTTTGCTTGACCATAGAAGGGCCGCTCCTATTGGTCTGATGTCCTTCAAATGCCCTCTAGTGGTTGAAGGCCCACATGGGCTCCACTCTCCCTCCTGTGAAACACCAATGGCTCTGAATACATAGAAGACTTACCCTTTGAAAGCTTGCCTCTGAAGGACCCTAGGTGCATACCAAAGAACTGAACCATCCCTTCCATTCCTGTGGGCAATTAAGCTATCTTCTCGACAGCAAATACACAGTATGAGCTCACTGCTCTATGGCCTTCAGGAGAACTACTTCTGAGCAAACACACTATGCCTCATGCTGTTAAGAGTCCACTGTATATATAATCTCTGAATTCATTTTGTAGGGTTGCTTTTCTAAACTCAGTAGTTTAAGAACAGCAAAAATTTATTCTCCATCAGTTCTGGAGGCTAGAAGTCCATGATCAATGTGTTGGCAGGGCCATACTCTCTCAGGAGGCTCCAGGAATAGCCCTCCCTTGACTCTTCCAGCTTCTGCCCCCGTCTTCCCATCGCCGTCCTCTCTCTGTGTCTGCACATGCTCTTCTCCTCTGAGTGTATCTGTGTCCAGACGTCCGTCTCCTACAAGGACAGCAGCCGCAGTGGGTGAAGGCCCACCCTAATGACCTCATCTTACCTTGATTCCTTCTGCACAGACCTTGTTTGACATTCATGGGTACTGGTGATTGGGACTCCAACACATCGTGGGGGAAACAGTTCAAGTCATAGTAGTTGTTGAGGTTGTTTTTGTTCAGTTACTCTGTTGTGTCCAGCTCTTTGTGACCCCATGGACTGCAGCATGCTGGGCTTCCCTGTCCTTCACTATTTCCCCAGGTTTGCTCAAACTCATGTCCATTGAGTTGATGATGCCATCCAACCATCTCATCCTCTGTTGGTCCCCTTCTCCTCCCGCCTTCAACCTTTCCCAGCATCAGGGTCTTTTCCAGTGAGTCGACTTTTTGCATCAGATGGCCAAAGAATTGGAGCTTCAGCTTCAGCATCAGTCCTTCCAATGAATATTCAGGATTGATTTCCTTTAGGATGGACTGGTATGATCTCCTTGCAGATCAAGGGACTCTCAAGAGTCTTCTCCATCACCACAGTTCAAAGGCATCAATTCTTCGGGCCTTAGGATTTTTTATTGTCCAGCTCTCACATCCATTCATGACTACTGGAAAAACCATAGTTTGACTATACAAACCTTTATAGACAAAGTAATATCTCTGCTTTTAATACGCTGTCTAGATTTGTCATAGATTTTCTTCCAAAGAGCAAAATGTCTTTTAATTTCATGGCTGCATTCACCGTCCACAGTTATTTTGGAGCCCAAGAAAATAAAGTCTGTCACTGTTTCCATTGCTTTCCCATTTGCCATGAAGTGATGGGACCAGATCCCATGATCTTCGATTTTTGAATGTTGAGTTTTAAGCCAGCTTTTTCACTCTCCTCTTTCATCTTCATTAATAGGCTCTTTAACTTTCTGCCATAATGGTGGTATCATCTGCCTATTTGCAGTTATTGATATTTCTCTCTGCAATCTTGATTCCAGCTTGTGACTCATCCAGCTCGGCATTTTGCATGGTATACTCTGCACATATATAAGTTAAATAAGCAGGGTGACAATATACAGCCTCAACTACTCCTTTCCAACTTGAAGCAGTCCGGAGTACTTGAAGCAGTCCGTTGTTCCATGTCCCTTGATATGCAAGGAGATCAACATGTCTAACTGTTGCTTCTTGACCTGCATACAGATTTCTCAGGAGGCAAGTCAGGTGATCTGGTATTTCCATCTCTTTAAGAATTTTTCACAGTTTGTTGTGATCCACACAGTCAAAGGCTTTGACATAGTCAATGAAGCATAAGTAGATATTTTTCTGGAACGCTCTTGCTTTTTCGATGATCCAACGGATTTTGGCAATTTGATCTCTGGTTCCTCTGCCTTTTCTAAAACCAACTTGTACATCTGGAAGTTCTCAGTTCATGTACTGCTGAAGCCTGGCCCAGAGGATTTTGAGCATCACTTTGCTAGCATGTGAAGTGAGTGCAAGTGTACGGTCATTTGAACATTCTTTGGCATGCCCTTCTTTGGAATTGGAATTAAAACTGACATTTTTCATTCCTGCGGCTGCTGCTAAGTTTTCCAAATTTACTGGGATATTGAGTGGAACACTTCAACAGCATCATCTTTTAGGATATGAAATAGCTCAGCTGGAATTCCATTACCTCCACTACCTTTGTTTGTAGTGATGCTTCCCAAGGTCCACTTGACTTCACACCCCAGGATATCTGGCTCTAGGTGAGTGATCACACTAGCATGGTTATCTGGGTATTAAGATCTTTTTTGTATGTTTCTTCCGTGTATTCTCGCCACCTCTTCTTAATATCTTCTGGCTGTTAGGTCCATACTGTTTCTGTCCTTTATTTATTGTTTGCATGAAATGTTCCCTTAGTATCTCTAATTTTCTGGAAAAGATCTCAAGTCTTTCCCATTCTATTGTTTTCCTCTATTTTGGGGCATTGTTCACTTAAAAAAGGTTTGCTTATCTCTCCATGTTCTTCTCTGGAACTCTGCATTCAGATGGGTATATCTTTCCTTTTTTGAGGTAGAGACTGTTATTTCCATTTCAGATAGAGAAATCAACGTTTGGAAAGGTTAACCCTGTTACACACGGTCAAACATTGAACAAAGGGTGGTGCAGCTCTGTTGAACCTAAAGACCAGCTCTATTCCCTTGCCCTTTCCAGCTAAGGACACTTAACAGCACTCAGGGGCCTGGTCTGCTAGGGGTGCTGTTTTGACACTTAGTGAGGAGCCAGTAAAGGAAATCACAGGGCTGTAAAAACCATCCACACGAGACAGAATTACCAGTAAAATACTAGGTGCCTGCATTCCTTGAGTTCCTACCAGGGCCAAGCACCACTGTCAGCACTTTTTACGTATGGGGTTCCTTCAGCTTCCAAGGTGGCATTGACAGAAGCACTCTTGTACCTGTTTTATGAATGAAGAAACTGAAGCAGAGTGGTTATATAAATGACCCCAGGTCACATCTTTGAGCTGCAGAGTCAGGATTTCAACACACAAGTCTGATAGCAGAGTCTGCTTGGATTGGAGTTCCCCAGCATTCTCTTTTTCTAGTCCTCCAAAATCATTGCTCGCTATTATTCATTTTGTGTTCTGTTTTAAAAGACAAGCTTAAAATATCACCTAGTGAAGAGCAGATACGTTATACTGCTATATACCTTCATAACTTCGGATACATTGCTGGCCATATCTGTATCTTCTCACAGACCCTGAGCTCTGGAATACAGCCTGGGGCCATCTCAGCCATGCTGTTAAAATGAATGAAGCTGAATCCTGGGACCTCCGCCGAGTGCCCTTCCCACCTTGCAGTCCATCAGTGAAACTTTCTACAGACCTTAGAAATGCATGTAAACCTAAGAGTGGGACAAAGTCAAAGAGCAGGGCCGCTTTATGATCTGGTCAGATGACATTCTGAACCCGTCTGCCACCAGGAAGTACTTTCTCCTCAGGTAAACCCTTGAGAGAGGTCTAGCAGCTCTGCTCCAGGGGTTGTGTCTGGAGGGCAGGGCCAGCCCTTATTTAATACCTCCACTTGTGCATAGCTGTGAAGCCTACACCTCTCATTACAACTAACTCTTACTAGGGGCCTGAAACTCATTTGAAAAGAATGTCAAAAGAGGTGAGGTGCTGCAGATTTATCCCTTGCATCCTTCCTATGAAAATTCTAAATAATCTAAGAAGAAATTCTGCCAGTTCCATTTTGGAGGTCTTAGAAACCATGCTGTTTGAGTCTTCCACTGGGCCGCCTCGGGCCTTGGAAAACAGCCAGCTTCTCTCTAGGCTAGAGCGTGTACGCAACTCCAACCCTGGGTGCCCACAGAAGAAGAGAATGCCCTGCTCAGTGCTATATGTGGATGTGTAAATTACAGCAGATGATGCACTTAGCAATTATGTTCCTTGCATACATAAGCAGGAACAACAGCTCCCAAACTGCCAATATCCTTCTCAATTCTCACAGAATGACTCTGTGTCACACGGTCACACAGCAGGGGCTCTGGAAATGAGATGAAGGAATGGAACAGTATAAAGTTTCAATTTTGGAGAAGCACCCCTCCTGCGGTAGAGAACAAGCAAACAAGGAAAGTCCCAGAAGGCACGATGGCCTGGATGCACTGCACGCCCCAGCCCTCCTGAGTGTGGAGATGGTGCACGGAGGAGATTGGAGGAACAGAGAAGAGAGCCAGCAGTTCTGGAGCTCCAGCACCTGGTGCAGCTGCGTGAATATCTGGAAGAGTCGGGGAATGTTGCTAACTACTTGGGAACCAAATGGGAAGCTTTAATGAAACAGCCAAAGCTATACTGCACATTTCATATGCCTGGATGGGACAGGGAGGTAGCATAAAGGAGGAGAGTAGGCTTGATGGGGACTCTGAGGGAACTCTACAGAACATGTGTGCCCCATCTAAAGGGTAGCTCTACTCAGTCTCAAGCAATTGTTTCTAAGCAGGAAGAACTGACTCTTCTAATCCTTTGGGAAAAGCTGAAAATCACTGGGTGGGGAGAGGTAGATGTGTGTGAGAGAGACCCATCTCAATTTGTAACTTGGCAATCAACTTAAACTGTTGAAAACATTGTCTAGATTTGTGTCAGTTATTTATGCTGAGTAACAAACAACCCCCAAATCAGTTCTTTACAACAACCCTCTTATTCTGCTCATGATTTGTGGTTCAAGAATTTAAGAACTCCAATGAGTGATGAGTGGTTCACTTCTGACCCAGGTAGTGTCAGCTGAGGCATCTGGATCTATGGGTCCATGATCCAAATAATAGGTTCTTATCCTCATATCCAGCACCTCTCTATCTGTACTCCTTGGTTTTCTCTGTCTCTCTTTCTTTCTCTGAGTGTTGTCTCATCCTTCAGGGCCTCTCCATGTGCTTGGCCTTCTCACAGCATGGCGGTCTCAAGAAGTTATACATTGACATGGCAACCAGCTTCCAAGAGGCAGAAAATAGAAACTTTCAGACCAGTTAAGAATCATGCTTGGACCTTCCACAGCATCACTATCATCCTTTGCTGTTTGTCAAAGCAGTCACAGTACCTGCTTAGTCTCATGAAATCAGAGGCAGAGAAATGGACTCTGTCTCTTGAAGGGCGGTGGCAAAGTCATACCACACAAGAACACTGGGATGAGAGGTGTGGTTTCATGCATCTTTGGAGAACACATTTTGCCTCAGTATCAAAAAAACACTTGTTCAGTGAGTGTGGCCTGAAGCCCAATAGTCTGTAGTCTTTCAGATAAACGTTACTTAACTGGTGCAGTCAGCGACCATGACTTACAGTGTGTGTTCTGCAGGTGGACTGCCTGGGTTCAAATCCTAGCCCTGTTCCTTGCTATCCTTGGCATCTTGGGAAGTTCACTTAACTTCTCTGGATTTTAGTTTCTTGGTCTCTGATAACAATAGTACTCGACCTATTTCAGGAATGTTTTATTAGACTAAAGGAGTTAATACTTGTAAACTGAGTAGAGAAGAACCTCATGCAGAATAAGAATTCAGTAAGTAGCAGACAGTGAATTTGTTTGCTTGGGCTGCCATGGTGAAGCACTACAAACAAGGTGCTCAAGCTGGAGACGTGTATTGTCTCCCAGTTCTGGAGGGTAGAAGTCCAAGATCCAGGTGTCAGCAGGGCTGGTTTCTTCTGCAGGCTGTAAGGGAAGGATCCGTTCCAGGCCTGTCCCTTTGCCTTGTATATGCCCATTTCCTCCCTTTGTTTCTTCACATATGCTCCCCTTTATGTGTATCAGTCCTTGTGGCCAAATTTCCCATTATTATTAGGACGTCAGTCCTATTGGATGAAGGCCCACCCTAATGACTTCATTTGAATTGGATTCCCTCTGTAATGATCCTATCTCCACATGTGAATATGGCAAGGTTGGGGACAAGGGGAGGGAGATGAATTGGAAGGTTGGGATTGACATATGTACACTAATGTGTAAAACAGATAGCTGGTGGGAACCTGCTGTATAGCATAAGGAGCTCAGCTTGGTGTTCCGTGATGACCTAGGTGGGTGGAATGGTGGGTGAGGTGTGGAAGGGAGGTTCCATAGGGAGGGGATACATGATAGCTGACTCACTTCACTGTACAGTAGAAACTGACACAGCATTGTAAAGCAGCTATGTGCTGTGTGCTCAGTCATGTCCAACTCTTTGTGACCCTATAGACTGTAGCCCATCAGGCTCCTCTGTCCATAGGATTCTCCAGGAAGGAACTGGAGGGAGTTGCCATGCCCTCCTCCAGGGGATCTTCCTGACTCAGGGATTGAGCCCTTGTCTCCTGTGTCTCCTAGATCACAAGCAAATTCTTTACCCACTGAACCGCCTAACTATACCCCAATAAAATAAAGACCCTCTCTCCAAGTAAGGTCACATTCTGAGGTACTGGGAGTTAGGACTCCAGTATATCTTTTATTGAAGGACACAGTTCAACCCATAGCAGACATAGTTGCTGTGGTTCATTCACACAGTTGGTATTTCTAGTGTGACTGTCAGACATACACAGCACAGTCCTAATGCAACTAAAGAGATGCAATAATGGGGGGTGTGTGGGTGTGGGTGTGTGTATATATATAGAGAGAGAGATGCAATTATATATATATATATATATATATGTGCATGTGTGTGTATATATATATATATATATATATATATATATATAATAAAAGATGATATTTTGTCCTCTCAGAGTTTGGCAAGACATCCCATAGAAGACATTTACTATTGTTAGAGCTTCCCTGGTGGCTCAGGGAGTAAAGAATCTGCCTGCACTGCTGGAGACCAGGGTTTGATCCCTGGGTCAGGAAGAGCCCCTGGAGAAGGGAATGGCAACCCATTCTTACTGTTATTAGGAAGGTGTAGATAGTTCAGTCACTCAGTCGTGTCTGACTCTTTGCGACCCCATGGACCACAGCACGTCAGGCTTCCCTGTCCATCACCGACTCCCAGAGCTTATTCAAACTCTTGTCCATCGAGTCTGTGATGCCATCCAACCATCTCATCCTCTGTCGTCCCCTTCTCCTCCTGCCTTCAATCTTCCAAGCATCAGGGTCTTTTCCAGTGAGTCAGTTCTTCACATCAGGTGGCCAAAGTATTGAGGTTTCAACTTCAGCATCAGTCCTTCCAATGAATATTCAGAATTGATTTCATTTACGATACACTGGTTGGATCTCCTTGCAGTCCAAGGGACTCTCAAGAGTCTTCTGCAACACCACAGTTCAAAAACATCAATTCTTCAGTGCTCATCTTTCTTTGTAGTCCAACTCTCACATCCATACATGACTACTGGAAAAACCACAACTTTGACTAGACAGACCTTTGTTGGCAAAGTAATGTCTCTGCTTTTTAATATGCTATCTATGTTGGTCATAGCTTTTCTCCCAAGGAGCAAGCATCTTTTAATTTCATGGCTGCAGCCACCATCTTCAGTGATTTTGGAACCCCCCAAAATAAAGTCTGTCACTGTTTCCTTTGTTTCCCCATCTATTTGCCATGAAGTGATGGGATCAGATGCCATGATCTTAGTTTTCTGAATGTTGAGTTGAAGCCAACTTTTTCACTCTTCTCTTTTACTTTCATCAAGATGCTCTTTACTTCTTCTTTACTTTCTGACATAAGGGTGTTATCATCTGCATATCTGAGGTTATTGATATTTCTCCTGGAAATCTTGATTCTGGCTTGTGCTTCATCCAGTCCAGCGTTTCTCATGATGTACTCTGCATATAAGTTAAAAAAGTGGGGTGACAATACACAGCTTTGACGTACTCCTTTCCCAATTTGGAACCAGTCTGTTGTTCCATGCCCAGTTCTAACCATTGCTTCTTGCCTTGCATACAGAAATGCAAAAAGGCAAAATGGTTATCTGAGGAGGCCTTACAAATAGCTGAGAAAAGACGAGAAGCTAAAGGCAAAGGAGAAAAGGAAAGATATACCCATTTGAATGCAGTTCCAAAGAATAGCAAGGAGAGAAATAAAGCCTTCCTCAGTGATCAATGCAAAGAAATAGAGGAAAACATAGAATGGGAAAGACTAGAGATCTCTTCAAGAAAACTAGAGATACCAAGGAAAATTTTCATGCAAAGATGAGCACAATAAAGGACAGAAATGCTATGGACCTAACAGAAGCAGAAGATATTAAGAAGAATTGGCAAGAATACGCAGAAGAACTATACAAAAAAGATCTTCATGACCCAGGTAACCATGATGGTGAGAATACTCACCTAGGGCCAGACATCCTGGAATGTGAAATCAAGTGGGCTTTAGGAAACATCACTACAAACAAAGCTAGTGGAGGTGATGGAATTCCAGTTGAGCTATTTCAAATCCTGAAAGATGATGCTGGCACTCAGTATGCCAGCAAATTCGGAAAATTCAGCAGTGGCCACAGGACTGGAAAAGGTCAGTTTTCATTCCAATCCCAAAGAAAGGCAATGCCAAAGAACTTCAAACTACCGTACAATTGCACTCATCTCACAAGCTAGCAAAGTAATGCTCAGAATTAGAAGGGTGTGGATGATCAAATTCCACATGAATGTTACAATAAGAGTGCAAGGGTGAAATCTGGAGGAGAGAGAGCCTGTAACGGATGCCCCCACTGAGATCTATCACACAGCTACAATTAGCCTCGAGCAGAATGCTCTGGTGCCTGTGCGTCTCCACACCTGGCTGCTCGACCCTCAGGCTCTACCATGGACCTTGCTTGAGTCACTCAACTCAAACTCAGCTCTAGGACAACTTGCAGAGCCTTCGCACAGACTGCAGTGACTTGGTCCTCAGTCTGACCTACACACTGCCTCCTGCACCATAGATACGTCTCTACACCTATCCACACATCCCCAGATGTGATCCGCGAGCCTATTCCCAGCCATTCATGACGTCTTAGAAATGGGAGTGCTCAGGCAAGACTGTGCAGATGAGATGGAGTTCTGAGTGTGTCCTAAAGATTGTAGAAGATCCCTTAAGAAACAGAGGATGGGAGAGAGGGGTACCCGTCAGAGAGCGCAGTAAGTGAGCACTCAGAAGCAGGACTGTCCCTACGTAGGAGGCATGGGAAAGTGTGTTTAGCTGACTGACAGGAAGGCTTTGTTTGGGGTCAGAGTGAGGGGTAAGTTTAGAAGGACCCACCCAACTCCTGGAGGATGAAATCTGATCTTACCTTCCTTTGACTCTCTGCCTTGGTGTCCCCCCTCCTCCCCATGCTCCCCATATACACCCCACAATAGAAACTAGAGACAACTCTGTGTATGATCTTAGTAACAAGAGCCATCACTGACGCTCCAGCCAAATGAGGATGCCGTTTGACAGTAACTACTCTGTGCCCCACTCACCACATCCCTCTGGGTGACTGGGGAGGGGCTTCTAGAAACCTGGAAAAGCATCTCCTGTCCTGTTAGATATTGTGATGCCTATGTGGCAGAATGCCAAAATGAGGCTCCCAGCCTCATTTGCACCTGACATACCCATCTGACATAGAACAGAATGAAAGTGAGCTGGGCCCCCAGATGCTGCTTTATCTCTAGCGCCATGACTTGTCATCCACATAGGCATCAACTGTCAGTCTCTAGGGGACACCTTGCCCCTTATTGCCTCTGAACGCAGGCAAAAAGGGCATGGCAGAGTGATTATGAGCTCAGACCCCACACCAGATGGCCAAATCCCAGGCCCACTTCTTGCCAGTGATGGGATTCTTAGTAACCTTCTATGCCTTTGTTTCTGCATCTGTAAAATGGAGACAGTGATTATATATACCTAGTGAAATAGCAGATGGAAATCTCTAATGTTCTGGACGCACATAAGAAGCACTATTAGCTCTCACTAACGTCAGTTGCAGGAGTGTGCAAACTACATACAACTTAGTGCAGGTCTGAAAATTCCTGCTGTCTGTAAAAGAGAATCTAGGATTTGTCATGGGGACAGCCAACATAAGGACCCTAACATTTAGAACTTTCGGATTCCAGGGGTGAATCAGTGAGCAGTGAACTTCTCCAGTCATCACATTTCCTTTTCTTATTCTGGCCTCTGAGCTCACTCAAATCTTTTCTTTAAAAAAAAAAAAAAATTAAACTCATCAGGGTGCATAGCAGATAAGAAGGTAGCTATTTCACTTTCAACACCTGAGCATCACCTTCATCCTTAGATATGTGTGTGTGTGCTTAGTTGCTTAGTCGTGTCCAGCTCTTTGCGACTCCATGGACTGTAGCCCACCATGGGGATTCTCCAGGCAAGAATACTGGAATGGATTGCCATGCTGTCCTCCAGGGGATCTTCCCAACCCAGGGATCGAACCCAGGTCTCCCGCATTGCGGGCATATTCTCTACCATCTGAGCCACCAGGGAAACCCCATCCTTAGATATCACACACACCTATTGATAGAAAATATTTGTATACCTGTGCATATATTCCGTTTATTATACAAATAGACGTATACAACTGCACATACATACGCGTGCACACTATGTTGGGTGTGTTCCTTAATACCTCTGTCATTTGTCCAGACTGTGTCTCTTGCCCTCCTAAATGATGCTTTAAAAAAGGAACAACAAACTATAATTAATTCTGTAGAGAGCTTAACATAGCCTAGAATTACTGATCACCTAGATCTTAAATCAAGCTCTAGAAAAAAAGATGTTGGGATAATGTATGCCATATTCAAAACATGTAAATAGAAGCTCACCAATAAAACTTTATTTTAAAAATCCAGAAGATGGAATGGGGGTACTTTAGGAACTGTTTTCTTAGGAGAAAAGTCAGTCAGAGTCTGACATGGCAGCGCAGTAGGCTGAGTTTGAGGGAAAGGGCACAGCTTTAACCTCCCCTCCAATGTGTTTGGCCCTTGGCATCCCATTTCTTTTCAACACCACTGCCGACCTGAGAAAAAGATCTTGGCTTAAGTTGCATGTGAAAATGAATTTGTAGGTCTCAACCCGGCTCTTGTGACTAAGTGTAGCACTGCATAATTTGACAGGATTGGGCCTGATTGACAGTGAGAAGCAGCATGCAGGATCTCACAGGTCAGGAGAGAAAGGGGGCTGGCCCAAGGGCCCCAGAGCATGCTGGGTAGCATCCTGCCCTTGAGCGAGTTCTTCCTACAGATGAAACAGCGCAAGTCCAATAAGCTTGTCTGAGAGGCTATGGGTCATCCATAGAAATGAAGGAGAGAAACACTCCAGCAGGTCAAAGTGAAATCTTTCAACCTGAGCAAACTCAAGCAGAGGAGGGATGCCTCAAGGAGGAAAAGCCCATGAAAAGGTAGACCTTCACCTGGTGCCTGTTCATAGGCAGGAACCCATGAGTTTCTGGCACCCCAAAGATTCTTTCAGCGCCAGCCCATCTTCATTCTAATTTGAGCTGCCTGTGCACCCCATCCATACTTTTCCTAGTCCTGTCATTCACCTCCAAAAGCCTAGTGATTTTTAGGGTATATGACATTTTGGGGCAAGCATCCTAGACTCTGAGGTTTCCAAAGTCATTATCATTTGACAGATACCACATGCCCAATTGGCAGATGCCATTGGGTACCTGTCCCCTCAATTTGGTCATCCATCATCACCTCCACCATGACTGTGTGCTCTGAGAGATAAGCATATCCCTAGCTCAAGAGTAAACTTTGACCACTCTGAGCCACTCTTGTTATTACTATTCTCCTGGCCAGCTGTTTGTCTGGGGGGAGGATGTGGCACCCAGTCCTGAGCAGTGGGATGTGAGAGGCAGTCTTCTGGGAATAACTGAGTAGAAAGGAGTTCCCAGACAGACACACAGGAGGAGAGTCTCTCACCATTCTGCTGGATGTTGTCATGTCTATGTAACATGGATGTTAAGACGACCCCTGCCTCATCTCCCCTGCCTCATCTGTACCTGAGACAGCAGTAGGATAAAGACCACATATATGTTGAAGGTGATCTGAAGACCCCTCATGCGGCACTTCCAAAGGACCTTATAACAAAACAGGCTATTGGGGTAAGAGTATGAAGGGAAAGGAGTGTTGTGGAGACAATTTTATTTAGAGAGAATTGTTTCCATGATGCATTCCCCTGCCCTCCAGAGGAAACAGGAAGAGGTTCAATGGCTTCACTTCTGCTGGAGTGGCTGGGCTTCCCCCACCACCCTTGCATTTGGGAGAACTCACGGAGTCGACTTTGCCTCTTGCCTTTAGAGGGCATGAGGAGGACTGGCTTGCGCTCACAGAGTTTGTCAGGGTGAAAGATGGACCAGCCGTGGATCATGCAGACGAGAGGCAACGCTTCATGATCATGGGGCCACGAAGAGGGGCAGAGGCTCCAGAGGTGAACCTTAGTCCTCTGGGGCTGAGGAGGGATTCATGACTGGCAGTCCATAAGAGAGATGCCGTCACCAAAGACAATGATGTAGAATGGCCCAGTTGATGGGAATGTCCTGTGAGCCCACAAAAGTGTCACAGGCGAGTGAGATTTAAATAGCCCTAAGAAATAAAGACAAGTAATAGATACTAGTTACTAGACAAGTAACTAGATAGATAAGTAGATCTGATAGCCTTCCTGAGCCTCTACTACTCCCCTGGAGCCTGTTCTCCTGTTAGCAAGTAGGGAAGGAGGTAAACACACCTCTTTCCCAGTAGTGAACCAAGAGGGTGTGTGGGAGCAGCCCACAGGAAGAGGCAATTAAGGGGTACATTGTCTTTGAAGAATTTGAGAGCAATAATAACACTGACTTATCACCAAGCACCAGCAACTCTCACCAGTGCTATGGGGCAGACCATGGCCCCCTCATCGCCCTCCTTGTTACCCCACCTTCCTTACTCACAAGACTCCTGTTATGTGAGAACAATAGTTTCCCTCATCATATAAGCCATTTGGAGTGTTTTTCCTGTTATTTAAAGGAAAAGACACTGAGCTAGACATGGGACAAAGTAAAGTAGCCATCAAGGAGTTCAGAATTTCATTAAGTGAGGTATGGGGTGGACAGAAGTATTTTCTGGGGTGAATGTCACACTTAAGTCAAGCAGCCAGCTGTATGGACAGGAAACACATTTTGAACTGTTAATCCTACAAAGCAGAGAGTTGTTGGAGGACAAGAAAAGTCTTTCCCCATGTATATGCACATTGTAGTTATTTTACCTGAATGACTCAGGGTAGAAAATAAAACACAATTTCTGAACTCAGAATGGACTTGAGGCCACATTAAATAATTCAGCAAACAAGACAAATGTGTGGCACATCTTTGTCTCTGCTGCACACACTGCTCTTACTTCCTTCTCCTTATCCCCCCCCCAACATCTCACCAATTCTGTTCACTGTCAAGTAAGTTGATGACCATTCAACAAAACCCTATGGAGAATCTAGTGGACTCCTGGCACTGCACTAAACACTGGGTCAGATATCTAGATAAAACAGTCTTCCAGAAGCTCCTGCAGAGGAAAAAATGGAGCTTCAAGATTGCTAAGTGGGACTCAGAGCAAGTTTGGTCCAACTTGAATGTTCATGATATTTCCACTTGGCTATTCAACTTCTAAGAAGCACAGAAATATCTGACTTGGTCCTTCTTTCTATGAGCTCATAGCCAAAAACCTATGCAATCTGGGGAAAAATGGAAAAAAAAGAAAGACAAATATACAAGTGATAGGTATTGCTTAGTCCTGCTAGAAGTTGAAGAAACTAGATACTGCAAGAGAAGATAAGCATAGTTGATAACAGAAACACTTATGTTTTGTCCCTGGGCAAACACTTCTGGAGGCATTTGCCTCTTAAGCCCTACTTCCTTATTAGAGCTTAACTTTAGTAAATCATATCAATATATAAATGCTATTGATTCTCTTATGGGTCCCATTTACAATAAACTCTGAAAACATACATCTCCTTTAGGTTCTAATGTTTTTTTTCTTCCAATGTTGTTTTTATTTTGATAGGAACAAATTCTTACAAAAAAGTTTGTAAACAGTAGAGAAGGTGAGCTGCTTTCAGGCAGGTATCTCTCCTGGTGTCTCCCAGTTTATTCCTAAGTGTACCCCATGTTTTCCTTTATCATAGAACAGCAAATGCTTAAATAATAAAGTAAACCATTTTGTGTTTTTCTGGAGAGAGTAGATGAGTGAAATGGGAGTGGTATAACTGTTTACATATATTTTATACCTAATTTTAGGCTGATTTCAGAATTTAAGTCACCCAGGATTTTTAGCTGTCCTCCTTTCCTTGACTGAGAGCATTTGTATTAAGAGAAAAACATGGTTGGGTTTGAAATTATTGTTTCACTGACTATCACAATGTTTAGAAATAAAGATTTTGTAGGAAGATAGAAGCCATTTTCTATTATCTAAGCTATTTTTATTTTCCTGTTTCCAACATATATATATATATATATATATATATATATGTTCAAGAGTTGCCTGTACTTAAAACAATCTTTACCCATTCTACTTAAAAGACAGATCTGTGCTGACCTGCACTATCCTACACAGAATCAAAAAATCTCAGAATTTAGAAGGATCATAGGAAGATTTCCCAGATTCTAAATAAATACCTAGGTATCTTTTCCAAATACCTCCAATCTTTGCTTCAAAACTTTCAATAAATAAGGTAGCCTTGTGGAGGTAAGAACAAAATTGCCTTAATAATGAGAACTAAAAAACTTTGGGGTGTTGTTCGCTTTTGTACTCTAGGAATTGGACCCACTCTGGCAACTTTGTCCAAAAGTGATGGACTTTTAGATAGATAGGTCTTCTTATAAATCTTCTTTTTCCCAAGACAAACACGTTCATTTCCCCCTCTGCCATGATTCTGCCCTGGCCCACAAAATGGGAATTTTTGCTCTTCTACAAGTATTAAGAATTGTTTTGCTTGTTCCCTGTCCCCTCCATCTTCTTCCCGAAGAGCTGAGTAGAGCCTTATCTAATATGGGAGATTGATACAAGTCCTGAACTTTGGAGGCTGAGCCCCTGATTGACCATCTTTTCTGCAAACATGCTAGACAGATGGTATTCACCCCTGTTCCTCCTTCCATGTAATAAGACCTGAATCAGAGCCCATGCTGCCTTACAGAGGCATGGCTGAAGGACCTTCTCCATTCTTGCTCTCTGTCAAGTAAGATATGATATCTGTACAAAGTACAGGTACAGGCAGGTCCACAGATGCTCCTTGACGTGAGCAAGTTCAGTGTTTGCTCCCTCAGTTCACTCCTTGCAAGCAGAGCTCTCAAAATCCAATGCTGCAGTTCCAACCCATCTCCATGAAGATAGTTTTACCAGCAATAAAAATGATAGTTCAAGCTCCTCTGTATTTTTCAACTGCTTCCAAATTAGAAAGGAGAGGGGATGCAATTCACTTACAGAAGGAAAAAATCCAGCATGTTACTTTATACTGCATCAATCATGGTTTTTAGTTTTTTGAACATTCTCCACTTTGTCAGTCTTATCAGTCCTGAATATTCATTGGAAAGACTGATGTTGAAGCTGAAACTCCACTACTTTGGCCACCTGATGCAAAGAGCTGACTCATTTGAAAAGACCCTGATGCTGGGAAAGATTGAAGCTGGAGGAGAAGGGGATGACAGAGGATGAGATAGTTGGATGGCATCACTGGCTCAATAGGCATAAGTCTGAGTAAACTCCTGGAGTTGGTGATGGACAGGGAGGCCTGGCATGCTGTAGTCCATGGGGTCTCAAAGAGTCAGACATGACTGAGTGACTGAACTGAACTATCAAAATAAGATTCCCAGAACTGAACAGAATATAATCAAGTGTGGATCCCTAGGCTAGAAAGTTCCTTGTGTCCTAGATACTGAAGCTTGCTGAATACTTGGGCCATAGACCCCTTAACTACACAGAGCCTGAGTACTTTATACAGACATCATATTTTACCTGACCAGAGTTAAAAAACAGAAAATTGCTCCTCCAAAAACCCAAGGAGTTACCCCCAACTTCCCCTCTACCCCATATGGCACTTTCAAATTGGCCCCTTTTCAATCACGAAAGCCAGGCATCAGTAGGGACTTGGATTCCCCACTATAGAGACCTCCAGACAGGAAGGCTGTGAATAAGATCATCTGTTACTAAAAACTACACAAGGGAAGGAGCAGACCCTGACATTGTCTCACCTCCATTCTTTCCAGTTCCAGGTGATTGAAGGAAGGAGTTCCATTTAGTTTTCAAACTGCAGGGAACTGGCACTCTGGGAATGTTTTCTGGGCTCACTGTACCCAAGGCAGTCATCTGTATCCAGGAAGCTGATCTTTTCAGTTACTCACTTGATGAAAACATATTTTGTGGAATAACTTCTCCACTAAGTAGATTCCTTTAATGAAACAAACAAACAAATGTGTATGAGGTCAACGGGAAGGAATGGCTCCCTGTGATCAAGGAAAACTCCCAGGCTGTAGCTGAGCACCCTCACAGGTGGGGCGGGGCAGTGGTAGTGGGGAGTCTCTCACCTGATTTAGAGATTCCTGCCTCCATCGTCTCTACCCCTGGAAAGTTGTTCATATCGGGCCTCCCTGCTGCTGCCACGATCAGCTCCAGAGAGGGGCCCCTTTACATAGTTGTCCTGATTTGATTCCCCCTAAAGCAGAACTGGGACCAAAGACTTGGATGCAGTTCTCTACCCAGGGAGAGTATATGAGGGCTGGGGGAGATGAGAAGCGCCAATGAAGAGAGTGTTAATGTGTGAGTTCCTTTTGAGGACACCTTGGATTCAAGCCTAGAGAATACCCTCTAGAGAGTCAAGAAACACACCTCTGAATTCACTCACCAGTCTGAAGAGCCTGGGACATTTAACCACTGTCTCCCCTCCTCCATGGATATAGGGCTACCCTGTCAAGGAGGTACGTCCACTGGCCATCCAGGTTGCACCTAATTGAATGGAGCAAGCTCTCTTATTAGAGAAAGTCCTCAGCAGCAAGGAAGGATGACACAGGAGGCTGTCAGCATGCTAGACACCATCTGCTCCAGGATCTGGCCTAGCAGACACAGGTGGAGCATCCAAGCCATCTGCTCTAACACCTCAGCAGCCCAAGTGTTAGGGGAACAACCCTTTTTAGCTTTTCATTAGCCCAGATTAAAGGGACTACTATTTAAAAACCTAACCCTTCCAAATGTTCTGTGCTATATGCTTAGTTGCTCAGTCGTGTCCAACTCTTTGCAACTGTAGTCCACCAGGCTCCTCTGTCCATGGGTATTCTCCAGGAAGAATACTGAAGTGGGTTGCCATGCCCTCCTCCAAGGGATTTTCCCAACCCAGGGATCGAACCCAGGTCTCCCATATTGCAGGCAGATTCTTTACCATCTGAGCCACCAGGAAAGCCCAAGAATACTGGAGTGGGTAGCCTTTCCCCTCTCCAGGGGATCGTCCTGACCCAGGGATTGAATCTGGGTTTCCTGCAATGCAGGAGGATTCTTTACCAGTTGAGCTACCAGGGAAGATTTAATAAGAAAGAAAGGAAAGGAAAGCAGATAATATAAGGAAACACACCAGACGAGGTCTTGAAATACTTTTGCTGATCCCCAGCAACTGCACACTGTCTCCATGGATGGCACATTTTTATAGAGCCTTGCCAAATTGCCTACTGCCCTCTAAACCAGAGTCTGTCCCCTACTGTGGATGCACCTTACCTCCTGCCACCTGGGAATGTTCCATCAGGTTCTTGACAGCCTTGTTTTCAAGGTCAAAAGGACCATAGCAGCCTTCTTCCTTCAGTGGTTTTCTAGTCAGAGAATAAGTTGTGCATAGTTTTCCTTGCAACAGTTTATGAAAGTGTAAGTCATTAACACCACGATCTCCAGTGCTCACCCCCCTGAGCTTGAATCCTGGCTCTTGACATGTTGTGTGACCTTGGGTGAGTTTGCTTAATTGCAAACCTCAGTTTCTTCATCTATAAAGCAGAGATAATGAGAGTCCAGTCCATAGGCTTGTGAGGATTTAATGACTTAATATAGAGACAATGACTAGCACATAAAAGCACCGTATAAATGTTGGTTATTATTGTTATTATTATTAGACCAGAGTTTACATACAGGGAATTATCATAATAAAGTGACCTTCCACAACAGAGCCACTCTGTAAAGCTACAACTATTCAGTATCCACATCTGCATCAAAAATTAGTACACGGTGTACATAGTAATAAGATCTTTTTAAGGGCAAGAGCATTACCTAGGCTAGAGTGAGTTGCTAGGGTTCCCTCTTCCTTCTTTTGCATGTATGAATTTGGCCAAGGCTAGCAGAGTCTTCTCTTTTTAACTTTTTATTTTGTATTGGGGTATAGCCAATTAACAAACAATGTTGTGATAGTGTCAGGTGAACAGCAAAGGGACTCAGCCATCCATATACATGGATCCATTCTTCCCCAACAGCAGAATCTTTTCTGGCCTTTTCTAACACCCTTAAGTTGGAAAGTAGATACTTGCCAGGTATAGGACTATACTTGCCATAGACAGAAATACCTGTCTTTGAACATAGCTGTCTCCTCTGTGGCTTCAGGTAGCCCAAACTAGAACCTTTCTTTGAAGCTTCTCAAGGAGAGTGCTGTGAGGTCATTATTAAACACTTTCCTGGTTAGACCATGTCTTTTTCCATTCTGTCCATTTTATAGAAGTTTGTGAGCGTCTGCCTTAGAAAAAAGATAAATGCACTCAACTTCAGTGTTTTGGCTACTTGCTATAGCAAGTGTGAATGAAATGGTTTCTGGATGGTATAAGAGCTTCATCTTTTTCTGTGTCCCTTACATAGATAACTGAATAGTTAATTTATACTCGGCTAAGAATCCATCCCTTATCTTCTTTTCTCTCTGGACTTCTGTTTCTGGGAAATTACGGTAAAGGCCTAAGGAGTTGCTTCAAGTTGACAGTGAGGTCCCAAACCTTGGATCATTCTGTGTAGATGCCACCAAAGGGAGCCAACTGTGAGAACAGGATGCCTCAAATTTGCATCAACCTAAGTCCAGCCTTGTCTGTCCTGTCTCTTCTTGTCACAAAACACAAATCACTCCACCTCCTCTGGTACAGAACAACTTGACCTCTACCACCCCCTGGTGGATCATCAGAGTATGCCAGGTGAGTCGATTTTGAAATCGCCACGTGGGCCCAAAAGACTTAGAGAATCAAAGACTGCCTCTCAGAAGCCTTCCACATTCTCATTCAATGTACTGATTATTTAGAGCTGAAACATAATTTGCCCCCAAATGGTGCTAGCACTTTTTGCCTTCGTATTCCAACTTGTTCTATTATTCAGACGTGGCATTCTTTATTGTAATTGCCTGGTTACTTGTCTGTTTCCCCAAATAGACTGTAAACAGTAGAAACCCGATAGCGCTAAGTGGTTTTCTTGAGGTCATGTAATCAGAAGAGAGTCCCCGTATCGAGATCAGGTTTCTCTATGCATGGTCCGCTGTGCAGCTCTGTTTTGTGTTCTGAAATAGTTCTTTCTCAGAAGGAGCGTTGAGAGAGTGGAGTACCCGGGCTCTGAAGACAGAAAATCTGCTCAGGTGAGCTCAGTCACTCACCAGGCCAAGGTCCCTGAACAAGAATGGTGGTGTCTTCAGATGATGGCTGAGGCCCCTGTCCAAATCTAAATGTCCTACTTGAAAGGACTCGTGAATTAACAGTTCAGACAGAGAAAGAGAGAGATTTATCCATTCATTCCACAAATATACATTTGTTTAACAAACATTTAATTCAGCATCTACTGCATGCCTGACTGGATGCCAGGTATGCAGGTAAACAAAAAACAATTTATGTCTTGATTTTAGTGGGTTCACCGGGCAACACCTCTTACTAACGATCATGGATAAACAGAGCAACGGATCTATCATCAGCACACTATCTTTTGAAGAATTCCCTCATGGTTGTGCACGTGTACGTGTCTATGTGTGTTGGGGTAGGTGGGAGAGGGAATGCTGGTGAAAACTGCCACATTCAGAATCACTGTCTCAAACTCCTGAAACCAACAAACCCAAATCAACAACAACAAGACAGATTGGGTGCATCCAGCACAGGTGTCCCCTCCCTGACAATGTGCTGTTTCCAAAATCAAGCCAGTTGTTGCTTCTGCCTAGATGCCAATAAGAGTGCCCCATTAGTGCCAATTTGTTTTTTGTAACACAGACACCTGTCACCAAAGAGCTTGACAAAATATAACCAACTTAGTCACTGTGGATGTAAACTGGGCTTGAGCTAATCAGCTCGAGGTAAACAGGAAGCCTTCAAATCCCACTGCAAACCCTCCCAGGGACCCAGCCCCTCTGCCTGTGGACAAACCTATGGTGCATTTCTGACTGATGGCAAGACACCAACTGGCAATTGATTTTTTTTTTCTCTAAATGCAAGTTATCAGCCTTTCCTTCCAGTCAGCTGCAGGCTCCCCCCTGGCAGTTCAAGACTCATAGGGATAATGGATTATCTTTTCTTTTAATAGCAAACCACCTTCCGCTGAGATGGAATGAAAGTTGCTGGAGAATGAGAACAGTTTTCACCAAGAAGTCCTTTAACACTCTTTAGGAAACACCTCTAGTTCAAGTATTTAAAAAAAAAAGAAAAAGGAAAAGCCCTCAAAAACTCACCAGGTTTCTGCTGTGTGACTAAACCAGCCACCAGGGTTGTGCTGGTTACATCTGAATTAGCCCTGCGTGACAATCACTTTCAAATTCTTTTCCACCTCATGCCAGCGGATCTGTTCCCTGGGTGTGCAATTGTATGGGGCAGATGCCTTCCAAGGAGTTCTCAGACCCAGATTAAGAACACATAATGCATGGACAG
Source organism: Ovis aries (assembly GCF_016772045.2). Lineage (NCBI taxonomy): Eukaryota > Metazoa > Chordata > Mammalia > Artiodactyla > Bovidae > Ovis > Ovis aries. Next base: position 70,115,749 of record NC_056055.1, read on the forward strand.
AGGAGCTTGTCGGGCTACTCTGTAGGATTGCAAAGAATTGGACACGAATGAGCACGCACACACCACACCAACGTATAATAAGCAAATGAACAAGGAAGACATTTTTCCAAAAACACAAGGCAGGAGACTCAGTATGTCCTGTCCTTTGATAGAGGACCGATCTAGCCCACTGCATTATGAGGAGCAGAAAAGTCTGGAATCCTAACCTACCACAGAAGGGGTTTCTTTTCTCCTCACCATGCTGTGCACTGAATGGCAGATTTCGTAACCTTCATTGTAAGGCACCTCTCATTATGAGAAACCAAGCACAGAGCCCGGCTTCTAACTGGAGTATTTATAATGAAAATGGATTATATGCATCCTGTTTGCTAAGCAATTATCCCAAGGCAGGGATTGAGTCCAGATTTTTTGCCTCGCTGCCTGAGTGGCAGGCCATGAATAGATAGACAGGTATTTGCATGCAGGGTCTCTGACCTGGAGAAAATGTCAGGAGATTGAGAGCCTACAGAGAGAGCTGTAGATGCATATTCTTTTGAAACGTGGCTGGGTTTTGCAGTCTATTCTTGGAAAAGGCAAAGAAAGGGGGAAAGAGTTTGAATTTGCTGTCGCTGTTTAAAGCTATCCTCCTGAGTCAAAGTGAGACCATTTTGCTTTGCCCACCTTAAGTTTTTCATTAACTGGGAGTGACTCTGGCCCTTACCTTCTCAAGGAGATGAAATTAGTTTTATAGAGTCGATGCCAAGTGGTACCTTCCCTGGATGTTTTATAAAACCCAGATCTGATCCTCTTAAGATAGGCACTTTTTTATGAGAGAAGGCATTTCTCAGATGCTCTGGATCTAAATCTTCTCTCCTCCTCTTTGACTTGCTCAGCTCCTGCCAGGTGCCGACCAACGTCCTCTTTCTGATGCTGGTGTACTGTTTCAGGGCTGTGCTTCCAGGCTGAAAGGAACCCTGCGCTAGCGCACACAGTACTCTGGGATCCTGAGCGAGGATCTGCCGACATCTGTCACCTCCAGTCTCCCTTCACCCACCCTCTTCCTCCTTTATGATGAACTTGCATGCTGAGATGCATATTGAGAGATGGCAGTAAAAAAAAAAAATATATATATATATATATATATATATATATGGACAAGGACCAGAGGGTGAAGTCTTAGAAGATAGAGGAGACTAACAGAGGCATGCATCCCTACAGTGGGGTAGGGCCGCTCAGCTCCTAACACCTGTTTCACAAGAAATTACAGTTGCCTGGGGAATGTGTGTACGTCTTTGGTGTATCTATACAGTGGAATACTACTCAGCAATATAAAGGACTAAACTACTGATAGACACAGTAACATTAAAGAATCGAATTCACTATTCTAAGCCAAGGAATTTAGACACAAAAAGCTCATACCAGAAAACTCTAGGGACCAAAATCTGGTCGAGTTTCCAGAACTAGGAATAGAGGGAGATGCGGACCTAACAGGTTGACACGCCTTCCCAGTTTGCTTGGGACTGTCCTACTTATATAGCCCAGAAAGCCTCTATCCCTGGTAGCCACTCAGTCCTAGGCAAATCAGAGCAGTTGGTCACTCTGGATCTTGACAAGAGCTAAAAGGGAAATTGCAGGGCAGTGTTGGGGCAGGGGGGGAGTTGGGAGGAGGAACTGCAGTTTTTAAAACTCCCATAACTATGCACTTACTGGTAAGTTTTACTCTGTGTAAATTATACCTTAATTAAAGGCTAGAAAAAGGTCTCCTTCTCTTCCCCTGTCCATTCTTTAGAGAGTGAGCTCTCTACATGCAAGGGTTTTGTGTCTCCCAGCATCTAGCGTTGCATCTGCTGTGGTGTAATTTGCTCACAGATTGTGTCCTGCTGTTTCTTAGACGCTACCTGTCATATCACCACCGATAGATTCTTTAAACAATCCAGAGTCTCTAAACATAGGATTTTCTCCATAGAAATACATAAAGTTTTCTCTATTTCCTTTGGGTTGTGATTTGATAGCCAGGCTCTTAATATGAGACAGATCTATTAAGCAGTGCTTTCTAAATACAATAAGCATAGCAAATTCCTGGAGTGCTTGTTAAAAATACATATGTAAGTTCCTGGAACTATATCTAGACCCACCAAATCTGAAGTTCCAGAAAAATAACCTAGAAATCTGTCTAGTTCACAAGGACTTATGATCAAGCATGGAAAGCCTAAAGACAGAAAACCTGGCGTTGGGAAGCCTCAGTACCAGGCTTCAGGTCTGGTCACATCCTCTTCCCTGGATCCCATGTCATCCCCCTGCCAGAGTCTGTTGATGAATCACTCACCCATTAATTCCATTTGACAAAGATTTATGGAGCACCTACTCTGTGCTAGGGCTGCAGTGGTAAAAATAAAGCAAACAAGTGAACACAATACATTCAACCACGGATGGATGATGTGAAGGAAATACAACAGGGTGACATGACGGTGCCTGGACCACGTGCTTCTTACATAGAGCAGTCAGGAAGGACGTGGTCTTCACTGATGCTGGCTCTGCCCTCAGGCAGATTTCTTGTGGGGAGCATAGTTAGAAAGCCAGTGATATATGTTCCAGCCCCAGTCTTGCCATCAGCAGCCGCCATGGACCAGCCTCAGCATCCTCATCTGTAAAACGAGGGCGTGGATCTAGATGTTGAACTCTATAGAGGCTTCTCAGCCTGACAGTCTACGTTTCTGGAGTTTATTGTTGTAATCAAATAAGGCGAATCTGATACATATTTAATGTTATGCATAATTGTTATTGTGCTGCATGATAATTAGCTATCAATGGTAAGCAGTTCGCAAAAATGACTGTAATTAGCATTTTCTTATACACAAGCCAACCCAAGTTTTTGGTTTCTCACTTCTTGCTTTGTGATTCTGTAATTAGCATCAGGGTCCTCTATTCTTCTCTACTATGTGTCATTCAGTGAGAACCCATGTCCTTCTCTCTCACACACCCACACAGTGATATTGACACTTTAAACTATCAGGCTGGTTTATTATGTCTTGAGTTGTTGTTCAGTCACTCAGTCATGTTCAACTCTTTGCGACCCCATGGAGTGCAGCACACCAGGCTTCCCTGTCCTTCACTATCTCCCAGAGTTTGTTCAAACTCATGTCCATTAGGTTGGTGATGCCATCCAACCATCTCATCCTCTGCCATCCTCTTCTCCTGCCCTCAATCTTTCCTAGCATCAGAATCTTTTCCAGTGAATTGGCTCTTTGCATCAGGTGGCCAAAGGATTGGAGCTTCAGCTTCAGCATCAGTCCTTCCAGTGAATATTCAGGGTTGATTTCCTTGCAGATCAAGGGACTCTCAAGAGTCTTCTTCAGCACCACAGTTAGAAAGTATCAATTCTTTGGTATTCAGCCTTCTTTAGGGTCCAACTCTCACATCCATACATGACTACTGGAAAAGCCATAACTTTGACTAGATGGATCTTTGTCAGCAAAGTGATGTCTCTGCTTTTTAATATGCTCTCTAAGTTCATCATAGCTTTTCTTCCAAGGAGCAAGTGTCTCTTAATTTCATGGCTGCAATCACCGTCCACAGTGATTTTGGAGTCAAGAAATAAAGTCTGTCACTGTTTCCGTTTTTTTCCCCATCTATTTGCCATGAAGTGATGGGACTGGATGCCATGATCTTAGTTTTTTGAATGTTGAGTTTTAAGCCAGCTTTTTCACTCTCTTTCACATTCATCAAGAAGCTCTTTAGTTTCTCTTTGCTTTCTGCCATTAGGGTGATATCATCTGCATATCCAGAGAAGGCAATGGCAACCCATTCCAGTACTCTTGCCTGGAAAATCCCATGGATGGAGGAGCTTGGTAGGCTGCAGTCCATGGGGTCTCAAAGAGTCGGACATGACTGAGCGACTTCACTTTCACTTTTCACTTTCATGCATTGCAGAAGGAAATGGCAACCCACTCCAGTGTTCTTGCCTGGAGAACCCCAGGGACAGCGGAGCCTGGTGGGCTGCTGTTTATGGGGTCGCACAGAGTCGGACACGACTGAAGTGACTTAGCAGCAGCATCTGCATTTCTGAGACTGTTGATGTTTCTCCCTGCAATCTTGATTCCAGCTTGTGCTTCATCCAGCCCAGCATTTTGCATGACGTACTCTATGTACTCTGCGTATAAGTTTGTCAGTCCTGAGACTGCTGTATTACTGCTTTTCTTTCCGTCATCAAGGAGCTATTCATATAACAGCTGCTCTTGGCTCCTTCATCTGCTGTGTTGGGTGGTAGAAGACCTAAGGACCAGAAGAAACCACAGAAGTTTAGACCATCGGAATTTCTTGGAAAGGATAGAAAGCGGGGAAGACACTGCATGACAATGACCCCAGATCCTCTGAGATTCTGGCAGAATCAGGGAAAGTGTGAGTTTGCTTGGGCTGCCAAAACAAAATATCACAGACTAGCTGGTTTAAACAACAGAAATGCATTTTCTCACGGTTCTGGAGGCTGGAAGTCAAAGGTCAAGGTGTCGGCAGGTCTGGTTTCTTCTGAGACCCCTCTTAGCTTACACATGGCACCCCCTTCTCTCTGTGTCCTCATGTGGTCTTTCCTCTGTGCGTGCTCATTTGTAGTGTTTCTCTCTTTGTGGAAATCCCTTGTCTTATAAGGACATCAGTCAGATTGACTGAGGGCCTATTCTAGAGACCTCATTTTAACTTAGTGTTTTATCGATAAATACCAACCCCCCCCCCAAACACTGGTACATTCTGAGGTACCTGGGATTAGGACATCAGTATACAAATTGGGAATTAGAGGTGGGAACACAATTCAGCAATAACTGAAGGGAAATTGTGAGGAAAAACTAACTTTCCAGATAACAAGAGTTAAAAAATAACAAGAACCAGGAATTCAGTCTTTCCTTCAGGTCTGGCAATTCCCAGAGCTTCTTTTGTAAGACTCCTCTACCACAAAAGCCATGCCCCCAGTTGATGACTAGAGCCTAATTCACCTTTCAGAAAATCTCCCTTTCCACAAGCAAGAATGAGAGTCTTAAATGACCTTAAAAATAATACAAGTGAGTCTATATAGAAAACAAACAGACTCACAGACACAGAAAACAAATTTATAGTCACCAAAGGGGAAAGGTTAGAGGGAGGGATAAATTAGTATAGGATTAATGGATACAGACTACTATACATAAAATAGATAAGTAGCAAGGCTTTACTGTACAGTGCTGGGAATATATTCAATATCTTATAATAATCTATAATAGAAAGTAATCTTAAAACGTACACATGTATGTATGTGTGTGTATTAGTCACTCCGTCGTGTCCGAGTCTTTGCAACCCCATGGACTGCAGCCCACCAGGCTCCTCTATCCATGGAATTCTCCAGGCAAGAATACTGGAGTGGGTTGCCGTGATCTTCTCCAACACATATATGTGTGTGTATACACACACACACACACACACACACATGCACATATATATGTATATATAACTGAATCATTTTGCTGTACACTTGAAACTAACACAATATTGTGAATCTTTTTAAAATACTTCAATTTTTAAAAGATTTTTTAAAAATCACAATTTAAAAATAGATGTAAATACTTGGGAAAGTGAGCCCTCGGGGTGAGCAGGAATCCCTGGCAGCATGTGAATGTCCTTCCCTGTTTTCATAAAGAGAAGGCAGAAAGCTAAGGGTGAACAAGGCTGACTCTGCCATTGGTTGCACCACCCCATCAATCTTTGGTGCCAGCCAGCTCATGGCTAGATAGACAGGATGGAAAGCAGTGGCCCCAGGAGGTCAAGGATCTCATGTTCCTCCTTTATGCTCTGCATTTGCATCTGGGCCCCTGCCTCCTTAAGGGCAACCTATGATGCTGAGTGTGAGATCTGAAAACAGAAACTCTGGAATGAGAGCTTCTAGCAAAGCCGTTAAAATAAAGCAGCAATGGAGGAAAGCCCCAGATCTCCCAAGACAGTTTTCAAAGGGTCACGAGCATCAACCTACACCCTTTACAGGTCGCATGAATCTGCTTCACTCTCCCTGACCCTTCGCACAACCTGATAGACACGAGGGCACTTTGTCATGAACAGAAACAGAAATATAAGCAAAGCCGTTTCAGAAACAGAATTGGGAAAGTATGCATATGTAATGCTAGGAAAGGATTTTACTTTAATTTGGTGTCTTAATATTATAAGCTTTTTTGCTCTTCTTTTCTTTAAATCCTTGATCTAAAAACAGGTGACCTGGGTTTCAGTTTTCCGGCTCTATCGCCATGTCAATGAACTGGTCATGTACCCGCTATGAGCGGGGTTTCTGATCCTTAGCTTAAAGGAATTGGAAAGCTTGCGCTCTGAGATCCCACTAGGATATTTTCTTCTGCAAATATATGTTGAAAAAACAAGAACTGATCCAAATAATTAACCGAGATAAGTTTAGTTACTGTTGTACATTTTTGGTCAGATATCTCAGTTAACTTATATGTACTGAAGTCTCATATTCTGATAAAACTTGTGATTACTCATCTATGAAATGGGGATATATTTGTCTCACTAGGTTTTCCACGGATGAAATTAAATAAAGGGTGTGAATGAGATGATGGCTGATGCACAGAAGAGGCTGAGTAAGTGTTAGTTCTTTTCTTGTTAACCCTTGGTGCCTGGTTTGGTTGATGTGCAGTAAACATTTTACGGTTTGTGAAAGCAGCCTGGAGATATCACTCTGGTAAGAACCTAATGCAAATAGAGACCAAAGGGACTAAGATGGGCCAATAAGGTAGTGATGAAGTTGTCTACACTTTCTGCCATGACGCAAGATATATATATGCTTAAGCACACTTACTCAGTAAACTCAAACTCCACCTGTCATTTAAAAAATATTTTTGGCAGGACCTGGTAAGCTACAGTGATGCAGATGGCCTGGGAAGGGTCAAGCTCTGGAAAAACAAGTCCAGGTGTTTATCAGTAATATTTGAAGTCCACCTGTGTTCAAAGGGACAGATACGAGGGTAAGATTAGCAGCAGCATAATCATTGAGTCCTTGAGAACTTTATTAGTTATTCATTTTATCATCACAACTCTTCCAAGTGGTATTGATATTCCCACTTTTTCTAATAAAGGACTTATTGCTATAAGAGTTCAAGTATCTTGTTCAAGGTCATAGAGTTAGTGAACAGAACAGTAGTTCCTGAATTTGAACATTCAACTCCTTTTGTCCAAAGTCCTTGTAAGCTCTAGTTCAGTGTTGAGCAGTCCAGGAGCAGGCAACCTTTTAGAAATAGACACTGGCATTTGGGATATTGGTCAGTTGGTACTGTGCGATCAAGGCACTAATCTAGGGTCAAGACCAGACTCCAGAGTTGGATGAGGATCAGGTAAAAAATAAGTGTGTCCCTGGACAAATTACTAGGGCAGGATCTCAGACACACATCCCCTGACAAAGGCAAGGTAGAGTTCCCCTCCACAACAGGGCATAGAAAGAATCTAGGGACAAGAAAGAACTTTATTGTGAGAGTTAAGATTTAAAAAAAAATCTGAAGCAAATAAGTGGCCTGAATGAGTCAATGCTCCAACGTATTGGGCAGAATCTCCTCATACACTGACAGCAATATCTCCTAAAACCTACATGGAGCTGAATTTATCAAAGGATGAGAAAAGTAGACAGAGGTGAAAGGTTCCTTACTAGGAAGAGAGAAACGTTCCAAAAGAATACAATTCTGGTTCACTGGAAGTTTGGGTGATCAGACCTGGTGTGTCTTCAAAGGATTTGAGAGATGAGCTTCGATGCCATCTGTTGTACCTTAATAATCCCAAGAAATAAGAGCTGTGTTCCCTTCTTTGCATTAAAGAGGGCTTTCCTAAGAGCTTCAGAGAATCTTCTGTTTCTTGGCATAACACATAACTTATACTGAACCTTCTTAATGCCCATCTCAACATGGTATCCTACAAAAACTGGCATTCAAATAAGTATTGAAGAGTAATTTAAATATTTCCTGAAATCCATCAAAAGCACCAAAGTATATGAAATCTTATGACATGAAAAGATCCTAAAGATCTTTACCTGTCTTTCTCCTCAAAGTCCTACTTGTAACTGTTGCAGCTTACCTCCTTCCAAATATTTTTTCTCCCTTCCTCCCAAGAAAATCCCCACCGATGGTGGATGGCAGAAAGGAGAAAGCTGTAAACAATATGCAGCATTTAATATTTTGTCCTCAACACAGAAGTTCCAAGTAAATTGTGAACAGAAAGCCAACCAGTGCTAGGAGAACCACTAGCTATTGTTTAATCACCTGGCTTTACTCTGTTCCATTTTGCCTTCAAAGTATCTCCCTCGATTTCCACCAAATAAATATACCCATTCATTTGATCAACTGAACATCTAGTAAAGTCTTGATTTTGCATGGTGCACAGTGAAGTGAGAGATATATGACAGAAGTCCTGCTCTCAAAGAACCTAGGATTAAATAGGAATGACAGAACATACCCCAAATCACTACAGGAAATTGTATTAAGTGACTGGCCCGAAAATGTGGATTAAGACTCAGGATCTTCTGGAGGATTAACTAAAACCAATCACACAGGATACTGACTTCTTACTCCTACTTCTGTTCTTAAGATATACATGGAGTCCTCTTGTTCTTTTTCTTTTCATATTTTCTAAACATATTTCTCCAGTGATATCATCTTAAAGGAAAATGAAATTAGATCAAAATGGACTTAAGTCCAGACCTGAGGGGAAAAAATGCACTAAAAGAGAAGACTAAGAACTATGTTTGTGAAAGAATGAACCATCTGACTGATAGCCTGGGGAAGATCTCTAAGAACCCTTAAGAATTTTATATTATCAGTCGATCTCTCTGATCTTGTCTCCATAATGACTAGCACCAAGATAATTTCTAGAAAATAATATGATCCTATCTTATTTAAAATGTCTTACTGGTTTTGAGATTTCCCCTTGTCCTCTGGTTATGTCTAGATGCCTTAACATGACTCAGAAGTTCATTTTCTAGTAGAAAAATTAACTTTAGTAGAAAAATGAACTTCCTGTCTCTCTAGCCACATATTGTGTCAATCATCATTTCCAGCATCTTCTCTGCTTCAGTGCTTCTTAATCATTTGTAGAAGTGGGTAACCTATATCCTGAGCTCACCCCATTCTTGTCTTTATTGCCTTGGGCTCTAATTACCTTTTCCCAAGTTATTCGCCTCCCAGACAATAAGCACCCTGCAAAAGTCAACTAGTTCTACCATATTCATCACTGATCCCTCAGAGCCTGTCTCAGTATCAGAAAGCAGTAAATATTTCATGAATGTTGCTTGAGTGCATAACTTAAAAACATAAGGGAATCGTGACTTGTCTTGAGTTGGGTTCCTTGGAAACATATTCTGAGGCAAAGATTTTCAAGCAGGAGGTTTGTTGGTAGTAGCTGTTGTAGGGCTTTCCAGTGGGAGACATCGAAATGTAATGTAATATGGATCCCATAAGAAGTTCTGAAGCTGAAACAATCCTTCAGCATTTTCCCTCCTAAAGGCAGAAGGACCAGATCTTTGTACCCAATTATCAAAAGCCAGCTGCCTCCAAGGAGGAAGTGTCACCTTGGGTGATTCACCCCCTTGGATAAGGGCAATTGCTACAAAAGGATTAAGTTGTGAGTCCTCAGCATCTAGCTCTCCAAGTAGCTGGTCTTGGATAGGAATTTAAACCATGAGCTGCAGTGTCTGCTGCATTTCCCTCTCACCTGCAGCACAAGGCATGCATGCTTCAACTCCCTAAACTCTGAACGTGTCCCTCTACCCTGAAACCCATCTGATTACAACCTCCACTGCTCAACTGCTGGTGGAGTGAGCACCAGTACCACTGCCAGTCACATTCATTTATCCATTCAGTGAGTGTTTGTAGAGTGTCTACTACATGCCAGGGATTATTCAACATATAGAGCATTCATCCGTACATAAAACAGACAAAAGGACCCTATTTTCTTTGGACTTTCATTTTAGAGAGAGATAATTAGAAAAGTAAAAAGCGGAGCAGAGTGTCATAAATACTATGGAAATGGAAAATAGGGAGTGCCAAAATTTGGGGGAGGATGAGTATTTTAACAGTAAATAGAGTAGTCAGGTAAGGTCTCACTAAGAAGGTGATGAGTGAGCAAAGTCATTTAGATATTGGAGGAAAAGCTATGCAGGCAGAGAGGGTAACGAGCGCAAAAGCCCTGGAGTGAGAGCAAGCCTGAATGTGAGAAAATAACCAGAAAGCTAATGTTCCTAGGAAAGAGTAGAGAGTTAGATCCCGGTGGGAAATGAGGTCAGAGAGAAATGGGGGGAGGGGCAGGTCATAGGTCATTGTAATGACTTTGTCCTATACTGTCCATGAGTTGTGAGGCCATGAAAATTTTGAGTGTAAGGATAAGAAGATAGGACTTACATTTTAAAGGATCTGAGTGAACTCTGGGAGATGGTGATGGACAGGGAGGCCTGGCGTGCTGCAATTCATGGGGTCGCAAAGAGTCGGACACGACTGAGCTACTGAACTGAACTGAACTGTGATTGTTGTTGGAAATAAGTATTAATATACGGGGAAAGGGAAGATACAGGACGCCAGTTAAGAAGCTATCAACATATTCCAAATGCCAAATAGCGGGGACTTGGGCCAAGGCAATAGAAATAGAGATGTTGAGAAGTGGTTAGATTCTGGAAATATGTTGAAAGGAGAGCTGGATGGGATACAGGTTATGAGAAGAATCAAGGATTTGAGTCTTAACAACTAAAAGAATAGGGTCTCCATTTACTGAGATGAGCAAAAGAATCTCAGTGAGGGCAACAACTTTGGGGGGGAGATGTTTAAGTTCATTGTTGGCCATGTTAAGTTTAGAGATGCCTGTTGGACATCCAGATGGAGATGTTGAATATATGTGATATGCTGGGAAAAAGTCCCAGACTAGAAATAAGAATGATGAGAGCCATCAGCACACAGGTGATCTTTAAAACCCTGGGACTAGATGCAATCACCAAAAGAATGAGTGTAGGAGAATAGGAGGTTTTTAAAGACGGAGCCCTGGGGCATCACACACATGGCATTGTGATGCATAGCTTCCTGCCTCTTTCTCACTGTGTACCATGAGAACCTGCATTTGGATAGAAATGCATCTTCCGCCATATCCAGCATGGCTAAAAGAACTTGGGCTTGAGAATGGGATGTACCAATGTTGGAATACAGTCTCTGATACTCACTATGGTAATTGAGTTATCGGTTCTAATTCTTCACTTGCCTGTATTAGTATTATAAATCCACCCCTTTACCATGGCCCTGTGGTGAGATATATGTCCTCTACCCTCTTGGGCTTGGCCTTGTGCCTTGCTTTTACCAGTGAGTTTTAGTGGTTGTGATATATGCAGAGGCTTGAATTGTGCTTGGGTAGTTGGAATTGCTCTGCCATTGGCATGAGAAGAAATACTTTGGGTACCATGAACCTCCTGGAGAAGGGCATGGCAACCCACTCCATATTCTTGCTTGGAGAATCCCATAGACAGAGGAGCCTGGTGGGTTATAGTCCATAGGGTTGCACAGTCTGACACAACTAAAGCAATTTAGCATGCATGCACCATGAACCTCAAGCCTGGGAGTCAGAGTAAGATGCCTCCTCATAGGCAAGTGAGAGATATGCTTACTGTTGTAAGCCACTGTGATTTTATACTTGCTTGTTATGCAGAAATAACTGACTGATACAATCCTGACCTGTCAATCGTGTAGTTTTATAGTCATATTTTCTTTGCCCATAGAGGATTGAATATGTCCCCTCCTACTGAGTTGTACTGAAATTGAAGTGAAATAATGTACAGTCCTGACACAGGGCCCCAAGGATATTGATTAACTTATCCTTGGTCCCCTCCAGAGTTGATGGTCAACTTTTCCTTGCTAGCATCAGTTCTAAGAGTAGTAAGATTTTTGTCAAAAAAGTCACCTCTGCCAAATGAAGGGGGTGGGTATCCAAGTTGATTTGTCAGTTGCCTTCATCATTTAGAATTGTAACACAAGCTACAGTAATATAATTTCTTAGGTTCCCTGATAAACAACTAGAGCCATAAACGCCAGCAAATCTAGTTCCATTGTTTCTTCATGGGACCCCCTATCTTTAGAAATGCCAGTATAAGCCTGTTTCAGCAGTGCACTTAGCACACCCCATGCCCCTTGAGAAATAGCTGGCTTTTGTTTATGATGAACCAGAATGCACGCACACGTGCACACACTGTGCAGTGCACACTGCCCTTCATCAGCTCAGGCTTTTGTTCACCAAAATAATGGAAAGTAGTGGCATAAAGCCATTCTCTGAGAAATAATTCATTACAAACAAAATCATCCAAATGCCAGGTCTTCTGCCCGCAATGACCTTCAACAAGTGAGCCCCCAAAGACTCACCTGCAGCATTCAGGGAGGCAGGAACACAACATCACCTCCAACAATGCTTACTGCCTCTCTGGCTGTCACTCGCCTTGGCTAATCCTTTTTACGCCTTTACTTTCTGAGGCTGACCTTTAATACTTGTAATCAAAATGTAAACAGTTCAACAGCTCAAGTAGCTTTCTTTGAGGCTATGGTGATGAGCTGGGTAATACTTCACCAAACATCCCCACCTTTTCAGGTAAAGCTCGAAGAGAAAGTTGGACCAAGGCCTTTGTATATATCTGGACATCTAGTCTATGGAAAAATTAATCAACTATCTGGGAAAAAAGAGCTTCTTGCAGGTATGATTTCCAGTTTGTGGAAAGAGGACATATGATGAATATCCATTTCTTTTTCTTAAACCCACATAGCATGGCAAGAAGTTGAGTGTAGTCATTATTGGAATTCATCTCAGAATTAGGCTGAGGTCTTAAGGACTCACAAAAGACCAAGATATAAGAATCAGTCCATGCTGGGTACCACCTGAATGCCTCCTTTCCCAGCCTACATCCTGCTGAAACTCTTGATCTCAGCTGCCACACATATGTGATGAGTTAGAGGCTTTGCCAAGGGCTGGAACCCCAGTGCCTGGGTTCTAGCCTTTCACGGTACATATGGCTGTCTCCTCAGAGGCCTTGTAGCTTGCTCTGGGACTGACCACAAAGAGGACGTGAGTCCTGGATTCCTCCCATGTAACTCTTACTGCTCCTTCTGACTCAGTCTGACCTCTGACCTCAGCAAAGTTGACCTTTCTCCTTCCAATTATCCTCAAAGACTGCCTCTCTCCTCTAGCTGCTCTAAGAGCATTTAGAATCACCCCAACACGTTTTACTTAAATAAATAAATAGATGACAGAAAAGGACAAAGTCCTGCAAGAGTCCTTTACTCTTGGTAGAAAATTCCATATGCAGATTGGATTGAGAATGGGGGAAGAAGAATAGAAATCAACATCTCAGAATATCACCCTACCCAGGTTGATTGTTTTATTTTATCTAGAACATTTGATTCCTTAAAGGAAAAACGAGAGTGGGTGGCTAAGCTGTGGACATATGGAAGTGGAGAAGAAAAACTGGATATAGAACCTGCCTCCTAAATGCAATGTTAGAAATTGTCTTAGCCTGGGTTTTCCAGAAAGCAGAGCCCGAGCAAAGGCTTGTGCAGACAACCACTAAGAAGGGCACTCCAGGGAAGCTTGAGCGAGGGGCAAGGAGAGGGCGAAGGGCGGCAAGAGGGCCAGTTGAGCCACGTTGAGCTGCCCACCTGAATGGACTCGGTCTCACCAGGCCATCCCTGAAGAGGCTAGATGAACTCGGTCTCAGCATCTTCCATCTTGGAGGGGAGAGAAGAGAAAAAGCATTCACCACTTCCCATTGGCCAAAACTCACCCCACGGGGTGTAAGTCCTCCACAGTTCCAGCTGTGCACACCTGAAGCCAAGCACAAGACTGCAGGGTCCACATCTGGACTTTCGTGGAGAAACCCTGGTGCTGGAGCCAAGAGGCTCTCAGGTGACCCCTTTGTGGAGTTAGTTGGAACCCACAGAGCTGGTCACCTCAGAGATATCTGGAACCTGAAACAGTTGAGGCCAAGACCACCTGAGGGATTGCTGAAGATGTACAGCATAGTAATGTGTGAGGGTATGCCACAAGGAACTGAGTTTTAACATATGAAGATAGCTTTATAACATATATACATGTATTTTTATATATTATAAGCACATACAGTATATAATATTCATAAATGACATATAAATAATGTCTGACTATATAAAATGACATATTTAGAATGAACCCCAAAATATAATAAATATAGTATATAATGGGCTTCCCAGTCAGCTCAGTGGTAAAGAATCCACCTGCAAAGGAGAAGCAGATTCGATTCTTAGGTTGGGAAGATCCCCTGGAAAAGGAAATGGCAACCCACTCCAGTATTCTTGCCTGGAAAATACCATGGACAGAGGAGCCATATACTACTTTCTAAATCTGAACTAACATTGTCTTTATCAAAGTTGCCATTTATTTATTCATTCACTTGGTTTTTTTTTTTAATTGGAGTATAGTTGATGTATAATGTGTTCGTTTCAGGTTTACGAAAAAGTGATTCAGTCACATATGTATGTGTCCAACATGTATATTTTCTTTTTCAAATTATTTTCCATGATAGGTTATTATCAGATATTGACTATAGATCCATGTGCTATTACAGTAGGACTTTGTTGTTTACTTTATGTTTAGTAGTTTGTATCTGCTAATCCCAAACTCCTAATCAATCCCCTCTCTTTCCCCTTTGGTAACCACAGATTTATTTTCTATGTCTGTTAGCCTGCTTCTGCTTTGTAAATAATTCATTTGTATCATCTTTTTAGATGAGACTTGTAGGTGATATTGCATGATATTTGTCTTTCTGTAACTGAATGACTTCATTTTAGTATGATAATCTCTAGGTTCATCATTCATTCATTTGTATTTGTTGGAAGTCCCTTTTCAAGGATGATGCCATCAGAAAAAATATTTGTGAAACTTCCAAAATTACCTTAAAGATCAGCATTGAATTCTTTTAGTATTTTTAACCATTTAAACTCTTTCTTTTTGTAGTTCCATTTACTTCTTGTGAATTGCCAGAAGCAAAAATATTCAGATCAAGAAATGATGGGAAGACAATAGGAATTGTAAAGATATTAGTCAAAACGGAGATGCCATACCAAAAAAAAAAAAAAAGATGGGTTCCTTGTAGGATTTGGAAATAAGACTCGTATAGAAAATGCAAAAATTATTAAATGGAGTATATGCATTTTCTCTATTTTGTGTTTTGGTTGTCCTGGGTGTTCGTTGCTCTGCATGGGTTTCCTCTAGTTACTGCGCCCAGGCTCGACTCTGTGACGCAGCATGGGCTTCTCGCTGTGGCGACTTCCCTTGCTGCAGAGTCTGGGCTCCAGGCCCGAGGGCTTCAGTAGTTGCAGCACACAGGCTCAGCTGTTGCCGTGTGTGGGCTTAATTGCTCCTCAGCATGTGCGATCCTCCCAGACCAGGGATCAAACCCATGTCCTCTGCATTGACAGGCGGACTCTTAACCACTGAACCACCCTTTTTTTGTGCATTTTAGAAAGTAGCACTTACTTATATTTTCTAAGACTCACCTCTTCTTAATGTGAGAAGCACTACTTTGGAGGAGAGAGCGAGATAAGTGCTAAGTTTCTTTCTTTATTATCTTCCCTCTTATTCTAGGACATATCAGGAAGCTATGACAATCCTAAAAATGCTGACATTTTTCTCACTTAAGAATGATGATAGAAATAAAAGAAACTTCTTCTTTTTCAGAAAGTATACAAGCAACTTTATAGTCTCCTTCTAAAATGGAAAATAGCTTGAATTGGAGACTCCAGATGACAGTTTATTATCTTTGCCAAAAAAATTTTTTACAGAGATAATTCACCAAAAACCTCCAAAATGTTCTAAAATTTGAAGTGAAGTATAATAACAACTTTAAAAATTATATCCAGTATATTTTATGCTAACCAGTCATTCTGTTGGTCTTTTCCACAGTATCAGTATGTACTTTAAACAGTGTATTTGAGAATCTTGAAAATTATGTGATCTTATTCTACAACGGAGGAAATGAGGGCCCAGTGAGAAGATAAATCTTAGCTAAAGTCCCTCCATTAATTAGTGACCATGGGTGGTCCACAGAGCAAGGGTTCAACTCCTGCTCCAGGGGTTTCCTCATATACAATCCCTCACAGAGGGGAACATCAAAATAACTTAAATATATTTTACCTATTTACATACAAATCCAGCTCAGTTTCATGGAACAATTTAGCTCTTTCTGAAGTTTGCTTACACCTGTTATCTCATGGCTCAGGCAAACAAACAAACAAAGAGTCCATTTAACCAGTCTCTTAAGGTAATAACTTACTGATCATAAATTTTCACTCAGCATACCATTGCGGACCTCCCCTCCAACCCTTACACTACCCACCACTCCAATAGATTCCCAAAATAGAGTATTCAAATCAGAAATATTACACCAAATACGTTTTTCACCATCTTATTACATATATGGATATATTAATATTTTATATTAAAAATAGAACATGCTCTTTTGAACCTTTGTTCACCCACTTATTCAACAACTAACAAGACTGTACTTAATGCTTCATGCTCCATTGTAATCACAATATCATAAGCATCTCTCCAAGTGAAGAATATAGTTCTGCAATATTTCACCTGGTTGCATGATATTGCATGATTTCATTTTAACAAAGTACTATTATTGAAGCTGATAATGATGCTGATAATCCACCATTCCATGTCTTCCTGAAGACGAAGGCATCTCTGAGAATTCTTGTCTTCTAGGTCAAAATGCTCTAACCCTCTTTGTTTTATATCCTGTATCCTTATATCCTTTAGCTTTCTTTGACCAAGTCATGAAGCAGGGTATGAAACAGCAATGAGGCCTCACCTTTTTCTAAGTGAGGAAACAGAAGCATTCATTATCTCTTCAGATGATGCCTCAACCAGAAGTCATCAAGCCCCTTTGTCGGTTCAAGTCCTGTGATAGAGTGAGCAGTAGAGAGATGAATGAGGCACAGATGCTTTACTACAGGGCATCACAATTGGAAGACCGCCTTTGCTGAATTAAGACAATTCTCCAGCTGAACCAGAGCAAAGGTTAAGCTAACTTTACCAATGCCTAGTCCAGAATGTAACTCTAAGTTGTGTGTTTTACTCCTGTACAGATCTCCTGTTCAGTTTTAGGATTTGTATTAGTGATTCACTGCTGCATAACAGATTACCCTAAAACTTAGCAGCTTAAAGCATCAAAGAGTTAACATCTCATAGTTTCTTGAGTGTCAGGTATGTAGGAAAAACTTGGCTGACAATTCAGGCTGAGTCTCTACAGTTGGGGCTGCATCATACAAAGGATTGCTGGGGTTGGGAATCCCAGTTCCAGGAGGGCTCACTCATGACTGTGGGCAAGGTGTCCCATTTTCTTGCCAACTGTTGAAAGGAGGCCTCCATGGCTTGCCACAAGGACCTCTGCACAGGGCTCTGAGCTGGCAGCACTGCATGTTACCTGTTCTCTGCCATCCAAAGGACAAGCTCCTACTTTGGGAAAATGAATGGAAGTAAACCAGCAGTGCTGAGAGCGCTGAGTGGTCCTTCAGTGGTGTAACCCTGGGGAGTGAGACTGTCTCCTGTGGAGGAGCACTATGAGGGGCTAGCCACGTGGTACCTGAGAATTGAGGCAGAGAACAGAGATCAGCGATGGCCAGGGGCTGGCTCTAACAGAGTTTGAAGCTCTGGATCCAGTCATGCCTGAAGACCAGCATGTTATCAGTATGAATGAGATGGCTGAGTGTCTAATCAGTTTGAGTTAGTTTTCTTTCTTGTTTTTTCTTTATGTGAACTCAGGTCCACAAAATTGGATTAAGCATGGTCATTGGTTCACGACAACTGTTAGTTCAAGCGTAATCCTCTTTCAATTATCTTAATAGTATAATGAATACTCACAATTCTTCACCCCAAGTGAGAATTACAATGTAATGTCAGTGTTGCGCGTTGAATTGTGTCCTCCCACAACTCATATGTCGAAGTCCTGACCCTCAGTTCCTCAGCCTGTGATTTTATTTGTAAATAGGATCATTCTAGATATAATTCGTTAAGATGAGGTCATTAGGGTGGGCTCTAATCCAAAATGACTAAGGTCCATTTAAAAAGGGGAAATCTGGACCCAGAGTCAGAGTTACATAGAGGGAAGACACCCATCTAGCAGAGAAGGGAAGAGGGCTGGGCAGAGCTTTTCTCACAGTGCTTACAAGCACCAACATTGATTTTGGATTTCCTGCCTCTAGAACTGAGAGACAATAGATTTCTGTTTCTTAAGCCTCCTCATTTGTGGTACTTGATGAAGCAGCTGTGGCAAACTGATACAGTCGATCACCTGTATTTACCGATCTGCTGCCCTCTAGTCTGTCGTCCTGCCTTCCCTTTGGAATTAACATCTTCTGAACTCTGTGTGTATATATAACTGAGCCACTGAACTAGAGGCAGCAGCTACCTGCCCCCACAATTCACATTATGCAAGAAAAATAAGCATTTATATATTTAAGTCACTCTTACGGTTTCTGTTACTGTGGTCAAAATCATTACTGATATATAGAGAGATGAGCTGGATTTTCCAGTGAAGTGCATGTAAAAGGATCTGAGGATTGCATTTTGGAGCTCCACTTGTAGAGGAGAAAAGATTTATATATTCAAATCATTAAATACAGAGTGCAGTGTCTCAACTACTTATACATAGGTAAACTGAGGCTCTGGGGAAGGAAATGGCAACCCACTCCAGTATTCTTACCAGGAGAATCCCACAGACAGAGGAGTCTGGCAGGCTATAGTCCATAGGGTCACAAAGAGGTGGGCACAACTGAAGCGACTTAGCACAGACTGAGGCTCAATGAAGGGAAGTGATGTGTCCATGGTTCTATATCTGAGAGAGACTAGCCTTGGGGAAAGAACTAATATGCGCACACATTTTTTTTTTTTTTTCGGATTGAAACTGGTAAATACAGACTTCTACCAAACAGGTAAATACAGGCTTCTCCCAATTCCCAGCTCTATAACTTAGATGGTGTTATTCCCCCCTTGGCTTTCAATTCACCAGACTTAGTTTTATCTCAATCTGCCTTCCACTTAGCCAAGAGCATCTCCCACAACCGCAAGTTATATATCACTTTCATTTCTCTTTTCTGTCATGAAGTGATTCTGCCGTTCTTGGATGAGAACCCTGTGAAACAGCTGTTTCCATTAAGTGCTTCTCAGGTATTTGGAGAAAATTCTAACTGCTGATGATGGCTAGATGCTAAGTATGTGCTCAGACTCCCTGTTCTATTCTTTTCTTTTCCTTTTGTATTACAAATAGCCATCATCCCACAGGCAAGCTTACACTATTCTGGAGAGTGTGTTCATGGAAAATAATCTGCTGAGAAAGATGACCAAGAAATGGCACTTGGCAAAAAAAAAAAAAAAAAAAAGATCTAATCACTAAAAGGATATATCTGGAATGCTCAGCTTTGTTAATGAGAGAAAAAGCACCATGCCTTTCTACACAGACCGTATATATATGTTTTTTCTAATTAAGTTCCCATTCAGTGGCCTCAACAAAGCTGCATTCTGTTGTCTCTTAACTTGGTCCCCAAAGTGCTGGCGAAAACTTTATGCTACTTAATTGCCACAGCAAAAGTGATAGAAATCATTAATAGCTCTGATAATGCAGGCATTAAGATTTGGATTACTGCTTTGGGATATTTTTTCTAATGAAACAATTGTTTACTAAACTGCAACTATTCAGTACATCACAAAGAACAAATTTCTACATGTGGACACTTGTTGGTGCCTACACTGGGAGAGGAATTGGCAACAAGTTATGCCTCAAAAGTCTACACTATGAATTAGGGTCAATATATGCAAATATACCTTTAAGAGGGAATGGTTCCAAGCCAGTATGACTAAACAATTAGGAGGATAAAGATTTTATCAAATCCTTAGAAATGATGTCTATCAAGAGAGAGGATGAACTGAAATGGAAGCATAGACCCAAAGAATAACACTGACAAGTATAGAATTGTCTAACCAGATCTGACCAGGAGGAGGAGTCTTATCCAGTGGGCCTTCCATATTAGGATTTCACTAGCAAATGCATGAAAAGAGGTGAAGACATCAAGATAATTTACCCTGTGCCATTTATGTTCACTGCCTTCTTTTTCTGATTTGATCCTCAGCAGCCAATTTCTTTTTCTTTCAATTGAAATATAGTTGGCTTACAATGTTGTGTTAATTTCTACCGCATAGCGAAGTGATTGAGTTATATAAATACATACATTCTGTTTTTTAATCCTTTTCATTATGGTTTATCACCAGATATTGAATCTAGTTCCCTGTGCTATACAGTTGTACCTTGCTGTTTATCCATTCTATACATACTAGTTTGCATCTGCTAATTCCAAACTCCCACTCCATCCCTCTCCCTCCTCCCTCCCCCTTGGCAGCCACACATTTGTTCTTTATGTCTGTGAGCCCTCAAACGCCAACTTCGTGATAATATGGCTGCCCATGGATATCTTGAAACATGAGGAAGATGTGCCAATGTAAATACTATAGTCCACAAGACAGGAATATTTCCAAATATAAGTTAATAAAGAAGGATTCTAATTTTCTGAGTTAGTATATCAGCATCTGTCAGCATGGTGAGGGCGAGTCTTGCTCCTGAAAATACACCTACTTTCAGTGGAAGAAAACCCAGTTGATAGACATGAGAGGCTGAAGACTGGGGCAAACTCAGCATGGTGACATCATCATGGAAGGCATCTTCAGGTGGCTATCCCCACCCCTTGTTAGTTGTCTTTTAGGTCTATCTTCAACAGAATTGGATGAGGGTGAACCAAGTTCATGGAGGTGAATCCTGGGGCTCCTATTTTCTCATGCTCAAGTCTTGCAGGACTCACATTCCTATATCAGAATAACACATTTACAGACATTAGAATCAGCCTAGAGCTTGAAATGAACATCTATTTCATCCTCTTATTTCAGTTAAGCAATCAATAGGTTTTCACCCAATACCCACCAAAAAGGAAGAATTCCCTGAAGAAAGATGTCATTTTTTTTTCATTTCAGTTCCAAGTGGCCATATCAGAAAAGTTCTATGAAAGTACAAAAGACAGCAGCTTGAGGGTCTTCTGCTGAAGCCAACTGCTCTACCTTTAATTTATCAAAAGCAGTACAGGACTGGTCAGCATTTGAAAATGGGTTCCTCAGTGCTGTGTGCACTGAGGGATGAGAAAAGGCCATGAAAGGTGGCACAGAGATAGCACTGTAGTGTAGGAGTTTAAGTGCCTGATCTTGAGTAGGGCATGACTCCATTAAGGCTGACTTCCATCCTCTCTCTTCACATTACTCCTCTCCTTTGTCAAAAACCTGAGAGGCTGAAGACAGTGGCAAACTCAACATGGTAGGAGAGCACAAAACTATGTGAGATTAAAAGTCCCCTCTGGGGCTAGCAAGGGAGGAAAATACTGCCTAGAGAGAGCATTTGACTTTGGACCCTTTTGCAACATAACTCCTCAAATTCCCCAGGATGTTTGCGAGTCCTGAGATGGTTGAGCATCTGACTGGACCAGACCTCTCTAATTCGTATCCCAGCCATTCCTCAATGCCAAAGTAAAATTTCCACTTACATCTGTGGGAAGGAAGGCATTGGCTAATTTGTGTCATTTGCAGATGGTACACACTGTCACCTGATATTTGCCTTAAATTGAGAAAATCTCACCTCTAGCTAAAGATGTCTTCAGTGTTGTCATTCTCAGATGTTGCTATTTATGCTCGTCACTCACTAAGGATGCAGAGACTTCAAGTGACTGCATGATCACTAAACAGCACCGATCTATGGATGCCAGTGGCAGCTGGGTAAAGACCAGAGGCAACAGCAGAAGTGCTGTGAAAGGGAAAGCAAACTGAGACAAACAGTGAATGTGGGAGGTTAGGATGGACCAAGAAGCTTCAACAGGGAATCTTCAGAAGAGAAACCTCAGGACAGAACCTATGAAGTTATGCCTGCAGGGTTCACCAGCAAAGTTAATAGCAACATTTTCTGTTGCAATCATATTGCAAGATATACACCAGCACCAAACAGCAGATCCAACATCTGAGAAGCCTTGTGGGCAGAGAAATACCTACCATTTACTAACTTTTCCTGCTCTACCTGAGCAAATGAAAAATTAAGCCAAGTCCAAGAATCAGTCTTTCAGCAAAGCTATACATTAGGAATTCATTTCCTTCTCAGCACTTAGAAAATAAAAGAAGGCATTGAACAGGAGGCCTCGCATTTAGACACCCATGACCCTGAGATACATTGGACTTGACTGAGACAAATTCTGCCCTGAACTGCAGAAGAACATCACGTGTATAGATACACAAACATACGTGCATGTATATGAAGAGGATAACATGTGCTTAAAGAAAAAACTATTCCCCTGCGTGGAGAGAAATAATTTCTCAACATGAAAGCAAACACCATGATGGTGAGGGTCCCTTGCAGACACGAAGCTGCTACACTTATTCTTATAAGGATCAGACAATAAGTACAACTACCTACCATATTTTTAATAAAAAATGATTAAGATGACTGGAGGTTGGAGTTTTCTGGGATGATGCAAGCACACATTCAGTGGGCCATCTGGTCAGTGGTTGCTTTCTGGTCCAAGCTGACTGCACCTAGGCTGATGGCAAGGCCTTTTACAGATTTTTCTACTGTTTATGTTACATTGAATAAGGGCCCATAATGACAAGAGCATAGGAATAATATGGAATGGGATAGAATGATAGCCTTACAGATTGAAGTGGGGTGGCTTTCATTTCGGAAGGGGCAAAAACTACCCATCAGAGTCAAAGTGGATGTGGCAGATGGAAGAAAAGGGAATAGGTTCCTTGCCTGCAGGGGTCCGATGAATGGACAGAGCTGCCTTGCCGACAAACTGAATGACCCCAGATAACTTGGCCGGCCTCTGTCAGAATAATCACTAAGAGTGAGTGAAAAAAAAAATAGTACAGATTTTAATTTAGGGGGAAATTTTATGTCTAATGAATCTGAAAAAATAAGTGATTAGGGTGTGAATATTAGCCCTTTTGTATGCATTACTTTAAAAATATACAATGAAGCGTTATCAGTGCTTCCTATGCAGACATTTTAAGGGAAAAAACTGTTTTCTTCTGTCATTCTGAACTTCAGGAAGGAAAGTCCCACTCTGGAAACTTCAGTTTGGCGGGGCGGGGTGGGAGGGGTTGTTTATTTTTAATTTTAATTTGTTAATCGGCATATAGTTGATTTACAATATCATGTTAGTTTCAGGTGTATATCACAGTGATTCAGACATACTGCACAGGAGTATGAATATGAAAAAATATGTATGTATGTATTCAAGCTCAAGCGTGCATCCTCAGTCATGCCTGGCTCTTTTTCAACCCGATGGACTGTAGCCCAGCAGGCTCCTCTGTTCGTGGGATTTCCCAGGCAAGAATACTAGAGTAGTTTGCCATTTCCTCCTCCAGTGGATCTTCCCAACCTAGGGATCAAAGCCATGTCTCCATGTCTCCTGCATTGCAGGAAGAGGTCCGTGTTGGATATCTGTTTTATGTATAGTAAAATAGTAGTGTGTGTCTGTTAATCTCAATGTTCTAATTTATCCCTCCCCCTATATGGGCTTTTCTGGTAGCTCAGTGGTAAAGAATCTGCCTGCAATGCAGGAGACGAAGGTTAAGATCCCCTGGAGGAGGAAGTGGCAACCCACTCCAGTAATCTTGTTCAGAATATCCCATGGGGGTCACAAAAGAATTGGACATGTCTGAGCTACTAAACAACAACGACAACTATTTTAATGTGGCCATGGCAATGCATGGGCTTGCTGTTTATAAAGTACATATTTGGATTTTGCCTATCTCTAATTACATGATATGAACTATTATGACCCTTATTTAAATTTGTTTCTAACTTAACAAATGACAGCTCTGGAACTTAGTACTCTCAAAGGTCTATCATAAATATCTCCTGCATTGACTATACTCTTTTTGCCTTGATGAGAACTCCGTATTTTGGATGGCTGTCTCTAAGTGTGATCCTCAGCTAGGGAAAAAAAGATGTATGAACGTAAAGACACTTTCAGAAGTTTCCTTCTGGGAGCTGCTGCTGCTGCTGCTAAGTGGCTTCAGTCGTGTCCGACTCTGTGCGACCCCATAGATGGCAACCTACCAGGCTCCCCTGTCCCTGGGATTCTCCAGGCAAGAACACTGGAGTGGGTTCCCATTGCCTTCTCCAATGCATGAAAGTGAAAAGTGAAAGGGAAGCTGCTCAGTTGTGTTCTACTCTTAGCGACCCCATGAACTGAAGCCCACCAGGCTCTTCCGTCCATGGGATTTTCCAGGCAAGAGTACTGGAGTGGGTTGCCATTGCCTTCTCCGCTTTCTGGGAGGGATGCATTCTATTCTTCAAAGATACCTAGTATTTTATAATTTGAAATACTGTAAATTACCTAATCCAACTTCTTTCTACAGATGAAGAAGCCCAGTTAGTTCAGTTCAGTTGCTCAGTCATGTCCGACTCTCTGTGACCCCATGAATCGCAGCACGCCAGGCCTCCCTGTCCATCACCAACCCCCAGAGTTCACCCAAACTTATGTCCATCGAGTCAGTGATGCCATCCAGCCATCTCATCCTCTGTCATCCCCTTCTCCTCCTGCCCCCAATCTCTCCCAGCATCAGGGTCTTTCCCAATGAGTCAACTCTTCGCATGAGGTGGCCAAATTATTGGAGTTTCAGCTTTAGCATCAGTCCTTCCAAAGAACACCCAGGACTGACTCCTTTAGAATGGACTGGTTGTATCTTCTTGCAGTCCAAGGGACTCTCAAGAGTCTTCTCCAACACCACAGTTCAAAAGCATCAATTGTTTGGCCCTCAGCTTTCTTCGTAGTCCAAATTTCACAACCATACATACCACTGGAAAAACCATAGCCTTGACTAGATGGACCTTTGTTGGTAAAGTAATGTCTCTGCTTTTGAATATGCTATCTAGGTTAGTCATAACTTTCCTTCCAAGGAGTATGCGTCTTTTAATTTCATGGCTGCAGTCACCATCTGAAGTGATTTTGAAGCCCCAAAAAATAAAGTCTGACACTGTTTCCACTGTTTCCCCATCTGTTTCCCATGAAGTGATGGGACCAGATGCCATGATCTTAGTTTTCTGAATGTTGAGCTTTAAGCCAACTTTTTCACTCTCCTCTTTTACTTTCATCAAGAGGCTCTTTAGTTCCTCTTCACTTTCTGCCATAAGGGTGGTGTCATCTGCATATCTGAGGTTATTGATATTTCTCCTGGCAATCTTGATTCCAGCTTGTGCTTCATCCAGCACAGCATTTCTCGTGATGTACTCTGCATATAAATTAAATAAGTAGGGTGACAGTATACAGCCTTGACGTACTCCTTTTCCTATTTGAAACCAGTCTGTTGTTCCATGTCCACTTCTAACTGTTGCTTCCTGACCTACATATAGATTTCTCAAGAGGTAGGTCAGGTGGTCTGTATTCCCATCTCTTTCAGAATTTTCCACAGTTTATTGTGATCCACACAGTCAAAGGTTTTGGCACAGTCAATAAAGCAGAAATAGATGTTTTTCTGGAACTCTCTTGCTTTTTCCATGATCCAGCTGATGTTGGCAATTTGATTTCTGGTTCCTCTGCCTTTTCTAAAACCAGCTTGAACATCAGGAACTTCACGGTTCACATATTGCTGAAGCCTGGCTTGGAGAATTTTGAGCATTACATTACTAGCATGTGAGATGAGTGCAATTGTGTGGTAGTTTGAGCATTCTTTGGCATTGCCTTTCTATGGGATTGGAATGAAAACTGACCTTTTCCAGTCCTGTGGCCACTGCTGAGTTTTCCAAATTTGCTGGTATATTGAGTGCAGCACTTTCACAGCATCATCTTTCAGGATTTGAAATAGCCCAGTTAAGACACATATAAATAGGAATATCATGAGGCTACCCTTTTTCTCTGATGCAGTGTTCTTTAAAATAATGTCTTGTATCAAAGTGATACCTGATCATTAAAATAGTATAGAAGAGTTACTAATAAAAAACAATATAACCCCTATTTTGTTCCAGCCCAAGCCCAATTCTGCCACATAGAAGATCATTTTCCAAAATACTTAACTCTAAATAGCATACTAGTAACTGGATTCCTTGATTCGTTGACTTTAGAAATTATTCATTGACTTTTCCTTAAGAAAGATATGGAATTAGCTCACTTCAACTACGCTTTTTATACTTCAAAATTTTGTAGTATTTTACTATTATTCTAGTAGTATTTTATAGCACTAAAGGATACACTGGGGCATCTCATGTCTTATTTCATCAATATTCTAGCTTTTCTTGAGAATGTCCCTGCCCAAATTTCTGTCCTTCCAAACCCTAATTGCTGTCCTCAGATCCTTATTCTGTTCTATAACCATAATTATAGATGTCTTTCATATTTTCAGTGAGTTTTTAGAGATGAAATATGCAAACAATGTTTATTGTTTGGCTCATGTAGAGCCAAGTATGTTCTGGGATTACATTTCCTTTCTGTGTGAATCTCAGGAAATGCCCACTATACCACACAAAGAAGGATGATCCTGGAATCTAAGTCAAATAATATCTCTTATACTGCATCAAAGTCTCAAAATCATTTTCGTTTGCTTTGTATTTTCACTATGGCTTTCCTATTAGACTACTGTTTTTTCTAGAGTTAATAATCACATTTTCTTTTTCATTGAAGAAATACATGCTTTCTCTGTCATATTCCTTAGACTTTTCTTTCTAATGCTTGGAAATGACTCCATTCTTTTTCTTGAAGGTTCTCTTAGAGCTTGTTGACTTCTGATATAGAACAGATCAATTGCTTTCAAGGCCTATGGAAATGTCTTTCACACTATGATATCATTTCATTGGACTCTATCATTCAGTTCCCATGCCAAAAAAAAAAAAAAGGCAATAGAAACCACTCTAGATAATTAAATCAGAGAGAAATGGATTTCCTCTTGAGGTAATTCATTACTAAAGAGTTGGAAAGAGAGAAGGAGTAAGAGGAAAAGGTGGTATTACCCAGAGACAGTAACTGCAGTTAAGCCACCACCAGTGTTGTGGGAACATCCAAGCCCATGCTCTCCTCTGCCACTGAGAAGCCCATAGCCTCCAATACCTTGGTGCTCTAGTAATATACACGCTACAGATGCTGTTGGAAATTCTACCAACGTGGCTGGTGCAGTCCTGTTAAAGCTACTGAAGTCACTGCCAAAATTCAAGGCCTTCTGCCTTTCTCCTATCTTTTAAGGGTGTTCACAGTTCTCTCATTGGATGAAACAAATTAGAACACAAGTAACAGTGGAGTCTCAGAAAGGTAGTTTTCAGGCTCAGGCCCAGGAGCACAGAGGAGAGTCAGAAGGTCAGAGTGTAGCTGAGAGCCAGCAAGCAAAATCTGGAACAGACTTTGGATTAGTTTGTGGCTTATATCTTCCATGTTTTGGTGTAAAAGCTTCTAATTTCTCAGTAAATTCTTCAGAAAGTAAACATTCTGAGTCTTTGTAAGTTGGAAAATGCTTGTACTCTGTTTTCATATTTGAATGGTAGTCTAGTTAAGTACAAAATTCTATGTTCGAAATTGTTTTCATTTAAAATTGGGAGACATCACTCCACTGTCTTCTAGAATCGGGTACTCCTCTTAAGAAGTATGTTATTCTTCATTGGAGGTTTTTTGTTTGTTTTTTTTAAACCATTTTTTCCCCTGAAAAAAAACAATTACTCAAAACCAATTCTTCCTCAAACTATATTTTAAGTGTATTCTCAAGAGAGATCTGCCATCACCCTGGGACTAAATCTCTCAACTGGATTATTGCAGTAGCCTCCTAACTGCAGTTTCCACTCTTGAATCCACTTCCCAAGAATATATTATCCACAGAACAGCCAAAGTTATCCTTTCAAAATAGAAACCAGTTTATGTCATCCTTCTAATTAGAATAGTTCAATGGTTTCCTCTATCAGTTAGTTTTTGCTGCATAACAAATTACTCCAGGATTCAGTGGCCTGAAACAACAAATATTTGGATTTCTGTTGCAGTTTTGCAGGTCAGCGAGAAGTGCTTCTGGCCTGGTTGTCTGAACCTGGATGGTCAGAAATGATCTCACTCAGATATCTGGCAGTCGGTAAACTAGTTGACCTAGATGGGGAGGGACAGCACCCAAGTTGAATTAGTGTATCATTGCTCCATGTGTCCGTGCACCTTCTAGTGGGCTTGCCGCTTGCCATCTTCCCAGGGCAGTCCTGGGGTCTTGGGGTTCCCTAGGCATTGAGAGAGAGCAGGCATCAATGTAGAAATGCTCTTCGGGTTTCTGCTGGCATCACACTTACTAATGTCCCATCACCTAAAGCACACCACTTGGTGAGAGTTTCACTTCATACAATCATTGTGGTCCATGTAGATCTGCAGAATCATGCTGAAGTCAAATGCAGACAAGCATCATTCTGTCAATATGTGGATACTTCCTTAACTAGAGATTTTCTTCAGACAACTCTAATCTTCACTACTCCAGTCACCCATTACTGTCTATACTAAGTGCTAAAGCTGAAGATATACGTATGGCTACGACATAGTCGCTGGTTTCAGGATGCCCCTGGAGTGAGGCAGCCACACGTAAGCAATCTGTGATGAAGATAATTAAAGGAACCGACCTGTATTGAAAGAGACAAATGAGCGAACAGAGAATGTTCATTGTGTCACATTTGATGAAAACTAGCAGACTCACACTTAGACAAACTCTGGCAAAACTTCTGAATTTTAACAATAAAGTGGAAAAACCCTCTAAGTATGAGGAAAATTAACAAAAAGAATCATCAAAGGAGAAAAATACCAGATTGGCCTAAAATTTCTCTGAAGTGTTATATACAGAATTCATGGGTGTGGCATCTATAAGTTTTGGAAAGTTGCAATCTAAGAATTTTTCCCAAATTGTCTTTTAAAAGTCCTCAGATTTAAAGGGGCCTTTCTTTTAAAAAATTACTTTATTATGCATGTTACTTAATGGAGAAATGAAATCATAGTAGGAAATCTAGAATGGAGAATTCAAGTTATAAAAAGACTTGAAAGTCATACCTTTCTATTTAGCCTATAAACTCAAGATCCATTTGAATGATATTGACACATTGTCAGGTGGATACTAGAGCCTGGAGCAAGGATGTAGCCTGTATTTCGCTGTTATTTATTTCTACTTCCACTCTTTACTAAGGAAGAAGAAATGTTTTCTTTAGCCATATTCTTCCTGCCAACCTTCAGAGGGCATAGCTTAACATAAAACAACCGGTACAGCCCATCCAAAGTGGTTAAGTCATTTATATGGTTTAGACACTGCCAAGATGATTAATGAACCATTTTTTCCCTGTTGTACTAAAGCAGAATTGTGCTCATTCAGTCATTCATCCATTTATTCAGGTATCAGTTTACTCAACAGATAGTTATTTAGTGCCTCTATTTACCTGTCACTGTGTTACTCACCAAGAGTGAAATGGTGAAAATAACACAACTCTTTCCTTTATGCAGCTGCTGCTGCTAAGTCGCTTCAGTCGTGTCCGACTCTGTGTGACCCCACAGATGGCAGGCCACCAGGCTCCCCTGTCACTGGAATTCTCCAGGCAAGAATATTGGAATGGGTTGCCATTTCCTTCTCCAATGCATGCATGCATGCTAAGGCGCTTCAGCCATGTCCAACTCTGTGCAACCCCGTGGACAGCAGCCCACCAGGCTCCTCTGTCCATGGGATTCTCTAGGCAAGAATACTGGAGTGGGTTGTCATTTCCTTCTCCGTCTTTGCTTTATAGCATGTATGAATATGAGTAAGATAAGAATCTTAGAGTTCATTTTTATTGCTAATGATTTAATCAGCTATAGAGTTTACTTTGTTAATATATTTATTTTTAATTGAAGGGTAATTGCTTTACAATGTTGTGTTGGTTTCTGCCATACATCAACATGAGTCAGCCATAGGTATACATATTACACATACTTAGAGCAGGAATTGGCAACCCATTCCAATATTCTTACCTAGAGAATTCCATGGACAGAGGAGCCTGGCAGGTTACAGTCCATGGGATCACAAAGAGTTGGACAGAGCTGAGTGGCTGAGCACACATACATACTAGAGCTGACATTTTAAACACATATATTGAATAACCTGAGCAATTAGAGATTTGGATTGGGAAATATTTCTATCACCGAAACTCTCTTCATACTATTTCTGCCTAAGACCTATGAATGTTTTTATGCAAAAATAAATGCATATAAAAAATAGCAGTAAGGAAACACATTAAAATATTAAAAGTGGTTAGCTCTGGGAGTGGGAAAAGGTTTTTATTCTTTCTTTTACTTTATGAATTCACTAAATAATCTATATTCAGGCATATATTATCTTTATAGTAGTATGTCAGTAAAGGTAAATCTAGTCCCTGGTACAGGAAAAAGTAAATTTGGTGACTGTCACAAGAAAAGTTATTTCTTGCTCTTATCATGATCTGGTAAGGTTCCTCCTGAAGAGGTACATTTTTTTTTTTCAAATATAGATTATTTAGTGATTATTATTTAGTAGAATATAGATTATTTTAGTGATTCAGAGGCCCAGATCCTCTCCATTTTGTGTCTCTGCCATCTTCAATGTGAGGTTTATCCTAGGAGATGTGCCCGTTCTCACATTCTGGAAAGGGAAAAGATGACTCCCTGGGAGGATTGTATGGGTCACGCCTTGAAGTCACATATTTCGGTTCTTCCTACATCCCCATTGGCCAGATCTCAGTCACTTAGCCATACCTAGTTTCAAAGGAATCTGGGAAGTATGGTCTAGTTGTGTACCCAGTGTGAAGGAAAAGATGTGCTAATGAACACATCAAAGTTTTAGTCACAATCAGCTCTTCCATTTGACTCTCATTCTCACACATAGAACACACTTGTTCCTATAGCAGCAACTCTGAGAGACAACTCTAAGTCCCAACCAGCCGCTGTACCCATCCCACAGCTCTGAGTCTCTGAAATAGGCACAGTCCATGCCATCTGGCTAGATGTGACTCCTGTGGTCCAGCAGTCTCTGAATTAAAAAGACAAGCCATCTTCTCCTGCTTCTCATCCCAACACACCCACTCAGTGGTGGGACAGGGAGCAGATTAAAGCAGTCAGCACCCCCATGGACACAATGAAGGAATGGGGACAAACACCACTGATTTTGCCTTCTGGGAGCAACTGTCTTACCCATTGCTCCTGACTTCTGGTTCTGCCTTCTGAGAATTCCTTATTATTCGTTTTTAAAGTTGCTACTGATGAAAAAAAAAAAATGCTCCTTCAGGGCTATACAGTTTTCACTGCACACTTCAAACTGGTATAAATGTCAGTGCCTGAAGCTTTTTAAAGCCTCAGATAGAGGGATTTTTTTCAGTCCAGGTTTGTGGTTTTGTTGCGATCGCCATGCCCTAGAAGATACAGTCACCTTCTGATATATTTCTTCCATTCAATTTCCTGTATTGGTAACCACACCCAAAATTCTCTCCTTATCATGATTTTCAGACCTGATTTATTTATTTGTTTTATCACCACCACCCCCTCTTCCTCTCTGATTTTAGTGATGACTTTCTTGAAGCTGTCTACAATTATGGTATGGGTGGGAAGTCCACACCCTCAAGCTGACCTTTGCCACGGGGCTGAGTTTTACTGGGCCTTTGTTACATAAAGGGCTTCCTTGGTGGCTCAGAGGTTAAAGCGTCTGCCTCCAATGCGGGGGACCGGGGTTCGATCCCTGCGTCGGGAAGATCCCTTGGAGAAGGAAATGGCAATCCACTCCGGTATTCTTGCCTGGAGAATCCCATGGACGGAGAAGCCTAGTAGGTTACAGTCCATGGGGTCGCAAAGAGTCAGACACGACTGAGCGACTTCACCTTCACCTTCACCTTTGTTACATAAATCCTTTTCCATGCTTATCTCTTACTACTTGGGATCTAGAAGCAGCAGCTTTTCCAACCTTTAGCATCATTAGTTTCTGGACTCTCTAATCCCTTTTATCCTGTGTGAAAAGTGCTCAATTTCATTCTGAAGTTATCTCATATTTTTAAATTGTAGTAAGATATTCATAACAAAATTTACGATCTTGTCCATTTATAAATGTATCATTCAGTGGCATTATCTTCATTTATTGCTGTATGAACATCATCATCATCTATCCACAGAACCCTTTTAATCTTTCCCTACTGAAACCCTGTACCTATTAAAAACTAACCCCCCATTCCTCCTTTCCCCATGCATGCACACTAAGTTGCTTCAGACACGTCCAACTCTTTGTGATGTTATGGTCTGTAGCCTGCCAGGCTCCTCTGTCCATGGGGACACTTCAAGCAAGAATACTGGAGTGGGTTGCCATGCTCTCCTCCAAGGGATCTTCCCAACCCGGGATCAGACCTGTGTCTCTTACATCTCTTGCACTGGCAGGCAGTTCTTTGCCAGCTGAGCCAATCTCTGACAACCACCATTCACCTTCTGTCTCTATGAATTTGCAACTTTAGGCTGTGTGGAATTCTTTTTTATATATGTGGTCTTTCTTTAACTAGTTTCTTTCACTTAGCATAATGTCTTCAAGGTCCATCTATGTTGTAACATGTATCAGAATTTCATTCTTTTTAAGGCTGTATAATATTCCACTGTGTATGCTGCTGCTGCTGCTGCTAAGTCGCTTCAGTCGTGTCCGACTCTGTGCGACCTCATAGACGGCAGCCCACCAGGCTCCCCGTTCCTGGGATTCTCCAGGCAAGAACACTGGAGTGGGTTGCCATTTCCATATATACCACTTTTTGTCCATTCACCCATGGTTATCTCCTTTTGCAATAATTTGCTAAAAGTAAAAAATAAAAGCCAACATACCCCATTACACTGATTGCTGCCAACCTCTTAGTAGCTCATAGTTTATTCTTGCAAGTCATCACAGAAAACAGTTTTCCCAAGTGTTTTATTGCTGCATAATATCTGTTCTTTTTCAGCCTGCAGTATCAGTTACCTCACTGCTCCTCCATGACCGCTACATCAGTGACCATGTTTTAAATGTCATTATGATAGCATCCCACTGAATGATACTACTTATATCATTTCTTACAATAATTCTAATAGATAAACCCTGAACTATTGGCATATGTCTTAATTTGTGTTCTTCCAAAAGCAGAAGCCAGCAAGGGCCTGAGTGCTGGCAGTTTATTTGGAAAGTGATCCCAGGAAGCAAAAATGAAAGAATTAAGAGATAGAGACAGGCAAGAATGAAAATACAATATGAAATGTATTATCAAGCACTGCTGTGGGCTCTGTTCTAAAAGAATTGTATACAGAATGCCTCCTATAACTGTCTTCCTGAAGGGTGGAGACCAGAGTATTTATATTGACCCTCTCCTGTCCCCATTGGTTAAGGGTTGTGATATTAATACTCTTGCTTTTCCATGATGCATTTACTTACATGCAAACCAAGTAGATTCCTGCAAGGGCAGAGAAATCTCCTGGACAAAATGTAGAAAGATGCTCAATATATATTTGAAGTGGGATATAGTCAACAGAAGTCTGTCCAAGTGTTTATGGAACTCTTCACCTCAGGGGCAGCAGAGATCACAGGTGGGCCTAGGAGATGCAAGAATGTGACAAATGGTAGCAGAAGTATACAAGTTTAAGCTCACAAACATCTCAGCCAAATTCATGTGTCACCATTAGCCCTCCTCCAAACAGCAGCACCCAGGTATCTGCCATATTGTAGCTCTGTCATCTTCAACACATGATTGCCAAGGTCACCATGGATGTTTTTTTGTTTTTTTGTTTTTTAACATGGACAAGAAGGAAAGGAGCCTGGAAGTTTGCCCATGGAAAGTTTTTATGGTCTAGACCTGGAAGAGGCGTCTATCATGTCCATCTATAACCCACTGAACAGAAGTCGGTCACCCGGCTACATCTCCCTACAAAGGAGCCTGGGAAGCACAGTCTGTTTTCAGTTCCAGAGGGACTAGAAAGTGGTTTTAGTAAACCCAGAGAAGCCTCCCTCTATCATAGAAAGTAAGACTGTATTTCTCATCTAAGGCAATATATATTAAACATGTTAAGACTAATTTACCTAATTTACTAATGAAGCAGGCAAAGGCTAACAGAGTTTCCCCAAAAGAATACACTGGTCATAACAAACAACCTCTTCCAACAACACAAGAGAAGACTCTATACATGGACATCACCAGATGGTCAATGCCAAAATCAGGTTGATTATAATCTTGGCAGCCAAAGATGGAGAAGCTCTACACAGTCAGCAAAAACAAGACCAGGAGCTGACTGTGTCTCAGATCATGAACTCCTTATTGCCAAATTCAGATGTAAATTGAAGACAGTAGGGAGAACCGCTAGACCATTCAGGTATGACCTAAATCAAATCCCTACAACTATACAGTGGAAGTGACAAATAGATGCAAAGGATTAGATCTGACAGACAGAGTGCCTGAGGAACTATGCACAGAGGTTCAGGACATTGTACAGGAGGCAGTGATCAAGACCATCCCCAAGAAAAGGAAATGCAAAAAGGCAAAATGCAAAAAACTGGTTGTCTGAGGAGGCCTTACAAAGAGCTGAGAAAAGAAGAGAAAGGCAAAGGAGAAAAGGAAAGATATGTGAATGCAGAGTTCCAAAAGAATAGCAAGGAGAGATAAGAAAGGCTTCCTCAGTGATTAAAGCAAAGAAATAGAGAAAAATAATAGAATGGGAAAGACTAGAGATGTCTTCAAGAAAATTAGAGATACCAAGGGAACATTTCATGCAAAGATGGGCACAGTAAAGGGCAGAAATGATATGGACCTAACAGAAGCAGAAGATATTAAGAAGAAGTGACAAGAATACACAGAACTATACAAAAAAGATCTTCACGGCACAGATAATCATGATGGTGTGATCACTCACACTCACCTAGAGCCAGACATCCTGGAATGTGAAGTCAAGTGGGCCTTAGGAAGCATCACTACAAACAAAGCTAGTGGAGGTGATGGAATTCCAGTTGAGCTATTTCAAATCCTGAAAGATGATGATATGAAAGTGCTGCACTTAATATGCCAGCAAATTTGGAAAACTCAGCAGTGGCCACAGGACTGGAAAAGGTCAGTTTTCATTCCAATCCCAAAGAAAGGCAATGCCAAAGAATGCTCAAACTACCACACAGTTGCACTCATCTCACATGCTAGTAATGTTCAAAATTCTTCAAGCCAGGCTTCAACAGTACATGGACTGTGAACTTCTAGATGTTCAAGCTGCTTTTAGAAAAAGCAGAGGAATGAGAGATCAAATTGCCAACATCCACTGGATGATCGGAAAAGCAAGAGAGTTCCAGAAAAACATCTGCTTTATTGACTATGCCAAAGCATTTGACTGTGTGGATCACAGCAAACTGGAAAATTCTTCAAGAGATGAGAATACCAGACCACCTGACCTGCCTCCTGAGAAATCTATTCAGGTCAGGAAGCAACAGTTAGAAGTGGACATGGAACAACAGACTGGTTCCAAATAAGGAAAGGAGTACATCAATGGTGTATATTGTCACCCTGCTTATTTAACTTATATACAAAGTACATCATGAGAAATACTGGACTGGAAGAAGCACAAGCTGGAATCAAGATTGCCGGGAGAAATATCAATAACCTCAGATATGCAGATGACACCATCCTTATGACAGAAAGTGAAGAAGAACTAAAGAGCCTCTTGATTAAAGTGAAAGAGGAGAGTGAAAAAGTTGGTTTAAAGCTCAACATTCAGAAAACAAAGATCATGGGATCCAGTCCCATCACTTCATGGGAAATAGATAGGGAAACAATGGAAACAGTGACAGACTTGATTTTGGGAGGCTCCAAAATCACTGCAGATGGTGACTGCAGCCATGAAATTAAAAGATGCTTGCTCCTTGGAAGAAAAGTTATGACCAACCTAGACAGCATATTAAAAAGCAGAGACATTACTTTGCCGACTAAGGTCCATCTAGTCAAAGCTATGGCTTTTCCAGTAGTCATGTATGGATGTGAGAGTTGGACTATAAAGCAAGCTGAATGCTGAAGAATTGATGCTTTTGAACTGTGGTGTTGTAGAAGACTCTTGAGAATCCCTTGGACTGCAAGGAGATCCAAACAGTCTATCCTAAAGGATATCAGTCCTAGGTGTTCATTGGAGGGACTGATGTTGAAGCTGAAACTCCAATACTTTGGCCACCTGATGAGAACTGACTCATTGGAAAAGACCTTGATGCTGAGAAAATTGAAGGTGGAAGGAGAAGGGGACAACAGAGGATGAGATGGTTCATCCATCACCGACTCGATGGACATGAGTTTGAGCAGGCTCCAGGAGTTGGTGACTGACAGGGAGGCCAGACGTGCTGCAGTCCATGGGGTCACAAAGAGTTGGACCCGACTGAGCAACTGAACTGAACCCTTTGACCTGGACATCGCAGTTCTACAGGTCCTTCTCTCATGGATATTCTCCGTCAGATTCTCTGGATCTATTGTCTGCCCTTCTTTTCTTCATCATGGGCTCCCTAGCATTCTGACTTCTGTTTGGATTTGGCCACTGGAAAGCTTCAGCAGGTGGTCAGAGAATAGGAGGAGAGAAAAGTGGGAGTATATAGCTCCCTGTCAAGGCCACATGTCAGGAGTGGCTGAATTTCTCTAATGCAGGTCACAGCTCATGTTGGGAGGCCATCTCTCACAGCTCCAGACCCCTCCACAGCTTCAGCTCTGCTTCTGTCTCTGAGTCCCATTACTGCTCCCTCTCTTGCTCCTTTGTACCTGATGCCTTGACAGCTCCCAGCTATTCACCAGCTCTTGATAGACCCCCCTTTAATGCTGCTCACACTTGTCTAAACAGTCCTCAGTCACCCCATTTAAGTTTGCCTTCTTTTTCCTCTCTGAGCTCCAACTAATACACCATCCTAGAAAAATAATCCTTGCAAATAAGGAATGTACAAAGATGTTCAGCACAGCCATATTTAGAATAGTCAAAGCTCTGAAACTGAATGTCTAATAATTAGGAAGAGTTGAATACATTGCAATAAATATATGATGGAAAAAAATATACTAACGTGAGTTTTTGGTGTCTTTTTCTGTCTTCGACTTCAAGAACCCTGCCTGAATCCCAGGAAAGTACGGCTCAAGTCTTTTCTTCCTGTTCTCCCTCCCTCATCCTCAAATATTTTTCACCAGGATGAATTACTGAATTGAGGATGGGGGCCCCACATCTACAGTTGTGGAAGAAACAGCTTGATTTACATTGAAAGAATGGAAGGAGAAAAAATATTATACCAGTGAGGGGAATATATGGGACCAAAAAAGGGGGAGAGAAGATGTGAGGAGATGAATGGGCAAAGAAGAACTTTGCCATATGTGTTTCTTTTTCTAAACACTCTTCCAAAGAAACCTGCAATAAATATCTTTGTCATTTATAATGCTCCCTGAAACTCCTGAGATCCCTGTTTCTTTCCAACTTATTGATTGCTCTCTACATGCTCCTGTGCAAAGTGAGTTCCCTGTCTTGTTTTGTGTGTTTGAAGCATGTCCATATTCAAGATGAGGAAACTGAAGCACAGAAAGCTTAGTTGAGTTTTTTATGCCATCCCTATGTGTTCAGGAACTTTTGTCCTGCTGATGAAATATTACATAGTAACTGTGTTTTAAAAATCCTAAGAATCTGAAACCTGTAGTTTTATCTTTTAAAACTGTTCCATTCTCTGCTTGTAAAACTAAACTATCTAAAAATCTGAAAGCCTTTGTGGGAGGAAAAAAGAGAGAATAAAGAATGAAAGGGAGTATAACCAATAATCAGAGCATTCATAGATTTCATTCAGCAAATGTTTATTGGACTGAGGGAATAGCAGTGAACAAAACAAAATCCCTCCATCTGGAGAACCAACACTCTAATGGAAGAGTGACAGTAACAGAAAAAGTTCTGTGAAAAGTAGCACGAAGTAACAGGACAGAATACTATGAGGAGTAAAGCAGGGAGAGAGTAAGTGAGGGGGCTGTTTTAGATTGGGTATCTAGGGAAAGTGCGAAGTAAAATTCAAACAGAGATCTAAGGAGGCCACCTGTGAGAGAGGAATGTGATGAAGGTTAGGCCATGCTACTATCTGGGGGAAGAACATTTCAGCAAAGAAAACAGCAAGCCCATGACTCTGGAGCAAGAGCACTTGAGACATGTGGCAAATGGAAGGATTTCCTTCTTTTTTAAGGTTTGATTTTTATATGTGTGTGTGTCGTATGTAATATTAAGAGTATCAATGCTATTATTGCAAAATGTCAGCCACTTATTGTTTACTCTTCTGAAAAATACAAATGATAATAAACATACCCAGTATATATTGCCTGTTGTTTGTTCATTTATCTATTAGTAGACACTTAGGTCTAATGCTTCCATATTTTGGTTACTGTGAATAACACTGCAATAAACAAGACAGTGTAGATATCTCTTTGAGATGATGATTTATTTCCCTTGGATATGTACCTAGAAGTGGGATTGCTGGATCATATGTTAATTCTATTTTTAATTTTTTGAGGAACCTCCATACTGTTTCTCATAGAGGTGGTGCCAATTTACATTTCTACCAACAGTGCACAAGGGTTCCCTTCTCTCTACATCCTCAGAAACAATTATTATCCTTTGACTTTTTGATAATATTCATCCTGACAGGTGTGAGGTGACGTCTCATTATGGTCTTGATTTGCATTTCCCTGATAATTGGTGATGTTGAGTGTCTTTTCATCTAACAAATTCTGTTAGCCATTTGTATGTCCTCTTTGAAAAACTGTCTACACAAGTCTTTTGCCCATTTTAAAATCTGGCCATTTGGTTGTTTGTTTTTGCTATTGATTTCTATTAATTTCTTCTATATTTAGGATATTAATCCCTTATAAGATATTCACAACAGCATGAATGAACCTGGAGGTCATTATGCCAGGTGAAATAAGCCACAGAAAGACAAATGTCACATGATCTTACTTACGTGTGAAATCTAAAACAAACTCATAGGAACAGAGAGGAGAATGGTAGCTGTCAGAGGCTGAGGGAATGGGGTTAAAGGAGAGAGAGTGACCAGAGGGCATAAACTTTTAGTTACAAGATAAATAAATTCTAGAGACCTAATAGAGTATGGCTTCCCTGCTGGCTCAGATGGTAAAGAATCTGCCTGCAATTCAGAAGACCCAGGTTCAACCCCTGAGTCAAGAAGATCCCCAGAGGAAGAAATGGCAACCCACTCCAGTATTCTTGCCTGGTGAATTCCATGGATGGGCTATAGGCCACAGTCCATGGGGTCGCAAAGAGTCGGACATGACTGAGCGAACAGCACACACAATATAGAGTATAGGGAATCCCTGGTGTCTCAGCAGTGAAGAATCCACCTGCAGTGCAGGAGATGCAGGCTCGGTCCTTGGGTGGGGAAGATCCCCTGGAGAAAGAAATGGCAACCCGCTCCAGTGTGCTTGCCTGGGAAATCCCATGGGCAGAGGAGTTATAATCCAGGGCGTCACAAGAGTTGGACACACCGTAGCAGCTGAACCAACAACAACATAGACTATGGTGACTATAGTTAATAATAATGTATTGTATACTTGAAATATGCTAAGAGAATAGATCTTAAGTGTTCTCACCACACACAGTAACTAAAGGAGGTGATATATATGTTAATTAGTTTGATCTGGTAAGCATTTTACAGTGTATATGTATATCAAAAAAAATCACATCATATACCTTAGATATATTACAGTTTGTAATTGTAAAAAAAAAAAAAAAGGCAAAGCAAGAGTATGCAGGGCAGACTTGATAAGTATCAAGAGGGCAGGCTTGCTCGAGCTCAGTGAATGAGGGAAAGAGTGACACAAAGTGATCAGAGGGACAGCAAGGGGTCATATTTATGGTGTTGGAAGCCACTGTAGGAACCTTCGATTGTATTCCACTGCAAGGGGATGCCGTTGGGTGGTTTTGGACAGGGGATTGTCTGACATTCACATTTTTCAAATGGTTCATTCCAGCTACTCTGAAGAGTACTTTTGCTTTTCTTTGTTTCTCTAATAATAAGCAAATCTTAGTTTTACAAACAATAAAATAAAGCACAGTTTATAAGGACAAAAGGCAATTATATTAGTTATATATATATATAGCTGTGTAACATATTAACACAAGACCCAGTGACTGAAAACCACAGATGTTGATTATCTCAGTTTCTGTGGGTCGGGAATCCCAGAGCAGCCTGGACGAATGCCTCTGGCTGGTGCCTCTGGCTCAGGGTACCCACATGACAGGGTCCCACAGTCATGTGGACAGCAGGTGCAGTCACGTCAGGCTCACCTGGGGGAGATCTGCCTCCGAGCTGTCTCACATGGATACTGCCCAGCCTCACATCCTCCCTGCCTCTTTACCAGAGACATCAGTTCTTCACCAAAAGAGTCACTTTCTTTCCCCAGAGTGGAAATAGCCAAGAAGGAGAGAGGGTGACAGAGCGTTCCTAAGACAGAAGGCACAGTCTTTCTAGAACCCCATCTCAACAGTTATATCCCATCACTTCTGCCATGTTCTAGTCTTTGAGAGTCACTCAGTCCAGCCCACATGGGGAGGAGTTACCCAAAGGCATGAATACTGGGAAGCAGGAGAGAAGGAGACCATCATGGAGGTGCTGCTACAGTAGCCACTGTCTCCAAGCTCCTTATTTTATAGAAGCAGAAACCCATCTGAATGTTGGTCTGGACTCTACCACTCACCTTGAGGCCTCTGCAGGGTGGTTGTGATGATGCTTCTGAAAGGGCTGTGAAAACTGTCCAGCACAGGAAAATGGAAGGGCTTATTTTGCTTTTCTCATGGGTAGCCACTCCCGATTTGTCCTGTGTTGTTCATCTGCTGTATTAATGATTTGTCTTTCATTGTGGGTTATGTACTTTTTTTTTTCCTAGAGTGAAAATCTTCCAGTTTGAACAGAGTGGTGACAGTAGGGAGGAAGAACACCGAGTGTTAACTCATCCAAGTTCAGGACAGGCTTTCTACTTAACTTTACACCTCCCAGTAACAGAAACTCTGACCGCCCAATTTCAAAGATCTGGGTATCCCATACAGATGGGGCCAGCAGAAGGGGAAGGTCAAAGAAGAGCAGGATAGATACATTTGCCTTTGATATTTGTCTTATTTCATATTTATCCAAGTTTGATTGTAAATTTTTTGAAAGCAGAGACTTTATTAGTCTCTAAACTCTGTATTCAAATTGTTGTTGTTTAGTTGCGAAGTCATGTCTGACTCTTTTGTGACTCCTGGGACAGTAGCCCGCCAGGTTTCTCTGCTCATGGGATTTCCCAGGCAAGAATCCTGGAGTGGGTTGCCATGTTTTTCTCCAGAGGATCTTCCTGTCCCAGGGATCACACCTGTGTCTCCTGATTGGCAGGTGGATTCTTTACCACTGAGCCAACTGGGAAGCCCCCTATATTCAGCCTGTGTGTGTGCGAGTGCTGAGTCATGTCTGACTCTTTGCAGCCCTGTGGACTGTAGCCTGCCAGCCTCCTCTGTTGTTGGGATTGTCCAGGCAAGAATACTGAAGTGGGTAGCCATTTCCTGCTCCAGTGGATCTTCCCATCTCCGGGATTGAACTCTAGTCCCCTGTGTCTCCACACTGGCAGGCAGATGCTTTAACCACTGTGCCACTTAGAAATCCTTATAGTCAAGATTCACCATTAAATAATTGTCTAAAGAAAATCCTCCTCTACTGAAGGCAACTCTGTTTTAAAAACAGAAGTTACAAAGTCAACCTTAAAATTAACCTTGCCTAAACTGTGTCATGCTGCTCCATGAAAAAAATTCCTCAGAGCAGAGCCTTTGTTCAGGATTCAAAGGCTGGACAATTTTCTAACATCTTCATGTTTGCCATTTTCACCTTTGGATCCCCCTTCTCTTTCTGGGTGTTCTTCCCACCCCAGGTGACTACTTCATTTTCAGCCTCTTCTTCAAATATTGCTGCTGCTGCTGCTGCTGCTAAGTCGCTTTAGCCGTGTCCGACTCTGTGCGACCCCAAAGACGGCAGCCCACCAGGCTCTCCCTTCCCTGGGATTCTCCAGGCAAGAACACTGGAGTGGGTTGCCATTTTCTTCTCCAATGGATGAAAGTGAAAAGTGAAAGTGAAGTCGCTTAGTCTACTTACTCTTATATCTGTTTTTTCTCGTATTTCTCTAAGACAGATACTCATTCATACTCAAGTATTAATTTACTCTAGTATTTGCGCAGATCCTGTATGTCCCCTCCTCTAGTTACAGTATGGAAGGCTTTTTTTAATTTTTCCTAGTTAGAGAAATTCTTAGATAGCCAGCAAGTCGCCATAGGGAGTGTGGGGAAAAAAAGGAGAGCCCCAAATCAGGGGAGATCTACTTGTTTGAACCTAAAATTGAGCAAGATTTAGTCTTTTTAGGGTGAATGGATTAGGAGGGAAGTGTCAGAATGGACTGCCCATTATCTAAATCTCTTGTGAATACATTAGCATTAATTAATACATACATGAATATGTTTTACATTAATTTGTGTTGTTGAAATATATGTGAGCCGACCATCTGCCTGAGGGCATGTGGGAAGCGTTCCCAGAATTCTCTCAGTAGCCCTGAACTGGAGTGTTCACCCCTGTGTTCTCTGTCCTTGTTTAGACAAGAGATGTTTCAA
Organism: Ovis aries; assembly: GCF_016772045.2. Lineage (NCBI taxonomy): Eukaryota > Metazoa > Chordata > Mammalia > Artiodactyla > Bovidae > Ovis > Ovis aries. The sequence goes on from NC_056055.1 coordinate 70,158,474, forward strand.
CTCTTCAAACAATTAGGTGAAGACTTGTTTATAGGGAAGATGGTTAAGACAAGAAAATGATAGTGTCAGCGGCTGTTCTATTTAAGTCAGAGGCAAATGCTGCACTCCAAATGTTTGGTGCCTACTCCAGGCTTAGCGTGTACAGCTATGACCTTAACTGGTACAGCTAGAAGAAGAAGCTACAGTTATTGATTAATTATGTAGGCTCAGATGCTTGACACACATTATTTCATTGAGTCCTCCACACAGGCCCTGAATTAGATCATTTCTACAGAGGAGAAAAGCGAGGCCCAGAGAGCTTAGTATGCCCAAGGTCATAGAACCAGGGTTAGAGTACAGGTGTGTCTCCTCCAGGCTCTGCTTTTGGAGAATGCCTATCAGCTAGCTCCAGCATAAAGAGACCCTGAGATTGAAAAGGCCACATCCTCAGAAGTCATTTCTTGGAGTAAGACAGGGAGGCAAAAGACAGGCAGAGGCCGGGAAGAAGACAGACAGGAAGGGGCCAGAAGGGGGAAAAGCAGAAGACCAGAAATAAAGAATATCGGGGGAAAAGAAGTGAGCTTCAGGAAAAGAATAGGGAGAAGTGACTACAGAATAGGAGTGAAATCGCCTGTGTTTCAAGACAGAAACAATAAAAAAACAATGTTCTTAGTACGGAACAACAGAAAATTCAGTTGTTATTTTCTAACTATCAAAAGAAGTAATGACTACAGGTGGGAAAAGAAGGAGGTGATGTTTGTTAAATGTCTTCTGTCTGGGCTTCTGCTAATCCATGGATTTGGGGAAGGTTAGAAAAAGACATCTCTCGCTGGAGGTAGCTGCATGGGCACCGGCTTGCTGAGTTGGTTGTCTTCAGGGCCCCCTCATTCTCTCATGTGGGGAACAGCCTGCAGAAATGTGCGAGCTGGCTCCACCTGCTGTGTGCTAGGGCCTTGACATGCATTATCACGTTATCATATACTACAATTATTGCCATGTTGTGGGTCAGGAATCTGAGGCCCAGAGGAATAAATATCATATCATACAGACCAGACACATACACGTGCACACACATACACGCCCGAATATCCCAAAGTCACCCAGAAAGTGAATTCACTAAAGTAATGTAATTGCAAGTAATTTGAAAACTCAATAAATAATTAGGTAATCTACTAGCTGACTTAAAAACCCTGAGATTGTGTGAGCTTCGGGTTAGGGTTGATGAGGGGATGGACTGATTTTCCTACAATTATCTTGCGTACATCTTCCTCTGCGTGACAGCTTCACCATCACACCTTAGCAGTTGCAAAAGGCCCAGCTGTAACCACACAGCTGAAAGCATGTCTCCTAGTAGTTCCCACTGTGTAAGAAGAAAACCTGTTTTCCAGGAGCTCCTAGCAAATGTATCCTCCTCTTTTTTAATTGGTCCATATTAGATCACATTTTATTGTTAAACCTATGATCGTGGACAAGGGTAGGGTTATGGTAGTAACACACGCCTGATCTACATACCTAATATGTAGAACCTGATGGAGCATCAGTTTCACCAAAAGGTCTAACTTCTAAGAAGTTATATACCAGTATGAAAATCAGAGTCTTTATCCAAAGGAGGAATGGGTACTTGGATGAGCACCCATGTGTAAGAAGGAAGGGCATCATTTGTCCACCATAGTAAGTGAAGTAGCTTACGTTATCACTTAATTATTTTCACCCCTTCTGTCTCTTCATGGGAGAAGTCTACCTTCTGGTCTCCACTGAACCTGGGCTTAAGGATGTGACTTAACCTTCCTTGCCCTTGACTTCGAGTTTTGTCATGTGACTTGCTTTGGCCAATGGAATGTTAGCAGATATTACCTGAGCACAGTTGGGTCTATCCTCTTGCACTCCACCATCACTGTATGAACATAAACCTGGTAGAGGTCCAAGAAGAAAACAGACCAGACCTGGACATAACCCATAGCTTGGAGGCCAACCCAGAGAGGAGGCCCAGCCTAAGTCAGCTGATACCTAGCTGATCTAGGCCAATGAGCAAAAAAGAACAATTATGTCAAGCTGCTGAATCTCAGAGTATTTTTGTGTGCAGCATCACGGTGCCAAGGAGTGACCAGTCTGGTTACTGAGTCCAATCTGGCGATGCTCTTTCCTTACATGACAGCATAGAGCATGGCTCCATCCATTTTTCCCCCCTCTTCCTGGCTGCAGTCGAGCCTGGGTCTCAGCTGAAAATGAAGGCTGCGGCTTTATTCTCTATTTGCAGCCTCACAAAAACATCTGAGAGAGTCGGCAGCAGCTTTTGAAGGTCCTTCTAGAGAGCTAGCTAGCTATCACACCACGTTAGCTGGTCAGCTTCATAAGGCGGAACCACACAGCAGCCATCACTTCCAAACCCTGCCAAGTGAAACCTTGCAATATTGAGATGGCTGCACCTCAAACTGTCATGTGATTTCTGTATCAGAGGAATTTTAGGAACAGATGGTGAGCACAGACGACAGTGACGGTTGTACTCTGCATACGGGGCAAAGGGGAACGAGTGAGCAAGGGGGTGAGAATCCAGCAAATTCTGGAGGAAGGCTTGTGGAGGGGGGAGAGAATTGCTGGGAGCTTGTCTTCTGCCCGCAAACCACAGGTTGTAAGAAGTTGGGAAAGAAAAAACCCCAATAGGCAGTGGCAGGGGGATGAGCTTTATGAAAAGAGAGGTTTTGCTTCTAAAGCAAGAAGATTTGAGGTTTCAGCAGTTTCTCCAAAAAAACACAACAACAACAACAACACACACACGCACCAGAAAAACAGGCAGCAAAATTAATCAATTCACCTGAACTTGACCTTTAGGCTGGTGGATTTGCTGCTTGAGGACTTATGCAGCATCAGAAGAGCTGAAGATGGAGTGAATGTGCAGGAACTGGACTCCAATAAATAGCCCCATCCACCCCACATCCACTGCACCACCAGCTCCCCCCGAACCCCCCTTGAGTTTTGAAAGATGGGGCAGGGGGTGGTTTCTGTGGACGTCTCAGATGGCTGATCCCCTAATTCTATCATGAAATGTATTTCCCCTGGAGCTGGTATTTATCGTGGAATCCTGGCACGGCTCCTGAAATGTTGCATCTGCACCACTACACTGAGGTTCCTTGTAGTTCATTAATATGCAAGAGGGGCTGTGAAATCCTCCCTGTTTCTGACAGGAGTTCTTACATGCCTTTCTGGAATGCTTCATCTCTGAAGTGGTCTGGCACTGAGACTTTGCTTGTCTTCTTTTAATCAGCTCCATCTTGTCACTACGTAAAGAGTTAAACAAAAAAAAGAAAAGAAGAAGCTTTCTGAAAATCTTGGGAAGATGCAGGGCATCTTTCTTTCCTTTCTCATTTTTTTTTTGTCATCCCCCATCCCCTCCATGAACACATCAAAGTAAGGAGTGACATGCAGTGCCCTGGAGCTCTTAGCAACATGCTTTTAGGTTTGGAAAATTTCATTTTCTACCTTATGGTGATTACATGAGGAAAGATGAAATGCTGGCTTTGAGGTTTATTTGGGAAAGAGATGTAATAAATGTTGTGGCTTCCCACTGAATGGAACAAATCCATTCTGGTCATGGGGGGATATTAAAAATTACATGTTGTGTGTGCATGTACACAGTCTATGTGACTTCAGTGGCATTTGTGGCCCTAGATGCTGAGCCAGGAGACCTTGTGTGGCTTCTTTCAGAAAATGCTGAATAAAGTTTTTCATTTTATCCAGCTCTGAATGCATTTGATTCCAAATGAAAATGAGTTCCCACCCTGTTTGAGCCATAGCAATTGCCTTCAAACCAGTCCCCCACCCATACACACACACACACACACACACACACACACACACACACACACACACCCATAGGATACATAGGGATTAACAGTTTACAGAGTCCCCTTAGCTGAAACCAAAAAGTGTGCCAGCCTGTGGAAGGATTGATCTAATGTCCCTTTTACAGAAAGTTGGTTTTTTCAAACATTGAAGTAGGGCTGAGGACAGTCATGTTTTCCTCTATCATGGGTTTGGTTTTTTTTTTTTTTTTTGGTGACTGTGTTTTTGCTCTTGCCTGGGGAACTTCTCTATTAGCTAGGAGCTGAATAGAAAATGATAAGCTCATCTTGCCCAGGAAACAGAGCCAGCAAGGCAGGGAAATATCCTCGTGGTTTCACCCCTGTGCTCCTTAGTAGGAAAGGATAGTAGAAAGAAATGGAGCATTCACCAAGTAAGCCATTCTCCCGCACACAGAAACAGGCAGTCTGAGGCTCTATTCAGAGCTCTCACATCACACATGCTGCTCTTTGTTCAGCTCACAGCTGGACCACACAGGTTGTAAAATGCAGGATTTGCACAAGCTTCGCCCATCAGCTCTGGCAGGCCACCCTCCATATAGAGTCGATCAGCAACCGCCCCCAGGGTCAAGTTCTTCAGCCTCTCTTGATCACGGTACTCATTTGGGTTTGGAGCAGAACCATGAAATTTTTGCTTTGGCTGAAGAAAGAGGAGAGACCCTGATCCCTTCTCATAAATAATCTAAACCCTGTCTATTCAATGTCAGTTCAAATCCCTGTTTACTCTCCCTCTTAAGGAAATAAGAAGTTGCTTGGTTTGAATGCTTACTATGTGTTCTCAGATGGATTCCCTGTCCTTATTCTGATCAGCTCTATATTTAAAGGGAGAAGACAACTTGTAGACATTTTAAAATATTTAATTCTTAAGTTTTTGTTACTCCCCACACTCCATCTGGAGACGGAAATGGCAACCCACTCCAGTATTCTTGCCTGGAAAATCCCATGGACAGAGGAGTCTGGTCCATGGTATGGCAAAAGTGTTGGACATGACTTAGCAACTGAACAACAGCACTCCATCTGAGGCAGGTACTATGATTATTCCTACCTTACCAAGGAGAAAAGTACACTTCCTCCTCTGAGTCTGTACAGTTACCCCAAGGACACTGATGGAGCAGGAGCTCAGGTTCAAATCCAGTGCATCTGACTCCAGAGCCCAAGCCGTCAATCACCGTGCTATACCGCCCCCTGCTGGTGGAAGGTTCTTATGGGGCCCCCCACGGTCTAGTCCCCTCTTTGGCACAGGTACTGCAATTTCTGTTTATAAATTCATTTTCTTCACAAGCCTTTGGCGTCTTCTGAAGCAGTTATGTTCAGATACGTTCAATACATGTTTGTTGAATGACTTCAAAAATAAACTAGTAGCACAGCACATCAGAGAATTTAATGAAGGGTGAATGGAGAGTAAGATTCAGGATGAGAAACAGAATAAACACTCGTATGAAAACAAGAGATGAAAAGAGGCAGGGAGCTATACTCTACTGAAGGAAAGGAAAAAGATTTGAGGCAGATGTGATGACTTCCCTGTGGATTTTGTGATCAAGGTTGGTAAAGTTACTGTAAAGGCAGGGAGAGTATGTCCACCCAGTTGGAATGTCTGTTGATCTTCTTGGTTTAGAAGAAAAGGCCATGGAATGGGCTATCTTTCTGTGTCTAATTCTCACTAGTTAAGCAAGTAAGGAGTAAATCAGCACAAGTTATTTGCCTTCTTTGGGCTTCCATTTCTTAGTGGGTCATTGTAAGAAAGTGGGATTAAAAACTTCCTGTAACCTTGCAGAAAAAAGCAGGGGTGGATAATTATATTACCGAGTGATTTCAAGCATTTTACAAACATGACAATATGAATAACAGTTATTGTTATCAGTAATAGAAAGAATGCAACAATGAGTGCTTCTTATGAACCAGACATTTAACGTACATATGGCTGTCTACTTTTATGAAGGCAGAGATGCTGGTTCAAGATATTGCATAATGTGCTCAAGCTCACTCAGCTGATAAGTGGCTGATCTGGGATTTGAATTCAGACCAGTCTGACTCTGAAGCCCACAGGAAGGTACCTCAGGGACCCAGTGTCACTAGACTCCTCCTTAGCAGATGTCACCTCAGAGGAACCTGCCATCATTTTGACTCAAAAAGCCGTACTGACTGCCCCTCCCCTGCGTGCATGACTGGCCTGCCCAATGCTGACAGTCCCCGGAGAAAAGCCCCGCAGGGGTCCCCTTGAACTGTCACCCACCAACCACCACTGCCTCCCCAGCAGCAGCCACGCCTGCTGGTGTCTTCAACCAGTAGCAGACTGAGGCAGAAGGAGCAAACCGTTCCCTAGAAACCAACCCTTTCCGCTCCTTTTCCCAGAGACCTTGAAGCCAAATCCCTTAGTTAATTCAGGGAAAGTGTCATGTGACTCCACCGTCTCCAAGGCTGTCACTTGCCCATTCACTCACTACTTACTGGCAAAAAATCCTTCTGTCTGGATGCCATCAAGTCTTTTCCTTCAGTGTCTCTGTCTACTCCATTCCAGATTTAAAATTTGCTGCCATTATTGTATCAAAACAATCAATAGAAATTCGATACAAAACATAGGAGTTTTTAAATGAACCATCCTTTGCTCTTTACAGTTAAACAAACTCTTTAAAGACTACTAATGACCATAGTCCTTTAAAAATAGCTTAATCATCTACATATATGTACGTATATGAATTCACAAATGTCATGCGTATATATGTATATACCTGCATGGTAAATTAAGTGCCAATATCTACAAGCAGATATATAGCTTAATAGCGCGTACGCACACACACACACACACACACACACACAGGGTTTATCTTATTGGTTTTTTTTTTTTAAGCAGGTCTTTTTTCTTTTTTTCTTTTAAATTAATTTATCTTAATTGTATAATAATTACCATATAATATTGTGATGGTTTTTGCCATATATTGACATGAAAAGTCCTATCTTATTGGGTTTTTTAAAATATTTATTCACTTATTTGGCTGTGCCAGGTCTTAGTCGTGGCACATGGGATCTTTATTTGCAGTATGGTGGATCTAGTTCCCTGCTGCTGCTGCTAAGTTGCTTCAGTCGTGTCCGACTCTGTGCGACCCCATAGATGGCAGCCCACTAGGCTCCCCCGTCCCTGGGGTTGTCCAGGCAAGAACACTGGAGTGGGTTGCCATTTCCTTCTCCAATGCATGAAAGTGAAAAGTGAAAGTGAAATTGCTCAGTCGTGTCCAACTCTTCGCGACCCCATGGACCCTGACCAGGAATCAAACCCAGGCCCCCTGCATTGGGATGAAAGTCTTAGCCACTGGACCACCAGGGAAATCCCTGTCTTATTTTTTTTGAGGGATGGAACCTGGGCCATTCACTTGCGTATCTGCTCTCAGATGAATTCCCTGCACTTGTTCTACCCTACTATGTTTCAAAGAGGGTGATAACCAACAAGTATTTTTAAATATTTATTTTTTAAATATTAAGATGTTCATTTGTGCCTTATACCTATGTTGTTATAGACGTTGAGCCTAGACCTACAACAACAAAAACTAGGGATCTAATCTTGGGATATGAGGTTTAAAGGAGCTTAATCATATTAACCATATCCACAACCAATCCTGGTAAGTTTACCTTTAAAGTAAACAGGTCTTCCCTGGTGGCTCAGATTGTAAAGCATCTGCCTGCAATGTGGAAGATCCAGGTTTGATCCCTGGGTGGGGAAGATCCCTTGGAGAAGGAAATGGCAACCCACTCTACTATTTCTTACAAGGAGAATTCCACTGACAAAGGAGCCTGGCAGGCTATAGTCCATGGGGTCACAAAGAGTTGGGCACAACTGAGCAATTAACATTTTAACTTTTTCAAAGTAAACATTAAGTTTATACCTATTAGACAAGTTTGAAAAGTATAACTAGTTTGCAGAACCAATGGGAGCCCATATTACATAGAATCCAATCGGGCAAGTAGAACTCCTGGGTTCATTCGGTAAAGGGGATTTAATATGACAAAAGACAAAAGAAAAATATGTCTCTTTAAAAAGACAAAGGAGCGAACAGGCAACTGGAAATTGGAAACTTTAAGAAGGCACTCTCATCCTGCAGCTAGGCAGACAAAGACAGGAACCCACAGTGGCGGCTGCTCTCAGACAACTGGGGCCCACAGGAAGGGTGGCCTGCTGACTGCTGGAGCCCCAGAGGGTGCACAGCAGTGGCCAAAGGTGCTACCAGAAGAAGAGAAAGAGAAGGGAAAAATACCCTTACTTCTCCCCTCCTCGTATCCTCCAGCCAGGTCTCCAGCCAGGCCCTTCTACTGAACAAGCCTAAATAAAATCAAGATGCCCAAAGGATACATTACACAAGGATCAGCACTCTGAAGTACAGGGCAGGGCTAGCAAGTTGATGCAGGATAGGCCTGAGCCAGTGGAAAATGACTGACCCTGATTTCATTGTTTAAAAACCAATTAAGACCTTTCTTAATAACTGACATCTGTATCTAGAACTTGATTCTGGCATATATGTGGTATAAGGACATTGCCTGTATTTCGGTTGCTGTCCCTGTGATTTTTCAGTGCCTTCCTCAGGAGGCAGCACATTGAACTCAGGACTTAGCAAGAATGTGGCTGGCTTTGACTCATGAATTATGAGCAGAAGTAATCCACGCTGCATCTGCCCAAAAGCTGCAAGAACCATCCAGCTTTCTTTCCCTCTGCCACAGACCTGTGATTCCCCTGATTAGATCATGGGCCATGTCATTTATTATCCAAGTTGGGACACTATTTATTATGCTTTTTTTCAAATTCACAGTTGAACCCCATTGCTTTAAATGGAGAGGTGCTCCACCTGAAAAGATATCTGGAGTTTGAAAGAAAACATTGTGCATAGTCCTTAATTATACAACTAAATTACTGTCTAAAAAGTTTGTCTCATGCTTCCCATTGTCTTAGGCAAATAGAAGGAGAGTGTTCGATGGAGTGTTAACTACAAAATGGTGAAGACCTCAGAATATAGACTCCCCAAGTTCATACAATTAACCCTAGCTTTGAGATGAGTAAACATTAACAGAACTTGGATATTTCCTAGAAGTGATGTTAAAAATTAAAGAGAACAGTTCTGGTCATGTTACTCCCTTGCTTATAAACCTCCCCTGTCTCCCTTCCATATGCAAGCTTCCCAGAAGATAAAAACCAGACTCCTTGGCTTGGCATAAAATCTGACCCCAATTTATCTGCCTAGCTCTGTTTCTGCCCAACACACCACATATTCCAGAAGCTTAACTTTTCAGTAGTATTAAGTTGTCATTGTCAAACGCCAAACCTTTTACATCCTACCCCTCTATGCCTATAGTTCCTCTCCACCCCAATTTCTCTGTCCCTCTTTTGGTAAGATCCTGTTCACCTATTAGATCCAGGCTCAAATGCCCCCTTCTGTGAAGGCGTCCTAAGTGGACACTCCCCACGCTGCCCTCTGCAGTTCTCACTGCATCTGCTGCTGGAATTTCTTTCTCTGCTTCATCGTAGCTCCCCTGGGACTGTGTCCTCTTCATCTTTATACATCAAGCATCTATTACGGCGCCTTGTGCATTCTAGGTCCTCTCTAACACCTGCTGAATAAATGAGAAAATAAATAAATGAAGAATTCCCTATTTACCTTCACCTGCTACTCAGAAATCAGGAGATTCTCTGGAATCTTTTATGAATTCCAGACACCTAGTGTTAAACTGCAGGTATTCGCATGCATGCTTAATCACGCCCAACTCTTTGAGACCCCACAAACTGTAGACTGCCAGGCTTCTCTGTCCATGGGATTCTCTAGGCAAGAATACTGGAGTGGGTTGCTATTTCCTTCTCCAGGAGGTTGTCCTGATCCAGGAATCGAACCCAGATCTCCTGCATTGGCAGGCAGATTCTTTACTGTCTGAGCCACCAGGGAAGCCCTCCAGGTAATTACCTATTGCTAATTACAGATACCGTACTTTCTGATGCTACATAGAGTTGAGTTTGATGTGTTTCATTTCGAGTGCTTAGAGTCAGTTAAATTTGGAGCTGAAGAGAATCAGAGCTTGGCCAACGCCCTTCAGAGAAAGATGAGATGTGTCAGGCAAAAAAACATGGAGTTAGCGGTCCCACAACTAAACCAGTATTCTTTTTATTTTGTTATACTTGAAACTGTGTTTAGGGGAAGGTTGATCATATCAATATTCACAAAAGAGGATATATAAAGAGAAAGTAAAATGTTTGGAAAATTAGTCATACTTGATGGTAAATAAAGCAAATCAAATTGTGGTAGTATCATTTTACAGCTACGAAAGTTTTTTAAAATGATACAATCCAAGACTGCAATGGAATTAGATTCTTATATACTTCTGAAGGCATCGTAAATTGGTACAATGTTTTTGGAATGTAATAAGGAAAAACAGAACAAGTTATAATGTTTACACTGCTTTGATTCTATCTAAAATACCAGGAATTTATTCTATGGAGTAGTTTTTCCATACTGACAAACTTTAAGTGTTAATACTTAGTGCAACACTGCCTAGTGAGGACAACCTCAGTATCCAACAGGCTGGGATGGCATGCTAAAGCTATGGAAAATTTTTCTGTCATTAAACATTGTAATTATGCAGCTTACACACACACATGGAAAATATATAACACAAATTGGATATAGTAGAAATCAAAATAATATGTGCTTTAGAATAGCAACTTTATAAAAGCATTCTTATAGAAAGGCATCAGAAGGCAATTTTTATGAGTTGTGATAGGATAGGATTATGGTTTTTCTATTTTTATCCACCTTTTGTAATGTTGCTATGACATATTTTTTCTAATAAGAAGCAGGTGGAAAGTAAATATACTCACCAGTGGGAATTGGAAGAATTCAAAGGGACCTGATGAGGCAGGTGAATCATGTGTGTTTTTGCACCTAGCATCCCTTACCTGCAGTGGTGGAAATAGAAAGTGAAGTCAGGAAGTGTGGCCTCTGTAGGAAATCTTTTCAATTTGCAGGAAATAGGAGATGAGGAGAAACTTACAGAGGAAATCTCCCTTGATTTTGCTAAGAAGAGAGAATACGATTTGATCAACGCTGCCTTAGCATCTAAGCCAGAGCACTGGTTTCTTGGACCTCTGTTGTCTGCTCATCAAGTCAACCATTTCTCAAGACACCACTAAGTGCCAGGCACTGATCCTTTGATAGGTCACATATTTAATTCAGTGACTCTCCATTATAATTCAGTGATGTGCTTCCTATCGTGTTTTCTGTATGTCATGAGACCAGATTCTGGGACACAAGGCCTGTCTGCAAAATCTTTCTGTGAGTCAAACCATCGGCCAGACTGGTACACTGAAGTCCTTACAAGGAGGTGTCCTCATTACCCAAAGATGCTGGAAAGGAGCTCAAATCACATGTTTGCCTGCCACAGACGAAACCCTCCATTAGGCCCTTCACATGTGTTATCTCGGTAAATCATAAGGAGAGATGGGTGGATAGCACAGCCCCTGTTCAACCCCAAAGCTCAAACAGAAGGTCACAAGGTATTCCTCGGCAAAGCCTGTAGCTATCAGAGGCTTAGGACGTTCCCTGCATTTGAACTTTCTTGTCTTTATTTTCAGAGGAGGAGTTAATGGCTTGAGGGGAAAGCACTGCCTGTGTAGGACTGTTAGACAGATGGCAAGATGTGCCATATTCTTGCCCCTGGTCACTCAAGACTAGGAGCTTTGCTCCCCAGTGTTGTGACAACCAAAAATGTCCTACACTTCCAAACCCTCCCTGGAGAGGGAGGGGGCTGCCCCTACTTCAGAAACACTAAGCAATCCATATTCATTCCACCCATATATGTTTATCAAGTGCATGGAGAAGTCCATGCCAGGCACTCTGCTGGCAGACAGGCGTTCATTGGGGAAGAATGACATTTAAAGTGGTGCCATAAAATGAGAGAAATGCGACAACAGACCAAGTGCCGTGAGCACAGAGAGGAAAATGCGTCTAACTGCCTCGAGCATCCAGGCCAAGTTTTGTGACCTGTCACCAGGAAGGGACTCCAAGGAGAGTCCAGATCTGCTGTTCCAAGACCCCCATTCCTAGACTCCATCCAAATCTTAAGTATTATTTCATTTCAGGCTCCTTATTTATTTCCTTGAAAATTAATTTCTTCCTATGAAAAATGGAAATCATACTAAGGTCTGTCCTGCCCACCTCGCAGAGCTGAATCAGAAGGAAGCCCTGTGGCACGCTGTGCATGTTAGTCTTATAGCAGGGCTTCGAGTCTGAGCAGAATTTGTCTTCTTGGCTGGGAATCAGGCATGTCTGGAAATGTCCAGTGACTTGGTAAGGCAGGCAGCCTATTGGCATCTATTTTTAAGAAGTTGGTTACCTTGGATTTTCATCTGAGCCCTGTGAGGAGAGAAGTTGTTTGCAGAGATTGAAGAGACTGTTGTCAAAAGGGGCTCTGTGAGACATAGGGCTCAAGCGATGCTACTCAGGTAACCAGATAACAAAGTGAAAGGGACTTTTCTAGCAGTCTAGTGGTTAAGATTCCATCTTCCAATGCAAGAGGCACGGGTTCAAAACCTGGTCGAAACCTGGAAATAATATCCCACATGCTGTGCGACCCCCTCCCCACCCCAACAAAAAGTGAGGCCTAGAGCTGGGGGTGGGAAGGTAGGCAGGAAACCCTCAGTCCATCTCTGCCCCAGATGCAGCACATCCTTGCTCCATGAGGACTGTTGAGTCCCCAGTTCTGCCCTGGCCTGACTATGGATGCCAAGACCCTCACTGGCACTGGTAACAGTAAGGAGATGCCTGCTTTTGAATGGTTTCACAGACAGGAGACATCAACCAGCAGGTCTGGGGCAAATGATGACAAGGGAACTGACTGGTAGACATAGATGAGTTAACCCCTACATACCTTCAACATATTCACTGACATTTGACACCAAATGAGGGTATTAACCAATCTGACTTATTGGTATTCATGTGACCTCACTGGTACCCATAGGCTGGGAAAACTCAGATTATGGTTATTTACCACAGTAATAACACACGTCTCCCAGACAGTAGGAGAGGTAGTGTCTGTCCAAAGGCCAGCCCAGACCTGAGGGAAGCCATGAACAGGAAGATTTGACGTGGAAGCCTGCCGCCACGCAACCTGAGTTTGGCATTGTTCTTCCTCTCAGTACACAGGGTACCAGAAAAAGCAATTTTCCCAAAGCCACCTCATCTTAGTAAAAGTGAAGTGACTGTGGGATGTTTATTGAAAGTGGTGGTGCCTGGAAATCAGTACTTGACTCTTGATACCATAAAGTTTTATGAACCCAGTCATTTCTGGTCAGCTCATAATGCTAATGGGCTGAAGGGTGAAATTTCACTTCCTGGGGCCTCCCCAGGTATTATAAGACCTAACACTTGGTAGATTGCTCTCACGCTGATTGGGCGATTAAAACAGTCCCCCCTTTCCCACTGTGAACTCACACTTCCTACTGTGGCAGTCTGTATTTTCCCCAGAGGGAAAAACAACATCTCCCATCCGCATGCTCTTTTTACAGTACAACTGGACATTCCTCCAGGAGAAGGCAATGGCACTCCACTCCAGTACTCTTGCCTGGGAAATCCCATGGACGGAGGAGCCTGATGGGCTGCAGTCCATGGGGTTGTGAAGAGTTGGACACGACTGAGCGACTTCACTTTCACTTTGCACTTTCATGCACTGGAGAAGGAAATGGCAACCCACTCCAGTGTTCTTGCCTGGAGAATCCCAGGGACGGGGGAGCCTGGTGGGCCGCCATCTATGGGGTCGCACAGAGTCGGACACGACTGAAGCGACTTAGCAGCAGCAGCAGCAGCAGCAGCAGCCATTCCTCCAATGGAGTGATAGGGTCCCTGACCCCTCCCCTTGAGTCTGGATGAACCTTTTTGTGATTGGCTGAAATAATGAAGCGGAGCTATGTGACTTCTGAGGTTAGAGCACCAAATTACCATGCGCTTCTGCCCAGTTCTCTTAGAACCCAGCCCCCCAGTTCTGAAGAAGCCCAAGCAGGCTGTAGAGAGAATCCTGTGGAAAGAACCAAGGCTCCCAGCTCCGAGTCGCAGTGGAGCCTGCAGACAATGGCCAGCACCAATTAGCCAGCCATATGAGTGAGGAAGCCTCTGAGAGTGTGTCCTCCAGACTATGTCATCACTGTTTCATACTGTTGTTAGCTCCATCCCGGTTGCTCACAATAAGCCCCGCCTTCCGTCTGAGCTATTTTGTTTTATTATAACACTGAATTCTTTGCCTTCTAAATCCTTCTGGTTTTTGCTTTAGAATTTGTCTCATCACCAAAGATTCATTTTGGTTGGTTAATCCTGGCCCTTCTTGAGAGAAAATTGCAGAACTTGAGAAACACATTACTTTTAATATCTATATTGCAAACAACTTTTAAAAATTATCAGAGACATTCAGAGTTGTGCTTTTCTCTAAAAGTGCCACACTGTAGGACTGGAAGATGACCCCTTAAGCTGACCTGATGTGTTCTGTTGGGGGAGATAGAAGAGGGATGGGTTTTTTTAAATTTATCATTCACGTCCCCTTTTCTTTCCACCTTTTTTAATGTAATCCTCAGAAAGCCATGTCCTTGTCTTGCTCTTATTTAAAACAGAGACTCCTCGCATCAATTTCCCCAATTTTCACTTTGTAAAGTAGGACCAAAAGAAAAAAAAAAAAAACAACTAAGGACCACTGTTACATTAATTTCACTTCTTTTCACCTCATTTCAAAACCAAGTTATTCTTCCTGTGGCATTTCTGCCAGCCATTTTCTTCTGCAACCTGTGGGTTTCCTGCAGAGAGAGGACAATGGGCAAGTTAAGTGAGAGAGATGATTTACAAGGCTTTTTTTCCTTTTGCTCTAATTTACAAGAAAATCATCTTTGCATGGATGACAGGCTAAAGCCCACATCACTAAGGGATTCATTGTGATGGAGGAGAAAAGAATAAACAGAATAATATTTCATATTAGTAATGCCAAATATATTTGATGGTTATAGTTCACTTATGCCTTGCATATTAGTAAAAATGCCTTTTTTTAACTGAAAGAATTTATTTCAGACAGCACTTCCATTCTTTTGTGTTAATTTGTATCTCTTTCACCTAGGATTATGTTAGACTGCATAACATAGAAAACCAAAATAAAAGAGGTCAGAAACCACAAAGTCCTATTCTTTCATGTAAAAGGCAGCCAGAACTGAGCAGTCCAGGGCTGGTAGCACAGCACTATAAAGACACCAGGACTCAAGACTTCTTCTGTCTCTGCTTTATCATTCTTAGCTCATAGTTTCCATCCTCAAGCTGACTGCTGGTGTGCCCGGCATCTTATCTGGGATCCTGAAAATCAAAGGAGGAAAACAGAATGGAAAATCCATAGGGTACCCATCTGAGTCACCTCCCTTTAACAGGCATCCCTGGAAATTCCATACAATGGACTGCTTACATCTCAATGGCCAGAATGTAATCACATGACCACCTGTAGCTTCAAAGAAAGCTGGGAAAACATGAGCACCACAGCATATAGAGAGACCTTTCCCTTCTCCAAGCTCCTCCAATGTTTCTTCTACTCTACCTGATCTAATACCCAAATATAGCTTTCTTCTATTGTTCTTCTTCCAGGAGCAAGCAGAGTTCTTCACTAGAATTGCAAGCACCTTGGGATAACTTCCACATCCCTTTTACTGCACCCTTTACAGTTCCTGAGATAAGGCTAGAACGTATTGCCACACCCCCAAACTGTAGAATTTCTGTTTCTCACTAAAGAAAGAGAATGAATTTCAGATTGATAACCAGCAGTCCAGATGTAATATAAAAAAATGCATACTACCTCATTCATCCTGTATGTTACATTTCAGCTTTATATAGTTGAATAAATATTTTTGGATTGCCTCCTCTGTTCCAGTTCCAAATCAAGCGCTATGAAGAGTGTCATAAAATTATGTCACGTAGTAATTGATTCCCCTCAAGGAGCTTACAACTTTATATGGAGCTCTGTTTCCTCATGAAACACAGAAGAGAGCCATCATCACGTCTTATTACAGCATGCAGTGCGGATAAGAGGCTTTGGAGGAAAATGGAGACGGGAGGAACCTCTAAAGCCTGTGATGTTAATGTTTTTCTGAAGAAGATACTAATAGAGCCTGCACCAGGAACGAAAAATATGGTGGACACATGTGATATCACCTTGGCTGTACCCCCTGGTTAAGCTGTTCTGGGTGTGTCTGTGAGCTGGGTTCTGCTGACTCAGTATTTGAATCAGTAGACTGAGTAAAGCAGCTTGCCCTCCCCAATGTGGGCAGGCCTCATCTAGTTCTTAGAAGGCCTGAATAGAACAAAAAGACTGAGAAAGAGAATTCTCTCTGCTTAACTGTCTTCAAGCTAGGACACCAGGCCTCGCCTGCCTTTGGGTTCAAACTCCAACTGTAACTTACACCACCCCTCTCCTGGTTCTCAGGCCCCTTAACTTGTACTGGAACTATCCTGTTAGCACTTCTGAGTCTCCAGCTTGCTGACTATATAGATCTTGAAACTTCTCGGTCTTCATAAGCACATTCTCTGAAGAATCCTGACTAATACAACAAGCATGCAACAAAACTTTTAGCACACTGAGTATCATCTAAGTCTTAAAACACGGACAAGCACAAGAATACAGAGATGAAAGATACAGCTCTGTTCTTGAGTTAACATATGGACCACTCGAGGGGGAGAGGAGAGAAGGCAGCCCGTGATGATACCGTGTGGAAGTGCTCAATAGTAGGATGCCCAAGGTGCTGGGGGAACTCTGGGAGAGAAGGGGAGGGAGTCTCTAGGTGACAGAGAATGAGTCTCAGAAAACTTCCTAAAGAAAGGCTTCAGCCATGTGGGGGTGTGTAGGGTACACTTGATCAAGTATGTCTCTTTTTTTTTGTCTGCACCAGGTCTTAGTTGCAACACATGGAATCTGTAGTTGCAGCATGCAAACTCTTAATTTCTGCATGTGGGATCTAGTTCCCTGACCAGGGATCAAACCTGAGCCCCCTGCATTGGAAGTGCAGAGTCTTAGCTACTGGATCACCAGGAAAGTCCCAAGGAGCATGTTTTGGATTTTGTTTTGTTGGAGAGACTTGCATGTTTCTAAAGACTGGGAAGAAAGTGCTGATAGAGATTGAAAGTGTTAGGAGGAGGGACAGAGGGTGATAGAGAAGACAGGTAGAGAAGGGATTCAGAGCTTGTGGAAAGAGCTGAGCCCACGTCCAGAATGGGTAATGCTGATCAGGCATAGAAAGCTCAGAATTAAAGGACCTCTCTAGGTTCCTCTGATTTAGCAAGCCTAGACTTCCAGTATGGAAAAGGAGGCATAGAATCTGAGATTTAAGGGGAAAAACTCATTTAGAATAAAGACATGGATGTGTCATCAGATCATGACCTCAGGAAGCTCTCCCAGTGGCAGGACCCAGGAGAGGATCACAAGGGCCCACGTTGCCTCCATTTCGTCTCTATTCCTCTTCTTCTTTTAATATTTATTTATTCATTTTTGGCTGTGCTGGGTCTTTGTTGCCGCGTGCAGGCTTTTCTCTAGTCCCAGAGAGTGGGGGCTTCTCATTGTGATGGCTTCTCCTGTTGCAGAGCATGGGCTTCAGTAGTTGCAGCTCAGGGGCTCATTAGCTGTGGCTCACAGGCTCTAGAGCACGGGCTCAGTAGTTGTGGTGCATGGGATTACTTGCCCATGGCATGTGGAATCTTCCTGGACCAGGGATCGAACCTGTGTCCCCTGCATTGGCAGGCGGATTCTTATCCACTGTATCACCAGGGAAGGTCCTCCTCTGTATTCTTGCCTATTATGTCTCCCCTCTGCTCTCTGCTCAGTTTCTGACTGTTTCCTCTCTCCCCTCTTGTACATAACTCACTAACTTTTTTGTAGACTCACAGACCCAGTGAGTTTCCTCTTATCATCCAGTTGTGTGATTTGTCAACCATTTGTCCACCACTGACCTGAGTGGTATAATCTGTTCTGGACCCTGGATGCTGAGGCCAACCACCTGGGCTCCCCAGCCCCCTCCCTCACTCCAAGTCCATGAATGCTGATGCCCTTGGAAGTCCCAAAGCAGATATGGGAGTTCCTACTCGCTCTTGAACCTGCCCATGCAGCTTCTCTTCCCAGTTGCTTCTGCAGGTCCAGGACAACTGGGAAGGTAAGAAGGGTCACAAAGGAATTCAAAATATTCTGTTGACATACAGTTTCAGTCTGAGCTGGTGTGATTTGTGTGATTGAAATAAATGCAATAACAGCACCATTTATTTCCAGCTCTCCAGTAGGATTATTAACTTTTTCTTCCAAAGATAAACTTGATTACATTACTTATTTATACTATGTACATTGCATTAGCGGTAAAAAATGCATCAGAGTAAAATATGGTTTTTTTAAGTGGTGTTTTCTTATCCGCTGCTAATAACAGCTTAGATTATTAAAAAGGAAGAATTTTAAATTTACAATCACCTTCAGGTCTTAGTACTGCTTGTTTACTTTTACACAGTTTGCGAAACTTGACAGACAATCTAGAAATATCATCTCTGCTCACTTTCAATTCCTCAAATTCCTCATTTTTATCCCAGTGCTGTTCTTTAGTGCTCAGGTCTATGACATATCAGGAGAGGCAGGGTGATATACAAGAAAAAATGGGAGCTTTTGGAGCTGTATACATTGTATTTATGAAGCTTACAAGCCCAGTGTGCTTTTTACGAGTTGAGGACTGGAATTATACCATTAAAGAGAAATTCACATTTCAGTGGTTTTAATTTGTAAATACAATGACAAATTTACTTAAGTGAAGTGATTGCACTTTGGTGCAAATTGGGGGATTTCTGCTGCCTTTCCAATTTTGCACAGGCACCCCCCCAACCACACACACTCACTGTTGGTGCCCTTCTCCAGTTCTCTAACTTGGCCACCAGGAAGCATTCCTTCAGGATTCTGTTTTTGGACCTAACTGGGTGTTCACTGTGAACCAGGCACTGTGCTCTGTGACCACGTTTAATCTGGACAACAATCTGATGAGATAGGTATTACTATTTTCTGCATTTTACAGAGGAGCAAGGTGAGACTTAGATGAGCTAAATTAAGGATATTCACCGAATAAGCTAGAGGTCAAAATGATATGTCTGACTCTAAGACAACACTCCTAGCCATGGTCCCAACACTACCTGGCATATAGATCAGCTCCAGATCTAGGAATAGCACCTACAGAATAGATGTCATCTCTAAAGGAAGAAGAAGAGATCGAGGTTAGAGAAAATCCCACATCCCCAGCAGGTAAAATCATTCAGTGTTACAGTCCTTCAGCCTGTACCCTCTCCTGGCTCTGTCTCCTTTCTTGCTGGAGAGTGTGACACATGGGCCCCACTAGTCCTGAGGGATGCAGCCCTCTTGTTGGGCTGGTAAGAGAGCCCCAGGTGCTCAATTTCATTCATGTGAACTTGGCAATTAATTGGGGCTTCCCAGGCACAGGAACCAGAGATCAAATTGCTAACATCCATTGGATCATCGAAAGAGCAAGAGAGTTCCAGAAAAACATCTACTTCTGTGTTATTGACTACGCCAAAGCTTTTGACTGTGTCGATCACAACAAACTGGAAAATTCCTCAAGAGATGAAAATTCTTCAAGCAGACCACCTGACCTGCCTCCTGAGAAATCTGTATGTAGGTCAAGAAGCAACAGTTAGAACTGGACATGGAACAACAGACTGGTTCCAAATCAGGAAAGGAGTATGTCAAGGCTGTATATTGTCACCCTGCATATTTAACTTATATGCAGAGTACATTATGAGAAATACTGGACTGGATGAAGCACAAGCTGGAATCAAGATTGCTAGGAGAAATATCAATAAACTCAGATATGCGGATGACACCATACTTAAGGCAGAAAGCAAAGAACTAAAAAACCTCCTGATGAAAGTGAAAGAGAAGAGTGAAAAAGTTGGTTTAAAACTCAACATTCAGAAAACTAAGATCATGGCATCTGGTCCCGTCACTTCATGGCAGATAGATGGGGAAACAATGGAAACAGTGGCAGACTATTTTTGGGGGCTCCAAAATCACTGTAGATGGTGAGTGCAGGCATGAAATTAGAAGACGCTTGCTCCTTAGAAGAAAAGTTACGACCAACCTAGACAGCTTATTAAAAAGCAGAGATATTACTTCGCCAACAAAGGTCCGTCTAGTCAAAGCTATGGCTTTTCCAGTAGTCATGTATGGATGTGAGAGTTGGACTATAAAGAAAGCTGAGTGCTGAAGAACTGATGCTTTTGAACTGGTGTTCAAGAAGACTCTTGAGAGTCTCTTGGACTACAAGGAGATCCAACCTGTCCATCCTAAAGGTAATCAATCCTGAATATTCATTGGAAGGACTGATGCTGAAGCTGAAACTCCAGTACTGTGGCCACTTGATGCGAAGAACTGACTCATTTGAAAAGACCCTGATGCTGGGAAAGATTAAAGGCAGGAAGAGAAGGGGATGACCGAGGATGAAGTGGTTGGATGGCATCACCAACTCAATGGACATGAGTTTGAGTAAGCTCTGGGAGTTGGTGATGGATGGGGAAGCCTGGCATGCTGCAGTCCATGGAGTCACAAAGAGTCAGACATGACTGAGCAACTTAAGTGAACTGAAGGTGGTGCTAGTGGTAAGATGCAGGTTCATTCCTGGGTTGGGAAGATCCCTGGAGTAGGAAAAGGCAACCCTCTCCAGTATCCTTGCCTGTGAAATCCTATGGACAGAAGACCCTGGTGGGCTACAGTTCACAGGGTCTCAAAGAGATGGATATGACTGGGCACGTGCACAGACACACACACACACACACACACACACACACACACACACACTCTCTTCCCTGTTCCATTTCCTTTCACAAAGTGCTAGTGTATATGATCTCATTCAAATCTCCCAACAATCCTGATGAAAATGAGATGAATCAGAGATTCAAGCAGTAGACTCAAGTCAACAGAGTATTTATTTGTGACACAAAGAAAATTTGACAACAAATCCACCTTATCTGCGTTAGTTCCAGTTCTTAGCTATGATGGTTCCTCCCTGAGTGTGTGTGTGTGTGTGTTATTTTTGGCCACACTACACAGCATGTGGGATCTTATTTCCCTGACCAGAGATCAAACCCAGCTCCCCCAGTGGGTTCTAACCACTGAAAGCGCAGAATCCTAACCACTAGACCTCCAGGGAATTCCCTTTCATTTATTTATTTTTCACCCTGAGTGTTTGAATGAAACATGAATAGAATACGAAATGAGTGCTTCATTATGTGATCATGACACCCCCTAGCTTGGAAGTTTCTTAGGTCTGCCATCACTGATGATGTCTACAATGACAGCTGCAGGCATCCTTCACCACCGCCTTAGTCACACTGCTACTGAACCAAACCCAAGCACAGTAAAGCCAACCTGCTGACTTTTGGGTTGTGGTGAAGGAAAGTGTAGCATTTATTAGGCGTGAAACAAGGAGTCCAGGTAGCTGAAAGGTTTTTTAAAATGTCATAAGGGAAGGGGTTGTGAGGTGTGTGACCAGCCCATGGACATTTTTCTGATTGGTTGGTGGTGAGATAACTGGGAGTCAGCATCATCAACCTTCTTGTTCTGACCAGTCTGGGGTCCGCATACTTGTGGGCAGCATACAGCTAGCTTCTTTCACTTGGTGTGGGTTTCAGTATCTGCAAAACAGCTCAGAGGACATGGCTCAGAGTATTATTTACAGCCCTTGAAGAGGAACTAAAAGTCCTTGACCTTGTTCATGGTTAAACCTCAAAGGTGGCAGATTGGGGAACCTCCCTGGTAAGAGCCTGACTTCCCAGTTTCGCCAAAATTGAAAACTGAGATCATTTTCTTCCTCTACCAAAAGAGCATGGCTACACCACCCCATCTCTGCAGTCTCTTTACAAGGGTCTTCAAAAGAACACAGTCTGCTTGGATCATGTCTTCACCATAGCTTGTGATGGCAATTGTGTTTCTTTACCCATCCCTTCAGAGTGAAAGTGAAAGAAAGTGAAGTTGCTCAGTCGTGTCCGACTCTCAGAGACCCCATGGATTGTAGCCTACCCTGCTCCTCCATCCATGGGGTTTTCCAGGCAAGAGTACTGGAGTGGGTTGCCATTTCCTTCTCCAGAGGATCTTCCCAACCCAGGGATTGAACCTGGGTCTCCTGCATTGTAGTCAGATGCTTTACCATCTGAGCCACCAGGGAAAGCTATCCCTTCAAAGGCCTTGTATAAATCTTATAAAACCTATGATTAGACATAGAACGCCCAACATAGAATGCCTAGCTGCCTCATTTTTTTTTTTTCTTCCTGGTTTTAAAGAAGCTAGTATTTCAGGTGGAAAGGAAAGAATTAGAAAACACATCCCCTCCCATATCCTTAGGGAAGTGGGTAAGTAGAGAATCTCAGGAAATTTCCTTGAGGTGCCTCCTGATGTGAGCAGAATGATGGGGACCATTTTCTCTTTCTTAAAGGTGCACAATGAAGATATATCTTTGGATTGAACCATGTACCACTGAACAATGTCCCACTGCTAAGCAGAATTGAAGGGTGAATTAGGATGAATTTCCTTTCTTCTTCCAAGTCCATGAAAGTATTCTCTATCCAAGTTAATAAATATTTCAAGTATGGTAGCGGTATTATCTATGGGACAAAACCCAAAGCTGAGCCTCCCTCAAGGAGCTTCAGGTCTTTTGGAGAGAATCATCCAATCCCCAGACTCTACCACAGTATTTACTTAAATTATGGCTCAAAGAGGGATAGAAGCAAAGTGTTGAAATTGGTCATAGACAGAAGTTTTTGAGGACAAATGGAAAATGCCTCATGGATGAGGAACCTTTTAACCATTCCATGTTGTTGTGTTTGTTCAGTCACTCAGTTGTGTCCAACTCTTTGTGACCCCATGGACTACAGCACACCAGGCTTCCCTCTCCTTTACTATCTTTCTGAGTTTGCTCAAACTCATTTCCAGTGAGCCAGTGATGCCATCCAACCATCTCATCCTCTGTTGCCCACTTCTCTTCCTGTCCTCAATCTTTCCCAGCATCAAGGTCTTTTCCGATGAGCTGGCTCTTCGCATCAGGTGACCAAAGTATTGGAGCTTCAGTATCAGTCCTTCCAATGAATATTCAGCATTGGTATAATGAACTTTTGGACTCAGAGGGAGAGGGAGAGGGTGGGATGATTTGGGAGAATGGCATTCTAACATGTATACTATCATGTAAGAATTGAATCGCCAGTCTATGTCTGACGCAGGATACAGCATGCTTGGGGCTGGTGCATGGGGACAACCCACAGAGATGTTATGGGGAGGGAGGTGGGAGGGGGGTTCATGTTTGGGAACGCATGTAAGAATTAAAGATTTTAAAATTTAAAAAAATTAAAAAAAATTTAAAAAAAAAAACTCACCAAAAAAAAAAAAAAAAAAAGATTGACTGGTTTGATCTCCTTGCAGGCTAAGGGACTCTCAAGAGTCTTTTCCAGTACCACATTATGAAAGCATCAATTTTTTGGTGCTCAGCCTTCTTTACAGTCCAACTCTCACATCCATACATGACTACTAGAAGAGCCATAGCTTTGACTATACGGACCTTTTTCAGCAAAGTGATAGCTCTGTTTTTTAACATGCTGTCAAGGTTTGTCATAGCTTTTCTTCCAAGAAGCAAGCATCTTTTAATTTCCATGACTGACAAGGAAATGAGCTCACCAATCTCATTAACCCTCATAGTTTAAGTGAAAGTAGTGAAAATGTTAGTTGCTCAGTCATGTCCTACTCTTTGTGACCCCATGGATTAGAGCCCACCAGGTTCCTCTCCCCATAGTATTCTCCAGGCAAGAATACTGGAGTGGGTTGCCATGCCCTTTTGCAGGGGCTCTTCCTGACCCCAGGATCAAATCCAGGTCTCCTGCATTGCAGACAGATTCTTTACCATCTCAGCCACCTGGGCAGAAGCATTAATCCTCATAACTTCTTATCAAGTAGTTTAGAGCCTGCACTGTTTCACAGAGGTATGCAACAGTGAAGGAAATAGAAAGAGAACAGGAAGGAACCAAGTGTACAATAACAATATACAGCATTAAGTGAATGCCTACAAAATGTAAGAAGCTCCCCATATAGCACTTAATTTAATCCATGAAAACCTGCCTGGCCCCATTGTACCCTTGAAGAAACTAAGGCTCAATAATGTTAAGTCATCTGCCCAAAGTCACAGAGTTCCTAATTATCAGAGCCAGGATTTGAAGCTAGGTCTGTCTTTTCTGGCTTTGGCTTTTTTCTATTTTACTGTACTGCCTTTTAAAAAATCATATAAAAGGCAAATAAATGATTGATGTCATTCTTCCTCAAGGACATGAAAGGAATGTACAAACAGCACAGTCACTTTCTGTAGTAAAATCTTTTAATTATGACCCAAATCACAGCACTGCCGTGCTAAGCTGATTGTGAGCTCACCTGAAGTCAAAGCACTTCACAGCAAGTTCAGTGGCAACAATTCAGCTCTTTTTCTATTGGCAAATAGAGAACCCTGGGAAAGTAGTTTTATCCAACTTAGACCAAAATGTTGTAGAGTGAGACATTTACAAGGATGCCAGCAGGAGGGGGAAAGAAAAGGGAAAGGCAGAGTTTGCAATTTATTGTCTTAGAACTTCATCTGGGAAGATACTGTCATTAGCTTTTCAGAATAAAGGACACCCCTTTTGAGGACTGTTTTAGGGAATAGGTGCAAGGAGTATAAAGCCCTGAATGAACAGGCTAGCAGTATTGTGTGGCTGGAAGCATCTATCCATCTTGATGGGTTCAGAACCTATTCTACAGCCCAAAAGGAAGAGTCCATGTTTCAGACCACACTCATGAGTCAACAATATAAGTAATGTGATAACTCATCTCATCTGTTCCCAATATAGGTGATGGATTCTATCATTACTTTCAATGATGTAATCATTTTTACATCATTTTTATTTATTTTTTTAATATAAATGTATTTATTTTAATTAGAGGTGAATTACTTTACAATATTGTATTGGTTTTGCCATACATTGACATGAATCCTCCGCGGGTGTACCTGTGTTCCCCATCCTGAACCCCTCTCCCACCTCCCTCCCCATCCCATCCCTCTGGGTCATCCCCGTGCACCAGCCCTGAGCACCCTGTATCATGCATTGAACCTGGACTGGCAATCCGTTTCACATATGATAATATACATGTTTCAATGCCATTCTCCCAAATTGCCCCACCCTCACCCTCTGAATCTTTGAGCATTTGTCAGTATTTACAAAATACTTTGAATCATCTGACCCAAAATATCCTCAGCTTTTCTTCTTTTAAAGGCTCCGAATCAGGAAACAGCATCACAAAACTTCAGTTTATTATACCTTGTTATTCTTTTGTATTACCTTGCCCATTCTTTTATATGAGATGTGTGTGTGGAGCATAAATGATAAATTCCAAAAATTACCATTGGAACTGAGCAATAGCTTCCTCAGTTCCACCTGTGCTCCTCAGATGACAGAGGAGACTATGCTTAAAGATTCCAAGTGAAAGAATCTTCCAGCTCTTAGAAGAGGGGGACACAAGGATGATGAAAGAGGGATGCCCTGGAAGATCTCCCAGGAGATCCAATAAAACACTGCATGTAAATTAAGTTCAGTATTGTACTAAGTCTCTCTTAACAGCAATATATCCCATTTTGAATTAATTTCTCTGTAACAACATGACAGCCAACTTCATCACATATAGAAGCAAGAAAAATTCACCAGGACTATGAAATTCATTGATTTATTTCTTCAGGGTGTCCTGAGAACCCTTTGCTCATTACTATCCTCCCCGTTCTGAGGATGGCTCAGCAATAATGAATCTGCCTGCAACGCAGGAGAGGCAGGAGACAAGGGTTTGACCCCTGGGTTGGGGAGATCCCCTGGAGGAGGAAATGGCAACCCACTCCAGTACTCTTGCCTGGAAAATTCTGTGGACAGAGGAGCCTGGTGGGCTACAGTCCATGGGGTCACAATGAGTCAGATATGATTGAGCAGCTGAGCACAGAGCACACATCCTCCCAGTTCTGAGCAATGAAAACGGAGTATTGAGCAAAGGATAATTTAGTCCCCAAGGTTCATAGTTAATTTGTTAATCATGCATATTTGTCACCAATATGAGTATAGCTTCCACCTCTCTCTGTTATAGATCATTTCTTCACTCAAAAAAATGTTGTAAGTACGCCTTTGGGCCCAAAACAATAAGTATATCCCATAAGTCTAGCAAGAAATACCAGGCATGCTAGGTCATTTTCACTGAAATCTCAATATATAACTGAAAGAAATTTGACTTCTGGTGTTGTCTCTTTAAGGAGAATGGAAAAATATGGTGAGTTACTATACATAGTAGGGTAAATATCAAAAGATAGAGGCTAAAATTTTAATGAAAATTGTTAGAGTTTGTGCCATAGGCAGTTTAGTGAATATATTCTGTGTATCAGGCTCATGTTTTAGAAGCACGTTGTTTTCAGTCACCACGTTGTGTCCGGCTCTTTGCAGCCCCATGGACTGCAGCATTCCAGGCTTCCTTGTCCTTTAGTACCTCCTGGAGTTTCCTCCAGTTCATGTCCATTGAGTCGGTGATGTAGATGGCTAATTAATTTTTTCATTTCAAAAAGGAGGAGGCTAGAGAACAGGGTCCCGGTGACTGACAGGGTTCTTCAAAGTCTGAAAGACATGAGAAGAATGCAAAGATAACTCTAGTTTTCAGGGAGCACTGCCATGTTTTGTTACTATAATCTCATCTCAGCAAAGGGCACGCTCAGCAGCCAGTGAGTGTGTTATTTAACCCCTTAGGAAAAATGGGAGCCAAACGGCTCCTCTAAGGAGGACTCAGGAGCAGAAACTCTGACCGTGTGGACTGCACAATTGTGCCCATGAAATCTGGGACAAGATAAATACCAGGGGGGCTGAGGTCAGCTCTCAGAGGCAGAGACAGGTATGTAGCAGGAGTGTTCAAAATAGTCTTTGAAGCAAGATGGTCTGTCTGTTTATCTATTCCCTCCAGGTTTTTTAATCTGCAGTTCCATGTCCCTCCTGCTCAGGGCTGGAGGACAGTAGGCAAAGGGCAGAAGCCAGACAGACTCTTCCCAAAGGAGACGACCAAGTTCAGACCATGGCGTTCTGAGTTTGGGAGTCAGGCGGGCCATGATCTTTTGGAAAGGTGACTTTTAATGTGCAATCATAACCATGATGTTTGCTCAGAAGTAGCTGGCCTGTACTGGCACCCTGGAGCAGCCACAGGTTCAAAGAGTAATACAGGTATTTCTGAGAAGCCAGGTGCTGACACTCATCATCTTCATAATGACTGTGTTTCTCATCTCCTTCATTTCCATGGGCCAGGCATAAAGTGTGCAGGGAAGCAACTACCTGTGTGTGCTTCTATTTACTCGAGTTTACTGCTCTCGTACAATACTGATTAATCCTCCCTTCTCCATGACACTGAGGCAGTTGCATTCTAATGCCATCTTTATTATTGTTTGGCAGATCCCATACTACTGCATACAGAAATAGTGTAAATCATGGAACTAGTGTTTGAGGTCCATAAAATGCAAGGTTATGAATATTTCATTACTATACATTTTATTTCCCTGTCTATTCTGCATCTCCCAAAATGTTGTTTGTTTATTTATTGGCTCGCTGTTCACCAGGAATACTTAATTCTTAATATAAGCTAGGACCGGATCACTAACCCCAGCCGTGTGGTCTGAGCTACCTTTGAAAGTAATGATAGATAGGTTTTGTGTTTGCTTTCCTTTTCACATCTTTTTTCCAACACAACAACACACTTGACTGTCAGGTGACCTCTCTAACAGGAGTTTTAGCCCCTGTGTCGTAATTGCATTGATTTGCAAGCCCCACAGATTGACTCACAAACATACCTCCTGTGAACCCTGGCCACATATTTAAATTTTTCTCAATGCCCCATTGTATCCCTCATTGGCTGAAGTAAGCAGTTAGATCTTGGCAGTGAAAGACACATTGTCCAAGTGCAGTTAGCTTCACTCCCCGTGCTGGTCCACGTGGTTTGTATGAATCAGCTGGTCCTGCAAGAGATGCAGCCATTATCACCTGCTTCTGAATTTTCCTTTGACCACAAAATTCATATTAGTAAATAGCCAGAGGGATTCAGTCTTAGCAAAAATCAGAGCCTGAATGCTCGGCATTCAGGTGCTAACTTCTCTCCCACCATAGGGCATAGTAGATATTAATACAACTCTTTGGTACAGGCTGCAAAATATATAAAATATCATAATTATATCTGCAATTCAGCAATGAAACAATTTTCCCCCTTTCTTCACTGTCATCAGCATAATAGCAGCCTATGGGATTTGTATTTTCTGGCTGTGAGCTCTTTTATGGGCTGTCGGACAAAGAAAAAAAAAAAACTAGCTGGTTAGTTTCACAGCTCTGAGAAGGCCTCATGACAGAAATACTGCTTTTAATGTTATTGTCTCTTTCTAGCTTGTAATCCACTCTCTTTGGGTGGAGAGGCTTCGGTGCTGGTGCAGCACCACTTACTTGTGTTTTTATGATAAACCTCTGTGCTCCCTCCTTGCTCGCCCCTCCCATCTGGATGAGGACATAATTAACCGGTTTTCAGGATCATGCTATATTGTCTGTCAGGAGGGGGTTAGTCAGAGGGGAATGAAGTCAGAAGGAGGCATGTCTCCAAGGTTTCTCTTGGAGACATAAAAGAACATAAGAAAGATTGCATCCTGGGTGAATCTTCACATCCCGTTTATTTTGCTAGCCAAGACAAATATCACAGCTTATATCTAACATTTGAAAAGCAGGGCCAAATAAAATGATGGATTAATAAGTCCAAGGACAGAATAATAGGTGGAAAATATATTATAGAAAATGATGCCTATGTCAATCTGAAAGGAACAAAAAAAAAAAAGCTGAAATGGAAATGGGGGAGTGGTGTAGGAAGTGCACCATAGCAACCTTAAAAAAAAATCCCTCCTGGAGTTATGCTAAATATTAATTAATGTTACCCAAGACCCCTATGGTACTATTACTTCAAAAGCATGTATCTTTAGACCATTTGAGATTCATTTTGTTATAACCTAGACTGTGAGCATCATGGATTGAACACTGGCCGAAATATTCCCTATATAATTATCGGTAATAATATTCTGTGCACATTTATATCCCCCATCATCATCTCTGATGAGGCTAATCCAGTACTTTCTGCATGAACTGTTATAATACCCAAAGCAGCAGGATGGCATATTATCAAGCTTGGGTTTACCGATGGAAAACCTAACATAACGGAGTTCATTTCTAGAAAACAGTGTTGGGATGGCATTTGTTAGAATCAGCCGTACAGACAGACCCCTGGACCACTCTCTGAGGCGACTCACTGAAGTGACCACTTTTCAGCACAGTGTCCTGTCAGTCCCAGAAAGCCATTCTCAATACAGTTCTACAGAACTCAGAAATATTCTGTAGTCGCGACGCGCTCTTTAATGAGAGGTGAGGTGATCTGAATTCTCTTCTCATCTTAGCCACAGACACTTGTGTAGTCGTGTTCTGCTGGCCTTTCTGTGACTCGATTTCATAAATGGTAAAAGGTGGGAAAGAGCCTTTCTATATTAAAGGAAACCCGTTAGGAATGAATAGGATTTTTAAATCTGCAAGTTGCCTAGAAATCCCTGGAGACAAATAGTTTCTCTATTGTATTTTTTGAAAAGTGAACAGACCAATAGTTTCACAAGCAACAAATCATTACTTAAACAGAATTGTTCAAGACATCCTGTAAAAGGAATTAATTGAAGAGAAAGCCCAGAAGTCACAAAAAAGGGCTCAATTGTAAAATAGAAAAGCTGTCATACATGTTAGACCCTTCTTGAACTCTAAGATTATAATGAGGACACCATCATTGTGCCCACATTTAAGGAGGGGGAAAAAAACCATAGCATCTGAAAATTCAAATTTACAAACCAGATCAATTAATGGGTGATTATTCACACTATAAAAGGATTTATCACTTTACAAATGGATTCCCTGCAGGGTTCCATTTTAATAACTAAGCTTTCTCCACATTAGGACTCACTGCCAATTAAAAGTCAATCAGAAGCAAAGATAAAGCATCTCTGAAATTAAAATGTATGTCAATGGGAAATCATCAGAGTTATAAAAATTCACATTATGTATAACTTGGCCAGGATGCAGAATTTTTTTCAGAAGCCTTTATTGAGCATCTACTGCAAACTCAGTTGGTCCCAAAGAGTCATTGCCAAGAGACCTCAAAAGGTGGAATGAATGGTCCCCATCTTGGTGTGAAGAGGTTCTATCAGCATTTCTGAGGGGAAGAGACAATGCTTTCTTGTGGAAGTAGATCCTGCTGTCACCTCCCTGTCATTAACTGTCAAGGAGGCATCTCTGTCATTGTGTAACCACAAAAACTCCTTGTATATTCCCAACATCTTTTGTTGGGAAAACAAACAAAATGGACACCATTATAGAGGACCTTTGTGATGATCAGAAAGTCTGCTGGACTCCTAGGATGTTAGTGCTAGAGGGCATCAGAGAGGCCAGGTAACTCAGCTCTTTCTTTTGCATGAGGGAGATATTGAGGCAAAATGAAATAAAGTAGCAAGTCTTCCAGTGGCCACTCCAAGAACCTTTCAATCAAATCCCCTTGTAGGAAGTGAGGACGTTGAAGGTCTACTGTCTAAACTCAACATTTTTCTATGTCAAATTCTCTCCGTATTTTGCCACGTTTTCCTTCTATATCTCTGTCCTTTTCTCTCATTTTCAGAAAAGGAGTCCTCTTATTCTCCATCAGTTTCAGCTTCCATTTCTTCCCTGAAACCTCTCTTCCCAACGGCTTTGCTTCTTCCAACGGTAGGGTTTTAGAACAGGAAGGGTGATAAGCAGAAATCTGGCCCAATGATTACAATGGCTTTGTGAACAAAGTTCTCTAACAAAACAAGGAAAGTCTTCTGCTGGGGACTTAAAGAGGGGAGAAGGTTTGGAGCTGCTGTAATGGGTTTGATAGGGTGTAAACAACAGATGAATTAAACAGACTCTTCTTTATTGTGCTTGGTTCTGTTATGGTCCAGCTGATGAGATTACACAAAACCTTCACTGACCTAACCAGCATATTTTTATTATTTTCTGCAGCAACTTGCAGCAGTCTAAGGATATGAGGAGAGAAAGACCCCTTGGAAGTCATTCATAACCAGTCAATGATACAATATAAGAAGAATGGGGGATCTGGATTTGATAGCAAACATATCTTTGGAATGGCTGACTGCAAGGTCTATCCCAGAGAGGCAACATGATTCGACAGGCAACCTGGATCCCCCAACCCGGAAAACTTCAAGGAGCCAGAAGGCATTTGACAGTCTGGCTCTGGCAGTGAGAGAATGGAAGAAATGGAAGTGGCGTTTCCAAGGGAAAGGTCAGAATCAGTTCTCAAATATGTTAATAGTTTTTGCATAACAGTTTGTTGTCTCTGGTATGGGCAGCTGGTATGGTTAAGGGCGAGTGGAAACCAAGTTATTAGCAGAAATGTTAAAGCCTCTAAAAATGGTATGGAAAGAAAGAATGAGACAGGTGCTGGAGTCATTTTTATAGAGTAAATGGAAGTGAATTTGAAAAGAATGACTCAAATTTCCATTAAAATGCCTCTGGGACAAAAGATTACAAGAAGATATGCAACAATTCTCAAATGCCTTCATATTAGTAGAATGCATTTGGGAAACGTACAATAAGGCTTCATTTACTCACTAAATTCACATTGATATCATTATTATTCAATCGATATTTTGGATACAGTGGGCATAGTATAAACAAGGGGAATATCAACCGTGTATCAGACACTATGCTAAGCACTGCTTTCCAGTTGGGAATAAACAAGTACCTGTCTTAAGGTATTTATAGCCCAATGAAGGAGGTTTAACAACATGCAATCCCAGCGGACCATAGTAGGTACTAATGGAGGTGTCTGCTCATAGAAGGATTGCCTAAACCCAGTCAATAGAATCAAGGAAGGCTTCCTAGATGAGGCAACATCTAAGCTGAGACTTGAAAGATAATATGAGTCAAAGAAGTGGCAGATGATACTGATAGGTATTCACAAAGGAAACAGCAGGAGTAAAGGCTCAGGAGCAAAAAGGAGTAGGAGGAGCTGGAGGGATGTAGCTGACAGGAAGTTGGGTTGGGAGCAGAGCAGTTGTTTAGTCACTAAGTCGTGTCTGACTCTTTTGCAACCCCCTGGACTGTAGCCTGCCAGGCCCCTCTGTCCATGGGTTTTCCTGAACAAGAATACTGGAGTGGGTTGTCATTTCCTTCTCCAGGGGATCTTGCTGACCCAGGGATCTTCTGCAGTGGCAGGCAGATTCTTGAAGCAGTAGGAGGCACTAAATGCACAAGGATCTCTTATGACTCTGTTAGCTAGTTAGAATAGGGAAACAGGGTCCAAGAGGGCTGTCAGAGGAAGCTTCTAGGAAAAAAAAAAAAAAGCCTGCAAGAAGGGGAAGTCATGGACCTAAGTGGGAACCTCTGGCAGGTAAGCATCCCCCCTCCCTAATTGGTCTTGGGTGTAACCAACCAAGCATACATTGGTACAATCTCCTATTTGCAGAGGGCATAACCAATCAGGCCCCAGGAACCTGCTCAAGGGAGGGAATAAGGAATATAAAAAAGGGAAGCCAAAATAGGATAGGGCCACTCCTGCAGGGGGTGATCTGCTCTCCTGCCTCGGGAGTGTATTGCTTGCTGCATGCCCAATAAATCTTGCCTGCTTGAGCTATAACTGGTCTTTCATTTCAGTTCTTTGCTACCATGAGACAACAACCAAGGAGAAGAACCGACCTGACCACTCTAAGGAGTTGTCATCTCATCCTGAGACCATAGGAAGCATATGAAGAACTTTTTACCCAGGATGAATGATCAGCCCTGCATTTTAGAAAGCTCCTTCTTGTTGCCGTTTGGAGAGTGCATTAGTCTGAAGAGATGGACATGGATATAAGAAGTCCTGTTACACTAAGTCATTATACCAGTGAAGGAAAGGTAAGGTGGGAAGGTAACACCCAAGACTTTCTGACTTAATGAACGAGAAGGGCAGTGGCCCAAATCTCTCACATTTGAGCAGTCAGTTTAGGTGAAGGGAATAGAAGATAATAGTCCCATTTTTGGCATTCTGAGTTTGAGATGTGAGTGGAATATGCAAGTGATCCTGGTCAGTTGGCAGTTGCAATATCAGACTCCACGAGCCCCGGGCTGCAGATGGAGATGTTGTTCCTTCCTATAACTGAAGTCCAGAGGCAGGGGGGAATCCACCAGAGATGATGAGAAGCGGGGGTGGCTGGGAGCTTGAGAAACTCCACATGTCACCATCATTGCTATAATTCAGATACAAGATTATGCTGTCCCAGCAATCTAAAAGATCATAGCCATGGGAGCAAAAGGATATGAGTAGGTTTTTGGAAATGTTATAGAGGTGATTCCAAACTTAACATTTGTGAAGCCCCAGGATGTCTTTCATTGCAGCAAATGCTTGGTTGACCCAAATGCTTTAGAAAGTCATTTTGTTGTGGTTGGCAGGCTACAGTCCATAGGGTCACAAAGAGTCGGACATGACCAAAATGACTTAGCATGCACACACACACAAATCCAGTTCGGGTGCCCCAAAACAGAAGACCCTGCTAGTGACTGGCAGCCTTCCCTGCTGCCACTGCACAAGGGAATTTTCAGCAACGCATAGTCATTTAGGCCCTGAGATTAAATTCTTGAAGTGTAAACTAGTCTTGAAGGTTCAAGCTGTAATCAGATGGATAATTTATAGCAAAGACAAGATATTCATTGACACCCCAGTATCTCCATCTAATTCAGTAATTGGCTGTTCCTACTTGTCCTCTATTTGGCTAAAAATCTGGTTCACTCAGGCTTTTCAACAGCCCTAGAGGAGGGCCTTGGAGAAGGCGATGGCACCCCACTCCAGTACTCTTGCCTGGAAAATCCCACGGATGGAGGAGCCTGGTGGGCTACAGTCCATGGGGTCTCACAGAGTCGGACACGACTGAAGCGACTTCACTTTCACTTTTCCCTTTCATGCATTGGAGAAGGAAATGGCAACCCACTCCAGTGTTCTTGCCTGGAGAATCCCAGGGACGGGAGAGCCTGGTGGGCTGCCGTCTATGGGATCGCACAGAGTCGGACACGACTGAAGTGACTTAGCAGCAGTAGAGGAGGCCTATGCATTTTGGAAAACCAGAAGATGTTCTTTCAATGTGCTGAGAAAGACACCACACACATAACTT
Organism: Ovis aries; assembly: GCF_016772045.2. Classification (NCBI taxonomy): domain Eukaryota; kingdom Metazoa; phylum Chordata; class Mammalia; order Artiodactyla; family Bovidae; genus Ovis; species Ovis aries. The sequence goes on from NC_056055.1 coordinate 70,192,647, forward strand.
TCTAAAATCCAGTTTACTGAATCCCTCTTCCCTGGGTTCCACTCAGTACCTCATTAGCAACTCTGCTTTTTCTGAAGTATTTTCTCAGTCTGGAGAATGGCAGTTTCCCATTCTCAAGTCACTCCTAAGTGGCGCGACTCTGGTACGTGATGTAGCTCTATTATTCCCTGTCCCTACCTGAACTCACTCACTTTCATGTTCTGCCTGCAGGCCCTATACAACTAGCCTTCTTTCTTTCAATATTTACTGAGAAATTATTCCTTAGCAGGTATTGTTATAGATACCATAAATATATTAATGAATATCATACTTACAAAAATATTTTGAAATAAATGCTTTTATAACATGCATTTGATAAATTTGGAAACAGATTAGAATGGATAAGTTAAACAAGGTCACACAACCAGGAAGTGGCAACAAATATTCATATATGGCCCTAAAGATCACACTCTTAACTACTACACAAATAGATGTTCCTTTTCTTTTGGGTCTTCTGTTTCTGTTTTTTGACTCTCTGGCCTCTGATGCTCTTTTCTCAAAAATCTACAAACGATAAAGGATGTGGAGAAAAGGGAACCCTCTTGCACTGTTGGCGGGAATGTTAATTGATACAGCCACTATGGAGAACAGGATAGAGGTTCCTTAAAAAACTAAAAATAGAGCTACCGTATGACCCAGAAATCCCATTATTGGGCATATATCCTGAGAAAGCCATAATTCAAAAAGACACATGTGCCCCAAAGTTCATCACAGTACTATTTACAATAGCCAAAACATGGAAGCAACCTAGATATCCATCAACAGATGAATGGGAAAAGAAGAAATGGTACATATATACAATGGCATATTTATTACTCAGCCATAAAAAGGAACGGAATTGGGTCATTTGTAGTGATAACTAGCTTTCTTTACTCTCCAACCCTGCCTCCACTTTCAACTACAAACTCACTCCAAGCTCCCAAAACATGTATAAATTTTAAGATCAGCGTTTTTAAAGCTTTGCCTCTTCGTTTGATAGCAACTTGGGCTAAGAGAGTTCTCAGTTTTCTCATCCATAAAATGGGAATGATATATGGTTACAACAGTACTTGACACATGATTATGGCTCAGTAAATCTTAACTATCATTCTTACCGTGACTGGAGTTGAAGTCCCAGCTCCAAAACTCAGTAATAAAAAGAAAGGTACCTTCTCTCTGAGCCTGGGTGTTCTCATTTGAAAAAAATGGAGATTACCATGCCTGCCTGTCTCCTAAAGTTAAGAAAATCCAATGGAAGACAGTAAGTAAAATTACCTTGCATGTTACAAGAATCTATGGAAGTATTACCCTTTTTACATTTTCTTTTAAGGTAGTACCTTACTTAGGTGTCATCGCTAGAAAAACAACAATAATTGTGTAGAAGCCTAGCTGAGGCTATAGAAAATGTAAGAAATAGAAAATCTGACTTACAATTTTGTCACATAGCTGCCTTTGATAACATATCTGAAGGAGACTCAAAGATTCTCTAACTTTTATTTGAGATTAAATTCTTCCCAAAGCTGCATACCTGAACCATGAATACTTAGTTCTCAGTAAAGATATCTTCTCTGAATTATTTATTAATACAAGGCTATTACACTTAAGAATCTAAGAAATGGCCGTGTGGAGCAAGTTCTGCCTCATTTATAAAGTTCCCATTGAAAACATTTGTCCATTCTTCTGCTCAGCATTTCTAAGGATCTACACAATAAATACCAGCAAAAACTTAATACGGAGACTCACTTCAGTGCCTTTTTATGTACATTTACAATTCTGCCTATGATACAATGAGCACAATGCATCCTAGTTCCTACCCTGGTTTATTAAGGGGATTGCACATGGCCTGGAACTGGCCAGCTGACAAGGATTCAGGTCAAATGGGGACAAGCTGCTCATTTCCCCCTCTTACAGACTGTCTCTTCCTTGACTTGGCACATCACTCTTGTCGTCTGCTGACTCATGACTTCTGCTTGTGACTAACCTGGCCCAGGTACTGCCTCATGATCTCTTTCTGGCCTCACCTCACTAACTGGACAAATTCTTTCTTTCCTGCAGTTCAGATCCCTGAGGGAAGGTATGTGATTGCCTCAGCCGAGCACTGGCATGTCTGTTTAGGAAGAGCCTTTCGTGCAGGCCCCTCTCGTCTGCTGGCAAGCTGGAGACGGCCACCTGGAAGAGGGGGGAGCCGTTCTTAGTTCAGCCAGGACAGGACGGAGCTGCTGATCCACAACGTGCTGTCCGGGCAACTTCCCTGACTGAGGTTTGCTCTTTTATCTTTCTTTGTACTTTTGTTTATTTTTTTCTCAGTGCACAGGAAATTTATGGTGTTGACATCTAAGCCTTCTCTGGAATAAGTGTTTTAAAAAAAAAAAAAATTGATATAATACATTGTCTTAGAAACCTTTTAGAGCAGGCACTAAACCAACCTTACAACTTGTTTCTCTTTCTGAAAAAATAAAAGGAAAACCTAGTTATCTGAGGGTTTGTTTTTTACAGATTCTAATTCGTTGAGATTTTATTAATGAAAGGCCCCTCTGGCATATTCCCTGAAGGATGGAGTACCTCTGTTTGCCAATGTTAGTGGTACAAAGTTGGACAATACCTTGTCTGTGCACTTCCTGTTTCCAAAGTCAGATCTTACAGGACCTGAGCATTTGGGTATGTGTGGTGGTATGCCGTAAGCTTGGGCCAGTTCTCAAGAGTTGGTTGTTATACTTTCAAGAATTTTGTGAGTTGCTTTTTAAACACAGCCATTGTTCAAATTCAGTTCAATCAACTCATAATTATATAACTTTTATTAAAAACATAGGTAGTAAATATTCAAAACCCATCACTTTCTTATTAGTTTACTACATTATCTCTCTTTTTAAAAATGTTTTGTGGTACTTATTTTATTTTTAAAATTTGCTTATTTATTTTTGGCCACACTGGGTCTTCATTGCTGCATGCAGGCTTTCTCTAGTTGTGGCCAGCAGGGGCTACTCTCTAGTTGCAGAGAATGGGCATCTCATTGTGGTGGCTTCTCTTGTTCTGGAACGTGGACTCAGGTGCTCTGCAGCATGAGGAATCCTCCCAGACTAGGGATTGGACCTGTGTCCCCTGCATCAGCAGGCAGATTCTTTAACCACTGGACCACCAGGGAAGTCCCTACTACCTTATCTCTGCTTCTGAGGTCAGTATCACCTCTTGTACCTGTGTGGTTGAAATACTGTATAATCGTGTTTCCCTGCGAGTCTCTTTCAAATCCATGTGCAGAGACATCACACTGGCAAGCTGGAATCCCAGATAGTAGGAGTGTTTATACCATAGAAATGGACACATGCTACAAATCCACCCTTTGCCGCCACCCCACCCTCTTCCTGGAGATCCCGTTATTAGAAATTTGCCACCACATCACCGTATGTCTGTTTTACCAGTTGAAAGCAAAACTTTTAAATATGCTCAAGCTTGCAACAATCTTGAGGTTGGATAAAAGAATACTTTTTTAAAAAAATTGGAAACCCATCACTGTAAACCTGAGTCACCTATCAATCCATTATATTTGTTCTCCAGCAACACAAGCAGTGAAGCCTTTTAGGTCACCTCTTTCATTTAACATCTTTTCTCTAACCTAGAAAATGTCAGAATGCTTTATTTTTGTTGGAGAGGCTTGTTTAAGTTCTCTGAAGCTTATACACATAAGCCCATACGTTATGGGCCTGTACAAAATGCCCAACTGAGAATAGTGATATCTTCACCTAATGATGGAGTTTAAGCTTCTTGAAACAATTGCAACTTAACATTTAAATGCAGATATTTTACTGTCTTGTTCACTACACATATTCTTGAATCCAAATGAAGACGTATAACTTTTTACTCTACATTTTTGATTCATGGTGACCTCATTAACCAGCAAGCAAATTCATCCTAATTATAAACCTTTGCAACATTACTGCGTTAATAGGATGTGGAAGACGCTTACTGATGGAATATCTTGTTCCTATATTTTGCCACTTAAGAAACTGCCAAAATAGTTGAATGTTTCAAATTCTTTTATGAAACAAATGGACAGAGTGACAGCAAAAGGAAAAAAAAAATACATATGACCTAATCACTACTAGAACATATATGTACTTGGGGCTGAGGGAGAGGGAAAGTTCATGAGTCTGGCAAACAGGCAAGGTGGGCCTGCTGTCGGGTTGATTTGTATGATGAGCTGAGGAGTTTCCCAGGCAAACCTTGTCCGAATGGAACAGAGGACCAAACACGAGCTCAGTCAGGAATAGAGCCAGAGACAGGTGATCAGGAATACATCGGAGCATCTGTCACTTGGATGAGCTCCTGGCGTAGTCCTTCACCCTGTGTCTGAGTCCAGAGACGAGCTGGGATAATATACGTGAAAATGGTAGGGCTGCTCCGGAGAGCCATCATAAGGTGTTAAAGCACATGCATTACTGCGTTGGGAACCTCTAGTGTAACAGAAATCTAAAGAGAAAAAAAGCACCAATGCCCCCAGCTCACAGCGGGAGTCTGAACAGTTGCAGCATCTCACGGATACTTCATTGGGTGTTGGTGGAGGAAGACCCCTGGGGGTAGTAAGGAGCCAAAGCAGCAACAGCTCGGCCCATCCAGGGCCAAGTCCCTTGGTCAGGCGTGTGGGATGGGCAAAGATGTATGGATATCTAGTGGAGGAGGCAGAGATAGGACATGTTCCACACACCAAGCACAGGGCACAGAGAGTCTTATCAGAAGAACAGAAATGAAGGTGACTAATGCACAGTAACTAATTTGACTTATCTCTTTTTAAAAGCCTTTTATTGGCTTGGAGCATAGCCAGTTAACAGTGTGATAGTTTCAGGTGCACAGCAGAGGGGCTCAACCGTGCATATACATGTATCCATTCTCCCCCGAGGGCTTTCCTGACAGCTCACTGGGCAAAGAATCCACCTGCAGTGTGGGAGACATAGGGACGCAGATTTGATTCCTGGGTCAGGAAGATCCCCTGGAGGAGGGCATGGCCACCCAGTCCAGTATTCTTGCCTGGAGAATCCCATAGAAGAAGGAGCCTGGCGAGCTACAGTCCAAAGGGTCGCAAAGAGTCAGACATGACTGAGCTAGTAGACATGCATGCAATCTCCCCAAACCCCCTCCCATTCAGGCTTCCACATAACACTGAGTCGAGTTCCCTGTGCTACACAGTAGATCCTTGTTGTTATCCATTTGAAGTCTAGCAGTGTGTACATGTCCATCCCAGACTCCCTAATTATCTCTTACCCCATACTTCCCCACTGGTAACCATAAATTCGTTCTGTAAGTCTGTTTGTATTCCGTAAATCAGTTCATTTGTATCATTTCTTTTTAGATTCTGCATATAAGGGTATCATATGATATTTTTCCTTCTCTGACTTACACTCAGCTTGACTAATCTGACTTATGTCTGAATTCACTGAACGTACTGCCTAAGATTCTGAGAAACTTAGCGGGAGGGGAAGAACTTGCAGAGGCCTAGAGTTTTGCATTAGTGAGTGCTGACAAGAGCTTATAAGAAAGAGTTGCATCTTTTCCTGTCTTTGGAAGGAGATTCCTGATGCAGATTTAACTGACACAAGGCCAAGAGCACATTCTCATCACGCTGCGAGAAAGTCGATGCCGTGATATGCCATGGCGGTACATATCAAAATGTTCATAGGCCGTGCTGGTCATTGGGTTACTTCCTCAAAGAAAAGTCATTTGATAATTTCAGTGGAGTTTCTGAAGGAATCTGACTATGCTTCCCGTTCTAGCTGTGGGGGCCTCAAGAGCACCCACTTTCTGAGTTGAGGTGTCCCTTGAAGATCTCTTTCACTGGAGAATTTGGGTACCACCTTGGGTACTTGAAGTAGGAGCCGCCTCGGCTCCTTAAATGATAAACTCCTTTAAGAGACATGTGCATGGTCTGTATTCTCCCTAGGAATTAGTGAGCCCGTTGGGAAAACAAAGGCAATGGAAACTCTCGGCTGGCTCCCAGAGGAAACAATTAGGATGCAGAAATAAACCACTCCTCCCAGCACCTGTCAGAGCTGCACAGACAGTGTCATTGTGCAGATTACAAAAAGCAGCCTCTCTTGAGCAGCTGAGTTGCAAGGAGACACACCTCCTTCAGGCTGGCAGGCCCTCACTGGGGCACAGCTTGCCAGGCAGGCACCAGGCCCCATCCCGGCCTGCCTTTGTTCATTGCACAAAATGCACAGTCCTGTGATCCAGCCCACCAGGACATGACATGCGGTGAGAGGGGAGTTGATGGAATACACCTCGTATTGAGAACCAGGAGTGAATCTAGAAGGATGTGCTTTTGGAGATCTGAGCCAGAGGCTTCGCTTGAACTGAAACATACAGAAGGTGTGGCTGGAGCCATCGCCTGGGGAATTAGCCCTTCCATCTGGCCAGACAGTATACAGATAGCATTGTTCTGCAACCCCAAAGAGCTGCCATAAAGGACACAGGAGACCCAGAAAAGAACTTTTTAGAACCAGAAAATGTCATCTCCATGACTGAAAAAAATTATTGCAGGCTTGGAATAGAATCTGAAATTGATGGAGGTCATCTCCTCACAAGAGAGGCACAAAGATCTGCAGGTATCCTGGCCATAAACTGCTCCAGGGACCTAAGCAAGGGGAAAGCTCATGCATTGCTGGGCTCCTCCATGACAGTGACCTTGGCAGTGAACCAGGAGGAGATGGAGACTTTGACAGAGATGACATAGATGCACCGGGATTGGGACAGGAGAAATTGAGACAGTTATGTCCTCCATTGGGGATCTGCCGTGTCTGGCATATGGGAAAATTGGAAAGAACAGGCTTATCAAACATATTTGAGTAACTCCAAAGATGGGGTGAATCTAGGGGGACAGAGAGCTGGACACTAAGCATCTGCAGTTAGAGGAGAGGGATAGCTCTGAGAGCAGAGGGCTGACCCCCATTGCATTTGGTCTCCTGGCTAGAACCCCATGCACAGGTGATGTGGGAGTTTAAAGATGGCAGTGGAGGGGATGGAAGTTGGTGGCATTGTCAGTAGGACTTGAAAGGACCATCACTGAACTGGAAGACAAAGTAACCATGTTTGTGAGCCCCTAAACAGGGCAGTGTCACAAAAGGCAACATTCTCTCCTACTCTGGCGGTTGGGGCATCTTGGGGATGCTGTGGAGGTGTAGCCCACTGGTGCCTTTTGAAGATGCCAGTGCTGTCCCAAGGCAATGAAGTGGCCATACCCCGCAGAGGTGACCCCAAACCTGGGGACATGGTGGGGCCAGCAAAGGGGGCCGTTCCCATAGAAGCAGCCCCGACTGTAGGAGGAAGAGGATCACAGAGTCGCAAGGTGGTGGGGGGTTATCTGTGAGCATACGTGACCATGGATTTCCAGAGTTGACCACACAGGAAGGCGGGGACTTTGCAGGGACCTGGAATCCAACATTCACAAGCTACGGCGAGAGCCAGCAAGCCCAAGCGAGCATAGACCTTACTTCTGAGAAAACACATTTGTTCTCTGACAGTTGGGAGAACAGGCAAAAGCTATTGTATCCATCATCAGAAATGGTTTCCAATATCTAAAAAGCGCGTATTATCTTTTTGAGCTCAAACTCTAAAATCTAAAAATACTCAGCCTGCTTAAATAAAAGTGCATCGCTCCCCTCACCAACAGCCCTCAGTCCTCACTGGCCTTGTTTGTCCCCGAACCTGCCAAGCTTGCTCTTACCTGAGGGATTCTGCATTTGCTGCTTCCTCTCTCTGGAATGTTCTCCCTCCAGGCTTTGCAAAGTTGGCTCCTTCTTGTCATTCAGATCTCAGCTTAAATTCCTTTTCTTCAGAGAGGCTTTCCCTGACTATACAGTTAGTTTTTCAGCCCATCTCTCCACCCACAGACACTCTTTCACACTATGTAGTTTTATGGTTTAATGACATTTATCATTAGCTAAAATTACCTTGTTTGATTTTTTTTTAAGTTACTTGTCTATTGCCTGTCTCTTCTCCAACAAAAATGTAAGTATCCAAAAATCCAAGCTATTTGTCTGTCTTACTCCTAGCTGCATTCCCTAGCATATAGTAAGTACTCCTTAAGAATGTGTTGAATCAATTAATTTTAAACATTCATTGGCAATTTCTCTGCATTGGGGGGAACTGCTCACCAAATGTCAACATGAAAAAAACAGTATCTCTAGACTCTTTATCTTGCTCATTTTCCAGGTAAATGAGAACCAGGAAAACTTCTGCTTTGAACTTAGTATATAATCTTGATTTGTTTGTGTTGACAGATCATTTTCAAATTCATGTCTTTAACATCTTTGTACACTGACACTTTTCGCATATCAATACGCAAACGTTCATTTGGCTAGAGCATCATGTGTCTCCACTGTTCAGAATTTGCCTCTTCTAACCCAGTGCTGCTGAAACAATACATCACTAAAGAGAATTCGCGATCTATTAGCAATGCATAGGATAACCTTTGACTCCATTAGGAACACTAAAACCATCTGTGTATTTTGAGGAAACTCTGATCTTTTGAGGAAACCTGTGCTTGCTTTAAGAAATATTTGTAACCGGAGATTCAGTTTCAGACAGAATTCAAGTTCCTCTCTTGTGTTTTAGCAACTTTGCATACCCACTGGGATCACGTCTCATATTTTCCAAGTCCTTTTAGGTGGCTAGTCTGACACCAAACGAGCTTCTGAGACACACTGCTGAATCATCTTCACTGGAAAGTTTTAAGAATAGAATAGGTAACTGCCTACATTAGATATGTTGTCACAGCACTTAGAAGCTAGGGAAAGAAGCCAGTGCACCCCTGAGATTTGCTCTAGCAAGGAGATTTTTCTACCTTTGGAAAATAATTAGTCCTCCAAAACTGTCAAGTTTTGCTCTTAACAAGTAAAATAATCTTGAGGGGGAAAAGACTGTATGAATCAATATTAGGGGTTGTCCATACATATTTTTTTTCCATTAAGCATATAGTGGAGGGATATTTTGAAAGGATGTTTAAGACCAAAAAAGAGACCACTGACTTTTGGGGATATTTCCTGTTGCGTTTGGCACTTTAAAAATTTTTGCTCTTTTTTCCTTTTTTATGTTAATCATCCCCTAGTAACTAGCATGGGGTATTTGTGAAATTCATTTGCTCCCATTTTGTTGTATTGTCCAACAGATTGTTTCTAGTACCTTCTGATGTGTGGCAGCTGTGTTTTAACAATTCCAAGTGTACCATATGAAAGTAATCAAAGACATTAACACACTAGTGCCTGCAGCTATGGAGGTATTTCCTGAATGTGGTACTGCTGGGCTGTACAAAGTTGTATGTGAATTACTTTTTCTTTTAGCATGTTGAAGTGTTATCTAAATATATGTAGAATCATCACATGTTTGTGTTTGTACCCCTGTCTTTATGGCGTAGCTATCGACAAGGAAGAGCATACTAAAATCTGTAGTGGAGAACCATTTTTACAGAGCATAGAGTATATAACATGTTAATCTGTGCAAAGTGATCTCTCAGATTCCCAGAGGAGGAAAAAGTTAAAGTTTAGTGTTTCCTCTGATACAGTGTACCCTGGGTAGAGTGGTAATGGCTAAGTACCTAGCATCCTAATATAAGCAGTTACTGGGAAATGTTGTGCATACAGGATTTTATTACAGTAAGACTGCACTGTACTTAAAGTAAATATCCCTGGATCCCCTCCAAAGCTGGGAGAGTGGGGTTGGCTTACAGAATCTGCTCATTTAGCAATTGTACATCACAATAAATGAAGGATTTGAAAAAAAAGGGTTGTGTTGTTTATCATAAAAGGTGAAGAGAGGTGGCCTGAAGAAAGTATACTCTCAAAGTAGCGTTTGTTAAGAAAACAATACAGTTGCACAGTCTTGAAAGATGATACGATGCTATGTGTTGTATTGCCTCCCTGGCTGCCATTTGTGTATCTTACGCAAGCAAGGGATCCAAGGATGAAGCTTAAAAATTAAGGCTCCAAATGTGGCAGCAGCTGTCATCAGTCATATTTTAAGATTTGAGTCTAGCTTTTTACAGATCCAATGTCACACAACACTTTTGCAATCTTTATCAAAAAACATAAACTCATTCATTGTTTGACCATGTACTGCAGCATTTCAGTGGACATAAATGTTATCGATAGAGGTAAGGATACAGATACAGACTTCGAGAGAATGAGCCACCTTTCATTTTAGTGTATCAAGTTCACTGTCCTGGCTAGATGAAGTAATCTTCTGAAGCATGCTTTAAGTAAGGGGTTCTAGGACTCTGCAGCCAAGAGTCTGCACTTACTTGACATTCCATTTCTCCCCAGTGACCCCTAGTAACAGAGCCTCACTGTGTCTGGCCCATGCAGGACTTTCACTCTTAATTAAAATAGTGACACCAAAAGCTTTTAATGATTCCCCAAATGCTATTATAAGGCACAGGGTAAATGTTAGAGCAGGGGCCCATCTTGGGGGAATAAGTAAAATTTGGAAAGAACATTTTCCGCACTGCTTCATCCACTGCCTTCCTTTGGCCTCCCACTGGATCTCACTGGGCACTAGGCCACATCCGACCTTAACTCCTTGCTGGAGGGATCTCTTTGGAACATCAAACACCAGAAGAGCATATTTTCCCAACCAGAAAAGGAAAACGGTTCAAACTTTCAAGCTCTCTGTCTCGAATTTCTGGATTTCTCCTGAATCTAATTGTCTTCCTTCTTTACCCAGATAAATATGGGAAAACCATGAAAGAAAGTATCCCCTCCCCAACAGTACCTTGGAAAGCTTTCACATTATCAATCTTAAATGGAGTCTGTGTTTAATGAGCGTTTCCCTGGTGGCTCAGATGATAAAGAATCTGCCTGCAATGCAGGAAACCCAGGTTCAGTCCCTGGGTTGGGAGGATCAGGGAATGGCAACCCACTCCAGTATGCTTGCCTGGAGAATTCCATGGACAGACCACAGGGCAGACGTGACTGAGCAGATACCACCAGCAGCAGCAAATGACAATACTGATTTCTTTCTTTAAAAAAAAAAAAAAAAAAAATCTATCTAAGTAAATATCTATTTGACCACACCAGGTCTTAGTTGCAGCACATGAGATCTTTAGTTGGGGGATATGATGAACACTTGGTTATGGCATGTGGGATCTAATTCCCTGACCAGGGATTGAACCTGGGCCCCTACATTCAGAGGGGGCTTGGGGGCTTAGTGTCTTAGCCACTGGACCACCAGGGAAGTCCCTCAAGATTTATCTTTCACCTAGACTGAATCCTTGTCCTTAGAGGTGTTCATGAATGTGGTCCACTAGAGACATGGAGATGAATCTCTGGGTAGACAGACAGATGTTGCTTTGAGAGGGAAGAGTTAAGGCTTGCCCTGCAATACAGAACCCTTGCCACTTAACCTCTCTCATTTCTGAACCTTCACTTTGCCTGTTCTTCTCAAACAAAGAAAATTAAAAACAGTTCCTGAAAAGCTGCCATTTGGATCCACACTCTCTTTTGAGGAGGCTTAGAACATGCAAGGTACAGGGCTATGCAGGAAAGAGGCACAAAATGAAAAACTCAAGCACCTTTTCCCCCAATAGCTCACTAGCCAGTGGGAAGGCTGGGCGTGTAAGGGAAGGGAACTTGAGCTGGCAGGAAAGCTCAGGAAAGGCCCTGAGGTGGCCCATATACAAGGCAGAAACTTTGTAGCATGCTTGGAAACAACAGAATTGCCTGATGTGGCTGAAGATTAATCTACATGGAAGAATAGTGGGAGGCGAGATAAAAGAGGGGCTAGGCATGGGAATAAGGGTCACATGACAGCCTTGATCCAGACAGTGGGGGTTTCAATGCCAGGCTAAGGTCTGACATCGCATCCTAAGCAGTAGAGGGCAGCTGGAGAATGGAGAGACAGCAACCAATGTGATCTAGTCTCTCACTTTCCTGTTAACTGCTGAGGAGGTCTTCCGTTTAGAAACTCAGAGATTATTCAGGGTAGCTTCAACAGCTCCACCAACATCCCTCAAATCTTGTGAGAAAACAATGGTTTTGAAACTAACAAAGTTACATCAGAAGAATAGATATATCTATCTCTATCTTTCTAGCTCTCTGTCTACAGAGAGGTAGAATCCCTTCGCTGTACACCTGAACTAACACAACACTGAAAATTAACTATACTTAATTGGTTAAAACTATACTATACTTTAAATTGGTTAACCATACTTTAAATGGTTAAAAATTTATGACAGAGAAGGCAGAAATTATACTGAAAACTTATATTTTCCACCTCTAGATGCTGTGTTATAGTCTTGGTTGATCCTAGAACAATTACAAAACAGAAAAGGCTTGTCTTGGTGTGTTTGATACCCAACCCACCTCCATCCCACCTCCACCCCCTGAATCTCCATGTATTCTCTTCTATCCCAAGCGTGGCAGAAGGAAGAGTGAGTGCTTCACCCTCACCTCGCTTAACGCTTTAATGAAAGTGTGGGGCGGGGAACTACATAACATTAATGTTAGATTAAGTGGATGACTTCTTTTGGGTGTGATTCCTGAGGGACAGGTTTAAATTTTCTTGCTTTTTCTTCTTTCACCAATGCAAGCTCCATCTGATCATTTACCCTTGAAATTCCTAGGGACCAAAGTCCTTGTGGTGCCAGGGTGGGACTTCAAATCACAAACAAACAGCCCATGTAGAGAAAAACCTGTGCAAACTGATATTAAAAGGTAAATAATCAATAGTGTAGAACAGTGTATCCGTCAGGTTCTCTGCAGGAAATAGATGGCATGCTCAAATTAGGATCATTTCATGATAATTTAATAAAGTGTTTGTTGAGAGAGTTGAGAGGAAGCCACAAGGGTTAGTGCAGCACCCTGGGATAATGTAAGCACCAGTCCTGGGCCTAAGGAGGGTTAGCAACCCTTCCTGAGACCCATGGTGAGAGTGTCACACAGAGAGGGCTGTCGTGACACAAGCTTGACCTTTAGATAGGGACACCACAGGCCCAAGGTGACTGCGGAGAGACAGTCAGGGGTATGTATACCCTGATCTCACTTTGTTCCGTCCCTTCCGTCTGTCTCCAGGGCCCCCCAGTGGCTGACCTCAACCAGTGCAAGGGAGTCCATTGATAAAAGTTCTTACAAGTCAGCTTTTCTGGGCAGAGTAGGAGAAAGTGCAGAGTACGTTTGGATGGATGAATGGCACACCCAGCACTAGGAGGGAGGGAAAAAGAAAAAGTGAAAGCAACAAGCTTGGGGTGAGGGTGGGAAATGTTGAAGAAGGAAAGACCGAAGCTTATTTTTCCAGAGCATTGACCTTGTTCTTACATGCACATACACACACCCTTTTCAAAATTCAATAAACAGTATTGGGACGTCCTTATTTCTTCTAAACTCAAAGGAAGACATTTTCAGTCACCTCTCATTCCACAAGATGGACATCCTTCTTTCTGTGAGAAAAACAAGCTCATTCAAATCTAGACACTAATGAGATTGTAAAGCGTGGACACAATCCACTCACTGTGGGGTGTATAAACAATTTTATTTTTATTAGCCGGTTGGGAGTACATGTGAAGAACAGAAGCTAGAACAAAATATTTCTTCCCCCTTCCTGTAAGACTGCCTTTCAGGGCATCCACAGTGAGCTCGGATGGAAACCTGCCAGTACCTGGAGTCTCTCCAACATTCCTCTTCTCCCTTTTCCCCCCAGTCCTTCCCCCAAGCAAGGGTCTACTTCTCTAAGTCAGACTTCTGCCGACCCTCATCCTTGGCTCGGTCCCAGGGAGGTGTTTAGAAATTTCTGTTCAGTACTTCTTTAATTTTCCCCAGAAGTAGGATAAGATTCTTGTGCTTGAAGTCTCTGCAAGAGGAAACCGTCTCTTGCTAATGATGAATATGACCTTGAGGCATTATTGTTCTAAAAGGGCCTCTTCCCTCCTGCACACAACTCACTCCTTACCTGTCCTTCCATCCTCACCTCTCCCCCAAAAGGATTAAGAGGTAGAAGGAACCTGAAACCTTGTTTTGTCACAGTACCTTTGCTGCTGCTGCTGCTAAGTCGCTTCAGTTGTGTCTAACTCTGTGTGACCCCATAGATGGCAGCCCACCAGGCTCCTCCGTGCCTGGGATTCTCCAGGCAAGAACACTGGAGTGGGTTGCCATTTCCTTCTCCAATGCATGAAAGTGAAAAGTGAAAGTGGAGTCGCTCAGTCGTGTCTGACTCTTTGCAACCCCATGGACTGCAGCCTTCCAGTCTCCTCCGTCCATAGGGTTTTCCAGGCGAGAGTACTAGAGTGGGCTGCCGTCGCCTTCTCCACACAGTACCCTTACGGGATTCTTTTTTCTTTTTTATCTTCTTGGCTGTCATTCCCAGGAAGCTCTTCTGCCATACACTCTTTTTTTAAATTTATTTCTAATTGAATGATAACTGCTTTACAATACTGTATTGATTTCTGCCATAGATCAACATGAATCGACCATAGGTATACAAATGTTCCCTCCCTCTTGAACCTCTCTCCCACCTCCCACCCCTTCCTACTCCTCTAGGTTGTTCCAGAACCCTGGGTTGAGTTCCCTAAGTCATATAGCAAATTTCCATTGAGGGGATTCTCTTTTCTGATGGTAATCAAACAGTGGATTCCTTGGTTGATTTGACTGGTTTCATAAAATATGTGCATTTTTCTTGTGTGTTACTAAATTATCTTTTTCTTCCTAAGCCTTTTGCTTCCCAGGTGGTGCAGTGGTAAGGAATCTGCCTGCCAGTGCAGGAGATGCAGGCGATGTGGGTTTGACCCCTGAGTCAGGAAGATCCCTTGGAGGAGGACATGGCAACCCACACCGGTATTCTTGCCTGGGAAATTCCATGAACAGAGGATCCTGGCAGGTGACAGTCCATGGGGTCTCAAAGAGTCAGATGTGACTGAGCACACACAGAATAGCTGCATATGACTATGCAAGAAAATGTGGTTGCTTGAAACAACAATATGTTAACTACCACAATTTTATGGGTTGTCTGGGCGCTTCCCACTCAAGATATCTCAGACTGTCATTCAAAGACGCCACTGGACTGGCCATCCAAGATGGCACTCTCACATGGGTGGATGCTGATGCTGGCTGTTGGTGAGAGATGAGCTGGGGCCTTTGACTAGAATACCTGTCTGCAGCCTTTCAAGAAATGTGGCTTTCATTTCTCACAGCATGACAGCTAGTTTCTGAGAGGGAATGTCTCAGGCTGAGCTTTCTAAGAGACCTAAGCAGAGGGTTTTTTATACCCTGAGACATGTCAGAAGTTCCAGCATGGCTCTTCCACCTCAAACCTGTCCACAGATCACTCATATCCAAGCGGAAAGGAATTAGACTCTGCCACCCACCTGATGGGAGGAGCACCATGCATCTACAGAGAGGGAAGGAATTGAGGATGGTCACAGTTGGAAACCAGTACACAATTTCATCTCTTCTTTGCATTTTCCTTGCATTATAAATCATTTGGGTCGTCACCGTCTTCCCTGGTGGCTCAGATGGTAAAGAATCTGTCTGCAGTGTGGGAGACCTGGGTTCGATCCCTGGGTCGGTAAGCTCCCCTGGAGAAGGAAATGGCAACCCACTCTAATATTCTTGCCTGGGAAAAGTCCCATGGGCTGAGGAGCCTGGTGGGCTACAGCCCAAGGGGTTGCAAAGAGTCAGACATGTCTGAGTGGCTAACACTTCGCTTTGTGCTATCACTGTCCGGCAGTGTGCTTCTTATTATAGCGGGAAGAGCACTGAATTCAGAGTGAGATGGCAAAGCCAACAGTTCCAAATCCAAAGCAGGAGCTGGGCTCTGAGACACCTTTGCATCCTTCTCTAACTCGTGGACCCTCGGGCATTTCCATGCCTTCTACTCCTACTCCATATGAGTGCAGAGTTAAAAAGAACTAAGCTGCAGTTGTCTCATTTCCATTTTAGATTCTCCTACCCACTGGTAGATTAGAGGAGGGGGAGTGAGCTGGCAAATGTACCTCAAGAATTCAGGAGTGAGCAGAATAGGGCCAAACAAAAATGACCCATCTTCTACCATCACAAGAGCTGGAAGACAAGTGAGTCTCTCCTTTTTCAGTGGCAGATCAGTTCCCCTGCTCTCCAAAGGGCATCCTCTGGAAGGTGTGAACCGGTCAACCTGTACTAATCCCAGATCTGTCGCATACTACCTGTGTAATCTTGGGCTAGTCACCTTCCAATTTTCTTACTATAAAACGAGACTAGGTATTTCAGAGGTTCTAGATGATCAAGATATATGAGGTGTATGAAAATGCCATAAATAGTAAAGCCTTGCTGCTGCTGCTGCTGCTGCTAAGTTGCTTCAGTTGTGTCCAACTCTGTGCGACCCCAAAGATGGCAGCCCACCAGGCTCCTCCGTCCCTGGGGTTCTCCAGGCAAGAATACTGGAGTGGGTTGCCATTTCCTTCTTCAATGCATGCATGCATGCTAAGTCGCTTTACTCGTGTCCGACTCTATGCGACCCTATGGACAGCAGCCCACCAGGCTCCTCTGTCCATAGGATTCTCCAGGCAAGAATACTGGAGTGGGTTGCCATTTCCTTTTCCAATAGTAAAGCCTTAGGTCCTGGTAAAGTACCTCTAACAGAGTTGCCTATATCAAGGCAGACTTCCTCTGTGAAGGGCCAGATTGCAAGTACTTTTGGCTTAATGGGCTTGGTGGTCTCTGTTGCAACTGTTCAATTCAGCAGTTGTAATGAATGTGAAACCAGCCTTTGATGCACATAGAGATGACCATACTAAGTAAAGTAGGGGAGACAGACAAATATCATGTTATCTCTTATACATGGAATCTAGAAAATGAACATACTTACAAAACAGAAATAGACTCACAGACTTAGAAGACAAACATATGGTAACCAAAGGGGAAATGTGGTGGGGGGAGTGGGCAGATGAATTAGAAGGTTGGGATTAATATAAATATACACACTAATGTATACAAAATAAATAATCAAGCAGGGCCTACATGTATAACTGAGTCACTTTGATGTACACTTGAAGCTAACATAACATTGTAAATCACCTATAAACTCCAGTATAAAATAAAAATTTTTAAAAAGGATGCCAAAAAATGGTAATAAATGAGTGTGGCCAGATATGGCCCATAAGCCATAGTTTGCCAACCTCTGTTCTAATTTATGGTTTCACCTCGGAAAATAGAAAATTGGGCCAAGTAAGCTTTTCATATGTCAATACTTTAAGTTCAGACACTGAACAAGGTGAATTACAAATGTAAAAAAATGGACAGACACGATTTGATGCTAGCCATTGACACCTGATTTCCTCCTAGAAAAAGAAGAGTAAGAAAAAGTACCCTAACAAGTACCTGAAAATAAAACATGAGAATGTGGGACCTTGGGCATGAAGCAATCAGGTGTCTGAGAGAGGAGGAGTAATGTTCCATTTATTCCAGACAGGATATGACAGTGGGAGTCTACATGATTCTCAGTGTAGACTGGCCCTGTGGATCCCCAAATCCTCAGGAGGGTGATTCAACTCATAAAATGTTTAGAGTGAATGATTTGGGTTTTATTTTTCTTTTTGTTGTTTTAGAAACCGGTGAAGAGATTGAGGCCTCATATCTTGTTCGTTTGGAGCAGACCCTCAGTATTGTGGGATCTTAGAGCATAAAGGCAAAGAAAATCATGAAAAAGTAAGTTCTAGAAATACTTAGAAATCACAAGGAGGCCTATTGGGCTGTCACAAACCAAGGAAATGGGGTGTAGAATCATTTAGCCAGATGTCCAGAGGGCAGGGGCCCCAGCTGGGGTCTCTGGCAGAGACATTGCACATACCATGATGTAAATAACAATGATTACAGCAGTCTTACAAAACCTGCCAAATACTTTCTAATGAAATGGTAATTAAAGTTCTTTAAAGGTCACTAACCACCCCATTCCACTGATTATGAAAAAAATTTTTTTAAGAAAAATTGTAAGTTACGGGCAGTTTTACCTAGCTTTAAATGAGGGCTTATCCAAATTTTACCTTTCTGGGATGAAACTGTTTTTCTTATGTGATCAGTCCTTTTTGTGAAAAGCTTTCTCATAGATCATATTCCCTGGGACCAGAGTGCCAAACAGCCCAGTGCCAATCAAAAAAAAAAAAATTAGAAGTTAGCAATCAATACTGAGCACTTGAAGAAAGAATGTTCATAATAATACAAGACTCCAGATAACCCTCCATGGAACTGTGACACGTAACTGTGTGTGTCGACGTCTCTGAGAATAAATGGTGCTCAGAGTATCATGGTTAGCACTGTGCCCACACAGTCTGGCACATACTTGGCACATTGTGTTTAATCTTTGGCTGTAAGACTGAAGTGAGCCACTGCTAATGGCGACTAAAGAAAGCATTTCAGAATGTCTTTAGTATATAAGAAAGGCACTGTGAGAGAGGAGAAAGACTTCCTATTAGGAAATGGGTTATCTGAATTTAAGTATTATTCCTGCTACTTCTTACCTCTGTATCCAGAGTTCCCACCAGATTTTGAAGAACCTCAATTTCATCATCCGCATGATGGTAATCATACCAACCCTATCATTCATCACCCGACTGCTGTGAGAATTGAATGGGAAAAGGTAAGTAAATAAAGCTTTGAAAATTGATATAAAAATACAAGTTCTTTTAAACTGCTACTTGGAATGATATTGAAACTAATTGTTAGGTATTTAAAATGTATTTGCAGGTTTTAGTTAGCAGGATTCAAGCATGAATCTACTTAGAATGTGTGTATTTCAATGTATCACTAGTATATATCAACCATAATACTGTCTTTGCTTACAATTCCTTCTCCCAATATTACCAAAGTCTGCAAATGAATGGAGTGACAACAAACGGCAAATTGTGCCTTGCATGGTTAACACCATTTGTTGTCTCCCCAAGAGCCATCCATCCTTTCTCCTATCTCAGTTAATAGAGCCCAAGATTTATTCATATATCTGTATGTAGACACACATTGTTAGCCCCCCATTTCAGGGATAAATATTAAGTTTTCAAAGCCAATCAGAATAACCCCATTTCTTTTGCCAGTAACTGATTAAGTGAAGGGCACGTAGCTCAATTAAGATTCTTGAATGCATAATAATAAAAACTTACTGAGCACTTATTGTATGCCAGGCACTTTCTAAAGTACTTTGCTAATTCCAACAACAGACCCTATGAGGTAAGTTGTATGAGTATGAAAGTTTTGAAGTTCAGAAAACTGAGAGCTAGAGAGGCTTGCTGCTAAGTCGCTTCAGTCGTGTCCAACTCTGTGCGACCCCACAGACAGCAGCCCATTGGGCTCTGCCATCCCTGGGATTCTCCAGGCAAGAACACTGGAGTAGGTTGCCATTTCCTTCTCCAATGCATGAAAGGGAAAAGTGAAAGTGAAGTCGCTCAGTCATGTTCAACTCTTAGCGACCCCATGGACTGCAGCCTACCAGGCCCCTCCGTCCATGGGATTTTCCAGGCAAGAGTACTGGAGTGGGGTGCCATTGCCTTCTCTGAGAGAGGCTTAAGGAAGTATAAAATTAGAACTAGAATACAAACCCAGACTGTGTAGCTCATTATCCATGCCCTTTGCTATTTATGTGATACTGAGGTGGGAGTCTCCAGATAGTTTTCTCCTGATAGTTTCCAGGATGCATGGAAAAGGTATCCTCAGTAACAACAAAAAGATACTAAACGGGGCATGTCCTGCTTCCTTCTGCTAGACATCTAATGATTGTGTGTGATGCCCGGAGTACTGGCAGCCATACTGTGACAGTGAGGAAGCTAAGCAGATACACTAAGAACGGCAGAGTAAAAAGATGGAAAAAATCCTGGGTCTTTGATATTGTGTTGAAACACTGATTTTACAAACTCTGAAACTTGCCTGCTTGAGCAATTCTTATTCGATAAAATATTTTCATCTTTGTTGAAACAGTTTTGACTTGGAGTCATCTATTACTTGCAGTTTAACACATGCCTTCTGAATTAACACAGACATGCTATTAGGTGTGGTATGTCCAACCAAAGTGATTGACTTGCCTTTGAAGTAGTAGCTTACTGTCACTGGAAATATGTTAAGGATGCTGAAAGGAAATTACAACTTTGGAAGAATAGGTTAGACAAATTGATCCAAGATGTCTTCCAATTCTAGGTTGCTGATTTCAGTGAAATTCTGTTTTTTCTCTAACAAGCAGAGTTAGTAAGATGAAAAGTATTAAAATATAATTGAACAACTTTTGGGGGAAAATGTAAATATTTAGAAGATAAAAGAAGAAAAAGTAAATTACTGGAAATGCAGGCAGATCCTATGGTTCAGTCAAAGAAATAAAATAAAAAGTAACTTGGAGATTCAGGATAAGCCAAACTTAATTTGGGGACTTGCTTCCTTAGTTACATTCTTAAAAATTAAGCAAACAAAATTCCTAGTTCTACATCAGGTACCTACGCGCTTCTCTTTTCCTTTTGCCTCTGGCTTCTAGAAGAACATGAGGCCTCTTTCCTAATTTCTCTCAAAATCCTTGTTACTTGCCTTCTACTCCCCCACTGAACTGGAACTCCTCAAGCAGTGGTCACTAATAATTGCTTAACTTGCAAATCCTAGGTGGGTTTTCAGCTCTTGACTCATCCAACTTCTTTGTTGTGTTTGGCCTCAACTTTCACTTCTTGCTTCACCTTTCATCATCTCTCTCTGAATAACCTCACTGTCTCCCATTTACACAGGCCCATTCTATTTCACCAGCCCAGAGTTTTCTCTCAACTGGAAACTTCCTATTTACAACTGTCTGTTTAGACTTCTGTATATGCCCAGGAAACAGGAGTCATCTTGGTTCCTCTGTCTCTCTCTGCCTTCACATTTCTTACATATCTTGTCAATTCAAACACCAAAACATATGCTTCATTTGTCTCTGATCCATTTCTATTGCCCAACTCCAGAGCTTTGTCTCTCCTCTAGGCTTCCAAATGGCCTGCCCTCAAAATTCCATGCAGACCACCAGCATAATAAATCTGAAGTACAGGACTAGTGGCACTTTTTCACTTTGGATGCTTCCTCATTGGTTTAGGTGATTATTACCTTCAGAGTAACACCCATTTTTCTTAAGGCATCGCTGCAACTGGCCCCATCCACTGGCTTGGCCTCAGCTCCAGCTATTCCCTTCATGTACCCTGTGGATTACTTTTGTGAGATGGCCTGCTTTTCCATCTCTGTGCTGTGCATTCATGCTGTTTTTTTGAGTGAATTCTTTCCAACTACCATTCCTTGACCTGGCAAACATATTATATCTCAAGGTGTACCTTGGATTACACTTCTTCCTTATTTATCTTACCCACCAGAAGTCTTTAAGCTTTCTATCTGTTTCTATAAACAAGCTACCACCCAAGCATGCCTGGGAAAAGCAGAAGCTACCTGGATAATGCAACGTGTCATCACCCCAAGCTTCATGGAAGTGCCCAAATCCTGAGGACCTAATTGCAGCTTAGCTAATGTGTCCTTTTCTATACATCTTTTGATCTGAGACCAGAGAGCTGGCATTCAGTCTCTCTGCCATTCATGGTAGGGGGAAAATGATTATTCTACAAAGAAACAAACTTATCCCAGTCTCATATTCCTGTAAATGGCATAATCAATGGAACAACTATGTTAAGATTGTTTTCTAAGAAAAAGTTGTGGCCCAACAATTTTATACCTAACACATTTTTTGAATGTGTGTATAAGAATCTCAGAAATCTGAGGGATAAAATTAAGATGTCACCCATATGTCTGTCCTGAAAAGTTCAAGAGAAGAAATGAAACTAGAAGAACTCAGGAGTTGAAAAGTTTAGTCATCAAGGAAAAATTATAATCCAGAATTATAAGTTTTTAACCAAAATTGAACACAAATATTAAATTATTTTGATAGAGAAGATGAATTAAAATATTGATTTAATAACATTGATCTGACTATAAAGCCACAGAAGACAAAACAAAACAAAAGACTAAGTTATTCACATTAACTTTATGATTAAGCATTTTATGAAGTTCTGACCAATGCATTTAGAAATGCATGAGAAAAACAAATGGGGCACAAATGAGAAAATTATTATGGCACTCTTAAATGTTATTATTTATGTGAAAAACCCCAAAGAATCATTCCAATAAAGCTTAGTAAGCTTTATGTGAAATAAATGTACATGTTAAGTATACAAACTCCAGGAGTTTTTCCTGTGTATCAGCAATAACTGATTAGAAAACGTAATAGAGAAATAAACTATAGTAGCTATAACACTTGGAGGTAAAAGTTGAAGAAAAGATAGTTCCTTACTAGAGGGTATAATTCCCAAAAGCAAAGGTAATACTAGGCATGTAAAAGTCAGTCACACACACAAAAAAATCATTAATAACAGTAAAGAAAGAATTACATATAGGAGCTAACAACAACAACAAAAATCTACCCAAAAGGAAACTATTTCCAGAAGACTGTCAACTTCTCGGAGAAGGCAATGGCTTCTACGGAAGAGGATGACTATAATAAATGGAGAAACAGAAAAACTTAGCCTTAGAAAAAAATGTCAATACCGCCTCAAATAATCCTTAAACTTAATGAAATACGATCATTCTCAATACATTTTTTTTTCTGAAACTTCATGATGATGTAAGGCTCACATAAAACCAAAACAAAACAACAAACAAAAAATTTTGAGAGATCAGATTAATGATAGGTGGCTTGGCACTAAGCTATCAAAATGTGTTACAAATCTACAGTAATCAAAATAATATGGCACTGATGTTATCTTCTAACTCTTGATTTTTTTTTTCTTTTCTTCTTTCCCTACTGTAATCTTGACCTGCTCAAAAGCCTCCTTTTCTATGAAACTTTTGTGGACTACCCAACCTGGAAGTCATTTCCCGTAACACAGCTGCCCTTCTTTTTGGTCACTGATATCATATTCTTGGCTATATAGCAAACTTTTACATGCCTTTTCTCCCACAAAGTTTACATTCCTTTGTTTTTATCATCTTTGTCCTAATATGTTTTTACCTCCAAGATGCAAAAAGTAGTTTTCAGTAACAGTAATGGTAGAGAGCAATGTGAGACTTAATAATACAATGATGCCATAGCTTCAAGATTAGATCTGAGGCCTACCGAGAGCAGCAGTACCTAGGAACTTAGAAATGCAGGATTGCAGGCCCCACCCAGATATATGGAATCCAAAGCTGCATTTTAACATGATCCTAAGGTGATTTATGTGCACATTAAATTTTGAGGTGCACTGCCCTAAAGAATTTCATGGAATAAAAAATTTCATAACTCTTCTGAAGCAATCAAACATAGTTGGCTATCTTCCTGTGCTACAAGCAAATAGAATTATTCAAATCTTACACTTCCTTGATAGGCAAAAATTTAGTGACACCATAAAGTGCATGAGAAATGTGAATTTAGAGACTAGGATAAAACTAAAGATAAAAGCAGACTCAAGGGGCATGTACAGGGACATTATGAAAAGAATGCCTTTTCACTTCTCCTGTGTGTTAGTCACTCAGTTGTGTCCGACTCTTTGCAACCCCACGGACCACAACCCACCAAGCTCCTCAGTCCGTGGAATTCTCCAGGAAAGAATACTAAAGTGGGTTGCCATTTCCTTCTCCATTCATTTCTCCTATCAGTTCAGTTCAGTCGCGCAGTCGTGTCCAACTCTTTGCAACCCCATGAATCGCAGCATGCCAGGCCTCCCTGTCCATCACCAACTCCCGGAGTTCACTCAGACTCACATCCATTGAGTCCGTGATGCCATCCAGCCATCTCATCCTTGGTTGTCCCCTTCTCCTGCTGCCCACAATCCCTCCCAGCATCAGAGTCTTTTCCAATGAGTCAACTCTTCGCATGAGGTGGCCAAAGTACTGGAGCTTCAGCTTTAGCATCATTCCTTTCAAAGAAATCCCAGGGTTGATTTCCTTCAGCATGGACTGGTTGGATCTCCTTGCAGTGACTCTCAAGAGTCTTCTCCAACACCACAGTTCAAAAGCATCAATTCTTCAGCACTCAGCCTTCTTCACAGTCCAACTCTCACATCCACACATGACCACAGGAAAAACCATAGCCTTGACTAGACGGAGCTTAGTCAGCAAAGTAATGTCTCTGCTTTTGAATATACTATCTAGGTTGGTCATAACTTTCCTTCCAAGGAGTAAGCATCTTTTAATTTCATGGCTGCAGTCACCATCTGCAGTGATTTTGGAGCCCAAAAAAATAAAGTCTGACACTGTTTCTACTGTTTCCCCATCTATTTCCCATGAAGTGATGGGACCGGATGCCATGATCTTCGTTTTCTGAATGTTGAACTTTAAGCCAACTTTTTCACTCTCCTCTTTCACTTTCATTAAGAGGCTTTTTAGCTCCTCTTCACTTTCTGCCATAATGGTGGTGTCATCTGCATATCTGAGGTTATTGATATTTCTCCCAGCAATCTTGATTCCAGCTTGTGTTTCTTCCAGTCCAGCGTTTCTCATGATGTACTCTGCAGATAAGTTAAATAAGCAGGGTGACAATATACAGCCTTGATGTACTCCTTTTCCTATCTGGAACCAGTCTGTTGTTCCATGTCCACTTCTAACTGTTGCTTCCTGACCTGCATACAGATTTCTCAAGAGGCAGGTTAAGTGGTCTGGTATTCCCATCTCTTTCAGAATTTTCCACAGTTTATTGTGATCCACACAGTCAAAGGCTTTGGCATAGTCAATAAAGCAGAAATAGATGTTTTTCTGGAACTCTCTTGCTTTTTCCATGATCCAGCAGATGTTGTCAATTTGATCTCTGGTTCCTCTGCCTTGTCTAAAGCCAGCTTGAATGTCAGCGAGTTCACAGTTCACATATATTCTTTGCAGCCAAAGATGGAGAAGCTCTATACAGTCAACAAAAACAAGACCAGGAGCTGACTGTGGCTCAGATCATGAACTCCTTATTGCCAAATTCAGACTCAAATTAAAGAAAGTAGGGAAAACCGCTAGACCATTCAGATATGACTTAAATCAAATCCCTTATGATTATACAGTGGAAGTGAGAAATAGATTTAAGGGACTAGATCTGATAGATAGAGTGCCTGATGAACTATGGAATGAGGTTCGTGACACTGTACAGGAGACAGGGATCAAGACCATCCCCACGGAAAAGAAATGCAAAAAAGCAAAAAGCTGTCTAAGGAGGCCTTACAAATAGCTGTGAAAAGAAGAGAGGCAAAAAGCAAAGGAGAAAAGGAAAGATATAAGCATCTGAATGCAGAGTTCCAAAGAATAGCAAGAACAGATAAGAAAGCCTTCTTCAGCAATCAATGCAAAGTAATAGAGGAAAACAACAGAATGGGAAAGACTAGAGATTTCTTCAAGAAAATTAGAGATACCAAGGGAACATTTCATGCAAAGATGGGCTTGATAAAGGACAGAAATGGTATGGACCTAACAGAAGCAGAAGATATTAAGAAGAGGTGGCAAGAATACACGGAAGAACTGTACAGAAAAGATCTTCATGACCCAGATAATCATGATGATGTGATCACTAATCTAGAGCCAGACATCTTGGAATGTGAAGTCAAGTGGACCTTAGAAACATCACTATGAACAAAGCTAGTGGAAGTGATGGAATTCCAGTTGAGCTATTTCAAATCCTGAAAGATGATGCTGTGAAAGTGCTGCACTCAATATGCCAGCAAATTTGGAAAACTCAGCAGTGGCCACAGGACTGGAAAAGGTCAATTTTCATTCCAATTCCAAAGAAAGGCAATGCAAAAGAATGCTCAAACTACCGCACAATTGTACTCATCTCACATGCTAGTAAAGTGATTTCTCCTATAGGGCTTTCTAATTTCTCGAAGTCTGATCTCCCTACTAAAATATTTCTTTATTATCACTTGCTTCATCTACATTTCTAACCTGGGCAACCTAAATCTCACCTCCAACTAATTATCTTCTTAAACAAAACTAATTCTCCCCTATGAGGTCCCCACTGTATCAACCTAAGCCACAGCCCCCAGATCATCCACTAGAAGGTGAGTCCCCAGCAGCAAAGAGTATAGCTGCCTGGTTCACTTTTTATATCTGTAGACAACAGAACAGGACCAAGTATACAGCAAGCTTTCAGCAATTGAGCAGTCAACAGATGAGTCTAAGCGAAACAAATTGGATAACCTTTATTAGTCCAGGTCCTTCCACCTAGAATAATACCTGGAATGATTTACAATCAGTGACCACATCTCCTTGGAACAGGGCTTATTCCCTTATAAGTTCCTTTTCATCTAATTTCATTGTATTACTACCATCATCATCACCACCACCTGGACTGCCATTCTGAGAAACCCTCCCTGCCTCCTTTCTCTGGTTCTCTAATCTATCTCCAAGCAACCTTTTTACAGTCTTCTCTTACCCAAAGTATTAAAACCAAACATTTTACATTGGCATTGAATTTTTTGAGTCCAAACCCAAGTTTCTTTGGACTTTGTTTCATGACTTCCCAAAGGAAACCTTCCTTTTTAGCCAAGATGATCTACTCATGCTTCTTTAGGGTACATTTCCTGCTGGGATCTATTTTCCTCAAATAAAATGTCTTTCCCTATCATATTTACCTATCAAAGTCTACCCATTCCTCAGGACATTGCTCATTCCATTGTCTCAGTGAAACCTAGTACCTGACCACTCTAATCCAGGATTGATAATGGACTCATTCTGGGGTATCAGTGATCTCTCCTCCGTACTCTCATAATGGGCATCGCTTATAATGCCCATCACTTACTATGCGTATTCCTTTGAATGTAAATCCTTCTGCATATATGTGGCACATATGGGTAAATAAAGAGAACAGGTTAAGGTGGCCTGAAATTAAAGCTTGTGTTTACCACATAGTAGTATTGGGAATGTCCTTCCCCTCTCTGGGTCTCAGTGTCTCCATCTGTGAGAGTGCCTACTTTGCAGGATTGAGATATAAACATAAATCACATACTTTAAAATCCACTTAGCAGGGTGTCTGGAACACAAAGAGTATTCAACAATATTGGTATCTCTTCCCAGAACCCCTTCCTTACAGTTAAAGCTATTTTATATTTTTTATGGAAGATACCCTAAAGAAGGAAATGGCAAACCACTTCAGTATTCTTGCCTGGAAATTCCATGGACAGAGGAGCCTGGAGGGCTGCAGTCCATGGGGCACTGAAGAGTCGAACATGACTGAGTGACTAACACTTTGCTATTGAGTTGGCCAAAACGTTCATTCAAGCTTTTTTGTAAAATGTTATGTGTGCACGTGTGCTAATTCACTTCAGTCATGTCTGACTCCTTGAAACCCTATGGACCATATAGCCCGCCAGGCTTCTCTGTCCATGGCCTTCTCCGAGCATGAATGGAGTGGGTTGCCTTGCCCTCCTCCAGGGGATCTTTCTGACCCAGGGATCAAACCCATGTCTCTTACGTCTCCTGCCTTGGCAGGCAGGTTTTTTTTTTTTTTTTTTTACCACTAGTGCCACCTGGGAAGCCCCATAAGATGTTATGGAAAACCCCAAAACTTTTGGCCAACCCAGTGTTTCAGGACATCAAAATACTTATTTATTCATTGGTGAGTTGATAAAGGTTATTCATAGGTATTAATACAGACTTTCCACTGGAGGATTTCAGGAGCAAAATTTTCTATTCCTTTTGGACCAGACACTAAATACTCCTCTATAATAGAAAAGCATTAGGGAATATGTGAAAGAGAAAGAGAATATGATTGGCGTCCTGTCTTAGATTACTTACTCTGTTTGATAACATATCTTGTAAGGGAGTTTGTTTTTGCCATTACAACTATCCTGAGAAAGGGAGTATGTTTTAAAGCAACTGCCCCATGTAGCCTTGGATGAGGCTTAACCTCTGTAAGTCTCTATCCTCATTTAATACTGAGAATTGACCTGATGACCCTTGTTATCCCTCGGATACTCTGAGGACAGAGTTGCTTTGCTATAGAATACTGAGATTACATTATCTCCTTTATCTTTCATCTGTGAAGCAACACTAAGAAACAGCCTTCATTTAAATAACAAATCTTTATAAGATTTATTTCACTTTATAGAAGAACAATGCTACCGACAATTCTACCAATCTAAGATAATAGGTTGTAATTCAATTATTATTAAACCCCTAAATTTCCATAGTCATTCTGCAAAAGTATGATGCCTTATATTTACCAGTAAGTGATGACAATGCTTAATCTGACTTACTTAGGGAAAAGGCAAATTATTATGTACTGTTTGAGCAACTTACTCAAAATTAACTATTAGTGTAGAGGTCAAAATAAAGACAGCCCATGGATTTCCTAATTCCTATTTCTTAATTTTACTAAACACTGCACATAATCTTTGAGTCTGAATTAGAATTGTTTTAATATGACAGTTATCAAATATGGCAGGGTTCAAGTGGAATACTATCACTTTTTACCCAGCAGTACAGAAAAATATTCTATTGGTCTTATGCATGCCCTGACCTGACAGATGATACTGTGCTTAAAATTCACACACACACACGCACGCACACACACACACACACACTTCCAGCAAATTAACATCTGTGCTCTAGATGACACAATATATAAGGGTGTGTTATACTTGCCTTTGTGTAGATCAGTTGGTATTTAGGGGTGGAGAGAAATCCATTGATATTTATTTCCCATCAACCTAATTTCTTTGTTTAAGAGTCTGTGAAAGGCCAGCTTAAGGTCACCTTGTGGCCATAGGTTTCCATTCAGCAACCCGTGGGTGGGAGCTGCTGTCACCTGTCTAACCCTGTCCCCAGGCTTCAGCTGGGACCTGCTGAACAAGCTGCAGGGAATGTGTGGGCCTTCACAGAGTCTGCAGCCCCCAAGTTCACTAGCGCTGTTTCAGGAGCTGGGCATCCCATTGACCCAGAAACCTTGGCCACTGTCTTCTCAGGAAAGGCTGGATCTTCCTTTCTCATCTCCTCTGTCTCTGGAAGAATTCAGGCATGACTTCATAGTGGAGATCGGGGCCATATGCTCTGCCTACACTGGACTCCCTGGGCCGGCATCTGCCCACTGGGGGCTGCCTTAGTATGGCGCAAGGTGACAGCATCCATGTGACACAGGAACACTGCAGGGCACCTGTGTCACAGAGCCAGGGGCATGTCGGATGCCCCTGTGAGAGACTGGGGGTCTGCCCTGGGATTGCTCTCTCCCCCATCAGAAGTCCTCAGCAAGCTGCTCACACAGGGTTCTAGGTGTTGATAGTAATCAGTGGATGAGCCTCTTTTGGCAACAGCCAACCTCAGGGCAGCACAGGGGCTGGTACTCTTAGGGGATGAGGCCTGACATCAGCTGTGTCTATCTGCAAATCAAGGCAGGTACTGCCCAAATGGGTTTACAGGAATTTGAGGGTACTCTTCTCCTGTATCCGAAAGACACAGGGCTTTATCTGAAAGACACATTGGAAAGGGTTTCCTTTTTAAGGGCAGCATGGAAAGGCTTTTGTTTGTTTTCACTCACTTTACTTGAACCAGACTCCTAGCAGGTATGAATGAAACCTGAGGTCAAGGACCAGACACATCTGTTAGACTTGGACCATGTGCCCTCAGCCTCATGACAAAAGCTGGTTATAAAGGCTAGAAGCACCCCTACATTCATGAGACCCTTGCCCGTCAGGGTGTACATTTATCTTAGAACCAACCAGGATACTTTTTGAATAGATAAAAATACTGTCTCTGTTGCTAGAGATGCCTGGATCAGAATGCAGGAAAGAGGAGTACAGTCCATCTTATATCATTCCCCTCTGCAGTGAAAGATCAGATCATCAGTGTGCTTAAGGAAACAGTGACTCAGCAAATTTCTCTCTCCTATCCTGTGCTGTGGATGGTGACTGCAGCCATGAAATTAAAAGACATTTGCTCCTTGGAAGGAAAGCAATGACAAACCCAGACAGCATCTTAAAAAGCAGAGACATTGTTGTGCTGACGAAGGTCCATGTAGTGAAAGCTGTGGTTTTTCTAGTAGTCATGCATGGACATGAGAGTTGGACCATAAAGAAGGCTGAGTCCTCAAGAATTGATGCTTTCAAATTGTGGTGCTGAAGAAGACTCTTGAGAGTCCTTGGACTGCAGGGATATCAAACCAGTCAATCCTAAAGGAAAAAAACCCTGAATATCCATTGGAAGGAATGATGCTGAAGCTGAAGCTCCAAGACTTTGGCCACCTGATGCGAAGAGCTGACTCATTGGAAAAGACCCTGATGCTGGGAAAGATTGAAGGCAGGAGGAGAAGGGAACAACAGAGGACAAGATGCTTGGATGATATCACCAACTCAACGGACATGAATTTGAGCAGACTCCAGGACATAGTGAAGGACAGAAGAGCCTGGAGTGCTGAAGTCCATGGGGTCCCAAAGAATTGGACACAGCTCAGTGACAGAACAAGAACATCCTGTGCTGGGCACAGGGGCAATGATGAAAGAGGGACGGGGAAGACTTCAGCCTCATCACAGGTGCTAGCCCACCTCTGGTCAACATTCTCTCCCCCTCATCACCCTCTTTGTTCTGCTGAAGTTATCACACTGGATCAGTAGATCCCAAAGTTATGTGTGACCATTCCTTGGGCTGGACACTCATCTGGCCAAAGAAACTAACAGGCTAGGAAATCCAGCTGGGCCTGGTTGTATTTTGCCCGCGTCTGTTACAGCATATGGTGCATTCACTTGAAGTGAGTGACAGAGCTATTTAATGTTACAGTTTGTTTGTCTGATGCCCCCACCCAAATACCACACAGAGTGTCATGTGCTAACACAAAAAGACATTGGCAAACAGTCTCAACTTGGTTAACAATTCATGAATTATAAGAGGAACACTTTCAAATTGGATTTGAATGCCTCAGTTCCCAGGATGGCAGAAAAGGCTGGAAATATTTGGAGATATACATGGGCTTCCCTGGTGGCTCAGGTGGTAAAGAATCCACCTGTAATGCAGGAGACCTGGGTTCAATCCCTGGGTTGGGAAGATCCCTTGGAGGAGGGAATGGCTACCCATTCTAGTATTCTTTCCTGGAGAATTCCATGGACAGAGGAACCTGGTGGGCTACAGTCCATAGCATCGCAAAGGGTTTGACATGACTGAGTGGCTTTGTCTTTCATACCCCTTATTAAGCTCCATCATCTTATTCAGGAAGAAATGGAGGCAGAAAGATGAAGTGACCCCCCTCCCACAAGGACTCAGACAGCCACACAGGACAAGGACTAGAGCTAGAACCTTTAGCCCCCACCAGCCTTCCAACCCTGGGCTTTTCCAGCCCAAGCTGTTGCCATATATTCCATTTTACTGCAGCTTCAAAAATCTGGCCCCTCAAAACCTTTCCTGAAATTGGACTTCTGAGCCTAAAAAGGTTTAATGTATGCTTTTGGGAAGGGAGAGCCACAAGCTTTCTAAGTGGTTTGATCCAGTTCGCCAATATTTACACCATAGGATAATCTGCATTGACTTCATAAATAATGTAAATTCCTCCAAAGTGAGTTAACCGTGAACTACGTGGTCTTTGGAAAAAAAAAAAAAAAATCCATGTTACGCCACCACCCTGGCAGAGTTAACACCACCATGGAGGACCGAAGGTAACCCTGGGTTGTAGTCACCACTATTGACTGTCCTAAATATGACTATTTTTAAAATACTGTACGCCTCGTTAAGCTGTGCTCTGAAAATGAGAAATTTGCTTTAACTGCATTGTTTTGAATTGCTGAGAGAAGAATCTATCAACCACAAGGTGCCCTGCTGCTGAACTCAGCCAAAAAGCTGTTAATAACTCCAGCAGATGTTTCAGCTTTTGAGGCCAATAGACTGCCTCCCTCCCTCCCCGCCCTCCCCTTTGCAGAATGCGATGCCAACAGGACTGAACTCCGCTGTCTGTGGTTGCGGCCACCGCGGCTGCTGCTGGGGCCAGTGGTCCTGCTGCTGCTGAGGAATGATTCTTTCAACAACCAGTGGCGACAGAACCTCAGCCCTTTAAGGTCAGAACATTGTTGCTTTTTACCATCAGAAGTCTTAATCTTTGGAGGTGGAAATGAAGGGAGGGCGCAGAATTGGTATTCCTGGTTGGTTTTGCCTGCCTTCATGGCCAGTCGTCTTGCTTGGCTTGTTGTGGTTTCTCCCAGCCCTAAATGTCCGTCTGTCAGACTCATCAGCATGTTGGCTTGCTGGGTGGAGGGTCACTTATACACAAGGGTCCCTCTGGTCCTGGAGAGAGGACGTTGGGTTGGCAGCTTTATGAAGGAGGCCTCAATGTGTTGCTCAGTTTTGTGGGCTTGTCTGTCTGATACGTGAGGCTCATGAAGCCCTGACCTGAGCAGTCCTGCAATATTAGGGGTGTATATTATAAATACAGCTGCATCCCTGTGAAATAGGTAGAATATGAGGGCATACAGGGCCCCCACAGGCCCAGGTGGGGATGTGTCAACATCTCTGGACCGAGATAAACCTGACATCTTAACCTGAAACCAAATGTATGTTCCAAGGCATTCCAAATGAGAAGAAATGGGAAAATAAGAGGAAAGGGAAGATCATCTCCCTCCCCTCCCCCTGACTCTCCCCCACAACCACCGCCACCTCCCACTCACTTATTTGAAACAAAGTGCTTTAAGGCACCCCAGTGGCAGCAGGGTGACCAAGAAAACACAGGTGCACCACATTTCCGGAATATCACATTGGCGAGGAACTCATCTGAACTGCACGTCTACACATATCATCACACAGAGAACTGCCGTTTCCAAGAGGGGAAGAATTGAGAGGCAGAATTAAGTTCATAAATATTTTGTTTCCTTATTTTGGTGTAACACAAAGGCAGACTATCCAAGACTCTGTGGACCTCTGCTGTCAGCTTCAACATTTGCCAACCACAGTAATTCAGCCCCAAAATCTCTGCTCTGTGCCATATTGGCTATAAAAGGAAGTACTTTTTCCCTGGTGCCACTGTCGCCGTACTGTTTCCACCTTCTCAGCACTGTGTACTTCTCTTTCTCAGGAAAAGCTCAGGAATATGATTTAAGGCTTAAAAAAAAACTGGATAAAGTAATAGATTCCGCTGTGACTTGGTCTACATCCTTTTCTGTACACTTGCAGAATGCTCATTAATGTGAATGGAATTTGCACATACGTATTGAAGGGAAAGCATTGTTGCCCACGCCTATCTATTCTTTATTTTCTTATCAGACCAAGCTCAACACTGTACAACTGGGAGTCCAATGGCATCTTTTTTTTTTTTTAATTCTGAAGCATAAGTAACTCAGGTTAAAAATTATTCACTTTGAAATGTGGTGTTCCCACCAGCAAATGAGATGAGCATGCCTGCTTAGACAACTGTGATTCCAAGAAGCCAATACCAGAGAAGGACTCTTTAGTAAAATAAGCAACCAATGTGGTAATAATAAGATAGGCTAAAAGAAAAACACAAAAAACTCCTTACTGAATCAGTAGAAAATACATTCTCATTATTTTTAAAAAATTCTGTATTAATCTACCCATATGCATCTCCAGAGGGGTAAAAACACAAGATGAGGAAAAGAGAATCGAAAATAATCATGGTTGAGTTGAGATTCAGACCTGCCAGCAGTGAATATTGGTAAAAGGCCTTACTTAGCTATATGGAGATGTCTGAGGCCCATTTAAATCCAGGCCATATACTTCACTACGTCTTGAACTTTACCTGGAATCTTCCACTGCAAGAGATGATTTCCAAGCTATTTTGTTCTTGATTATTTCCAGTCCAAGTAAAATGGACAATAAAAAAAAAAAAAGATGTTTCGATACTATTTCCATGATGGATGTTCATGACCAAAATAACTCTACCATCTGATGTATTTCACAGTTTTAAGTTAAAACAGACCTGGTATAATATGCTTGTACATCTGGCTCAGGTGCTTCGGTTGCCATATGTTTGTGAAATAATCCAAGGAGATGTTACAATTGCACGTTCCCCTTGGGACCTGAATAAAATGTGCCCACAAAGAGTTACCTAATTATTCATTCCTGCCAGCAACATCCTTGCCTAATAATAAGGGGGTGCTTAAAATGAGACAATAGTGCTTTCAATCTTGAGAGATGTCAGTGCCACTTATTGTTTCAAAAACAGAAAATCTTTCACATTTTTTTAAAATAAGAAAAAACATCCTTGGCCTTTAAAGCAAATAAAATACTCTGCAGGTGGTATATTTGGTATTCTTATGGGAGCAAATTCTGTCATGCTGATCAAGGGAAGCCTTCTCCCAAAATCTCTGGCTGAAAGCCCATGTAGCCCCAGTGGAAATTAGTGACCCCATGATTGATGGTCCCTAAGAAATGACTGCTCAGGTAACACTACATGTTTATGGAAAACTTTATAATTGGCAAATTGTTTTCATATATATTGCCATATTTAATTCTTACAGCAACCTTCTAAAACATACAAGGCATAACATATTTGGTCTTGCCAGTTGATGTACCCATTCTTCATAGCGCTAATTAGCCAGAAAGGTGAGCATCTTTTTAAACCTTAAAAAAAAAATCTTTTAGTCTCAACCAGTGAGCACTAGTGCCATAATGCTTAGTTCTCACTTTAGGCCATTGACAATCTGCCTTCTTTCCTCTTTTCCTGCTACTTACAATCCTTTTATTCCATGACTCTCTTTCTTTCTTTTTTTTTTTTAATGATTCTCTTTTGATTCAAAATTAAAATTTTCAGTTTTTTAAGGGTTAAAAAAAAGGAGAGGAAATTAGTTTAATAATTAAAAT
Source organism: Ovis aries (assembly GCF_016772045.2). NCBI lineage: Eukaryota > Metazoa > Chordata > Mammalia > Artiodactyla > Bovidae > Ovis > Ovis aries. The sequence continues at coordinate 70,227,383 of NC_056055.1, forward strand.
ACAGGCTGCCCATGAAGATATAAATTTTAATGTATGCTAGGACAAAGTTCAAATAAATAAATCATGCTCTAGACCTAGCTTAGTCCACCATTAAACCAATTTTAAAAATGTGGCAAAGATGAGGATATCAACCAGTAATCCTCTATTAGTGTGTTAATTGTATATTGACTGAAGTCAGAAATTATGTGGAGAATTGTATTTCCACAGCATTAGGCTAAAAGACCCTACATAGCCAGATTAGGTTAGAGGTTCTTTTTCCCTAGAGTGTAAACCTCAGAGTCAAATAGGATACAAGGATGAGAGCTAGGGAGGAGATTGGCCTCAGGTTACCCAGTTTGTAAATGGATATCAACGCCCAGACATCTACCTTCAACATGCTGGTTCAAAACAACAGTTTGTTTGTATGTTTATTGAAGTATAGTTGACATACAATGTTATATTACTTTCAAGTATACAACATGATTTGATGTTTTTATGGATTATACTTCACTTAAGATTGTCTCCCTGTCCTGTATATTACATCCTTGCATCTTATTTATTTTATAGTTATCTGTACCTCTTAATCCTCCACCCCTATCTTGTCCTTCTCCTTGCCTCTCTCCCTACTGGTTACTTGCTTGTTCTCTATAACCATGAGTCTGTTTCTCTTTTGTTATAGACGAGGTATGGAAGCAACCTAAAGATCCATAATAGATGGATGGAGAAAGAAGATAATTTACATGGATGCAAAGAAACATTACTCAATCAGAAAAAAAGAATAAAATTTACCAATTGCAACAATCTGGATGAACCTGGAGGGTATGCTTGTACTTATTTTACTTATTCTTAGTGAAATAAGCCATACAGAGAAAAACAAATACTGTTTGGTTTTGGTTATATATGGAATTGAAAAAAGAAAACAAAAGAATATAACAAAATCTTAACAAATTTTGATTGCTCAATATGTGATTTTTTTCTGTATGTATATTCCCCATGAGAAGAGACAATTACTGTAAGGAAGTGACTGACCTAACCATTAGTCTCTTATTGGGGTGAGGGAAATTTTAAAAAAAGTTTTAGATGAAGTGTTCGTTTTGCTGAAAAACAAAACTCCACAAAATCATCCTTGTTCATATATCCTGAGAGCAGAAGGAGAAGGCTGCAATAGTTTAAAAAGGTCCGTGCATTCTTGGCCTCAGTCTACGATGAATCTTAGACGAGTGTCTGCAGAGTTCGTGAGACTTGAGGGCTCTATTATCAGAAGCTGAAACCCATCGTCTTTTTTGGTTTAAATTGAAGTGTAGTTGATGTACCATACTGTGCCAGTCTCTGCTGTACAGTGAAATGACTCAGTTTTTACATATGTATACATTCTCTTTTTTAAATATTCTTTTCCATTATGGTTTATCCCGGGAGACTGGAGATAGTTCCCTGTGCTGTAGAGGGAGACCTATTGTTTATTAACTCTAAATATTAAAGTAAATAGTTTGCATCTACCAACCCCCAATTCCCAGTCCATCTCCTACCCTCCTCCCCTTCCCTTGGCAACCACCAGTTTGTGAGTTTGTTTCTGTTTTGTAGATAGCTTCATTTATCCCATGTTTTAGATACCATATATAAGTGTATCATATGGTATTGTCTTTCTCTTTCTGACTTCCTGCACTTAGTATGATAATCTCTAGTTGCATTCGTGTTGCTACAAATGGCACTATTTCATTGTTCTGTATGGCTGAGCAGCATTCCATTGCATATATGCACCTTCTTTATCCATTCTTCTGCTAATGAACATTTAGGTTGTTTACACTGAAACCCATCTTCTTGAAGGATAGCGTCTCAGCAGAGCATATGCACAGACCTCATCCAATCCCTTTTCCAACACCTACTTCAGCTAAGTCACTGAAGTAGTTAGACATGGTTAAGGATATTCACAGCCACGATCTAAAGTTCTTAAAAATAAATACATGTCCTAGTGGTGGTTTGGCAAATGCATTCCTATTATAGCATAAGTTGTGGTCAAGGTACATCCCAGTCTGTCTCAAGTTGTTTGTGTTAACCAAGTGGGTGTGTGCATGGATGCTCAGTCGCTTCAGGCCTGTCCGACTCTTTGTGACCCTGTGGACTGTAGCCCACTAGGCTCCTCTCTCCATAGGATTCTCCAGGCAAGAATACTGGAGTGGGTTGCCATGCCCTCCTCCAGGGGATCTTCCCAACCCAGGGACTGAACCGGCATCTCCTGCATTGAAGGAGGTTCTTTACCCACTGAGTCACCTGGGAAGCCCAACCAAGTGCATATTCCTAATTTTAATTTTTGCAGGGCACGGTTTGAGACTCACTAGGCAAATTTTTTCTCATTCATTGAAATGATATAGTTTTCAAAAATGTATACATTTTCTTCTTTAAATATTTGTTGAGTACCTACTAGTATACTACATGCTATGCATACAAAGTTGAGAAAGCAAGTTCTCAAGATATTTGAACAAGTGAAGCATCAGACTTGTGAACAGGCAAATACAATGAGATTTACTAAATTGGGTGATCCACAAAGATGAATGGCAGATTAGGATAACACATTTAAATCTGTCCTGGAAAACTTCCCAGAGGAAGAAGAAACATGAATACATGTTTTCCAGACAGACCAAAGATTTTAAAGTGTATGCTGTGAGTCATGAGACACCAATGATCAATTGTAAGCAAAGGAGTAACATAATCAAATTTTTGTCTTTGAACTCTGAGGCTACTACAAAGAGGAATTGGAAATGGGAATTTCTGGAAACTGAGCAAATGTCATGAGATGTATAGCAGTAGTTAAGGGACTTGATGGACCTATTCAAGTAGACTGGTGGTCCCACTAGAGATGAGAGCTACAATAGGAGAAAAATAAATTTAAAAATGCATTATTTTGGAATGTGAGAAAGGAGTCAAAGGCTTCCAGACTATTGGCTTGGGTACTAGAGAAAGGGTCTAGAATTCATTAATACACAAAATAAAGGAGAGAATGCAGGTTTTGTGGAGTAACAGGGATGAGCATGTTCAGTTCTGCATGTACTGTGGAATGTCCAGGTGGAATGATTTAGAAAACAGTTTAGAGGAGAACAAGATGGCAGAGGAGTAGGTGGATGTGGAGCCCATCTCTCTCCATGGATACATCAGGAATACATCTTCAGACGCAAAAGTATACAGAACACCAGCTGAGGGGGACAGGAGTACCTGACCAGTGGAAAAGAATATATAGACCCATGCAAAACTCGGTACGATGAAGGAACTAGGGCGAAAAATAGGAGTGTTAGTAGCACTGGGCCTGCCCTCAGTGGGTGGCGGAACTGAAGCAGGGGTCCGATCCCCACATCGGGGCACTGACTGAGTCAGAGGAGAAACATTTAAGGCTGAGAGTGAAACAGTTGATCTGTGGCAGCCTAAATGGAATGAGAATCAGACAGTCCTTGCCGCAGCCATACATACCCCCGACAGGGACACAGATCCTCTGGAAGGTGCAGCAGCTGGGAGCTGGAGTCAGGGAGCAATCCCAGGGCGAGCACTGCTATTGACTGTGAAGAGAGGAATCGAGGGGATGTGAGGGAGGGGATTGTTGTGCAAAATGCCTGTGGAGGAAAGCCAGGCAGCCATGGAAGCAAGGCAATATTGCTGAGTCACGCATAGGGGATGGAGCCATCACCATAGCCTCTCTCCCCCAACATGCCAGCATTGGCAGCTAAACAATAGAGAGGCTGGCCCATCAAACACCTGATGCACTGAACTACAGAGTAGGACCCCATCCAGGATGCCCCTTTAAGTGCCTGGCGTGCCAATCTACAGAGTAGGACCCAGCCAGGGGGGACCCTCTATGTGCCTGACGCACCGAACAACAGAGAAAGGCCCCAGGCAAGGGAGCCCACTAAGTGCCTGAACGGGCAGTGCTATAGAGAAAGACTGACCAAAGAGGCCTTTTGATCGCCAGCTACAAGAGGCTCAAAAAAAATCTCTGATAGGGCCATAACTCCAGTGGCGGAGGCAGTCCGTGTCCCTGCACACTTGGCACTGCCAGGGTCCCTGCAAGCCAAGCAGCTGCACCACCTTCATGCTCAACTCTCACTGGGGCAGTGCTGACACAGGCAAAAAAATAGTCTTGAGCCTATGCACGCAGGGTCACTTTGGCAGTGTCCAACTCTTTATGACCCTGTGGACTGTGGCCTGCCAGGCTTCTCTGTCGGGGGGTGGGGGGTGTTCTCCAAGATACTGGAGTGTATTGGCCAATACTGGCTGCCATACCCTTCTAGAGCACTATATTTCCTGCTGCCCTAGCTGCCAACTCCCCTGAGTACCAGGTGCTGCCAGAACCCCTGCGACCCAAGCAGCTGCACCACCTCCACACCTGGCCCTCACAGGGGCAAACCCAAGTCCTCCAGGGCAGCCTCAGGAGCAAACCCCAGTGGACGACCCACATACAGAGGTGGAAATAAAACCACAGTTGAAACCCAGGGGCAGTGTGACTGAGGAAGAAGACCCAAAACCTTTCTACCAGCTGTACAAGCTGCGGATTAAATCCACATAATCAACTAGGTAGACTCTGTGTCTATGGAATATATAAAAGGCCATTGAGAGCTCCCACAAAAGAAAACGCACCAGCTCTGATAGCTGTGGACATTGGACCCAAGAACACACAGAAGTAGGACCAGATTAGAATCTGAGCTGCCCCACAGCAGGTCCAGAGATCAGCGCAGTGTTGGAGGGCATCCTAGGGAGGCGAGGTGGACTGTGACTCCCAGCGCGGGAAAGGACTCTGACAGCAGTGACTCAAGAAAAGCATTTATTATTCTTTTGTTTTGACTGCTTCTGTAGATTCTTTTTTTTTTTTCCTTTTAACCGCCCCCTCTGTTGTAGTTGTCGATTTTATTGGCACTATGAAATTGAATTAAGCTTTTGAGCTTTTTTTCTCTTTTTTTCTTGGTCACATTTTTTTATTGTTGTTATAAACCTCTGCCTCTACATTAGGCTTTTGCAGTTCTGAGGAGTTTTCTTTCTTCCTTTTCTCCCATATTCTTTCTTCTGCCTTTTTTTCTTTTCTCTTTTTTGTAATTTTAACTTATAATTTTTTAAAACCTATTATATTTTTCTACATTTATTCCTTTGTTTGCCTTTCCTACTGTCCTTTTCCCCTTGCAGTTAATCTTTAATGCATATGAATCTTCTTCATCTACCTGTTTAACTTTGTATATTTATTCTTTCTTTCTTTTCTTTCTTCCCTTTCCTCTCAATGTATTTCTTAATTTTGTTTTCATTACTTTATTCCCCACTTGGCACCTTGCTTTAGTGTTTGTTTGTTTGTTTGTTTTTTCGGTTTATAATTTATTATTATTTTTTTTTTGCTTTAGTTTTGTTTTCCAGTTTGTGGTTTAGTTTTGTTCTTAACTGGTAAATATAATTTTTTATTTCCTTTGTTTGCTGGGTCAGTCTATTTTACTTTATTTTTGTTGTACTGTTTTGACTTTGCTCATGGGTGTATATGTATATGTGTATATGCCATTATTTTAATTATTATTTGCCTGATTTTGTAACTGCCATTTGGGGTTCATCTTTGCTTTCTTGTTTTGGGGTATTTGCTTTACTCTCCCTTAATGCCATAACAAACCACTTGTGGAATCTTCGTTCCTGACCAGAGATCAAGCCCTGAGCCTTTGGAGTGAGAGCACTGACTCCAAGACCATAGACTACCAGAGAACTGACCCTAGGGAGTATTAAGTAGTGAGAACTCACACAAAGGAAACCACTTGAATGCAAGACCCGGCATCACCCAACCACCAGGAGCACCCCGTGCAGGACACCTCATCTAAACAACAAACAAAACAAAAACACACACCCAGTCATCAGCAGACAGGAGGACCACCTCACTCAGCCTTGCCCATCAGAGGAAAAGCAAGCAAACAAACAAAAACTTGGCACAAATCTCACCCTATATGAAACTTACACAAACCACTGGACCAACCTTAAGAGGGCAGAAACCAAAAGGAAGACAGAACTCAACCTTAAAGCTTGGGAAAAAGAGACCTCAAACACAAGTTAAAAAAAAAAATAGTAAAAAGGCAGAGAAATACTATACAAATGAAGGAACAAACTGGAAACACAGAAGTACAAATAAATGAAGAGGAAATAGGCAAACTACCTAAAAAAGAATTCAGAATAATGATGGTAAAGATGGTCAAAAACCTTGAAAACAAAATGGAGAAAATACAAGAATCAATTTTAAAAGACCTAGAAAAATTAGACTAACCCTTCAGAGACAACACAATTACTGAAATTAAAAATAGTCTAGAAGGAATCAGTAGCAGAATATCTGAAGCAGAAGAACAAATCAGTGAGCTGGAAGATAAAATGATAGAAATAACTTCTGAAGAGCAGGCTAAAGTAAAAAGGATGAACAGAACTGGGGATAGTCTCAGAGACCTCTGGGACCATATCAAATGCACCAACATTCAAATTATAGGGGTCCCAGAAGAAGAAGAGAAAAAGAAAGGGTATGAGAACATTTTTGAAGAGATTATAGTTGAAAATTTCCCTAACATGGAAAAGGAAATATTTCATCAAATCCAAGAGGCACAGAGTCCCGTTCAGGATAAACCCAAGGAGAAACATGCCAAGACACTTACTAATGAAACTAACAAAGACTAAACACAAAGAAAGAATATTAAAAGCAGAAAGGGAGAAGGAACCAGTAATATACAAGGGAAACCCATAGGCTTACCAGCTGATCTTTTCACTGGAAACTCTGCAGGCCAGAAGGGAATGACAGGATATATTTAAAGTATTGAAAGGGAAAATCTACAACAAAGATTACTGTACCCAGCAAGGATCTCACTCAAAATTGATGGAGAAGTAAAAAGCTTTTCAGACAAGCAAAAGTTAAGAGAATTTAGTACCACCAAACCAGCCTTACAACAAATGTTAAACAGACTTATATAGTCAAGAAATACAAGAGAAGAAAACAGATCTACAAAATCAACCCCAAACAATTAAGAAAATGGCAATAGGAACATATATATCAATAATTACTTTAAATGGAAATGGATTAAATGCTCCAACCAAAAGACACAGACTGGCTGAATGGATACAAAAACAAAGCCCATATATATGCTGTCTACAAGAAACCCACTTCAGACCTAAAGACACATATAGATTGAAAATGGGAGGATAGAAAAATATATTCCATGCAAACGGGAAGCAAAAGAAAGCTGGACTAGCAATCCTCATATGAGACAAAATAGACCTTAAAATAGAGAAATAAGGAAGAACACTACATAATGATCAAGGGATCAATCCAAGAGGAAGACATAACAATTGTAAATATCTATGCACCCAACATAGGAGCACCTCAATACATAAGACAAACACTGACAGACATAAAAGGAGAAATTGACAGTAACACAATAATAGTAGGAGACTTTAACACCCACTCACACCAATGGACAGATCATCAAAACATAAAATTAATGAGGAAACACAAGTCTTAAATGATACATTTGATGAGCTGGATCTCATTGATATCTTCAGGATATTCCCTCCAAATGTGGAAGAATATGTCTCTTTCTCAAGCACACATGGAACGTTCTCCAGGATAGACCATATCTTGGGTCACAAATCAAGCCTCAGTAAAGTTAAGAAAATTGAAATCATATCAAACATCTTCTCAGACCACAATGCTATGAGACTAGATATCAGTTACAAGGAAAAAAAGTGTAAGAAACTCAAACACATGGAGACTAAGCAACACGTTTCTAAACAACCAACAGGTTCCTGAAGAAATTAAAAGGGAAATTAAAAAAAAAAATCTCTAGAAACAAATGGCAGTGAAAACACAACAACTCAAATCCTATGAGATGCAGCAAAAGCAGTCCTAAGAGGGAAGTTTATAGCAATACAGTCCTATCTCAAGAAAAACATGGAATAGATAACCTAACATTACAGCTAAAACAACTGGAAAAAGAAGAACAAAAACCCCCAAAATTAGTAGAAGGGAAGAAATCATAAAGATTCAAGAAGAAATAAAAAGAAATGAAAGAAACAATAGTAAAGATTAATAAAACTAAAAGCTATGTTCTTTGAGAAGATAAACAAAACTGACAAGTCTTTAGCCAGACTCATCAAGAGAAAATGAGAGAAGACTCAAATCAACAAAATTAGAAATTAAAAAGGAGAGGTTACAACAGACAATGCAGAAATACAAAGGACTATAAGAGACTATTTTGAACAACTATATGGCAATAAAATGCATAACCTGGAGGAAACGGACAGATTCTTATAAAAGTTCAATCTTCCAAGACTGAACCAGAAAAAAATAGAAATTATGAACAACCCAATTACAAGCACTGAAATTGAAGCTGTGATCAAAAATCTCCCAAAAAACAAAAGTCCAGGACCAGATGGCTTCACATGAGAATTCAATCAAAACTTTAGAGAAGAGCTAATGTGTATCCTTGTAAAACTCTCAAAAAATTGCAGAGGGAGGAACACTTCCAAACTCATTCCATGAGACCACCATCACCCCAATACCAAACTCAGACAAAGACAAAAAAAAAAAAAGAGAGAGAAAACTACATGCCAATATCACTGATGAACATAGATGCAAAAATCCTCAACAATTTTAGCAAAATTTTAGCAAACAGAATTCAGCAACACATCAAAAAGCTCATACACCATGATCAAGTTGGGTTTATTCCAGGAATGCAATGATTCTTCAATATACACAAATCTTGTATACACAAATAATGTGATATGCCATATTAACAAATTGAAAGGTCAAAACCATATGATAATCTCAATAAATGCAGAAAAAGCCTTTGACAAAATTCAGCACCCATTTATGATTAAAACTCTTAAAAATTTCAATCTACTTTTGAACCTGCTGGACTGGAAGAAATACAAGCTGGAATCAAGATTGCCAGGAGAAATATCTATAACCTCAGATATGCAGATGACACCACCCTTATGGCAGAAAGTGAAGAGGAACTAAAAAGCCTCTTGATGAAAGTGAAAGAGAGTGAAAAAGTTGGCTTAAAGCTCGACATTCAGAAAACGAAGATCATGGCATCCGGTCCTATAACTTCATGGGAAATAGATGGGGAAAGAGTGGAAACAGTGTCAGACTTTATTTTTGGGGGCTCCAAAATCACTGCAGATGGTGACTGCAGCCATGAAATTAAAAGATGATTACTCCTTGGAAGAAAAGTTATGAGCAACCTAGATAGCATATTCAAAAGCAGAGACATTACTTTGCCGACTAAGGTCCGTCTAGTCAAGGCTATAGTTTTTCCTGTGGTCATGTATGGATGTGAGAGTTGGACTGTGCAGAAGGCTGAGTGCTGAAGAATTGATGCTTTTGAACTGTGGTGTTGGAGAAGACTCTTGAGAGTCCCTTGGACTGCAAGATCAGCCCTGGGATTTCTTTGGAAGGAATGATGCTAAAGCTGAAACTTCAGTTACTTTGGCCACCTCATATGAAGAGTTGACTCATTGGAAAAGACTCTGATGCTGGGAGGGATTAGAGGCAGGAGGAGAAGGGGGCGACAGAGGATGAGATGGCTGGATGGCATCACTGACTCGATGGACGTGAGTCTGAGTGAACTCCGGGAGTTGGTGATGGACAGGGAGGCCTGGCATGCTGCAATTCATGGGGTTGCAAAGAGTCAGACACAACTGAGCGACTGAACTGAACTGAACCTGCTTCAACATAGTAAAGGCCATATATGATAAGCCTACAGCAAACATTATTCTCAATGGTGAGAAAGTAAAAGCATTCCCCCTAAGATCAGAAACAAGACAATGATGTCTGCTTTCACTGCTATTGTTCAACATAGTTCTGAAAGTTCTAGCTACAACAATCAGAGAAGAAAAAGAAATAAAAGGAATCCAGATCAGAAAAGAAGAAATAAAGCTCTCACTGTTTGCAGATGACATGATACTGTACGTAGAAAATCCTAAAGATAGTATCAGAAAATTCTAGAGCTAATCAGTGAATTTAGCAAAGTTGCAGGATACAAAATCAATACACAGAAATCACTTGCATTTCTATATACTAACAATGAAAAATCAGAAAGAGAAACTAAGGAATCAATCACATTCACCATTGCAACAAAAAGAATTAAATATCTAGGAATAAACTTACCTAAGGAGACAAAAAACTGTACACAGAAAATTATAAGACACTGATGAAAGAAATCAAAGAGGACATAAACAGAAAGAGAGATAGTCCATGTTCCTGGGTAGGAAAAATCAATATAGTGAGAATGAGTATACTTTCACATGCAATCTATAGATTCAATGCAATCCCTATCAAATTACCAATGGCATTTTTCACAGAACTAGAACAAAACATTTCACAATTCATATGGAAACACAAAAGACCTGGAATAGCCAAAGAATAGCCATTCTTCTTGAGAAAGAAGAATGGAGCTGGAGGAATCAATCTTCCTGACTTCAGGTTATACTACAAAGCTGCAGTCATCAAGACGGCATGGTACTGGCACAGAAACAGAAATATAGGCCAATGGAACAAGAGAGAAGCCAAGAAATCATGCACCTATGGGTACCTTATTTTTTACAAAGAAGTCAAGAATATACAATGAAGCAAAGACAGCCTCTTCATAAATGGTGCTGGGAAAACTGGACAGCTACATGTAAAAGAATGAAATTAGAACACTTCATAACACCATACACAAAGAGAAATTCAAAATGGATTAACGACCTAAATTTAAGACGAGAAACTATAAATCTCTTAGAGAAAAACATAGGCAGAACACTCGACGACATAAATCAAAGCAAGATCCTCTATGACCCACCTCCTAGAGTAATGGAAATAAAAACAAAAGTAAACAAGTGGGACCTGAGTAAACTTAAAAGCTTTTGCACAGCAACGGAAACTATAAGCAAGGTGAAAAGACAACTCTCAGGATGGGAGAAAATATAGCAAATGAAACAACTGACAAAGGATTAATTTCCAAAATATGCAAGCACTCATACTACTCAACACCAGAAAAACAGACAACCCAATCAAAAAGTGGGGAAAAGACCTAAACGGACATTTCTCCAAAGAAGACATATAGATGGCTAACAAACACATGAAAAGATGCTCAACATTGCTCATTATTAGAGAAATGCAAATCAAAACCACAATGAGATATCACCTCACACAGGTCAGAATGACCATCATCAAAAAGTCTACAAAAAATAAATGCTGGATAGTGTGGAGAAAAGGGAACACTCTTGCACTGTTGTTGGGAATGTAAATCGATATAGCCACTATGGAAGACAGTATGGAGATTCCTTAAAAAACTAGGAATAAAACCATCATTTGACCCACCAATCCCACTCCTAGGCGTATACCCTGAGGAAACCAGGTTTGAAAAAGACACATGTATCCCATTGTTCATTGCAGCACTATTTACAATAGCGAGAACTTGGAAGCAACCTAGATGCCCATCAACAGATGAATAGATAAAGAAGTTGTGGTACATATACACAATTGAATATTACTCAGCCACAAAAAGGAATGCATTTGAGTCAGTTCTGATGAGGTGGATGAACCTAGAACCTATTATACAGAGTGAAGAGAGTCAGAAAGAGGAAGATAACTATCTTATTCTAACGCACATATACAGAATCTAGAAAAATGGTACTGAAGAACTTATTTACAGGGCAGCAGTGAAGAAACAGACATAGAGAACAGACTTATGGACGTGGGGCGAGGGGAGGAGAGGGTGAGATGAATGGAAAGAGTGACACGGAAACTTACATTACCATATGCAAAATGGAGAGTCAATGGGCATTTGCTGTATGGCTCAGGAAACTCAAACAGGGGCTTTGTATCAGTCTAGAGGGGTGGCATAGGGAGGGAGATGGGAGAGAGTTTCAAAAGGGAGGGGATATATGTATCCCTATGGCTGATTCCTGTTGAGGTTCAACAGAAAACAACAAAATTCTATAAAGAAATTATCCTTCAATTAAAAAGTAAATTAAAAAGAAAAGACAATTTGGAGACTTGGAACTGGGGCTCAGAATCGAGACTTAAATGAAAAACATTGTTAGGGACAAGATGCCCCCAAAAGTGACTAAAGTGAGAAAACAAAATACTGATATTTAAGGAGTAGCAGAGAGAAAGAAACCAATCAAGACACCAGAAAAGAGCCACCAATGGAGAGGTAAATCAGGAGAAAGAGAGAGAAACACCATGGGAGACAAAACCAGAGCTTTTAAGAATATAAATTCCAGCAGAACAAGCCACATGAATTGAGAACTGACTGTGCTTCGCCTGTTGGATGAGTAAGAACACAGGAGTATCTCCGTGCAGGGGTATGGGGAGAGCCAGGTTAGAGTGGAGAAAAGACCACGAGACCATCCAGGTATCACCTAAATCAAATCCCTTATGATTATACAGTGGAAGTGAGAAATAGATTTAAGGGCCTAGATCTGATAGATAGAGTGCCTGATGAACTATGGATGGAGGTTCATGACATTGTCCAGGAGGCAGGGATCAAGACCATCCCCATGGAAAAGAAATGCAAAAAAGCAAAATGGCTGTGTGAGGAGGGCTTACAAATAGCTGTGAAAAGAAGAGAAGTGAAAAGCAAAGGAGAAGAGGAAAGATTTAAGCATCTAAATGCAGAGTTCCAAAGAATAGCAAGGAGAGATAAGAAAGCCTTCTTCAGTGATCAATGCAGAGAAATAGAGGAAGACAACAGAACAGAAAAGACTAGAGATCTCTTCAAAAAAATTAGAGATACCAAGGGAACATTTCATGCAAAGATGAGCTCGATAAAGGACAGAAACTGTATGGACCTAACAGAAGCAGAAGATACTAAGAAGAGGCGGAAGAACTCTATAAAACATTTATACAGAAGAACTGTATAAAAAAGATCTTCATGACCAAGATAATCATGATGGTGTGATCACTCACCTAGAGCCAGACATCCTGGAATGTGAAGTCAAGTGGGCCTTAGAAAGCATCACTACAAACGAAGCTAGTGGAGGTGATGGAATTCCAGTTGAGCTATTTCAAATCCTGAAAGATGATGCCGTGAAAGTGCTGCACTCAATATGCCAGCACATTTGGAAAACTCAGCAGTGGCCACAGGACGGGAAAAGGTCAGTTTTCATTCCAATCCCAAAGAAAGGCAATGCCAAAGATTCTGCAAACTACTGCACAATTGCACTCATCTCAAATGGTAGTAAAGCAATGCTCAAAATTCTCCAAGCCAGGCTTCAGCAATACGTGAACCGTGAACTTCCTGATGTTCAAGCTGGTTTTAGAAAAGGCAGAGGAACCAGAGATCAAATTGACAACATCCGCTGGATCATGGAAAAAGCAAGGGAGTTCCAGAAAAACATCTATTTCTGCTTTACTGACTATGCCAAAGGCTTTGACTGTGTGGATCACAATAAACTGTGGACAATTCTGAAAGAGATGGGAATACCAGACCACCTGACCTACCTCCTGAGAAACCTATATGCAGGTTAGGAAGCAACAGTTAGAACTGGACATGGAACAACACACTGGTTCCAAATAGGAAAAGGAGTACATCAAAGCTGTATATTGTCACCCTGCTTATTTAACTTGTATGCAGAATACATCATGAGAAATGCTGGGCTGGAAGAAACACAAGCTGGAATCAAGATTGCCAGGAGAAATATCAATAACCTCAGATATGCAGATGACACCACCCTTTTGGCACAAAGTGAAGAGGAACTAAAAAGCCTCTTGATGAAAGTGAAAGTGGAGAGTGAAAAAGTTGGCTTAAAGCTCAACATTCAGAAAAGGAAGATCGTGGCATCTGGTCCCATCACTTCATGGGAAATAGATGGGGAAACAGTGTCAGACTTTATTTTTTGGGGCTCCAAAATCACTGCAGATGGTGATTGCAGCCATGAAATTAAAAGATGCTTACTCGTTGGAAGGAAAGTTATGAGCAACCTAGATAGCATATTCAAAAGCAAAGACATTACTTTACCAACAAAGTTCCGTCTAGTCAAGGCTATGTTTTTTCCTGTGGTCATGTATGGATGTGAGAGTTGGACCATAAAGAAAGCTGAGCACTGAAGAATTGATGCTTTTGAACTGTGGTGTTGGAGATGACTCTTGAGAGTCCCTTGGACTGCAAGGAGATCCAACCAGTCCATTCTAAAGGAGATCAGCCCTGGGATTTCTTTGGAAGGAATGATGCTAAAGCTGAAACTCCAATACTTTGGCCACCTCATGTGAAGAGTTGACTCATTGGAAAAGACTCTGATGCTGGGAGGGATTGGGGGCAGGAGGAGAAAGGGATGACAGAGGATGAGATGGCTGGGTGGCGTCACCGACTCGATGGACATGAGTTTAAGTGAACTCTGGTAGTCGGTGATGGACAGGGAGGCCTGGCCTGCTGCGATTCATAGGGTCACAAAGAGTCAGACATGACTGAGCGACTGAACTGACTGATGTGGAGTCAGAGAGAGTAAGTGTAGGTTGTACTTTGTAAAAGAATAGCTGTTAAAGAAAGAAGCATGGAGATGCTTTTTGAAAAGTGGCCATTAAATAGCTTTGGGGTTTTTTTTGTTTTGTTTTCTGAATGAAAGAAATGACCATATCTTTATGCTGAAGTGAATACCCAGTACAGCACTGAAGGGAAGAAAAGGATGTGACTGATGAAGCAGATTTCCTAGAGAGGCAGTGTGGAATAATATCCACTGCACCAGTGGATGGGGCTGCCTTTGATAAGAAAACTGTTTTTTACTAGAGATGAAGACAAAGACAAAAAAGGGATGAATGCAGATGTGGGTGGGCGTATGGGGAAATGGGAGAAAAAAGCCACTCTTGGTAGCTGCTCATCCCTACCTTAGAAACAAGGTCATCCCAAAGAGAGGAGATTGAAAGCTCTGAAGAGTGGTGAAGGTTTGGTATTGCAGTTCGGGGAAATGGGAGAAGCACGTTTGTAATAGGACTGCTGAGTAACATTGCGGGAACAACTGAGATTAGTTTTAGTCCAGATTTATAGCCTCCGTTCTATACGGTTGTGATTTTTCTTTTTCCTCCAGCGAAGCAATGCTCAAGAAATGTTTACAGCTGAGGAGGTACCGAGGGGATTGCCTGAAGGACACGAAGTCCATCCATCTCTCCAAATAGTTTGGATTATTTCTCAAGATCAAGGTAAACCATCCAAATTAAATGGTTGAACTTTATTATTCTGGTCCCCCTTCTTCATGTTTCTAAGTTGCATTTTGGTCTCAGGCCTCAGTTTCCTTGGAGGGAACCCAATGACAGACAGGCATAGGCCAGTCTTTATTGTGAGTGCTACAGGGGCTGTGGAGAAAGGGCAACCTCTAACCCATTCATGTTCCACTCATGAGGGCACAGAGAGTCATTTCCTTTAAGCCCAAATGCCAGGGAACATCTGGGTTTTATACCAGGTTAATCTGGTATAAAGCTAGGCACAGTCCAGAGCCTGGTCTTCACTTTGGAATACTTGGGTTCACATGTAGAATTCATCATCTGTTAGCTGGTTGACCTTGAGCCTCTTAACTTCTCTGTGCCTCAGTTTCCTTGTCTGTAACATAACAAAATATTTATTCCTACTTCATAAGGCTACAGTGAGAATTAAGTGAGACAGTCAATGTAAAAGCACTTAGCACAGTGGCGAATCGTTAAAATCCTCAATGCTTATTATCCAGCTTTGTTGCTGTTATTATTATTATCTTCCAAATGTTCTTTTCAGGCTTTGTGTTTTGTCTTTATCCTCGGTGTGACATGTATTTGTATGCATTCATTTACCTCTGGTCTCCACTTAATTTTTTTCCCCTTTTTTTCATTACCCATACTTAACTTATTTATTATCTGATATCTACCTATCACAGTTTTGGAATGAGTCGGAACCTAAGAAAGTGAATTCAAGGAGGTCTTAACCCAGTCAACAACTGTAAAGACTATTCTGTCCATTTTTACCCCTGTTGTAGTATATATTTCAGAGATGAGAAAAAGGATTTAGAACTTTCTTATCCCACATTTGCATCCAGAAATGCAAGTTTCCTTGAAGTCCATTTTGCCTGATATTTACTTTTTTTTTTTTCAATCATTCTTGTTCAGTGCCTAAAGGCACTTCACCCTAATTCAGTATCAGCTCAAATATTCCTCATTATAAATAAACAACATATTATTGTATTTGCAGAAGAGGGTGGATTACTATAGTCATGGAAGTGGTTACAGTTTGAGGAAGGATAATTCAATAATTCTTAAATATGTTTGAAAGGCAACCTGAGCATATTTTCCTTATCAAACTTTAGCACTTGAAATATATATACTAACCCTTTAGGACTATTCAGTCAAAAGTCAAAAACTTTACTTAGTTTTAAAAATATTCAAGAAGTTTCATCTTGGTGTTAGTATATCAACTTAGTCTATAATGTCATCAGGGAAACATGGAAAATATCCCAGATCTAGTTCTTTGCTTTCAGCTAAATAAGTTATCTGTGAAACCCCTGATATACAAATGTATCTCTTGGCTGTTAATAGCTTCATTTTTGTTTCATTTTTCTTATTGTTCCTGTTGCTGTTTTTGTTGTTGCAAGGGCCAGTTAAGTACCACACATGAGAAGCAGCTTTTGTTTTGTTTTCACTCAGGTTATGTGGGCATGGGATGGTTTATCCCAGGTGTTGATATCAAAAGGAGAGCAAAAGGGTTTAAGGCCAGTTCTCTAAAGAAATATGAGGACCCACCTCCCTGTCCCCCTTCCCTCTCTCAAGGCCAGAGTTGAAAACCAGAGGGCGTGTGTTGGCGGGCTACTCCCACCATCACCGACCATCCCCAAGAAAGCAGTGTCGGAAGCACAAAAAGAGCCCGCGTACAATGGTTAGTCTTCAAAGAGGCTCATTTGTTATATTGCTCAGAGCCCCACAGAGTTGCTGCAAGCTTATAACCGCCACTAATTTCAAAGGGAGCTCTGAACTTGCATACGCTCCGCGAGGCTCGGCGCAGGATGAGAAACAGCCTGAGTGGCTTGAAGCCGTGTTCAGACATTTTTTAATGTTCGTCAATGTCTTTGGCACCATCACTTTCACATAGAAACCCACTTACCTCCTGCTGCAAAGTGTGAAATAAAGCCATTTTCAAGCCTGGGTAGGGGATAGTCTGGAAATTGGGCTAAATCTTAAAACCACATGAAGACTGAAAATAGGATTCACAAGCTGGAGCTCAGCTCCCACTAACCCACTTCCAAGGTCAGGTCACCATGGCACCCTGCTCGGTTAGATACTGTCACTGCCACCTTTGAAGGGTTAAGGCAGTAAACTGTGGTTGTCTCAGGAGCTACCAAACTAAAGGCCCATCTCCAAGGCGTCCCAGGATCGCTGGTCCCCAGAAGAGGAGAGAAGTATTATTTCAGTCCGCGCTTTGTCAGGACCCAACTGGCACATCCCTGGGGAAATTCAAGTTAGGAACTGGCATTTCTTGCCACAGTGCTCGGCCTCAGGAGGTGCTGTAAGTGGCCCCTTGGTCCAGAAGGTTTGTAGGAGACAGATTCGGATCCATCAGAGGTCTTCCCCTGATCACTTGCATAGCGACCAGCTCTTCCCCAGTTGTTTCTGTGGCTCCCTAGTCACTAAGGCAAGGAGAAAGAGATCCCTTAGGGACTCAGAAATGACCTTGTACACTCCAGGAAACTCTGCGACAGGCAGTTCTCCAGGGAGCCTCTGGACGAGTCTCCATGAGCACCTTGTTGTTAGGATAAAGAAAAAAAGGTGTCCTTTTGGTTCACTGTTCAATGAATATTCATTAAGTCTTGGACAGTAGATTGGATGTTATCTTTTAGTAAGAAAGAGAAAGTTATTTATTTGGAAGAAAAGGAGTTAAATAATGGGACATGAGATGTGGTTTTTAGAAATCCAGAGATGCCCTCGATAAGTTTAAAAATGCAGCCTCTTCTCTAAAGTTCATAAGAAAGTATTGCTAGGCATTGATATACTCACACGCTCACTCTTTCATCACTGCTTTAACCGGTGCTTACGGAGCACCTGCTCCATGTAGATACAGTTCCACTTGTTGGGGTCAGCAGGGGACAAAGCAGATGAAAGTCCCCTCAGCTGGTGTCCGAGCGGCAAACACATGCTGTTTGTTCAGTCACTAAGTCGTGTCTGACTCTGCCACCCTATAGACTGCAGCCAACCAGGCTTCCCTAGGATAACAAAATAAGTAAGAAAACTTTTAAGTTCATGTTCTTCACACAGTGAAAGCTGTTCACTTACATGAAAGATCTGTGGCCTTAAATGAAACATAAAGTTATGTTTTTTGACAAAAAAAAAAAATTATCTGTGTTTCTGTCTCTCCTCAAGAGGCCTGTGAGTAGATGTAGCCATATATAGACAGATGAGGCACCACAAGTAGTTGCTAGAAATGTATCAAGTCATATCTATCCACAGTGGCATCCCTAAATGTCCCCATCATCAGTGTAAACACCTTTGAGTAATCTGTCTTCACTTACTGCTCTCCTTAAATACTCATGCAAAATGCCAGCAGGCTGTCTCCCTTCTTTCTGTTGCATCTTCTTATCACTAAAAGGAGACAGCCGCCTCTACCCCTAAAACACAATACACTTGTATATTTTTCCCTCTCATCCTCCTTCCCTTTATCTCTTCTTTTCTTCCTATAGGACCTATGTTGTGCCAGACATGGTACATTCCATAGGCCTCATCTTAACCACACTAAAAAAAAAAACCTAAATCTTAATATGGTTGCTTTTAGAAACACTGAAAAGAACTACTACACAGAATGGAAAGACGTGAAAGTCAGATTTCTCATAGAATATATGAATAATGCCACTGCCAATGGTACTACTGTACCTGAGAGTTTACAAGTCCTTTTAAAGATATGTCATTGTTGTTGTTTAGCCTCTTAAGTCGTGTCCAACTCCAACTCTGCAACCCCATGGACTGTAGCCCGCTAGATTCCTCTGTCCACGGGATTTTCCAAGCAAGAATACTGGAGTGGGTTTGCTTTTTCTTCTCCAGGGTGTCTCCCCAACCCAGGGATTGAACCCACATCTTCCACTTGACAAGCGGATTCTTTACCACTGAGCCACCTGGCAAGCCCATAACATATCATATAGCCCTCTAAACTTTTGCTTCTCAAAGTGTGGTTCCCAGAGCAGGAGCATCAGCATCTCTCAGAAGTTGCTAGAAATGTAAAATCCCATGCTCTGCCCCCAACCTACTGGACCAGACTCTGCATTTTAACTAGACCCTCAGGTGTATTTTATACACTTGAAAGTTTGAGGATCTCTACTCTAAATAGTCCCTGTGAGGAAATAGAAAATCTCATTGCCTGTTTTACAGGTAACAAAACAAAACAACGAAAACTAGGGGTTAGAGATTTTGACTAGTGAGTAGGTAACCAAATGTTGCAAGCAAGAGAGTTCCAGAAAAACATCTATTTCTGCTTTATTGGCTACGCCAAAGCCTTTGACTGTGTGGATCACAATAAACTGTGGAAAATTCTTCAAGAGATGGGAATACCAGACCACCTAACCTGCCTCTTGAGAAACCTGTATGCAGTGGAAGCAACAGTGAGAACTGGACATGGACATGGAACAACATACTGGTTTCAAATAGGAAAAGGAGTACGTCAAGGCTGTATATCATCACCCTGCTTATTTAACTTATATGCAGAGTACATCATGAGAAACGCTGGGCTGGATGAAGCACAAGCTGGAATCAAGACTGCTGGGAGAAATATCAATAACCTCAGATATGCAGATGACACCACCCTTATGGCAGAAAGTGAAGAGGAACTAAAGAGCCTCTTGATGAAAGTGAAAGAGGAGAGTGAAAAAGTCGGCTTAAAGTTCAGCATTCAGAAAACTAAGATCTGGTCCCATCACTTCATGGTAAATAGATGGGGAAACAGTGGAAACAATGGCTGACTTTAATTTGGGGGGCTCCAAAATCACTGCAGATGGTGACTGCAACCATGAAATTAGAAGATGCTTACTCTTTGGAAGGAAAGCTATGACCAACCTCGATAGCATATTCAAATACTTTGCGAATAAAGGTCCATCTAGTCAAGGCTATGGTTTTTCCTGTGGTCATGTATGGATGTGAAAGTTGGACTATAAAGAAAGATGAGCACCAAAGAATTGATGCTTTTGAACTGTGGTGTTGGAGAAGACTCTTGAGAGTCCCTTGGACTGCAAGGAGGTCTAACCCTTCCATCCTAAAAGAGATCAGTCCTGTGTGTTCATTGGAAGGCTTGATGCTGAAGCTGACATTCCAATACTTTGGCCACCTGATGAGAAGAACTGACTCATTTGAAAAGACCCTGATGCTGGGAAAGATTGAGGGCAGGAGGAGAAGGGGACGACAGAGGATGAGATGGTTGGATAACATCACCGACTCAATGGACATGAGTTTGGGTGGACTCCAAGAGTTGGTGATGGACAGGGAGGCCTGACATGCTGCTGTTCATGAAGTCACAAAGAGTTGGACATGACTGAGCAACTGAACTGAACTGAACCAGATGTGGAGTCAAGGACCACTTTTCTTTCCATAACACTGCACTCCCTATTTGAAGGATCTGTTGCATACCTCTGTTTGGATTTGCCATCACCCAGCTCAGCATTTCATAGAAGGATCTGCACAATAATTATAGCCTAATGGTGGCAAGTAGGCCAATGCTAATCTGCTTCTTGATGATATATTCCTCATGTAGGATGGTCTTGCTGCTTCTCATCTGAGAGTTCTAAGGTTAATGATAAGAAAAAAGTTGCATATTTATAATTTTTCTAGTTGTCTCCAGTTCCTCACCAAAGAAGAACATGTTCACTGGATAACAATTTTTGAGGTTTCTGATGTCAATTTCCTTTCCCCAGCTGGCTCTTGAGTATTTTATCTGATCATCTTGGAAGAAAGGGGAAAGACAGCCATCATATAGCAAGCACTTCCTGGGTACACAGCTCAGTGCTCTTTATGTGTTATTTCAGAATTCTCAGAGAGACCCATGGGTTGACTCGGTTGCCCTTATTTTACAGAGGCAGAAGGTGAGACTCAAAGGTGACACCCGTGGCAATCCTGGGGATCAAGCCTGATTCTGTCCTACCGTGCTGGCCTCTTCCTAGAAGGAAGTCTTGTGTGAATGAGTATGGAAGGTGACCCAAGGTGGGGGCAGGCTCTCATTGTGTGTTCAGTCGTTCAGTCGTGTCCGACTCTCTGTGACCCCATGGGCTATAGCCGCCAGGCTCCTCTGTCCATGGGATTCTCCAGGCAAGAGTACTGGAGTGGGGTGCCATTTCCTTCTCCACAGGCTCTCATCACCTTCTGTCTTTGGTCACCACGGATGAAACGGCAGGTACCCATTTCCTAAACAAGAAAAGCAGGTTCCAATTTTCCCCTGCTTTTAAGGGTGGAGTTAACTAACTGGAATGAAATCAAAACAGAGAAGAATCCACTAGAGGGATGCAAGCTAAATATGCAAAACTTCCCCAAAAGAACTCAAAAGCCAGCACGATAGCGTTGCTGGGGTTATATACTTAAAAACATCCTTATCAACACCATACAAGTTGGCTAAAATCCAGACATATGATCTAAGCAAGTCCCTCTATATGAGTCACTTTTAAATTCCTCATGCTTAACAGGGAAGTGGGAAAATGTCACCATATTCTTTAAGAAAAGAATGAATAGATTTCTCAAACTGGTGGGGCTGAGAAAGGCATCTTCCTGGCTCTCAAACAGACAAACGCCCCCAACAGGAGTCCTCTCCATTCCATCCCAGCTCAGATACACTAGACGGAAATGCCCTCATCTATTACTCTCTGAGAATCTGCAGACAATCTGCATGGAGGTATCTCTACTGGTCTTAAAAAATTCAATCAGATATTATGACCCTCGGATTTTAGTGTACGCTACAAACGTTTAACTGGTTTGGCATTAAGGATGTAAACTTTCCAATCTTTTCCTAGAACCATGACACTACAAAAGGGACTGTTGTAATTAGGAGTAAAACTGTGCTGTCTTCATTAACCAGTAAAGCACTCTCTAAACCCAGGAAGGCTCTACTTGTATTCCAAGAAAAGTCAGGAAAATGGTGCCACCAGAGCCCAATAAAGACATAGGGTCAGCTTGTGCTTGCTGGAATTGACTAGGGTTATGTGAAATGGCTTTAAAAAGCAAGGAAGAGCAAATGCTTCTAGCAGAAGAGATCTGAGTAGAGGAAAAATGCTGAAGAATCATGTTAAGCTCAATCTTGTTTAAAGTTTCATCAGATGATTTCAGTCTCGATTGCCTAGATTCATTCAGCATCATTGCCTTGTGATGGAGCCACCCTTATTAGCCAAGGATAGTATGCTAACTGGTTGGAGGCTGCTTCTTTCCTGGTTGTAGCATGTGACCAAAAGAAGGCTTTCTGAATTGCAGCTGGGAGTGATACATCCCAGGTGATGCAAAATAGCTAAGGAGTGTGTATAAAACCAGGCTAGTCTCAAAGATGATTACAGGCTTTCCTTTAGTTCTTTAATCTCCACATCCATTTCTGTCCTGTCAGAACCATCTACTCTGGAACCTCACTACAGCATCAGTTGCAGGAAGAGCCAAGTGTGTTACTAGCCTCTGCGTTTGGATGCCTAAAGAAATTTGGTCACTCACGTCACCAACCGAGCATGTCCTAAGGGCTTCAGCTGTGAGGCAGTCCCATACATGGGAGGAAGACAAGCACATTCTCAAGGAATTTGATTTATGTTTTCTTCACAGATGCTTGGGACGTGTGTGCTTCCTGGAAAACCACCATGGATCGATTGCAGGTAGCAGGCTATCTAGCTGTTATTCTGTCTTTGAGCTGAAATTCTGATCACCCATGTTTCAAAAGCTAATTAAGCTATGGTGCAGTTGTAACAAAAGGACCCTGGACAGGATCTGGGCTCCAGTCCCTGCATCTAGCTGGCTCTGCAGCTCTAGGCAAATGAGCTCCCCACTGGGACGCCGCTGCTTGGTCCTGCAGTAGTAATCACTGTATTTATTAAACACTTTCTCTGAGGTGTTCCCTGGTGGCTCAGACGGTAAAGCGTCTGCCTGCAATGTGGGAGGCCTGGGTTCAATCCCTGGGTTGGGAAGATCTCCTGGAGAAGGAAATGGCAATCTACTGCAGTATTCTTGCTTGGAAAATCCCATGGATGGAGGAGCCTGGTAGGCTACAGTCCAGGGGTTTACAAAGAGTCGGACACGGCTGAGCAACTTCACTGTTCACTTTCTCTGAAGTAGGGGTTATGCCAAGTACTTTAACTGGGTGATCTCATTTAAACCTTGCAAACCCCCCAGGAGTAGGTTCTATGGTTACCTCCTTTTTGCAGATGAGAAAACTGAAGCATGGAAAGCTGGATAGCTTGTCCAAGGAGACACAAGTGACATATGCAAGTAGCAGAATTTAATCCAGTTTCCTGGGTCTGTGCTCTTAACCCCTCAGCTGCCTAATTTTCTCATGGCCTCACTGCCCCAGGCCAGGGAGGTGTTCTAGAAATTCCTGACTGTATTTAGAGATGATTGGCTTAACTTATATAGTTCATGTATGCTCCTGTGTATTGTTTACATTTTTACATTTTAAACGTTTCTTGATTTTTTAATCAAAATCCCCAACCTGAAATGTCTGAATGAGTCGTGGAAAGATCACTTCCTCTAGGATTATGAGTGATTTTCTGTCCTTTATAAATTCCTCTTTTTATAAGTGGAGATAATAATGCCTGGCTTATTAGGTTGTTGTGAGGCTCCAAGCTAAACGGCTAGAGGTGGAAAGCGATGTATGAACAGAATTTGTTCACTAGTATATTTAAATACCAGCTCTTTGGGGAAAGACTTTCCTATATATCTGCTGTGATATGAAACACTGTGCCCCCACACTTGTGCGATGCTAAAGTGAGGGTCTTGATCATTACTTTGAATGTGGTTTTCAACTAAAAACAGAATTCTTTTTTTTTTTAATTAAAAGTTTTTCAACTTTATTTGCATGCTTACTTTTAAAACTTTTCTATTCTAATATAGCTGATATACAGTGGTGTCTTAGTTTTAGGTGTAAAGCAAAGTGATTCAGTGTTATACATACAGCCTATAAATTTTTTTCAGATTCCTTTCTATTATAAGTTATTATAACACTGAATAAAGTTCCCTGTACTATACAATAGGACCTTCTTGTTTATCTGGTTTTTGTATGGTAGTTTATCTCTGCTAATCTCAAGTGTCTATTTTATCCCTCCCCTGCATTTTCACTTTCATGCATTGGAGAAGGAAACGGCAACCCACTCCAGTGTTCTTGCCTGGAGAATCCCAGGGACGGGGGAGCCTGGTGGGCTGCCGTCTATGGGGTCGCACAGGGTCGGACACGACTGAAGTGACTTAGCAGCAATAGCCTTTCCTCTTTTGGTCACCATAAGTTTTTGTGACTGTGTGTCTGATCCTGTTTCATAAATAAGTCCATTTGTATCAGTGTCTTCAGAGTTCACATGTGAGTGATATTGTATTTATCTTTCTGTATCTGACTTACTTCACTTTGTATGGTAATATCTCAGTCCCTCCATGTTGCTGCAAATGGCATTATTTTATTCCTTGAAAAAGAAATCTTAAATGTATTCTTATTTACCTTAGCACCATAAATTGATGTAACAGAAAGAACAGCTTAATGGTGATAGTGAAGCAAAGAGAACTAACATCTACTGAGCACCTAAATTTGTTGTAGGCGTCATCTCAGTGAATTTCCATCATTGCTCTATTGAGAAAGATGTGAGAAAACTGAAATATAAAGATGTTAAGTAGCTTCCATGGGACACGTGGCTTTTCGTTAAGAGCGAGGATTGAAATAGAAGTTTAACCTGTCTCCAGATACCAGGATTTTCACTGTGTCATGCTGAGTGAATTCTCTGTAAGCTTTTTGGTGCTATGTCACTCCAGTCGTGTCCAACTCTTTGTGACCCCGTAGACTGTAGCCCACCAGGCTCCTCTGTCCATGGTATTTGCCAGGCAAGAATACTGGAGTGGGTTGCCATGCCCTCCTCCAGGGGATCTTCGAGACACAGGGATCGTACCCATGTATCTTACATCTCCTGCATTGGTAGGTGGGTTCTTTACCACTAGTGCCAATAGATTTTTTTTTTAATTTATGTATATACTGTTCACTTATCAGTATATTAAAGTACCCATATTAGTAGTCAACATTTTCATAATAAATTTCTGCTGATAAACCAAGACCTTAAAATTATGAAGTTCAACTTCTAATCCATTGCTTTTCCAGTTTCTTCTTGAATACTTCCTACCATGTGGAACTCACTATTTCCAATGGCAAACACTTTCATTTTTGAATGCTTAGGAAGTATTGCTACTAGGCCATCCCCTCAGGCATCTCAAACTGAAGATGTTCACAACTTAATTCATAAAGTTGTTTCATAGTTTTATTTATAGTTATTGGGGATCTGAGCGTACCATAGGAGAGTGGGCCCTAAGGGAGCTTTATCCCATCAATAATTCACTAGAGATTACATTTTAAACATCCATTCACTTTTTCATTACTAAAGCCAAAGAAAAAGGTCAGTAAAAATTGTTACCTTGTCTCCTTGGGATTTTCCAGGATCATCTTATCAGAGTTTAGTACCTCATTTGGGTAGAAGACAGTTCTATCAGTCAAGGTTTCCAGCAAGAAGCTAGTTGATGATACCTTCAGATGGAACCTGGGATGTGTTAATGAAGGGACCCTTACAAAGGTATGGGCAGGGCTCAGGGGAATCAGCAGAGTCTAATGAAGCATCCTGGTCAGCAATAGTAGAGGACCATTAGTCCATGTAGATATGAGAGAGTGAGAGGAAGGAGCAGGCCCTTGAACCCAGGAAAGTAGCCTAAAAGAGGACCCCTCCCATTACTCACCCCCAAACCAAAACAAAGTGACCTGAGGTGCAGGCAGGCCGGCCGGCCATCAGAAATTCAACAGGGGAACAGACACCCTGACGTCACTATCCCTCACCCCCAGAGTTCCTACTGGTATCAGTTGGAAGGTAGAAGACAAATGAGCTTGCTAATACAGTCTTTGGGGCACAGAGCAAGGCACAGAAGAGGAGAGAGAGGATCTGGAGGCAGATGGAGAAGTCCAGCACAATATTCCTCGCAACACCATGCGTTCCCTGAGCCATGTTTTTCTTTCTTACCCTCCTCTTGCCAGCATAGCTTCCCTGGTGGCTCAGATGGTAAAGAATCTGCCTGAAACACAAGAGACCTTGGTTCGATCCCTGGGTCGGGAAGATCTCCTGGGGAAGGAAATGGCAACCCACTCCAGTATTCTTGCCTGGAGAATTCCATGGACAGAAGAGCCTGGTGGTGAAGGGGTTGGGGAAGGGGGGGGGGAAGTCCGCCAGTCCGTGGGGTCACAAAAGTCAGACACGACTGAGCAACTAACACTTTTTCCCCTTGCCACTTATTGCCAGCACGTTCTCTCATTTCCATCTACTAAATCAGCAACAGGGTGGACTAGTTTCAAAGTAGTCTAAGATCATGGAGGAAAATAATACTGCTATAACTCTACTAGATTTTACCATGAGAAAAAATTAGAGTTTCTCTCTTAGATGGCACCAATTAATTCTAAAAGAAATTGTGTGACCTTCCTTCTATATTTTTGTGTCATAATTAGAAGACCAAGCCTGCTAAGAAATACATATAAATATATACACATACACACATACTCAGAGGCTATTTAATCTTCACATATCAAATGAACTTTTTTTCCTCTGATTTCCTTCTAAGATTTTAATTGTTCTTTGTTAAAGCCTTTATTAAGCTTTAAACACTGGTTTAAGGCCTAAGCTCTGAATTACTAGTCTAATTGCTTTCTCCCTAACTCCAATATGTTCAAAGCTCTGCCTTTTGGGACTTACATCTTAACTAAAGTTTTCTGAGACTAAAGTTTTCTGAGCAAAAGGTCTCAGAACCAGATCTTCCAATGGGATCTGCTTATGTCCTTGAAGATAAGAGATCTGGTGAATTGAATTCATTTCAGATAAGCCAAGACCACTGGGGAAAAAAATGGAAATCCTTTCCTTTTTTGCAAAACTCTCATGATGGAGTTGACACACTTTGAACAACAAATTCAAGGAAATGTTTGCACCCTGTCACTTGGATGATGGTGTGATGGTCTCTTTTTAGGTGTGTTGAGCCTGAGATGGGTTGTTCTGCAGACTTATATAAATCACATGGTAAGTAGTCTACTTCACCATGCACATACAACACCTTTGACAATGGAGCATTGATCAAGACCAGTACACCTCGGTGACAAAGATGACAGATTCTTATGCAGCATGAGCAGAATAAGGACAACATTTTGTCTTAAAAGGTAGCAAAGACATCACACAGTCACCGGTGAGGCTATCAGGTTCCATAATTCCTTAATGTGTGTATATTTTTCCTCTTAATGTTACTTGTGTGGCTGGCGTGCTGAGAAATACACCTTTTAAATCTATGTATTCAAGTATTTATTCAGTCTCCTCTTTGCAGCAAGTATAGCAATAAGGACATGAGACAGCAAATAAGACATGATCCTTCTTCTTAAAGAACCTGTGGTTTAGTTGGGTGACAATGTCACAGCAAAATGAGGGGAGGTTTTGAAAGCAAAATGTTGCCAGAGACTTGGTTCCAATGACGTCTTTTCATTTGTTTCATGCTACAACTCTTACACTGGCAAGGATCCATGAGACCATATGGGAGGAGATATTGGGGTTGAGTATGGGCCACAGGTCGTGACTATTGTAATTATCAATTGAGCCAGTCTCAGAAATAGACTCATACCCCTGTCATCCCCCAGTCTCATGACACCATGTCTTAAGATTGTGTGTGTGTGTGTGTGTGTGTTGACTCTTTGTGACCTCATAGTCTGTCCAGAGATTAGCTCTCATTAACTCTGATGTTGAACTGTGACAGTCTCCTAATTCATTGCCTTGTTTATACTCAAAAGTATCTTCCTTTTATTCTCCCTAGATCCATTCTCTAGCTTCCCTGCAATGCTCTTTGTAAAACATGAGTCTGGTAGCCCCATTCCCCCTCTTAAATGCCTCACAGTTTCCTATGTCCCCCATGCTAAGACTCCTCAGGGGTGCCGTGAGATCTGATTCCTACAGACTCCAGCAGCTTCCCATGGCTCCGGCACCTACACCTTCCGGTGGATTCCACCAGAGTGACTCCTCCGGGATGCTGCATGCAGCTTCTGCTTCACACTTCAGCGCCTCCTCCCTTTGCACATGGTGTCACTGGGCCTGGGCCTTCCCCTTCCTAACTCCACCCCTGTTCTGCAGATCTAGCTCCGCTTTTCTCCATCTCTGTCTCCACCTCGCAAGCACAATCATCTGCTCCCTGGACAAGTATTGTCCTTTAGTTGCTAAGTTGTGACTGACTCTTTGTGACCCCATGGACTGTAGCCCTCCAGGCTCTGTCCATGGGATTCTCCAGGCAAGAATACTGGAGTGGGTTGCCATTTCCTTCTCCAAAGGATCTTCCCAACCCATGGATTGAACCAGTGTCTCCTGCCTTACAGACAGGTTCTTTATCACTGAGCCACCGGGGAGGCCCCTTGGACAATTATAGTAGCTTCCTAAGTAGTCTCTACTCCATGTCTATTCTTGCCTGCCTCCAGTCCATTCTTGACCTCCAGGATGGAGGTGGCCATCCCTCATCCCCTATCTGCCCCATTCCTGTCACCCTTAAGATAAAGAGCAGAATCCTTATCAGAGACTGTTTGTTGTTCAGTTTCTTAGTCTTGTCTGACTCTTTGTGACCCCATGGACTGCAGCACACCAGGCCTCCCTGTCCTTCACCATCTCCTGGAGCTTGCTCAAACTCATGCCCATTGAGTCGGTGATGCCATCCAACCATCTCATCCCCTTCTCTTGCATTCAATCTTTCCCAGCATCAGGGTCTTTTCCAATGAGTCAGCTCTTCTCATCAGGTATTGGAGCTTCAGCATTAGTCCTCCCAATGAATATTCAGGGCTGATTTCCTTTAGGATTGACTGCTTTGATCTCCTTGCAGTCCAAGAGACTCTCAAGAGTCTTCTCCAACACCACAGTTCAAAAATATCCTTCGGCACTCAGCCTTCTTTATGGTCCAACTCTCACATCCATACATGACTACTGGAAAAACCATAGTTTTGACACGACAGACCTTTGCTGGCAAAGTAATGTCTCTGCTTTTTAATATGCTATCGAGGTTGGTCATAACTTTTCTTCCAAGGAGCAAGCATCTTTTAATTTCATGGCTGCAGTCACCATCTGCAGTGATTTTGGAGCCCAAGAAAATAAAGTCTCTCACTGTTTCCATTGTTTCCCCACCTCTTTGCCATGAACTGATGTGACCAGATGCCATGATCTTTGTTTTTTGAATGTTGAGTTAAACCTGTATCAGTTCAGTTCAGTTCAGTTGCTCAGTCGTGTCCAACTCTTTGCGACCCCATCAATTGCAGCACGCCAGGCCTCCCTGTCCATCACCAACTCCCGGAGTTCACTCAGACTCACATCCATCGAGTCAGTGATGCCATCCAGCCATCTCATCCTCTGTTGTCCCCTTCTCCTCCTGCCCCTAATCCCTCCCAGCATCAGTCTTTTCCAATGAGTCAACTCTTCACATGAGGTGGCCAAAGTACTGAAGTTTCAGGTTTAGCATCATTCCTTCCAAAGAAATCCCAGGGCTGATCTCCTTCAGAATGGACTGGTTGGATCTCCTTGCAGTCCAAGGGACTCTCAAGAGTCATCTCCAACACCACAGTTCAAAAGCATCAATTCTTCGGTGCTCAGCCTTCTTCACAGTCCAACTCTCACATCCACACATGACCACAGGAAAAACCATAGCCTTGACTAGACGGAGCTTAGTCGGCAAAGTAATGTCTCTGCTTTTGAATATACTATCTAGGTTGGTCATAACTTTCCTTCCAAGGAGTAAACATCTTTTAATTTCATGGCTGCAGTCACCATCTGCAGTGATTTTGGAACCCCCCAAAATAAAGTCTGACACTGTTTCCACTGTTTCCCCATCTATTTCCCGTGAAGTGATGGGACCGGATGCTATGATCTTTGTTTTCTGAATATTGAGCTTTAAGCCAACTTTTTCACTCTCCTCTTTTACCTTCATCAAGAGGCTTTTTAGTTCCTCTTCACTTTCTGCCATAAAAGTGGTGTCATCTGCATATCTGAGGTTATTGATATTTCTCCTGGCAATCTTGATTCCAGCTTGTGCTTCTTCCAGTCCAGCATTTCTCATGATGTACTCTGCATAGAAGTTAAATAAGCAGGGTGACAATATACAACCTTGACGTACTACTTTTTTCCTATTTGGAAACAGTCTGTTGTTCCATGTCCAGTTCTAACTGTTGCTTCCTGACCTGCATACAGATTTCTCAAGAAGCAGGTCAGGTGGTCTGGTATTCGCATCTCTTTCAGAATTTTCCACAGTTTATTGTGATCCACACAGTCAAAGCCTTTGGCATAGTCAATAACGCAGAAATAGATGTTTTTCTGGAACTCTCTTGCTTTTCCATGATCCAGCGGATGTTGGCAATTTGATCTCTGGTTCCTCTGCCTTTTCTAAAACCAGCTTGAACATCAGGAAGTTCACGGTTCATGTATTGCTGAAGACTGGCTTGGAGAATTTAGAGCATTACTTTACTAGCATGTGAGATGAGTACAATTGTGCAGTAGTTTGAGCATTCTTTGGCATTGCCTTTCTTTGGAATTGGAATGAAAACTGACCTTTTCCAGTCCTGTGGCCACTGCTGAGTTTTCCAAATGTGCTGGTATATTGAGTGCAGCACTGTCACAGCATCATCTTTCAGGATTTGAAATAGCTCAACTGGAATTCCATCACCTCCACTAACTTTGTTCATAGTGATGCTTTCCAAGGCCCACTTGACTTCACATTCCAGGATGTCTGGCTCTACCGGATTAGTGATCACACCATCATGATTATCTGGGTTGTGAAGATCTTTTTTGTACAGTTCTTCTGTGTATTCTTGCCACCTCTTAATATCTTCTGCTTCTGTTAGGTACAGACCATTTCTGTCCTTTACCGAGCCCATCTAGGGGGCTCTATCAGGCCCCACTTGTCTTTCCCAAGACCCACTTGTCTTTCATGACCCACTTAGCAGCTTGCTCCAACTACAGTGCCCTTCTTTCATGCCCTTGAAAGTCCTGTTTCCTTCTGCTATAGGTTTTGCTGATGCTAGCCTCTCTCTGTCTCTCTTTTTTTGGCTGCACTGCATGGCTTATGGGATCTTAATTCCCCAATCAGGGATTGAACATGGGCCATAGCAGTAAAGCACTGAGTCCTAACCCAGCTCTCCATGCTAGTCTCTCTTGCCTCCTATTTGTTCCACAGATCTCAGCTTAAGGATTACTCTCAGAAGAAGGTCTTCCCTCATTCTGGTCTAGGTCAAATCTCTTTATTCTGAACTTTCATAGACTGTTCCTTCTCTACATAGCACTTACCTCAGTCTGCAGGGGGTTGTAAGAAATATCTGCCTGTGCCCCAAGTGCAAGTTCCGGAAGGATGGATGGTCTCTGCTGTTGCTTATTATTGGACACCCAGTCCAGTACAGTAGCAGCACAAAGAGGCACTCACAGACTTGTAACCAGTTGGTCCAAGACTCTGGCTTCATTTGGAAAGTCCTTGTATCGCTATCATCTCTCTGTCCCCTAGTAGCCTTTGTATGTGTTTAGACCCCACATCTTCGTTCTGTATTATTTTACTTGTCAGTCCCTGGAGGACCTCAGAGTCTAGAAAGAGAAGCAATAGCTTAATTAACCCTACATCTACTACACTGACACATGGATAGTGAACAATATATTCATCAGTAAGTTCTTCTTAATTGAGGTAATATTCATATAACATGGGCTTCCCTGGTGGCTTAGATCATAAAGAATCTGCCTGCAGTGCAGGAGACCTGGGTCCAATCCCTGGGTCGGGAAGATCCCCTGGAGAAGGAGATGGCAACCCACTCCAGTATTCTTGCCTGGAGAATTCCATGAACAGAGGAGCCTGGTGGGCTACAGTCCATGGCATTGCA
Source organism: Ovis aries (assembly GCF_016772045.2). NCBI lineage: Eukaryota > Metazoa > Chordata > Mammalia > Artiodactyla > Bovidae > Ovis > Ovis aries. The sequence continues at coordinate 70,259,425 of NC_056055.1, forward strand.
AAGAGTTGGATGTGACTGATCAACTAACACTTTCACTTTTCTTTCACACAACATAGAATGCACCATTTTAACCATTTTTAAATGTATTATGCTGGGATATTTATTACATTCATAGCGCTGTGCAGGCATCATCACTCGCTTGTTTCAGAACATTTTTATCACCTCCAAAGGAAACCTTATACTCATTTAGTAGTCACTTCCTACTCTCCCCTGTCCCCCAGCCCTGGAAACCAAGAATCTGCTTTCTCTAGAGTCTCCTATCTTGGAAAGTTCAAATAAATGGAATGACACAGTATATGGCCTCTTGTGTTTGGCCTCTTTGACTTAGCATATGTTTTCAAGGTTTATCCATGTGATAACATGTATCTGCACTTCATCATTATGGTTAAATAATATCCCATTGTGTGGATATATTGCATTTTCCTTATCCATTCATCTGTTGATAGACATTTGAATTGCTTCTACCTTTCGACTATTCTGAATAGTGTTACTACAAACTTCCATGTACAAGCTTCTGCTTGAATACCTGCTTTCAGTTCTTTTGGCTATTTGCTTAGGGATGTAATTGCTGGATGAAGTATCTATGATGCGATATGATAACTGTATCTTCAGCTGATTGAAGAGCGACCAAAGTGTTTTCCACAGAGGTTGCACCATTTTACATTCCCAGTAGCAATGTATGAGGGTTCCAATTATTTTTCCACACCCTCATTTCTGTTTTGATTGTTGCATTTTTATTATTTTCTGTTATTTACAATTTCTTAAACTATTATCATAGCCAACCTGGTCGGTGTGAAGTGGTATCTTACTGTGACTTTGATTTTCATTTCCCTAATGGCTAATGATATGAACATCTTTTCATGTTCTTCCTGGTCAGTTACATATCTTCTTTGGAGAAACATGTATTCAGTTCCTTTGCCTACTTTTTGATTGGGTTGTTTTTCTCTTTCTTGTTGACTTGTAAGAATTCTTTATTTATTCAGGATACTAGACCCTTATCAGATATATGATTTGCAGGTATTTTCTCTTGTTCTTCAACCATCTTTTTACTTTCTTGAAGTGCCTTTGAAGTACAAAGTTTTAAGTTTTGACAAGTTTCAGTTTGTCTCTTTCTTGGTTTTGTTTCTTGTGCTTTTCATATCATTTCTAAAAACCACTGCCAAGTTCGAAGTCACAAGAAATTTAGCCCTATATTATTTTTCTATACAGTTCTTTTGCATTCTGAAATTCTATAATTCCAAATATTATTGACCACCTACTAGATGCAAAGAACCCTTGGGATTTCAGGGAAAACTAGATATTACCAGCCCAAATATCAGAATGGACTTTACTTAAAGGCATTATTTTAGTGTTAGGATTGGGTCCTAAAATTTAAGCTTTGGAAGTGCCAAGATGGAATTCAGTTGTAAGTAGACTAGCGTATTTAGAATAAAAGTCTTTAAATACATATTCAAAAGAAACTTAAATGACCTCTAATTAAAATACATAAAGTGAAATTGCAAGTGCATGAAGGCTGTTAAGATGCTTTTAGAAAAGCTATGGGGAAAATATGATGAATGCCAAGCAGTACCTGGATTAAAGAACACGCCATTGTTTGTGTAGGGGGAAATGTTAACAAGTGCTACATACAGTTGTGAGCTGAACACAGGGAAAGCCATTCTAGATAAGAGGAAAAGGAAAAACTTAATTTTAGTTGAATCCGAAGAAATATAAGCTGAAGACTTGCCCTATACATAGTAAATGCTCAATAAAGAATTTGTTGGATGTGAAAGGAAGTTTCTAGAACAAATGAATACCCTGCCCAGAGTAAGTACTCAATAGTATGTTTGTTGAATACAAAATCAAACTCCAAGGGGGGAAAAAGTGAATTTGATGTGACCTATATAATTGTTACTTCATTAAGAAATGGAATTCCAACATAGATTATTGATAAGGAAAAAGTAATGACATTTCAGAAAGGAGCATTTCTGAAAAGAAGCAAAAGGAAGAGGGAAGGAAACTTACAAGATATAACGATGTACTATAGGTAAAGGAAAACCCAGCAATTATGTGCCAATAGTCGAGTATTAAGGGCTTCCATGGTGGTTCAGACAGTAAAGAATCTGCCTGCAACGCAGGAGACACAGGTTTGATCCCTGGGTCAGGAAGAAGATCCCCAGGAGAAGGGAATGGCTACCCACTCCAGGATTCTTGCCTAGAGAATTCCATGGACAGAGGAGACTGGCAGGCTGCAGTCCATGGGACACAATTGAATGACTAACACACCCACACAAGCTTATTTAAATAAATCAGCTTAGAGTAAACACACCGTTTCTCTCTTGTCCTCTCCTTCCCTCCTCTCTGTAAAGCTTTTCTATCTCTCTTTTGTATTCTAAAGAATCTTTTAGCAATAGTAAGAAAGTCAAGAAGACAAAGATTGTAAGCAAGGATACCAATGGACGGACGTGGGAGTGGTATTGTTCATTACTAACAGAGCTGACAGTAGTTCTTACACGTTGTGTTTTTCTATTTGTTTAATTAAGGCAGAGAGGGCAAACAAAAGCCCTTAAAAATGTTCTCTATCATGATTGTCACGGTGGGTTCAATACTGTAGAGGTTTGTCAAAACTCACTCAGTTTTACACTTGAGTGTAAGTTACATCTTCATAAAGCTGACAAGAAGGAAATGTGAATGTCAGCCATAAGTAGGTTAATTGTAGTTCAGGGAGAATTGGGCTACTGACTTCAAGCTGGAGAGAGAGATTTACCAAGCTTAGAGGTCCTGCAAGATAGCTTTCCCTGTGAAAAACGAGGGGAGAGAGAGATCTATTAACAAGGATGTTGTGGAATTTAAGTAGATTGTGCAGTCTCATCCTGGAAACAAAGTCCTATGTTTTAGAGCAAAAATGAGCTTAATAGCAACAACCAGAATACAAGGGATTTTGAAAATTATGAACGTGGGATCAAGGTGGTTTATGACAGAAGTTATTCTTACCTTTTAATGATGATAGGATGGCTGTTATCAAAACATTAAAACCCCAGAAACTAACAAGTGCTGGTAAAGCTGTGGAAAAGTTGGAAAACTTGTGTACTGCTGGTGGGAATGTAAAATGCTGTCCAAAGAAAACACAGACTCTTATGGAAAACAGTGTTGTGGTTCCTAAAAAAAATTTGTCAATAGAATCACCACATGATCCAGCAATTTCACCGCTAGGTATATATCCACAAGAATTGAAAGCAGGAACTAAAACAGATATGATCAGACTCATGTTCATAGAATTGTTTGGAAGCCTAAGAGCAGAAGCAAGCTGAGTATCCATCAGTGGATGAACAAATAAACAGCTTGTGGTGTGCACATATGATGGACTATTCTCCAGCTTTGAAAGAGAAGGTAATCCTGTTAAATACTTCAACACGGATGAACCTTGAGGACACCATGCTAAGTGAAATATGCTCTTCACAAAAAGACAAATACTGTGTGTGTAGTCCAATTCAAAAGGACCAAAAGCAGAAGGGTGGTTCCCTGGGCCCAGGGGTCAGGGGTGCGGTGCGGTGGCAGTGGGGAAGGGGAGAAGCGAACCTGTAGGCAAAAGGTTGGGAGAGACTTCCATGTTTCACTGTCTCCTGTGTTCCTCCAACAGCAAAACGAGGGTCTTCATAATCTGAAGACCCCCGGACAGTTGGAGATGATGCTCAGTGTGGCATTTAGGAGAGAAGGAACAAAATAATGGCAACAGGAGGAAAGAGACAACAGAGAAAATGACTGAGACGGGAATCAAATTTGCAAAAGTAAAATTAGAAACCATTTCCTGAGTGGGAGAAGGAAATGAGAATTCAGAATTTGTAAAAAGAGAAGGGTGACAAAACAGCTGAGCAAGAAAGGAAGACATTCTAGAGAAAGGTGCTGGGGCCTAGGGGTTCCAGCTAAGGAACTGAGCTGCTGGCTGGTTAATTTTTGGTTCAAAGATCAAAAAACACCCTTTTTTCTATAGGTTGCACATATTTATTGCCTGAGTGGTAGTTGTGATGAAACACCTTGAAAATTATAATATTTGTATGCAGATATTTTATAAGCAGAAGTCTTCTGATAGAAATAAAAAAGCAGAAAGTCACTATTCAGTCATGTTTTCGGGGATACTTTTTAATAAAAAATTCTTATTTTGTGTCAAGAAGAACCCCGGGGAATAAAATTATTTTGAAAAGAAGCTACAATTCATACCCCTCCTCAAATGGGCAATAACTAGTTGTATATGAATAAACTTTCATATCTAGCTGTTTGAGTAAGTACTTAAGCCTTTCTTAAAATGATTATTCAGGGGAAATTATTCAGTTGGGATTATCCTTACTTTTTATAACATTTTTCTTTCCTGGTATGTGGCTTTTAGCCAGTCCTCTGATTCTTAGAATGCTCCAAAAAAAGATGAATTAAAGAAAAGGAAAGAAATTCAAATAAGTCAATGGGGCTGCTTGGCAGTAGTGAACATGAAACATGTGATTATAAAGAGGATGAAATGAACTAAAATCACGGCCACTGCTTTTTCCCAATAGTACTTGCTATTTCTATACTCCATTTCCGTGGAAGAAGGAAAACTGAAATAGTATCATGAAAATAGCTAATATTCACCAAACTAAGCATATGATGTCCCAGGGCCAGTTCTAAGTGCTTTTATATATTAACTCATAATCTTCACAACAACCCTGTAAGGAAGGTACCCTGTAAGAGTCCGTTGTTCAATTTTCAGGACTCTTGTAAGCCTGTTAACAGCTCGAAATCAGCCGAATTATTTATACCTTAGAAATTGACATATATTTCAAAGCAGAGCTTTAGAGGGGAGGGTGAGTATTTAAACATTTTCTACAATGCCATGGCCATTATCTCTCTTTCACAGCTAGGAAAACTGGGTCCAAAAAAGTTAGGTAAGTTTTCTGCTGATGCAACTAGTAGTTGGTAGAGTTAAAAATGCATGCCAGGTAGCACCACTTGGGAGCCCAGGCTTTTAACCATCATACCAAAGTGCTTATGATGGGACTAAAATGTACCAGCTAGATTTACAAAACCCAGGACTAGAATTAGGGATCTTCTATGATCCTCTGTTTAACCATCTGAGTCTCAAGACATCTTCTAATAGAGATGTTACAATTGAAGAATGTTTCACATTTATCTTGGCTGTATCCTAAAGGAAATAGATTATGTGAAAATGCAAAATGTCCGTCGATTAGCCCCTTCCTTCTTTCCTTCCTTCCTCCTTCCTTCCCTTCTCTCTTCCTTCCAAAGTTTATGTCTTTGCAGTTGGAGTGGATTGTTTGCTGACCTCTTAGGACTTTTGGCAGCCCTTGAGGAAGAGCGCAGTGAATTTTCCCACTACTGCTTCTGCTCTGCTTTCCTCGTTACCATAGAAAGCAGAATAGCTGTGCTGACAGTGGGTATCATCAGCAGCATTAATAAATATTTATTGAGCATACCCTTTGTGCTGAGCTCTGGGGATACAGAGAGGTAGAAGATATGGTCCTTGAGCTTGTCCCATAAGTGGCTCAAGTCACAGGTAGAAATTATTAAAAAGAAAGAAAAGAGTAGCCACAATAGGTGGGTCACGTGGAGAAGCCTTTTGGCTAGAGGGTGGGGGGAGGGCAGGTGGGAGGGAGGGGGAGAGGGGCGGGTAGGGAATGCGATAGCACCTGCTCTAAGGGAGGCATTAAAGGGAACATGGGTATTATAAGCAGGGAGAGTGGTTTGAAGGAAGGCACTGGGAAAATTACAGTGTGTGTGTGGAAGAATAAGTGGTACCTTTTGGCCTAAGGGAAAGTTCTGTAATAGAAGATGAGGCTGGAAAGGATGGATTTCTGTTTAAGGAAGGTCCTTTGAGGTTGACGGAGGAGCCCAGCCTTCACTTTTTGAACCAACTTCTTGAGATGGGTAAAGTGGTGCCATGAATAAGATTAAAGTTAGCCAGGGGTGAAGGATGGACTGGTGGAGAGAATTACTAGAAACAGATAATAGTAAAACAAAAATCTGTTATGAAAGGTTTTCCAACAAGGAAGATTTTTATGGAATAATTAGAATTGTAAGCAAGATACAATTAGAATTACAGATGATGATTTGTTGTTGTTGTTAAGTCACTAAGTCATGTCCAATTCTTTGTCACCCCATGGGCTACAGCACGCCAGACTCCTCTGTCCTCCGCTATCTCCAGGAGTTTACTCAAATTCATGTCCATCGAATCAATGATGCCATCTAACCATCTCATCCTCTGCCAACCTCCTTCTCCTTTTGCCCTCAATCTTTCCCAGCGTCAGGGTCTTTTCCAATGAGTCAGCTCTTCACATCAGGTGGCCAAAGTATTGGAGCTTCAGCGTCAGTCCTTCTAATGAATATTCAGGGTTGATATCCTTTAGGATTGACTGTTTTGATCGCCTTGCAATTCAAGGGACTCTCAAGAGTCTTCTCCAGCACCACAATTTGAAAACATCAATTCTTCGGTGCTCAGCCTTCTTTATGATCCAATTCTCATATCCCTACATGACTACAATCATAGCTTTGACTATATGGACCTTTGCCAGCAAAGTGATGTCTCTGCTTTTCAATATGCTGTCTAGGTTTGTCATAGCTTTCCTTCAATAAGAAAGGCTAGGAAGAATGACAACTAAATTCTAAGAAACTGGATCTAGCCAGTGGAATTAAGGCTGTTTTCTCTTTCTTTAATCAAATTTTTTTAATGTGGACATAGTTTATCATTACAGAAAAAATGCACTAAACTTTAAAAACTTGAAAGAAAAAGAGGTGCTGAGGTGGGTATTAATTTTAGATAAAATGATGACTTATACTTTACATTTCTAGTAAGAAAAAGGAAAACAACTCCTATGGTTTTGGGGCAGCTGCGGATATGGGATTGAAGTTTTGGGGAGCAGTCAATACTTGACACTCTATTTTGTGAGCCATAGATGCTTCTGGCTGTTTGTGTAGCAACAGCTGCATTTCCACCGTGACTCTAGCTGAGAACCATGGTTTCAGATTTTACAAGATCCCCTGGTTTCTGAGCTCTGTTTATTCTGCCTCATCCCTTGGTTCCCCCAGTTTAGGGTAAGAATGACTTCTTACCATTGCTACTCTCAGTCCCTCATTTGACTTATCAGCTCTTCCATTACCTGCATACCAACTTCCCTGAATTAAATTCCTCTGCTTTCCTAGCTGGGCCCTGACTGATACAATTCACTTGTGTACCTAAGCATGTGTATGTTGGGTCATGATATATAATACATTTCATACTGAGAGTAGTTGTTAAAACAGTTGGAAAGCCACAGTCTAGGAAAATAAATTTGAAAGCATGCCATGGATAGTGCTGGGTTTATTTCTTCTGTTGGGTCTTGATGGCTATTACTGACCTGAAGAACATGAACTTGGAGACTTTTTTTTGTCTTTTAAAAAGAGAAACAATCTTGTATAGTAGGAGGCATCCTGACTGGGAGTGAGGAGACCAAGAGTCTAATCTCTGTAGGTGTCCGTGAGCAGGCCATTCAGTCATTGGTTCTAGTATATTGTGCTGACTTTGTGCATGGAACCAGAGGTTCGGAGATTGGTGTGTATTTTTTAAACCAGGGACTACTGTAAGAAGTTTCAGTGTTAGCATGTCGACACCAAACATTGGTATATAATTTGTGACAGTTCATGTGACTAGTGATATTAGCATTTGAAGGCTGTTTGAAAGAATAAAAGTGAAAGTTGCTTAGTTGTATCTGACTCTTTGTGACCCCCATGGACTATACAGTCCATGGAATTCTTCAGGCCAGAATACTGGAGTGGGTAGCCTTTCCCTTCTTCAGAGGATCTTCCTGACCCAGGGATTGAACCCAGGTCTCCCACATTGCAGGCAGATTCTTTACCAGCTGAGCCACAAGGGAAGCCCAAGAATTCTGGAGTGGGTAGCCTATCCTTTCTCCAGTGAATCTTCCTGACCCAGGAATTGAACTGGGGTCTCCTGCATTGCAGGTGGATTCTTTGCCAACTAGGCTATCAGGGGAGCCCACTTTCAATAAACTAACATTAAAAGAAACGAGAAACAGAAAGAGCAGAGAATACATCACCCAATTGGATGTTTGACCAACATTGAGACTTAAACAGCCCTGAGAAGTCCCACATCACAGCACATCCGGGACCCCATTGGGAAAGGGTCCCAAGCAGCACATCTGCTCTGTGGTTGAGACTTCATTTGAAAGAATAGCATTATTTATTAAATGATTAATGTTAATATTTAATTAATTAGTTAATATTAAATAATAATTACTAATGATTATCTAGACTATTATGTTTTCACTATCTACTTTCCTCAGTTGATGAGTAATTATTATGTTAGCATTAGAAATAATAGCTCAGGATTCTTAAGCTCTCAGGAAAATAATCATCATTGATAGGGGCCATAGACCTGCAGAATATCAGGTAATGGTGGTTACAGTTATTAATGTTGGTAAATAAATCACAGCATAAAATGAAGTATCACTTAAAGACAAAAGTCCCCAATAGGTGGATATATTTTTCAAGCAGTTTGACAAAATATAGGCAGAGTGTGAAATGTCAGTGTCTTTAAGAGTCGGACATATCCCCAAACCCTAAGTATTAAACAAACAAAAAAAATGTTATATATTATGATGTTCTTTTTATCAGCAAATCCCTTATTTTCTCCCCTATATATTTAAGGAAATAAATAAGGAAAGTGTATTTAAGGATAGTCTATTATCAAAAGGCCACTAAAAGCAAAATAGTAAAATTCCAGCAGACATCACAATGTCCCTGATAAGATAAGCAATTGAATATGCACAATCCCAGACCAAATGTGAGCATTGCCTTTATACCCAGCACTCATTGAAGTCATTGACTGTTCAGTTGACTTTATCTGAAGGGAAGATAAAAGCTTCCTGCGCAGCATTAAACCTTGCCCCATGTAGAATCCAGATGCTCACAACCCCTTCCCCAAACTTTGTATACTTGTTTTATATATTCATCACTTTCTAGCTGATAAAACCATTGAAAACTAAAATAAAACCATATTGTTGTGGGATCTATTTTATCCCTACATGTGGAGAGACCAACTTTTTTTCTTTCTCCCCCAAAGCAGATTATTTATCTCAAGTTCTTTAAAGAGTCATCTAAGGTAATTTTAGTGGTGAGTTCTGTTTTTATATGTTCCTGGCTTATTTTCTACTCTTCTCTTGAATTTATATAGAACTTCAAGTATAGAAAAGTGACTGAAATAAGACAACAGCAGATTGTGCTTTTGTGTACTGAACTTGAAGTAAGAATCTGGTGGGTGACGTAATTCAAGTCAAGCAGCAAAACGGTTGCACACAAATAAAAAGGCAGTCAATGGTAACTGAAAGGATAAGTTTTGTAGCAGCTGAAGGTGGTCTAAGAGTAAAAGACCGTAATAAAATCTAATAAAACAGTATATGAGGTGGATACAGCATATTCTCCTGCCACGGTACTTGGTGGCGAGGCTAGGGGATGAGATACAGGGTCACCTTGGCACAGAAGCATAGTATCACTCAGAGAAACACCGTACCCATCAAAGGGCACTGAGGGCAGGGGCCTGCCAAGCAAAAGTTAAAATCTTTGAACAATTTGTGACAATGACAAAATTTCAGATCCTGAATCTATGTTCTGATTCTTAACGCACAACTGCACAATGTGTCAGAGCCTCAAACACATGTTGAGGATGACATTTGTAAAATCCTGCCTTGTCTAGTCAATATTATAAGATGGAGTATTATTGAGAAGGTCCTTCAGGATGAAATTATCCTGCCTTTGAAATTTCTAGAGAAATTTTTTGAGTTCTAGTAAGTTTTTTTTTTTTAAGGGTAGACATGTTTGGACATATGAAATGTGCACACCTATTTTATAAAAGTTATGAAAAAAGATTAATTTATCCAATAAGTATTCTAGATCGTTGATGCTGCTGGTACCTCTATATCAGTAATCCTTACCAACTTTGGGGAAGATCCCTTTGAGGAGCTGATGAAATGTATGGACTCCTTCCACAGAAAATACACGTTAACATGAACATGGAATTTTGAACACAGCTTCAAGGGATTCTCAAATGTTCTGAAGATCATTTAGATTCCACCTTTCCCCTACCCCATAATGGGTTAGAGACCTGTATTGATGACAAATTACTGGGCAATTTTTACATGAACAGTGCAGATCAGTCTGAGTCTGGAGTTTTACCAAGCTGGCTTAAAAATTCTGACTTCATTCTTTAGTCATCTCCAAGTTGTCTGATCACATTCCTCTTGCTGTTAAAAAAAGGGTGGGGGGAAGAATAGATAGAGCATGATTTATGTATATGTATTCATAATACATGTATTCAGTATTAATATATCAAGTGCATTATAAAACACAAAATAGAAGCTATAGCAGTATGAGATTGAGATAATAAAACAATTTTTTTAGGTGAAAGTGAAAGTCGCTTAGTCCTGTCTGCCTCCTTGTGACCCCATTGACTCTACAGTCTATGGAATTCTCCAGGCAAGAATACCGGAGTAGGTAGCCTTTCCCTTCTCCAGGGGATCTTCCTAGCCCAGGGATCAAACCCAGGCCTCCCACTTTGCAGGTGGGTTCTTTACCAGCTGAACCATAAGGGAAGCCCAGCTTGCTAATCATGAGTCTACCATTGACTCGCTTGTTAATACCTCAAGGCAAAATATATGCTTGGGTCAGAATTCATCATTATTCATGGTTTAAAAAAAAAAAGTGATGGCTAACCTATATTTAAATTTCAAGTAGTCTTGGATAACTGTGAACACTTTAACCTATTTCTTACCAGATCTAACTGGACTGCGTTCTTCTCACTTCCCAGTGTGGCTTGGCGAAGAACCCTCGGAGGTTTAAGTGGCAGATTTGATCCTAACTTTCACTTGTCCTTGCATTATCAGATTTATCTCACTCTTCAATTTCTTTGAAGGAATATTTTCTTTAAAAAATTTATTTATTTTTAGCTGTACTGTGTCTCTGTTGCTGCGCAAGCTTTTCTCTAGTTACCACGGGTGGGGGCTACTCTTCGTGGTGGTGAGCAGGCTTCTCACTGCCGTGGCTTCTCTCCTTACAAAGGAAGGGTTCTAGGGCATGCTGGCTTCAGCAGTTGCAGCTCATGGCCTCTGGAGTGCAAGCTCAGTAGTTGTGGCATGTGGACCCAGTTGTTCCGAGGTATCTAGAATCTTCCTGGACCAGGGATACAGGCATTGACAGGTGGACTCCCAGCCACTGGACCACCAGGGAAGACCTGAAGAAATCTTTTAAAGCCACTTGTTTTTCAAACTGATTGGTTAAAACCAGATAACATAATCTGTGCGTACGCGAGTGCTAAGTTGCTTCAGTTGTGTCTGACTCTTTGTGACCCTGTGGACTACAGCCCGCCAGGCTCCTCTGTACATGGGGATCCTCCAGGCAAGAAGACTGGAGTGGGTTGCCATGCCTTTCTTCAGGGGATCTCCCCAACCCAGGGATTGAACCCGTATCTCTTATGCATCCTGTCAGGGCAGCTGCGTGCTTTGCCACTAGCGCCAGCCACCAACATAATCTGTGGAAACTATTAACTTCAGGCAATGTCAAGTTCTCAAAAGTGAAAGGACCAGAGGGAGCATTGCTGTTACCCTCTGCCCTGTGGGCCCTGCTCTTCTATTAAGTAGTCTTCAGATACATTATTTGACTGGTATGTGACTGGTTTACTTGGAACCATGTAAAGTAGCCAGGGTAAATGAGTATAATCTTTACAAAGCTCTTTTTTCTTTTTCTCTTTTGGTCTTTACATTTTTTTAGTCATTAGAAGAAAAAGAAATAAAATTTCTAATGTTCTTCCCAGATTGCTCACTCCACTTTGGAGAAGCCTATCTTAGGCAAATTACTTATTGCCTCTCAGTTTCTTTATCTGTAAAATGGAGATAATATCTCATAGGGTTAAATGGATTAAATGAAATACATAAAGGTCTTTGCATAGACACCAGCAAATATTTTAAAGGAGAAATAAAAGGGAGCTGCTATTATGATTATTACTACTCTATTACACAACTACCATGTATGTACTCATGTTATTCCTAGCCTAATTTTAAAATGAAACAAAACCTCCTCTCAATGCTGTTTATATGATAGCAAAAGCCATAGCTTCTCCTCACCTCCCACCTACTCCCACCACCCAAAGCAAAACAAACTCTAAAACACATCAGCCATTTCAGCTTGGAAAAATAACATATTCTGAATACTTAATAATCTTGTTCAATAACTAAGACCTGCTAAATTCTCTATGTCAGATGATTTTAATATATATATCTCTCATCCTTTCATTCAACAGAAAATGTTTAAACAACCTACCATGTCCTAGGCATTCGGCTAATTGTAGCAGTTTCAAAGATGAATGGAACTTGCTCTACACCCTCCAGGCACTAACCATCTACTGGAGGATACCAAACAAATAATTGCATCAAAGTGATAAGTGCTATCATGGTACAGACCGGTTGCTATGGGAGCAGAGGAGGACAAGCAGTTTCCTTTGCCTGGGGAGGGCAGAGAGGGCAAGGAGGGCCCTTGGAAGGTATCTGGGCTGTAGCTGAGCTTTGGAGGATGTGCTTGGGGAACCTGCATTTCATTGAGTGTGAACTAATATATCCAGTCTGGCCCCTTAGTTGCCAGGAGGTCAACTAGGCTTTCTGAGCTCACATGTTTTCAGGAGATCAAGAAGGCTAGTAGAGATCTGTCCTTGCACAGCTGTGGCTGACGTGCTAAGAGGTCTGAAATTCATCACAGAATGGATTGGGAATAGACAGAGGCTTTTGAACTAGAGGATGGTATGATCACAAAGAGAAGTGGGGTGGTATTTTGGAGGACTAGCTGTGGAGAATCTAAATTTATTGACTGTTGATTAGAAAAAAGGAGAGAAGTGTTTATTTCTGTAATAAATCCACTTGCTAATTCTGAACTCTTCACTAAATTAAATGTCGCCTGATTCACTTTGTCAAAGTTTAGTTTCCATTACTGTAGATGAAGTCCTCGTTCCCTAAATGGTCTTACTTGCTCCTGTTTGAAGCTAGACCACATTTCAGCCAGCATGAATAGTTTGCTGGATGAAACTTGAAGCTTCCTGACTTTGTGCATATATATATATATATAGAGAGAGAGAGAGGGTGCTGTAGGTAGATGTCAATTTTCAAACCCAGTGTCTACTCTATGCAGGATGTCAACCATGGCCGACTTACATAACAAGTGAATGTAGCCATACAGACATGAAAAAAATGACATCTCTTCCTTGATGTCAAACTAGAAAGAGAAAAGCAAGTTCAGAGAAGACATTATGACTCATCAAAGTCCAAAAGGAAAAGCTTTGTGTGAACCTAGCATCCTGTGCAGCCTCCCGGAGTCCTTCTAGCCGCCAACCCTATTTGCTTTTGTGTGATTTTCTGCAAAACAAAACAATCCCATCATTTTCCTCCTTAATATCAGTTGTTAAATTTTACCTTCCTTTGGAGATGAAATTCACGCTATATGTTCTACAATCTTCTTTTCATGCTGACTGAAAGGTGCTGCCTTTTCATTTCTCCTGAGTGTAGGCCTTATTTTATAAAATTCCTACTTGCTGCAGTGCAAGCTACAAACAAGACAATTCTTCAGAGTAAAGACTTGAAGGGTGAAGGTGGTGCTTTCTTAGACCAATGTGAAGGGAAAGGGAGATGCAATATCTATATTTAATCTCTGCTCCCAGTGACAGATTTTATTTTTCCATCCCCATCATTGTGCATGTAATGCACAGATACCAATCCCGCCAAGTACTGCATCAAAATTTTACATGAACTGAAGAATATACACATGTAACAAAAGGAGTATTGTTTTAGTCTTTACTTTCCATCTGACAAAACACCAGAAGGAATGACCAGTCTCTTCCGCTAGTATCTCACTAAAATGATTGTTCTCTCTTTCAAATTTGGGATAGCAGGTGAAAATGAATTCTTAAAAGGGATAAAGGGCACTTACTCACAAGGGAATTCAGATGAAGTCATCAATTTCTAAAAATTGGCATATAAGGTTGGCATGCCAGGGAAATGGGTCACCGCCCCCCTTCCAGCCCAAATTAAAACCTTATATTACCTAATGTATTAAGCATCACCATTGGGTTAAAGCCCTTTTATAGACAACTAGGTTATCTGGCTATATTATTAGCTGAAATTTATTAGGCAATTGAAAGTTCTGCTTTTACTACATTGCTAGTTTTGTTTAAGATTTCTCACCTAGTTAATAGTTATACTGGCATAACCTCAGGCAGAAAAACAAGTTCTTACAATAGATTCTTCAGGGCATAATATATTCTACTTCTTTTATATGTGTTATCTTTTGTTGTCTTGAGTTTCACTTTGGGATAGATAGAAAATTATGAAGCTCAGGTTAACAAGCAAGTAGCAAAGCCTTAGAAAACTACAAGGTAGGTGATCCTTGACACTCCCAGCCACCTGAAAACGGTGCCCTTGAGGATTCTTCCTCCACCAGCAATGGGCCAACAACATAAACAATTCTTGCCATTTAATGACCCCGTGCAGCATGCTGCAGCAGTGTTTGTTCCACAGCTTCATGCCTTCAACTTATCCACTGCACAATTTTAAGCGCCCTAGAACTGTATTTCAGACCCAGTTGCCCAAATAGAGCCAATTTCGCAACAGTAAAATGGTGTTAAAATAGGATTTTACTCTAGGGGGGAGAAATCTTGAACCAAATAGTCACAGTGCACTTTGCATGAGTAATTTAAACTGTTACATTACAAAATAAGGGCTATGTCATACTTTTAATAACACTACCATATAGGAACAGTTTTAATGTTGAGTCAAGCACCTACATTCATCTAAGTCTAAAATAATAGGCCCCTGATTTAAAATCTCCTAACATTCTTTCACACTTCATAAAATAAAATAAAATTCTCTCAGCAAACGCTGACCTATTCATCCAGCCAAAGTACTGTATTTCAAGGAAAATAGGAAGGAGAGGTCTCAAACCCACCGAGCGCCAGCAGTTTGCTGTCTGCAACCGTAACTGGTCTTAAATGTGGGCTGGGGGTGAAGAGACGTCAGACGGGAGAGAATAAGAGATTTATTACCTATCTTAAATCAAAAGCAGATTCCATGCTTTAACTACCCCCTATCGCCCGCCCGCCCCCAAGAGGTTGTTTTCCTTTGTTTTTTGGTATATATCTCACGGGAAGATGATAGGTGAGGGAAGGTCAAAGTGCTGTGTCTGGTCCACAGAGTCAACACAGGGGTTAGGGCGGGTTTGTTTATTTATAAAGCGTTCAGCCTCTCAGCTGTTTTTCCCTCATTGGCATTTGGAAGCTTGCAGTCCTTTAGAAAAGAGACAGATTTGGCAGGAATGTTCTTTGTGCCCTCCTTCCTTTTTACGGGGGAGAAAAGGAACAGATTGATAATTACAGCCTTGGGTGGGGGGCGGGGTGGGGGAGAAAAAGTTTCCGGCAGCACGTCGATGCCTGTTTTTTTTTTTTTTTTCATGGTCAACACTGTGCTACAAACAGCTTGGGTGCCACTTGGAGCCTTCCCCCCTTCCCCTCCCTTTACCTCCGCAGGCTCGCTCTGGCAGGCAGAGGCACAGTTAAATTCCAGCACCTTCTTCCCATACCCCTAAACTACTACACGCTATTACTACGGCTGCCCTCCCTTTCACTTAGCCTCCTCCGCTTCCCAGCCTCCCACGAGGAGGCCGGCAGGGGCCCCGGAAGACTGCCGGGGAAGGATAACGGGCGTCCAACTCCCTCCATCAGGGCTTGGGGCTTTCCGCGTCCTGCGCAGTTTTTCTGCTCCAGGCACAAACACGGCCAGGGAGCCGGCGCCTTGCAGACACACACAGATCCACGCATACTGTAGAGCTGTCTCGATCCACATTCTTGCATACCGCCCCCTCCTCCCTCCCAGAGCTCCGGGAGTCGCCGAGCGGGGCGAGTGACAGGCGCTTCCCGCCAACCCGCGCCCGGGCGGGCAGGGAGGAGCGGCGCTCTGGACCAACTGCGGCGCGTCTTCCGGCGCCCGCGGAGGCGGTGAGGGTGGGACGCGGGGCGGAGCCGGAGTTTAGGAAGAGGAGGGGATGGCTGTCATCAATGAAGTCATATTCATAATCTAGTCCTCTCTCCCTCTGTTTCTGTACTCTGGGTGACTCAGAGAGGGAAGAGATTCAGCCAGCACACTCCTCGCGAGCAAGGTAAATATAACTTACAACTCCTTTTTCCTCTTTCCCCTCCCTCCGGCCTCCGGGCTGCAGCCGCTGCACAAACCCCTCCGGCACCGCGCCGCCTTCGCCGGGGATTATTCATTATTAACCTAATTATTATTTATTGTGCATGCACGGAGACCAAAACAAACAGGCGGGCCAACCGCCGCAGCAACAACAAAAAAAGCCCGCCTCCTACCCCGCGGGCCTCAGGTGGAATGCTCTTAACGACAGCTCCCGGGCAGCAGTGGAAGAAACGCGAAAGTTTCAACCGAAGCTTGCTGTTCTAATAATAATAGTAATAATTACTACTTCAAGGATGCAAGGGGAGGAAAATCCCAACAAACCACAGCCTTGACCTTAGGTAGGCAATCAGCGATGCGCTGCCAACGGAAGGTTGCAACACACACACACACTCGGCAAGGTTGCAATCCCCTCATTCCCTTAAAAACTGGGGTTGGGGGGAGGAGGTGGCAGGAGGATCGGGAAGAGTATGGAAACGCTAAGGTTCTACTAGAGCAGTCCTCCCGGGAAGAGTTGGAAGGGGAGCGGGAGGAGAGGGCGAGGAGCCCGGGCTGACGGCTGGGCGCCAACGAACGCGGCTGCCACCAGCTTCCCTGGGACTTGTTTAAAGGGCTCCGGCTGCGGAGACAGGAGCTGGTCGCGATGGGAGAAGCCGGAGCTGGCTCGCCGAGGCAGTGGCAGCCACCGCCGCGGGGCCGCTGCGTGCGGGATCGGAGGTGTCACCTCCACTTTGCGAGCAGGGATGGGTACGCTGACCGGTAGGCAGGCCTTTAGGCAAAGGGGCTGCCGGGGGTCTGCACCCGGGGCACTGCGGACGACCCTGCCCCTGGTACCTGGTGGCCGCGCGGGCTCGGGTGTTGAAGTTCGGGGTGTCCAGCCGCGACCACACTGCTGGGAGGGAGGAAAGGAGGGAGGAGGTCCTGAAGAAGGAGGTCGGAGGTGCTCATTGGGCTGTTATCCTGCCCTCCGCCTTCTCGGGTTTGTTTTCTTTTGGTCTGCATCTTCCCCTAGCTTGGGCTGCCGGAACCTCGGGCGTGGGTCGCCGGCGATCATCCGGATGCTAGGGGAGCACCCGGGCCCAGGAGAGCCACGGTGGCTGCGGGCCGGGGAGGCCATGATCCGGATAATCCTCTCTGCCTGACTGTCACAAACAGGACCCGCGCGCACCCTGTGCAGTGGTGTTCGCTGTAGAAGGGAAGGGCTGGCGCGGGGTAGGGGGTGGGGGGGGGGGGGGGAGGCTGGTGAGGGCAGAAGGCGGGGAGACCGGGAGGGAGCCTGCCCCCAGAGATGACACGCACCGCTTCCTTCTTGTTCCCTGCTTTCGAGTTTGCTTTATTCCCATCCCAACCTGGTTTACTCCCTCCTCTGCTTCCCCCTCCATCTCGCCGTGTTCCCTCCTCCCGGTTGCGTTGCAAAACACGGCCATGCCATCTGCAAAGGTGTCGCGATGCACTTCCCCAAATAACCAGTCCGGCGCGCCAGCCCCTAGTCACCCTCTGTCTGCGGGCGCACACCAAGTGGGGCGCCCTGGGTCCCCTGCACCAGGCCTCGCAGCCTGGGCGCAGTTGCACCGCGCGGGGCGGGGCGCAGCAGTAAGGGCTCCAGGGGGACAACCGCTCCTGGGTCCCGACACTCGGACCGGTTTCCGGCACACGCGGGGAAATTGCCTCCCGCCAGTGTCTGCGCACTCGCCCCCGCCTCCACCGCCTGGATTGCATTATTATTTTTATCCTGGTTGCAGTTTGCAGCCGATCCTGGTGAGCCCGGGGCTGGCCGGACTGCTGGTAGGGGGGGTGGTGGGGGTGGCGGGTGGAGGGAAGTTGGACGTGGATCAGGCAGGAAAAAAAAAAGTTTGGCAGGGAGACTAAGGAAGGAGGGAGGGTGGGAGGGGGCGGCGAGCTCCCGCAGCTCGCGTCTCGGCGCCCTCGGGGCCGGCGCGAGTGTGTCTGCGCGTGAGTGTGAGTGTGTGTTGTGCGCTGGGGCCGGTGCGTCGCGAGCAGCGGCGCGGGCAGCTGCTCCTGCTCGTGCCCTGCCCGGGAGCCGCGGGAGGACAAGGCGAGGTTTGGTGGTGGAGGAGTGGTGGGGGTGGCGTGTGCGTGTGGCTGTGAGTGTGCGCGCGCGAGCAGCGGAGAATCAGGAAGTCACAGCAGCGAAGCGCACACAGACATGTTTGATCGCCGTGACATGACGCGCGCGAGGGAGGAAGCGGCAGCGGCTGCGGGGGCCGGGCCGCGGGCTCCAGCGCCGGCCTAGGGCTTGGGCGGGGAGACCCGCTCCCGCCGCTGGCAGGGCCGCCACAGCAGGCTAGGCTAGGCTAGCCCCGCGCCTCTTTTTGTTCCGTGTCCCCCAGGTAAGGAGCCTGAGCCTCCGCCGCCTGCCGGGTGCGGAGCTTTCCAGTTCTTTCCCTCCCGGCCCCCTCCGGTCTCCGGGTCAGGCTTTCTTGCAAAGTCAGGAGGGCGGGAGAAGCCGGCTCCCGGCCCTCCGATCGATCGCGTGGAAAACTTTCCAGCGGGAGGCACCGCGAGGGGAAGAAGGCCTTGCTGGCTGCTGTCCCTTGTCAGTTCTTTCTCCTCCGGGTCCGGAGAGTGGAGTCGCTCTGCCCCGGGGCTGTTGCACATTCAAACTTCAGGCCTTAAACGTGCCTCCAGCTTTTGCCGGATTTACTCCAGAAATTAAATATTCGAAGTCGTCTGCTTGGTCCTGCCAGGCGTTTGGGTTTTTGAAGAGCAGAAGGCAGGCATGGGAGTCGAGGGGGATGGGGGTGTTGTGCAGAATCCATTCCTTCCTTAATGTCTGCAGCGGGTGTTATGTAATTTTAGTAGCACACGGGTGCAAAGCCCATACTGGGCTTCTCCCCTCCTTTGTTTATATAACTTTTGGGAGAGTTTTGCAAGGTCCCCCTCTCCCCTTCCTTTTCTTCTTTCCGTTCTCAACCTAATGGAGCTTGGTGCATTTGAAAAAGTAAAGCGACCTGGGTCAGTATATTATTGAGAGGTGCTATCCTTAATCTCCTGGTTATTATGCAGACTGTGTTCCTAACTGTGTGTGATGTTAGGGCATAAGGAAGACATCTGTATCATCAGTAGCAGAGTTAAAATTTCAACTTCCATTTCAAAGGACTTTTTAATTTACACCTGGATGTGCTGTGCTTGTTGGAAGAGAATGCTTGTAGGCACAGAAAGATTGTTGTTTTCATTACTGAATGGAAGAAAATTTCTATCTAAGCGTGTTAAGTAAGACTCAGAAACCTCTGAGAACTGTACTGAAACAAAAGCCATGCCCAGTGTTAGTTGTGTGTATATACTTAACACTTGCACATTCAAATGTTTCAGTATTATCTTATTTGCAGGACCACTGCCCCAGGCTTGTTTGCCTATAATAGCTATGCTAGGCTTCTAGCTTACCTCTAGCTTCCTGGTGAATTGTTAAGAGGTGTGGCAGAGGTTTGAATCCAAGTTGGTGAATTGTTATGCAGATAAAACACCTTTTTCTCTTTTAGGAATCTAATTGTCCTTTTATTCTCCTAGACAATTTTTTTTTTTTTTAAAGCTTCCTAACAACTTGAGTGTTTGTTGGTGGGAAGAGATTTGGAGATACCATTAGGTATCAAAGATATTTATGGATGTGACTTGAAGTAGAAAAGCAAACCTGTACACAGCCACTCCTCTACCTTGTCGGGGGCATTAAAGAGAAAAGTCAGGTGAAGAATATTGTAAAATAAATCAGAGGAGTTTGGGGTATCTGAACCCTTAAAAAATTGGCAGAGGTGAGAGGGTGCCTCCTTCCATGAAGCTTTTTTCTCCTGAGTGACATCAGTTACATCCCAATTCAGGGACTAGCTGCTCTGTGGGGTTTCACAGAAAATATTCACCACCAGAGTGTGTTCAAAGCAGCCTTAGATCTTTTCTTTTGTTCATTTTTTTAAAGTGGTTTTTGAGCATTTCTCGTCAAGTTTCTTAAAAAGTGCTTTGACCAACACCTGAGGCTTGGAATTGACCAAAAAAACCCAAAAATGCCTCTGCTTCTGTTATACTGTTAATGTTTGGATTCTGTTTAAAATATTTCTGGCATTATAACTAGAAAGCAACGCTTTGGCAAAGAGATAATTATTTAAAACTTTTTTCTTTGATGAAGTTTAAGATAACATAAAAACACATTTCATGCTTTTCTCAGAGATCATTGTGGTACCCTTTATATTCCGGTAATATTTTGACATTTCATTTTAAGGGCTTATTATGTATTGAAACAAGTCCATGAAAGAGAAGACTTTCATATATTATAAAAGTGGTGCCATCCTCCAGTGTTTTCATGTTGAGTTGGTTTTTTTTTTTTCCCCCTTTAGAAGTCTTCCTTTGTAAACAAGGCCTTTGTCAAACTCTCCTAGGTCAGCAGCTTTTTGATACTCCCGAGAAATAATAAATCAGTGTTTATGACATCTTGACATGGTGCCATGAGAACTGAATTGTCACAAATATAATGCTAAGGAGTGTTTCCCTACACCAGCGTATTGAGATTGGTCAGACCTGATTTAGTCACCAAAAGTTTTGATTTTCACTGTTTCTGGGCAGGATGATTTTAGAGAAGTCAGGGACAATTTGTTGCTTAACACGAGTGGCCTTAGAAACTTTATATAAATGAGTCACTTTTCTCTTCTGCAGTATTTCTGGTGAACAGATGAAAAAATTTCCCTAATGTGAAAAGCCATTTTTCGGGAGCTACTTCTGATTTTTTTCCTGTCCATTTTTTTCTATAAAAGAATGATTGCTCCTTTTTCTTAAACATACTCTGTAGGTGGTTTTGAACAATAGTGGATGCTGAATTTTCTGTCATCTTTGGAAGTGTTTGTTTATGGAACTTTAATCTCTAGCCAGTTAATAAAGTCATGGATCATTCTATGAGTAGTTGAAAATAAAATACAGGTGGTGGCAAGTTATTTGGTAGATTATTTAGGAAGGCCTGAGGTGTTTACTTTTTCTACCTAGAAAGTCATGACTATACCAGCGAGTATAGAAGTCTTAGAACTTAGTTCTTCCAGAGCCATTATGAAGCATAGCATATTTATTTGCCTAAAAGATATTTATCACCAAGTTAAGTGGGATCTTGCAACCAGGGCTTGGAAAATTTTACAACTTTATTGCTATTTATTTTTACTTTTCCCCTTCGTATTAATATAGCCCTTTTCTTTGAAAATGTTTAGATATATTAGAAATTTTAAAGATACCGTGAAAGATACTTGAATACTTATAGTTAGCAAAACATATAGCAGAGCTGATGAAATTCAGGAGCTACATAGCTGAATTTTTTGATTGTTGGATAGAAACATTATTTAATTTTAATTATGAGAGAAAAAGTCATTAACTCAATCATTCAGAGTTATGCTTTAGATACAAAATACAGGATTTTTGACTGAAATATGAACATAAGTGGTGGCCTTCTGGACTTCATTGAACATTATTATGTAACTGAAGCCTACTGTGAATTGTGATGTTTTATTAGATATGAGACTTTCAGGACATTCAGTGATCATCAGGAAATATGCCTGTAGAATTTTATACCTTTAAAAATAACACAGTATTCTATGTAGTGTTAGGTGTGTAAGCATCAGTCTTCCACTGATACATCGTTTACCTCTGTGCAAGCACTAATATTTTAAAAATGTTTTAGAAACGGACCTAATTTAAATATGGGGTGACCCTTCTGTAGATGAATGAAGTTGCTAGAAGTTGAAATAAAATTTAAGGTTTAAAAACTATTAAATAATAAGTCCCCTCTCCTTTTGTCATTTTGTTTAACCTGAATTCAGAATTGGGGAATTAAAATTACTTAAAAATAGAAAAAAAAAAAACCCCAAACCTCTGACCAGAAAGCATTGCGGTTTGTTATTTTATAGGTGAACACAAGTCCAAGGGAAATTCTATATCAGTTTATGTTAGGATCCTGTTTTCTTCTTTAGGATAACTGTATGTTTCTTTACCTGCTTGAGATTGTATTGTCCAGTTTTTATCATCCTACCAGGAGTTAAGTCATTGAACTTGAAACTTTAATGTACATGAGGAAAGCTGGGCAAATAATAACATTGCAAATATTTGCAATTGTTTGGCAGTTTTCTGTTGTGCTGTATTCCTACATGTACTAAAATGCTATTAAGTGGTCTATAATTCCTTAAAAAATTAATGATCTGCAATTGAGAATTTATGTCTTTTAAAGAATGTGCCTGAACACGTATGCATAGTGAATTGTAAACCACACTGATCGCGTGATCAGGGAGAGATCTGGGTGAGCTCTTTTGAGTCCCCAGGGCAGATATTCTTCGCAATGGGGTAAGATTGTGGCCAGAGGAGGCCAAGGGTGAGGGCCCTGGGAGCTGATCATCTGAGATCGGAAGAAAATCCTGAGATCACAGGCACCAAGCCTAAAAAAAACTGTGAGAAGACCAATGGACCAGTTTTGACCTGCTTGCCCAGAGCAAGAGGTTCCAGTTAGAAGAATTTTCAAAAGATAAAGTTGGAGAAGGTAGAAAGACTTGCTTTCCAGGGGAAAGCATGAATTTTTTATCCGGCATGGGCTGGAGTTCGGAGCAATGGAATTCATGAACAAAAAGTAGAGCTATCTAGCAGATTGTGAATGCAAGTCGAGGTTGGAAATTGAAGCCTTTAGAAGGATCCGCGTGATGATGTACATTCTTCTATGATAGCTCACAAAGTGTTTTCATATGGAATATTTTATTTGCTTCATATCAAAATTGAGGTTGTAGCTGGCTGCTGTTACACCAGTTTTGTAAAAGAGAATTTGAAATTCAGGAGTCAAATAAACCACTCTGTGATTTATTTTTTAATAGCATTAATTATTAACACTGTAAATGACCACTATTCATTTTAACTGCAATGAACTTGAAGGGTTTGTGCTTGAATTTTTGTTGCTGCTGTGAAAGTTGGGCATATCAAAGCTAGTCTATCACATAACCAAGTTTCATTCAGCGCATAATGGTCAAGTTTTACTGCTCAGTCAGCATGCACCATGTCAACCAGAAAAAGGTTTTAAAATATATACTTGTTTAGTGTATAAATAAAATTATCTTAGCTAGCAGAGAAGGAAGTGGCTATCATTGATTCTTGTCGGCATCCCAGGATGGGTGGGTGTATACACAAATTAGATTTTAGGAGTGTCACACTTTGCTACTAGCTCCTTGGTTTGTCTGTTTGGTTTTTGACCGGTTGCCTGGCAGTTTTGGTTGAGCTAAGTTTGAGAAGTGATAGTTATCTATCATTACCTGTGATTACCTGTGGACACAAGTTTGGGGGTTAGACAGGTGCTCTCTACCTGAGGGCTTTGTTGTTGAGGGGCTTCTAGTACTTTGAGTTTTCTCATAAACACCCTGCTTAAAATAATGTTTCCTTTGTGGAAACATGGGCTGCCCTCACTGAAGAGATCATCAAATTGCATCCCAGGTAGATGCTTCTGAGAAGGCAGCTCATGGTATGTGCAGGGTCGTAGAGTCAAGAGCCCAGCTCTTGTTGAGGCAGCACCTGGGGCTCATGGGGCTGTAATTAGCCCTTGAAGTTGGTTGTTCTCTCTTGTCCTGCACGGATCTGCCTTGGGGCCCTTGCCAGGTCTGGCTCCGGGCAAGGACTGTCCCAGGGCTTTTTATTCCAAGTAAGGGCGGCAGCTCACATCCTAATTTGTCCCCTTGACTCAATGATGAGGAGTTCACAGAAGCCCAGAAAACACAGCACATTTTTCACCCAACCACTTTTTAAAACCTCCTCAACTTTGAATGGTAAACTGACTTTGAATGGAGAAAGCTGTTTTCCAAGCTTCTTTAGAGTTTCGGGCCAGCCACGTAGAATACTCACTCTAAGTCCAGTGTGGTTTTTATCTGTGGCACAAATCATATCATGCACTGTTTAAAGTTGCATGTCTCAGGCCAAGAAGCAGGAGGGCTTTGGGGATATTTCACCACCTATCCAGACAGCCTTGGCCTCTGAAAACGAAACTTCAGGTCGGTTTATTTCTTTTATCTTCCTCGCTATTTTTACCGACTCTCCGCTCACCCATCAAGAACAGCAGCGCTTGTGTTCCAGCTCCAGGGAAGTTGTTACTTCATGTGGGGGGATTATCAATTCATTTGTAGAGAAAGCTACAGAGAAAACAAGAAATCCTTCAGGATCGGGGGAGAAGGTCTGAATCAGCAAACAGACATAAAAAGAACTCTTATCTTAACTCTCTCCTGAGCCTTTTCATTCTCCATAACAGCCAAAAAACTTTTAAAAGGGTGATTTTTAAGGTAATGAACTGGGCCTAACTTTTATTTCTAATATTCCACCTTTGGCCCTTGCCCGTATGTCTTTCTGTAAACACAGCAGTGATAAAGGTCTGCTGGAGAGCCCACGTTCCCCCACTCTTCCTTATTGTGTTTGGCGAACAGTTATTTAAGAAGCATTGTCTAGTCAAGATGGTTCTGTTTCCCCAAACTTTTTCTGTGACTAGAAAACTACAGTTTCTTATAAACACGTTTATTGTCTACTTCAAGCCCTTACTGAAGCACCACCTTATCCATGAAGCCTCCCTTAATTCCCTTCTCTTGCCTCTGCCCTCTGAGATGTAAATCCTCTATTCTGCCTGTGACTGCAATGGACACTCCAGCTCAACCCCTTCTGGTCTTGCAGAAGCTTGCTTATTTGTTTGTTTGTTTGTTTTTTTCTCACTGCTATGTATGGATAAGTCTTGTTTCCCCATCAGACTTGCTGAGCTGTGGGGTAAGCCCTCTGGTCATTCTTGTACATCCTTCATGCCTTGTGCCCAGGGAAAGTCAGGACATTTGAGAATAGATCAGTAATACAGATCTTCCGGTTCTTTGATTAAATATCACCATCCTCTTAAGTTCATAACTTTGTCTCTGCCTCATATTTTCTCAAGGGCTTTTCTTCGCTTCTCTGTCCCTTCATACATTAACATATGGTCACAGCCACACCCTAATCCCATTGCGACACCTCCCCCTGTTTCTTCCATCTTTGTTTCTGCACCCTGCGCATTTTGCCCAACCTGAGTGACAGCTCTGCACACTGGTGGACGGCCTGGCTTGCCTGATGTTGCCCTAACTTGGTAATGGGCCCGGAGTCAAGAGATAAAGTCACCCACAGATGAGACTTTGGGCAAGCTCTGTGGTCCTTTTGCGCTCTCCTGTTTTAAACGGGGACATAACAAGATGTGTCCTCAAGTCAAGTCACTAAAATGATTCAGCCCGTAGGGGTGTGTTGGTAAGTATTACTGCAGGCATAGAGGTCTTTCAGCTGATTGGAGTAAACCACAAAGGTAGATGTTTTGTCGCTGGTTGTCTTGGTTGGACTGGTGACCCTTAAAATTCCATGAAGTTGAACTTCTTTTAATATGCAGATGGGTGTGCCCAGGGGCTTTCGTGCTTTCTGCAAAGGGGAGAGGAAGGAGGTTCGGGCAGAGGGAAGATGTCTGCGGTGGCTGGAGTTGTGGGAAGCACCAACGACTTTTATTTTTAAAAGCACACACTCCACGGTTGTAAAGGCAGGGTCAGGACGAAAAAAGACAGGGTGTACTGCTGAAAAATTCTTGGCTAAGAACACAGCGGCCTGGCCCTCAGGGAGTGCTGGTGTGAGGTAGAGGGAAGCGTTGGGGGGAGGATGGAGGCGGGGGTGGTGTTGGCAGTGCCAGTGTATGGCCCTGTCTGTGTGTTTCACCTCCTCACACACATGCATTCTCTTCATTATATTGGCCATGTAATTGTGGAACAGGTCGTTCTTTTTGGTGACCATGTAAAACTCACCCCCCCCCCCCCCCCCACCAGATAAAAATAGATTTTGAGTGTTAACTTTGTGGAGAGACCAAGAGCTCCCGCCCCATCAAGGTGACCAGAGCTGTAGCCTCTCCCGCATTCATCCTGCCCCCAACCCCACCATCACCACCCCATCTACCTCACTTCATCAGTGCTTGGGAGAAAGAAGAAAAGGCTTTGGATTTCTGGGCAGAGGGGGCAGGAGGATGGGTGAGGGAGAAGATGGCTTGATCAGTACTGGACTTTCAACCTTAACCACGGGGACTTAGTCATGACCTGCACCTCTGCTCAAGACTCGCCCCTCTTTGTAATCTCCACCCCCAAGTTGTTTTACACTGTGAGAAAGTCTGATTAGGTCTTGGAGCTGTACAATGAAGTTGCCATCAGAAACGACGAGGAAGGAAAAGGAGGCCAGGACGGTGCACTCATCTCTGAAAGGTGCTCCTCTTTGGGTGCATCTTTGGGGGATGGTGGGACAGCACGAATCCCAGGTCCTGCTGGGAGGGTTACTGATGAGTGCCCCCACACGGAAGACTGGAGGAATCAGGAGATGCTGCAAGTCATGGATTGGCAGATGCACGGAGCCTTAAGATGCTCCGATTCCAAGCTCCAAGAAAACTGAGAAGCCCCAGAAGAAAGGCGCTTTGCCTGGGACCCTGAGGGTTGGTGGTGGCCCTGAGATTGGCGGACAGGAACCCAGGGTCTCTGGGCTCCCAGTCAGAAGCCAGAGAGTCACGTTCAATTTGCACAGGAGTCCAGATCCCTTAGCTGGGCAGCATGAGGCACGCTTGCTCATTCGTTAGACTGTGCTGTTCTTCTGAGCTGACTTCTTGTGTATGTGCTCATCTATGCTATTTCAAGGGCATGCTTCTAAAGATTCTCGTCTTAAGAAAAGTTTCCCATGTGGCACGTTAGCATTCCTCTATATACCCATACTTCCCTACTTCCTATCTCCTATGTTTTCCCCTAAGAAGTTTTTAGTAGTTTCCTATGACAAAAAACGAGCGTTTTTATGGGACTGTATACCATTCATTACAACCTGCTATGAGATTCCCAGGTGAAAATCATTATATATGGAGAAAATCATTAGATATTAAAATATAAAACATGAAAAGTAGGACGACCAGGCTGACTGAGCATTTGTGTCTTCATTGTTCAAACTTGTGGTGTCTTACCATCATAGCCACTGAAGCCAGTTTCAAGGTAAACCATAACAGGAAGTAAGCAATTTCCTTTTATTCACTAGAAAATAAAGGGGTTTATTAGTTTGCTGATATACATGAAAGAACATTTAAACTTGGAGTACCCCTGAATTGACGTCAGCTTCCTAAATTTAAAATGCTGACTGAACATGTATGTGTGTATGTGTGTGTGTGTTTGTATATGTGAGAGGGTGGAATGCCAAAAAAAAGGTTACTTCTGCCTGCTTTATTAATCACAAAGAGAAAATAATAACATTTGGCTCTCTAGTGAATTCAAAGCTATAATTCACCATTCGAGCTTCCCTGTTGTTTTAGAAACCACTTGAACTGGGTTCTCTTAGTCCCCTCTTGTATCAGCAAAGCAGTTTGAGTGATCCCTTGCTCGAAATCGCTCCCAAGCAGCCTTTCATCGCTTCCTGTTTTAGCCCTAATTCATTTATCAGATTGGCCCAAATCCTTGCCTCCACTGTTAAGATTTCTTTGTTTGAGCATACCTTGAACGCTGATTGCTCTCCGAATTTTTTACTTTTTAATAATTGACTCTATTAATAGTTTGTCCATGCAGTTTTGTCTACAGTTGATTCAGTGTTTTGCTTTGTTTTTTTACTCCACACTGGTTGGATGTGCTGGGGAAACAGGAGCAAGGAAGAGCAAGTCCTTGCCCTCATGGCCCTCACATTCTGGAGATTCCTCGAGAGGTGATGGTAGTTAGCTAAGAATGGAAGCAGTGTGTGTGTGTGTGTGTGTGTATGTGTGTGTGTTTTAGTTTAGTTAGCTAAGAATGGAAGTTGTGTGTGTGTGTGTGTGTTTTAGTTTAGTTAGCTAAGAATGGAAGTAGTATGTGTGTGTGTGTGTGTGTGTGTTTTAGTTTCCCCTCTAACCTATCACTTCTCTGTGGACAGAGAGGTGATGGTAGTTAGCTAAGAATGCAAGTAATGTGTGTGTATGTATGTGTTGTGTGTTTTGTGTGTGTGGTTTTGTGTGTGTGTGTGTGCGTGTGTGTGTGTTTTAGTTTCCCCTCTAACCTGTCATTTCTCTGTGGACAGAGCCCCGCTGTGGGTGACCAAGACCCTATGGTCTAATTTCAACCCTGCCACTCGTTAGTGGGCACACACGTCCATTTAGGATTTTGTGAGTTCGGCATCAGAATTTTGTGCATAACGGTGTGTGCCCCAGGTGACATAATAAATCATCATGACTATCCTGGGGTCATTCTGGATCATGGAGACATCAGAATTCAGAAAACAGCTTATTTAGTCATTTTGGCTCATATCCAAGAGTCAGTCGTACCCACCCCATGAGGCAGTTCCCCAGTGGGGATGCCGGGAAGTCTTGGCACATAGGAGATCGTATATTGCTTTGCTGGAGAACTGAAATTTCTGCACCTCATCAATGTGCGGAAATCCAGGAGTCATAGATGACTTCTCTTGTGACTCTTGAACCCCACAGAGGGCTGGGATGAATCTCTGGCCTCAGCTGTACATGTGGTCTTCTGTCCATTAACTTGGGGGAGGACCACATCTTAACCTGTCCCTCCTATTCATTTCTGCTGCCGTGGAGGTGGCAGGGGTGGGGAATAATGCTCAGTAAGAGTAACTGCCTGTTGTGCCAGACGCAGAGCTGTGGTTTTATGTGTACTATTGCATTTTAGTCTCCGTGTGTAATTGTATACGTGGATATTTGAACCCATATTTGTCCAACTCCCATAACCTCTGTTTTTCCCATGATTGGCAATTCCCTTTCATTCTCAGTTTATGGAATTGTACTTTCCCCCCCTTTTGACTATCTAGAAATCTCTGAGAAGTTTGAATGCCCATTGACTTATGCAAGTGGGTCTTGGTTGGGTACGTCTTTAGGAATTTTATATTTTAACGGCTTTTGGGGGGGCGGTTAATGACTAGTAAGGTGCCCAAGTAATGGAGAGCATCTGTTGAGTTCAGTAATAAATTTCAAGCTTGTTTAGAATTCTGCTTATGTGTTAAATTTTAGTTTCTCCAGTGAGCCTTTTTTTTTTCCCCATCTTAGATGATTTATATCTTTCTGGAGAATCATTTAGAGTTGCTTTTTCTTTTAAACAAGTGGTCTTCATAAAGAGGAGGGCAGATGGATATGTATACGCCCTCTGAAGCATCTGGACCAGACAGGGGAGTTCTGTTTGATGTTTGTTACAGAAGTGGCACCACCAAATACTAACAACTGTTTTATTCTGATCTTAACATCATGTTTAAAACATCCCTTTCTCTTTTCTTCTTTCCAACTCAGTATCACTGTACCGACTGGCAGAGACAGGAGAAGTAGATGTCCACACCCACAGACCCTGGCGCGATGCCCCACCCGGGGCCTTCGCCAGGGCCGGGACCCTCTCCTGGACCCATTCTTGGGCCCAGTCCAGGACCCGGACCATCCCCCGGTTCCGTCCACAGTATGATGGGGCCAAGTCCTGGGCCTCCTAGTGTCTCACACCCTATGCCGTCGATGGGGTCTGCTGACTTCCCTCAGGAAGGCATGCATCAGATGCACAAGGTGAGTTCATTCCCCTCCCCAGTCTTGTCTTCTGAGTCATGGATGGCTAATAATCCCTGATAACCAACCCGTGCCCCCTCTTTTTTTCTATTACGGTTAACAAGAGAATCAGCTAGGTTTTTTTCTTATCTTGTACCTTACCTGGTGACTCAGAGACTAAAGCGTCTGCCTGCAATGTGGGAGACTTGGGTTCGATTCGTAGGTCGGAAAGATCCCCTGGAGAAGGAAATGGCAACCCACTCCAGTATTCTTGCCCGAGGAATCCCACGGACAGAGGAGCCTGGTGGGCTACAGTCCACGGTGTCACAAAGAGTCAGACACAACTGAGCAACTTCACTTTCACTCTCACCTTATTAGAAACATACCTTCTTAGACCCTTTTATGGTTACAGATGTTGCACTGTCAGGAAGACTTGCTCTTGGCTTTTAAAACAGTGTTAGCTATAATATGCAGCTTTGACAGATTCTGTGGATTGGGGGTTGCAGGTATTTTGACTTGGTGAAGAAGTAGGAGTTAAGTCTTACTTTTTTCCCCCAACTACGTCTGTTAAGTAACTTATACCATCTATGAGTAACATACTGAAAATTATCCTTCCTTGAAAAGATCCCATAGGTCCCAAAGAGGAAAAGGGAAAGTGAGTCTTTTCCTAAAGAATATTTTCAAAAAAGCCTTGATAGAAATAAAACAGTTTCTAGGGAATCCTTGAAAATGCAGTTTGCTGTCTGCCTGTGAAGTGGCTTTATTCTGGTTTTGGAAGAGGGCTCTGATTTTGCGGAGCCCAGGCCCAGTTGTTATTAAGGTTATAATAATCTGCCATTCGTGAGATTCAGGTTGTTGCTGTGGGGATGATCATAACGGTATGACTTTGGTATTATGGCTTTGTAGGAGATGTGAAACAGAGAGAATGGCCTTTTGAGAAAGCAAACAAAATCTTCTGTGACAATTTGCTTTGAAGGGTAGGAGTAGCCACTGTATATTACCTGAAGGTTAGGCCTGATGAGATGTATGGCCGTTTTACATCTTTTTTGGATGATATCACAGGTAGATAAGGTAGTGAAGATGCTTCTTGGTGTTAAATAGGTGAATTGTGGAAGATACTGGTTTGAAACAGAAAGGTTACTGCAAAAAAGTACAAGTCTTTTCTTTAATTGGTAGAACTGGAGGTCAATTTTAAGGTAAGGAATTTTAAGCTCAGGAAGGAAAGATCCATTTTTCACAAATTTATGTTATTTGATGGTTTTCAAATAAAAAAATTAATATATGCTTATTTTGAAAAGTAAAACCATATTGATCTAAATAAAATAAGTGGTTCACCCCAGGTAACAGCTTATTGTACATACTTTTTTCCCTTAAATTTTGATTAAGACTGTATGATGTTTTTAAATTAGTTAATTAATTTTAGTTGGAAAATAATTACAATATTGTGATGGTTTTTGCCAAACATCAACATGAGTCAGCGACAGGTATACATGTGTATCCCCCCCATCTGGAACCCCCTTCTGCCTCCCTCCCCACCCTGTGGGTTGTCCCAGAGCACTGGTTTTGGGTGTCCTGCACCAAACTTTCACTGGTCATCTATTTTATGTATGGTAATGTACACATGTTAATGGTGTTCTCTCTGACCATCCCACCCTTGCCTTCTCTCGCTGAGTCCAGATGTCTGTTTTTACGTCTGTGTCTCCTTTGCTGCTCTGCACATAGGATTGTCAGTACCGTCTTTCTAGATTCCATATGTATTTGTTAATATACAGTATTTGTCTTTTTCTTTCTGACTTACTTCACTCTGTATAATAGGCTCCAGGTTCATCCACCTTGTTAGAACTGACTCAAATGCGTTTCTTTTTGTAAAAAATATGGAACACTTCATGAGTTTGCGTGCCATGCTAATCTTTGCATCATTCCAATTCTAGTATATGTGCTGCTGAAGTGAGCACTGTATATACGCTTTTTGCACCTTACTTTTCTCCAGCTTCAACAAAAATACCATCTAAGCATAGATTTGCATATTCAGGTGAAATATTTAAATTTTTTTTTCTTTTACCATAATTGAATCATATCATCATTGTTAATTACTTTGAGACTTCTTTTTCATATAACTATATCATGGATAGCCCTATAATATCTCCAATATCTCTGCCTGCTTTTTTGATTTCTTTTAAATACAGGTTTTTAGCTTGTCAGGTATGTATATAAATGCTTATTTTCCATATCATATTTATTAGGAGACACTGAATATAGAGACATAGCAAAGTCATCGCATTGTCTTGTGTTCATATTGTATTAATTGGGGGATTATATTATCGACTGGATCTGTCAATTGCAAACCTTGGTACAGGTAGGTGAAATAATTCTGGGAGGGTTTAAGGATGCTTTCACCTTCGAAATGAAAGATAAGATTTGAAGGAAATATTTAGCTCACCTTTAAAAATAAACATATTCATAAGTGTTAGGTCATCGTTACGTTCTGAATCGTTTTTATTTATAACTATATCTTCTGATCCCTTCTGTTTTGTTCCCTAGCATCTTTGTCACATTTTCTCCTATTCTCTACCCCCATCGATGCTCTTTTTTTGTTTTGTTCTCATTCTGCAAGTTCTGCATTTTCTCATCCTGCTTTTCTTCGGCCCACAGACCCTCAGATAATTCCCTGGGTGAGGACATGGTGACGTGCCTGGAGTTCACACCTGCTGACCAGATGCTTCACTTTCTGAAAATCTTTTTATAGGCAGCTTTATTCCTTGTCTTTTCTCCTCCGTCTCCCTCTGAGCTTCAGCTTTTTGCTTTTCAACATTGCTGGAAATAAATAAACAAGTGGCCTAAATACATCTGCTGCGTTGCTTTGATTTCCTCTCTATTATTACTATTTAACAGACTCAGAGACACTCTTTATACCAAATTCTTCCCATTTTTCTTCTGAACATCCTCTTTATGGTAAATTTCTCCTCTTTTCAAGTGCGTGCTTTTGACTCTGCAGAAATTAACTTTCCTTTCTCCAAAACTGCAAACACTCATACTTTCTTGCTCAAAGTCATTTGGTTTCTATAAACTCCTGGAAATATTCCTTTCAGGCTGTTTTGAAAATTGCTATTCCAGTTTGGGGAGGAATAGACTTTTCCTTTCTCAAACACATGCTCTGTTGCCCAATTCTGGATTGGATTAGTGTCCATTCAGTGGCAGTTTCTTGGGTGTCTGTTGTGTCCAAGGCCTCAAGCCCTCAAGCCCTCTTTCCAGCCCCTGTGTTCTTCTTTGCCAAACTCTGCCTTTCGCCTTTTTTCTTCCTTCCTCCGCCTGTAGTACAGCTTCACCTACTTCAGCCTCTTTCCCTTTTGGTGCTTACCCCCATTCACTGCTGTACCCTGTCTGTTTTTCTTTTCCCAACTGCCATGGAACTTTCTGGTTTCAACTTTTAAACTTTCCATAGGTTCCTTCCCCTCTGATGAAAAAAAATTACCCAAAAAATAGATCATCACAGACATTTCAAAGAGTCTTTCTTCTTCCATTCTGACTTTGGACTCACTTCAACATACAGCAGGTTTCAGGACTTACTTAAAAGGGTGTAGAAGAATAGCTTATATTTGTCTGCCTTGTCAACAGGGCTTCATTTTTATTTGCAGGTTTTGACATAACCAAAAACCTTTCAACTGTTTAAATCCTTAACTTTTGACTTAACAGGTAGCTTTGCTGATCCTATTGGTGTAGTCTTTTTTATTTATTTTTTTCCCCCCACCTATGAAATCTATGTAGTATATAGTAATATATGTAATATAAATGTGAAAATATATGGCTATCATATGGATAATAGATGACTGGGCCACATTTTGAAGACTTTATAGGATGGGCTCTTAAAGCACCGGATAGAAATATTGTGCCTTACAGAGGTGCCTAACTGATGTCCTATAAATGTTTCAGCCCATGGATGGTATGCACGACAAGGGGGTTGAAGACATCCATTGTGGATCCATGAAAGGCACTGCTATGCGACCACCTCACCCAGGAATGGGCCCTCCTCAGAGTCCGATGGATCAGCACAGCCAAGGTTTGTGTTTGCTACATACCTGCTTTGGGCTCCATATCATAGTCTTTCATCTTTCCTATTGTTATTTTAATTATGACTTGCAAAGAACAGAACTTGTCTAAGGATGGGGTCTGGCAGGTTTCTTTTCCCTGTAGAAATCTCCCCTTACCCCCTCACCAGCACAACTTTATGTTTGATATGGGCAGTTTTCTTTACAAAATCCTAGTAGTTTGACTGGCCACCATGTGTCCAAGCACTCTGCAAAATGCACTGCATACTTTACGCAGAATCTTTGCCCTGATGTTGTAAGATACATTATATCACTCCAATTTTGTAGGTGGAGAAGCTAAAGCTCAGAATATCTACTTTGCTTCCATAAGTTAGCATATCCAGTAAGTGACAGGTCCAAAAGGAGGACCCAAGTCTGCCTCCCAACAACAGCATGGATGGGTGATAGCAGGATGAGCCACCCACGTCCCTTGAATTGTACACTCCTCCTTCATAAGGTGACTTTTTCTGGCAGTGGAATAACCTGTCATCACTGGGGAATGGCTATCTTAGTCTCTTAGGGCTCCCATAACAAATTGCCACAAGCCAGTTGGCTTAAAACAATAGAAATGTATTCTCCCAAAGTTCTAGAGGCCAGAAGTCCGAAAGCAGGATATTAGCAGGGCTGTGGCTGCTCTGAAGTCTACAGGGAAGAATCCTTCTTCGCCCCTTCCTAGCTTGTGGTGGTCGCCAGCACTGTTTTGACATTCCTTGACTGGTAGATCTGACATTCCAGTCTCTGTGCTGGTCTCCACGTGACATTTAACCTGCATGTCCGTGTGTCCAGACTTTGTTCTTTCTATAAGGACACCAGTCACTGGATCAGAGTCTACCCTGATCCAGTACGACCTCATCTTAACTCAGTTACGTCTGCGAAGATCCTGTTTCCAAATAGGGTCACAGTCACAGGCACTAGGGGGTATGTCTTCAGTATAGCTTCATAGAGGACAGGGTTCCACTCCACAGTTGCACCCACAGTAGTGGCCAAATCAAAATATGGCAGCTTTGTCCTCTCCTGGGTGCTTTTCCCTCTCATTGTTGAGGGCATATTGAAGATAGTGGAAAGTATATCCAAAGATATAATGTAACCTCTTTTCAGAATCACTATAGGGGCATTTCAGCAACTCATGGAGGCATAGGAGTACATCTTCACTAATATTCCAGCAGGTTTTTGAAGATCCTAGACTCTGATCTGAAATTTGATGGTAGGCAGATGTAAGTGTGACAAATGACTCGTAAAATCTTGCCCATGTTAGAAAAGCAGACTGAATAATTGGGACTTGTTCAGGCACAGAAGAAAAAACTTGAGCCATTCAGGGGTAAGAATGAATTAAAACAATACTTTCAGGTTTATCATTTAAATTCTGAAGAGCCAGGTGCCTTCACAGAGCTAATGTAGATCTCATTTTTAATACCTAGGAGGTGTAGATGAGTTATATTCAGTGATTCTCAAAGCCAGATGCTGGCTCTGTCTGCTCCTGGCTTTGCAGTACTTCTAATAGTGGGGCCCTGGGACAACGCCAAAGGAAAACACTTGAAATGCATGAATCATAAGTGAGGCTTTTTACTTTTATGTATCTTAAAATTTCTTTCATTGCTTGGTTCCTTTCTTGGACTTGTAGAATGATGATATTTCTTGGAATTTCCAACACTTGGCACAATGTCTAGCACATAACTGGATATTTAGTAAATTTTTTTCAATTAGGAAGAGAAGTGAACTTTATGTATTCAAAAAACACTTTTAAATAGATCGTAATTTTTATATAATTTCAATAAGTTATAATTACTTGAAATGCAGAAGTCTGCATTAAATTAAATAGAATTGGAATTAGAATGTAATATTTTTCTCTAGAAGAGTAAAGTGCCTTGTAAGCTGGGGAATTCATTATTTAAAATATGCTTTTGAATAAGGTAGTATTGGTATAATGCAGTCTTATTCTACATAATGAGCTAAAAAGAATTTAGACTCCATAATAACATATATCTTTAAAAACCTCGTTGTAGGAAGCCATTTATAAACATACCGGTCTAGAGAGGTGTAGTATTGATCAGAAAACTGCCTGCTTTAACTACCTAGCAACCTATTAGGTTATTTTAAGGTATTGGTTGAGAAGCAAAACCATTTCCTTCAATAAATACTAAATTGTGTACCTTATGGTCCTGATGATAACATTGTTTATTTTTAGTCCACTGGATAGAGAAAGCCTTCAAAGAAAAGTATATAATATTTAATGTTTTGTGTGTGTGTGTGTGTGTGTGTGTGTGTGTGTGTGTAAAGAGAAAACTCATATAAAATTGGCATTTGAAAACTCAAGTTTATTAAAAGGAGAGAGGCTGATTGCCTCTCTCTGCAAAGAAATGAAACTGGGGAAATAATGCCCTTGAAGCTGAGGGAAGGAAAACTGCCATTTTTTGACAACTTTTAAATGAGCAAATTAAACCAGATTTCAAAAAGAGCAGATTCTGCATCAACACTGTCATCCTACAGACAAAGGTATATTTACTCTCAGGCAATTTCTTCACCATTTTCTCAACCAAAGATAATTATGCAAATATGTTATTTTGTTTTTATCGTTTAGATTTTTTTCTGATTTTTCCTGAAGTTTTATGGAATGCTAGTCATGTCAAAAAATAAAAAGAAATCTCTCTCTCTTTAACTGAAAGACTGTCACATTTTTAATGTCATACTGTGATAGAATGATTCTATTAGCATCTCCTGTAAATTCTAGGAAGCAATTTTTCCCACCCCCCTAGTTTTTTTCTTACCACATTTGAGGGAAGATTTTGTTGTATTGATTAATTCTGGAAAATGATTTTTATTTCACTCTTAGTTTCTTTCTTAGCAACTTTGAGGTAAAACGAATTATTGTACTTAGTACAACTAAGTGTCTCATCCTTATAATTTTGCCATGCCAGGAGACATAGTTGAAAAGAGCGATTTGATGAAGTGTGTTACACAATTACATTTAGATTAGATTGTCTAATGTTTTGGTCAGTTGTATTAGGCATCGTGTGATTTATCACGGGTAAGCTATAATTGGTGACGACCTTAGGAAAGAGGACAGTCCAGAAGGCAGGAGACGTGACCCATTTTAACACCTGGTTGTATCCCTTCTCCCATGAAATGTCAGTAGCTATAGTAGGAAGTTTTTCCTCCAGTGATAGATGCAAAGTTGGCAGAAAGGTGTTAGGGAGGTACTTTCATAATGAACAAACTACCATTTTGCACCAGCATTACAATTTGGAGGTGAATTTTAACCTCGTTAAGAAGGAAAACCGTTAATGATGAAGTTAAGTATATGTTATTGATACTTAAAAATGTTTATTGTTATAAATAACATCCTGGGATTTGAATTTCTGCTCATCTTGCAGATGAGCGGGCTGATTGCAGGGGCATTTTCTTAGGCTAACTTCTGTGATCAACTAGAACCCTAATGCCTTCATGATTTTTGTGCTCGATTACAGAGTAGGGATTTCGGAAATGAGAGTGAGCAGCTTTTCCATTTCTCTTCAGGGCAGGATTACTCAGAATGGAGTTCTACATCTCACCAATTGATAGAACAAAACCTACTCTTGTCTTAGGGGATCAGGCTAAATTTGTTTCCCTCTCCAAATGGCAATTTGAGATAAAAGGAACTGTATCCTTTATTTTCTCTAGTCTTTCAAATGATGATGTTGAGTCCCCAGGCAGCGTGGGTCAGATATTCGTGAGCCTCTGTAATTCCACATAGACACAGAGTGCAGCTTCAGCTCAAACTTGATTAAGTGTTGAAACACACGGCAGATGCCTAATAAACACCTATGTGATGACCTTTAAAATAATTGTGATGCAGGTGGATTTATTAATGGCAAAGACCTTTAATTTAATGTTTTACATTGTGTCTTAGAATGCCTTTGAGTTGATGAGTTAGCCCTCAATTTGAATGGAAGACAATGTTTTGGGGTACAGCAAACCACTCTGTCCTCTCCTTCCTCTTGGATCTCCCTTCAGCAATGTGCAGTCCTATATTTTTCTAGGGATTCTTTGGCCAGACTCCACAGTTCATCTCTTGAAATAAGTTTCTTGAAAATTTTATTGCATTTTGACTTTTCTTTCTTAAGTATTCTTAAGTTTTCCATTTAAGTCTCTTTATCACCCAAACAGATTACTTTCATTTTTATATTACATTGTAAATGGTTCTGGGCTTCCCAGGTGGCCTTAGTGGTAAAGAACCCATCTGCCAGTGCAGAAGACGTAAGAGGCATAGATTTGATCCCTGGGTTGGGAAGATCCCCTGGAGGAGGACATGGCAACCCACTCCAGTATTCTTGCCTGGGGAATCCCATGGACAGAGGAGCCTGACGGGCTACAGTCCACAGGGTCACAAAGAGTTGGACACACCTGAGGAGACTTAGCTTGCAGCACATAAATGCTTCTAGAAGATTTTGGAAGCTTTCAAGCCTTTAACTTATTTTTATATTACTACAACAAAATTAATATTAGACCATGGAAAGAACATATGCCTTGGAATCAGGTGAATCTTGGTTACCAAGATCTAATTGTGTGACATGGTGTAATGTGCTTACTCTCATTTTAAAAAATGAGGCGACAGCACGTATCTTCTGGGAGTGTTGTGAGGACTATAGAAAAAAAAATGTATCCTCTAACTCTTCTTACCATTTCTGTGCTCCCATCATCCTTATATCTACTGGCCAGACCACCATCTTGATTTTGATTTACCGGCATCCACCTTACACACACAGACACACACACAGACACACACACACAGACACACAGACACACACACACACACACAGCATGAGATTAATCTTCAGGCATGCACTACAGCAACTGACTTAACCATACACTCCTTGTTGGCTTCCTTCCCTTATTTTACCTTTCCACACTCTTGTCAGTATCCCTGCACCTTTCAGATAAATCAGCTGCACTCAGTCTTTCCATCAGGCTCTGATTCCAGGGTAAACTTGGCTAAAA
This sequence comes from Ovis aries, assembly GCF_016772045.2. Taxonomy (NCBI): domain Eukaryota; kingdom Metazoa; phylum Chordata; class Mammalia; order Artiodactyla; family Bovidae; genus Ovis; species Ovis aries. Next base: position 70,298,229 of record NC_056055.1, read on the forward strand.
TAGCATGTACAGTGCCTTGCTTAGTGCCTACAACCATGGAGGCCCTCAATAATGGCAAATTACTCATAAAGTGCATAATAATAAACCAAATAATATCCCCGTAAGAGAGTCCTCATTCTGCACTGCAGTACAGCAGAGAGCTTCAAGTTCTGGTCTCTAGGTTGGAGCTCCTTTTAATGTATAATACTGTCCCCTGTGCCCTTCCTCTAGGTGTACAACAGCCACTACTAGGTCGTGTCACCATCTAGGACACGTGAAAGTGAAAGTGAAAGTCGCTCAGTCGTGTCTGACTCTCTGCGACCCCATGGACTATACAGTCCATGAAATTCTTCAGGCCAGAATACTGGATTGGGTAGCCTTTCCGTTCCCCAGGGTATCTTCCCAACCCAGGTCTCCCGCATTGCAGGCGGATTCTTTACCAGCTGAGACACAAGGGAAGCCCAAGAATACTGGAGTGGGTAGCCTATCCCTTCTCTAGCAGATCTTCCTGACCTAGCAATTGAACCAGGGTCTCCTACTTTGCAGGCAGATTCTTTACCAGCTAAGCTATCAGGGAAGCCTCTAGGACACATCGGGCTATCCACTGCTTGAAATGTGACTAGTCCCATTGGAGATGTACAGTAACTTAATATGGAAACAAAAATGTAAAATCTCTAATAATTTTTATTCTTTGAAATGATAATATTAGGGGTATGTTGGTTTAAATTATATATTATTACAATTTTGTCTGTTTCTTTTAATTTTATATGTATATATATATTTGATATACATAAATTTTAAATTATATATAATCCCATTAAGTTACATGTGCTTTAAATTTCTCTCAGTCAATGCTGTTGTGGAAAATCGTCAGGATCTCCAGGAATGTTTCTCTTTCAGGGTCATGGGGGGCAGCCTGTGACCTCTCCCTTTGTGTTTTATTCCAGGTTACATGTCGCCGCACCCATCTCCGCTGGGAGCCCCAGAGCACGTGTCCAGCCCTATATCAGGAGGCGGCCCGACCCCACCACAGATGCCACCGAGCCAGCCAGGACCCCTCATCCCAGGCGACCCTCAGGCAATGAACCAGCCCAACAGGGGTCCCTCTCCTTTCAGTCCCGTCCAGCTGCATCAGCTCCGAGCCCAGATTTTAGCTTACAAGATGCTGGCCCGGGGCCAGCCCCTCCCTGAAACACTGCAGCTTGCAGTCCAGGGGAAAAGGACGTTGCCTGGCATGCAGCAACAGCCGCCGCCACAGCCCCAGCCCCAGCCTCAGCCGCAGCAGCCACAGCCGCAGCAGCAGGCCCTTGTTAACTACAACAGACCATCTGGTAGGTTAATATGCAACCCAGTGAATAATGCGAGGGTCCAGCTCAGAGAAGGACGGCTAAGCACACAGAAGCCCTGGGCTGCTGTCAGCCCAAGGCCATCTTCTGCCGCACTTTGCTGGCTCCCTTGTCTGCTTTGCTTAGTTGGCCAAGATTCTTGATCTCCTCGGCCGTGGGTCCTAGAGGGGTGCTTCTTAAACCTTTGGAGACTCTGGTCTGAGCTGTGGCTCTAAGCAAAATGTGGGAAGCCCATCCACCCCACCCCCTGCCAGGTTAGGAACCCCTGCACCTGGTGTGTTCCATTGCCAGCAGGCACATCTCGAATCTCCTCTCCTTGAGCTATTTTGTGTCTGTTGACTTATTTATTTCTATCCTTTTGGTTGTGAAAATGTTTGAGGAGGCTTGCAAGAAAGCGTACCCATGGTAAAGAAATTATCAAGTAGAAAATTCAGAAACAGAGGGAAGTAGAAATCAAAGTTGGGAGATCTGCCATGGGGGTGGGGGCCCAGGAGCTCTTGTGAAGGCTGCCATCTGCGCATCCAAGGTGACTGGAACCGCATGGTGGTCAGGAAAGGGGAAAGCGTCAGGCGCCTGGTCCTCGCTGCTCAGAAGGAAGTTGCTCTCCAGTTTCTCAGAGGACACAGCATCTTTTCTAGTATGAGAGTATAAAGTAACTTTCCCAGGTGGGATTATTTTTTTAATTATTACTATTGTAAGGAATACTGCATGATAGAGGCATCAGTAACATTTGTTCATAATAGAGTAACAGAATCCACATGGCCTATTTCCTCTGGACCCCAGCATCAGAGCTGAGGCTGACATTCTGTAAGGAGCTGAGATGTGATAGTCTTTGGTAATGAGCTGGTGGTCTGCTTGATCCCACTGAGAGGATTCAGAGCTCCAAGAAGCTATAGGGTGATCTTCCACGAATGTTGTTTTTTCTGGGAAGATTTTTGTTAGCTACTGGATAAGCACAAGGTTTATGGTTCTGTTCTACTAGAGCTTTGAATTCCAGAGAATTTGAATCTCAGGAAATTTGAATTCCAGAGTGCCTCCTTGTCACTGATGCCCTTTCCTGTGAGTGAATTCCTCTCATTTGGGTCAGCCCTGACATCTGATCATTGCTACTGGTTTGGGATTATTGGTCTTCTTCTTAGGTTTTGGGACTTAGACATTGGGAAAGAGTTCAGATGATTTTTTTTTTTATTACTATTGTTCTTCCTTGGAGAAGGAAATAGCAACCCACTCCAGTACTCTTGCCCGGAGAATCCCATGGACGGAGGAGCCTGGTGGGCTATAGTCCACGGGGTCGCAAAGAGTCGGACACGACTGAGCGACTTCACTTCACTTCACTTCTGAGTTTGTAGATGTTTCTTTCCTGGTAGAGGAAACCCTGAGTTGCCTACTGAAAGGGTAAACTCATCTTGTTAATTGTAGATGGAGCCTTAGGAATGGTTTTCTAAAGAGCATGAAAGTACCGTGTCATCTCCAGACTTCTGTGTGTGGGCTGCAATGCTCTGGTAGGTGGAGGATCCCATGGGACCAAACATTAGTGACTATAAATGTTGTACAGGAAACCTGCACATTAGATGGTAGTTTGAACACTCAGTGTGTCTAGCAGCTTTAAAATTGCAAAAACTCTAGCTCTTAGGAATGCCACCAGAGAGAATCAAAAGTGTCTGTCTGTGTATATGTGTAGTTTGTACCTCCTGAGGGCCTGCTAGCAAACCTGGTGCTCCACGCCCAGTAATAAGCCTGTGCACGTGGGACACATCTGGAGCATGGAGACTCAGGATTCGATGCCAGGGGCCTCATGTTCTGCCCCGCCCTGGCACCCTCATGACCAGAAGGCTCACAACAAGGGAAAGGCTCTGTCCCAAGGTCTGTGCTCCACTGTGGGTAGGACGGAAAAGGATCTCAGCTCCTTACCGAGAGCCTTTTATTCATATTCTAGACACCATGTCAACAACATTGGTGACCCTGATATCCTGAGTCTTAGTATACAAGGAGCATTATTAACTAAAGGAGTTCCCAGTAGAGGCTTAGTGGTCACAGTCGGATAGTTGGTAGCTCAGGAGGAGGGAGCAAAGTCTATGCCTCCTGAAAGCCCACTGTGGGACCTTGTCACACAGGCATACTTCCTCGAGCACTGCAACTTGTCCTAGGGTAGTCCCTCATCACGGACCTCAGTGAGGTTTGTTATTTTTAACAATGACCTCGTCACAGCAGGAAAAGATTCCAGGGTATTATTTAAGAAGGCAGAAAGCTAAATGATTTATTTCATCCAAAGTCACAAGAATGAGACCAGATGATGATGTAAACCTTCGAGGATAGAGTTTCAGTTACCTGGATACTTATACACAGCAAATCCTCCACGTCCTAACCAACACAGTGCTGGGTGCATTTTCAGGATCATTTCTGGAAGAGAAGGCTCCATTTTATTATTATTATTTTCCTTTACCTGATGTCTACATCTTCGCTCGCCAGATTCCTGGCATTAGGGGGGAAGCTTGTTTCATTACTCACTGTTCATGTCTTTTGTATTTCCAGCCGTCAGGCTTCTTAGAAATGATATTACTCGGGCCGATATGCCAGAGTAGGCAAAGAGACTGTGGGCAAAGGAGAAAAGAAGACACTTTCCTCAAATAGAGCAGACCCCTTCCTGCCACCAGGAGGGAGGTTACATTTCTGATCTTGTCCGCCAAATCTCAGATTTCATAGGGAAATGATCACCTTCCTTGAAAATGGCTTTTTGGGTGGTTTTTTTTTTTTTTTTGGCAATGACATCTTGGACAAGTTTAAGTAAGGCCAAAAGAAGTTTTTCTTTATTTAAGAGAATATTACTTTTTTTCATTGTTTATCCCTCTCCTTTTTTAAAAAAATAATAAAGCAGCATAATTGCTTATAAATACCTCTGTCAATATTCCGGGGGGTGGGGGAGGGGATCAATTTAAGTATGTCTACTTTTCCTGGTGGTAGCTGTGATTTTTCTTTCGTCCCATTTGCTAGTGTCACTCATGTGTGAAGAGAGCTTTTTTGGCTGGGGTGATCTGCCTCAAACCCACTCCAAAGTTAGAATTCACCAAAAGCAATACCGCCAGGGCCACCACCCGAAAACTGCAGTTTGACCAGAGGAAGTGTGTGCTGAACAGACGAGTGACTCTAGTCCTTGCCTGCTGCGGGCTCCTCTCAAATCGAATCCATTGTTTTTCTTTTAATTCTGATTCATTTTTCTTTTTGGAGACCAAAGCAAATTTCAAAACAGGAACTGAAAAGGTTTTGGGTTTTTTTTTGCGGTGGGCAGGGAAGCCTTCATGGTAGAAAGCAAGAGTTTTATTGCTGATTTTTTTCAGTGCTTGTCACTTTCCTGCTTGCCCCTCTCATTTTTTTTTTCTTTTGTCATCTAAAATTTCTTAGTATGCTTCGTTTAAGCCTCATTATTACATTTATCTTTTCAACCTCTGGAATCCACTTAAATCCTTGTCTAATGCACAGATAGTTATTTCCATAAACATCCTTCTGTACCGGAAGATAAAGTGGGAAGTCTGTACAGAAATTCTGTACATGTGAGGCTTAGGTAATTTAAGAAGTTTATTTACCTGTTTCTTAGATTCAGACATCTAATAAAGACTCCTTCCCTCCCTTAGCTGCAGTGGGACGACACCCCTCAAGAGTGTCAGGGTGTATATCTACCTTGACTTCTAAAGTGAGGACTGACAGGAGGACACATATTTTGTACCTCAGACAATTCAGTCTAAATTGTTTATACTGGCGAGAGAGTAGGAGATAAGCTAAAGAATGTAATTTGTTTTCGATCTAAAGATATCAAGATGTGAGTTCTTAACATTCTGCAGACCACGAGTGTGCTGGTTGTCAAGAGATGCTTTCTGTTGATACAGAACAAACTCATTCAGGCAGCTCAACGCCTAAAAGACAAGCAGAACACCTCATGGTTAGGTAGCTGTGTTCTGGGCGTGTCTAATGGCAGGCAGCTGCGTTCAGTCCCCTAGCCTCTGTAAGGAGAATTTTTTGAATAATGTGTTGGCTGGAGGAGAAAATAGACCCAGGCAGTAAATGAACTTGCAGTGTTTAGTTAGAAAGGAGTTTGCCTGTAAGTGACTCTGATGGGGAATTAGCAGGAAGCACAGGGCAGGTTGACTTATCTGAGTATCTGTGCTGAATTGTATTAAACGGTGGAAACATTTTCAAGTTTGCTCTTGAAGAGCGTACTTTCAAAGCTTCTAGCTAATACAGTACCAAATTTCCTTGAAAGCCTTTCTTTTGCTGTAGAGCTTTTCTGAAAAGCTGAGTGGTTAAATTGGGCTTCTTTGCTTTGGTGTCCTTAGTGGCAATGAAAATGACCAGAGCTGAGGGCTGAGCATTCAGCAGCCATGCTGTCTCATTGAATCCTCACTTCCCCCTTGCAGGGGTGAGGCACCAGAGATACCAGACATGCTCTGGATACCTCCCTTTGATTGTGTGTTTTTGAAAACAGTGACTTGAATATACCTTGAGGAGTCGGCATGACTACACAGGTATTTACAAGCCATCATGCTAAAGAAGAAACATCCAGAGTAAGTGAAATATGTGCACTCTTGCACTATTATGGCTTTTATTGATAACCTATTCAAATTGTGAAAGGAGGGAAAGCACTCTGAAAACTGAATTTAGGGTAATTAGTATGATGTTCGGAGAAGGCAATGGCAACTCACTCCAGTACTCTTGCCTGGGAAATCCCATGGATGGAAGAGCCTGGTAGACTACAGTCCATGGGGTCATGAAGAGTCGGATATGACTGAGCGACTTCACTTTCACTTTTCACTTTCATGCACTGGAGAAGGAAATGGCAACCCACTCCATTATTCTTGCCTGGAGAATCCCAGGGACGGGAGCCTGGTGGGCCACTGTCTATGGGGTCGCACAGAGTCGGACACGACTGATGTGACTTAGCAGCAGCAGCAGTACGATGTTATCAATAGGACACAGATTTTCTTTTAATTAAAGGTGGTGGTTTTTTAGAGGGCTTCAATGTATTACATTTATTATTTACTATGCTTATTATACCAAGTCTTCCAATAGATTTAACTCTACCAGTTTCTTGAGCTTGTTAGGGAAATTCATAGAATCACACTATTAAAGTAACTGTTAGAAATCTCTATCTCCTCTCTTTTGGCTCAAAGCAACTCAGATTTTTTTTTTAAATCTCCCCTGTTTCAAAGACCCTGAGGGAAAAAATAATCAAAAGTGTCCCTCCATAACTTATTCCAATGGTTAACAACCCTGAGAGTTAATGTTTATAAACCAGTTTCTTCCATATGAATGGAAGGAACTCTAAATCTGAAATATTGTGAAAAGGTTTGCATTATGTAAAAGACCTCCCATTCAGAAAAAGAATCAGAATGTACTTCGCTGAGAAGGATCTCTTTACTATGATAGTACATCTATAGTGCCTAAAACAAACAAACAAAAAAACAAGAAATGCATTTTTCCCTCCAGAACTTGTCATCAATCCTAGAACAGGGCTACAGATGACCTCAGGAAGTCTCATCCAGCCCTAAGTCTCTGGGAAAGTTTTACCTAATTTCAGAAGGAGGGGAACGAAAGAACACCACCACTACGCACACTCATGCTTACAGACACACACATACTCACACACACTGTAGTTTCCCAGCAGTTTGTTCTAATTCTTCCCATTCCTCTTGTCAGAATGTTTGCTATCCTTGGGTTGTCATTTAAGCCCACTTCTCTCTGGTGTTTGCTGAAAATTGAAATGTGTCTAATTTTTCATAATGTATGTCTTTGGTACATTAATAAGTCACTCTGAAGTATAGAAATGATTATTTTTCTTACCATTTAATAATTTTAATATTTCTCAGAACAGATACAGAAAATACTTGCAAGAATGCCTATTTGAGGTTTTAAGATCTGCTTGCTGAGACTTTTCTTTTAATTTACTAAACTCTGGTAGCATCACTAATTTTATTTATAACTTTGAAATAAGTAAAAATTCATCGGAAGGAGAGATGGAACACTTCTTACTTTAGTTAAAACCCCTAAAGTTTAATGTGGGAAATTGCTTTAAATTAACTAATTAAGTACATTTTAATAAACTTAATGATTACATAGCCCTTTATTCTGATAAGATGAGAAAAATGCTCTCTTGAATCTTAATCTTTGCTAGGTTTTCTTAGGTGGAATGAGTAGATTCTTTATTTCCCCTGCACTGAATGTTTTTAGAAATATTTTCTAACATGTAGTAAGAAATTTAAGTTCCCTAGATGTACTGATAAAGCCTGAAATATAGTTTATAGATCATTAGGGGAAAATGCATGCTTATTTCAGTTCACACAGAGTACTGGTGGGCTGCTGCCTATATTATGTAAAGCATAGGTTCTACAGCTGGACCGTTCCAGATTGGGCAGGAGGGGGTTTGTGGTGTAGTCCGCAGAATGTGATTTTGGGACCACACCCAGATTGCATCTGACCACTGAGTGACTCCCTTGCTTTTTCAGAACCCCAAATGCACCTGTAATTATTTTAAAAACCCACTGCAGCCCTCCACTAAAAACTGGCTCTCTAATCCTTAATCAGTTTATTACCTAAGAGTCATTTTAGGGCCATTTCCCTTTGGGATAGATGCCAAATTCTTTTTTTCCTTTTCCTTTCTTTTAACCCTTTCCTCCTTTCTCTTCTGGCTTTCCTCATCTTCCTCCCTTCCCTTCTGTTTTCTTCTCTTGAGACCTTCCATTGTCCCCATCCCCAGACCTTCCCTCGCCCCGGAGTGGGGGGTTGTCGGCGGGCAGGCAGGGTGTGGGCACAGGGCACCTTCCCTCCCCAGCTGCCCATGTTGCTATTGTCTTGCAGGCCCGGGGCCAGAGCTGAGCGGCCCGAGCCCCCCGCAGAAGCTGCCGGTGCCCGCGCCCAGCGGCCGGCCCTCACCCGCGCCCCCCGCCGCAGCGCCACCGCCCACGGCTGCCGTGCCCGGACCCTCCGTACCTCAGCCGGCCCCGGGGCAGCCCTCGCCCATCCTGCAGCTACAGCAGAAACAGAGCCGGATCAGCCCAGTCCAGAAACCGCAAGGCCTGGACCCCGTGGAGATTCTGCAGGAGCGGGAGTACAGGTAATGCACCTGCCCCGTGGGTAAGACGATGTGTGCTTGCAAGTACCACCCAGCTCAGATGGCCTGGTGTCTCCTGGGGTGATGGTCATTCTTCATGGGACCAGGGAGAGGCCTAAGGGAAACTGCAGAGGCCAAGACTCAGGCTTGAGAGTGATTTTCCAAAAAAGTCTCAGAAGAGTTTCTTTGCCACTGGAGCCTGGGAAAGGGACCCTCCGGGGCTTCTGGGCCTGATTTTCACTCTCGCAGTCAGAAAACTTTTATCTACTCTGATGACACGCCAAGATCAAAAGCTCAGCCCAGAGTTCTTAAAGATACAAGAAAGTGGTCAGCCCACACTCAGACTGTGCAGTATTTTGTCCTAGTCTGTCAGTGTGTCCTTGAATGTTGACTGTGAGTGGCTCATATGTTGATTGTGTCTCCTGATACTAAAGGCCACCCTTCAGAAGGTGTATATAAGGAAATAATGTATTCTTTGATTCAGTTCATGCACTTGTTGGGCAATGGCTTGGTCTCACTTTTGGGGTAGGCCCCATTTAAATGTCTCGGTATGTGGTCCTTATTTTTACTCTTACTCCAGAAGCTTCATTTGGCACATTTATCTGAATCAGGGATGACAAACCTTTTCTCTAAAGGCCTTAGAGCCTCTGTCAGAACTACTCAACTCTACCATTACGGTGTGAACGCAACCAGGCAATAATGGGGCTGGCTGTGTTCCTGTGAAATTTTATTTATGAGAACAGCTACGGACAGGGTTTGGCCCACAGACTGTAGTTCAGTTCAGTTTAGTCGCTCAGTTGTGTCCAACTCTGCAACCCCATGAATCACAGCACGCCAGGCCTCCCTGTCCTTCACCATCTCCCGGAGTTTACTCAAACTCACGTCCATCGAGTCGGTGACGCCACCCAGCCATCTCATCCTCTGTCGTCCCCTTCTCCTCCTGCCTTCAATCTTTCCCAGCATCAGAGTCTTTTCCAATGAGTCAACTCTTCGCATGAGGTGGCCAAAGTATTGGAGTTTCAGCTTCAGCATCAGTCCTTCCAAAGAACACCCAGGACTGATCTCCTTTAGAATGGACTGGTTGGATCTCCTTGCAGTCCAAGGGACTCTCAAGAGTCTTCCCCAACACCGCAGTTCAAAAGCATCAATTCTTCAGTGCTCAGCTTTCTTCACAGTCCAACTCTCACATCCATACATGACTACTGGAAAAACCATAGGACAGACCTTTGTTGGCAAAGTAATGTCTCTGCTTTTGAATATGCTATCTAGGTTGCTCATAACTTTCCTTACAAGGAGTAAGTATCTTTTAATTTCATGGCTGCAGTCACCATCTGCAGTGATTTTGGAACCCCCCAAAATAAAGTCTGACACTGTTTCCACTATTTCCCATCTATTTCCCATGAAGTGATGGGACCAGATGCCATGATCTTCGTTTTCTGAATGTTGAACTTTAAGCCAACTTTTTCACTCTCCACTTTCACTTTCATCAAGAGGCTTTTTAGTTCCTCTTCACTTTGTGCCAAAAGGGTGGTGTCATCTGCATATCTGAGATTATTGATATTTCTCCTGGCAATCTTGCTTCCAGCTTGTGCTTCCTCCAGACCAGCATTTCTCATGATGTACTCTGCATACAAGTTAAATAAGCAAGGTGACAGTATACAGCCTTGACGTACTCCTTTTCCTATTTGGAACCAGTCTGTTGTTCCATGTCCAGTTCTATCTGTTGCTTCCTGACCTGCATATAGGTTTCTCAAGAGGCAGGTCAGGTGGTCTGGTATTCTCATTTCTTTCAGAATTTTCTACAGTTTATTGTGATCCACACAGTCAAAGGCTTTGGCATAGTCAGTAAACCAGAAATAGTTGTTTTTCTGGCACTCTCTTGCTTTTTACATGATCCAGTAGTTAGTAGATCCTAAATGGTTGATTTCAGTAAAAAAAAATGAGTCCAGGAAGAACTGAGTCAAGATAAAATGAAGCTAAGATCATGGATTCGGGTGTACGTGTGTGTGAAAGTTACTCAGTCGTGTCCGGCTCTTTGCAACCCCATGGACTATATAGTTCATGGAGTTCTCCAGGCCAGAATCCTAGAGTAGGTAAGCCTTTCCCTTCCCCAGGGGATCTTCCCAACCCAGGGATCAAAGCCAGGTCTTCTGCATTGCCGGCGGATTCTTTACCAGCTGAGCCACCAGGGAAGCCTTGGTTTCGACAGTTAGCCAAAAAGTGTTCTCCGCCACTGAGTGTCTGTGTTGCCTTCCTCAAGGTACATCTGTTTTCTGTGACTCAGTTTCCCCTTATGTTAAAAGAAGGTATTATGCAATATCATCTTTTATAGGGAGAAGATAAAATTACACAAAGGCTTTCAATACATATTAGCTATTATTATTATTTCCCAAGTGTGATTTGACTTAAGACAATGAGGGGTTAAACATTATAGGGAATGTTAGGAAATAATGTCTGTGCTTTCGTGCTATGTTGCTTTAGTTATGTCCGACTGTTTGCAACCCTGTGGACGGACTGTAGTCCGCCAGGGTCTTCTGTCCATGGGCATTCTCCAGGCAAGAATACTGGAGTGGGTTGCCATGCCCGCCCCCAGGGGATCTTCCTGACCCAGGCATCTAACAAGAGTCTCTTTCGTCTCCAGCATTGGCAGGCGGGGTCTGTACCGCTGGTGCCACCTGGAAGCCCAAACTAATGTCTTGTTGCTCAGTCACTCGTGTCCTGCTCTGCGAAACCCCATGGACTGCAGCACCCCAGGCTTCCCTGTCCTTCCTTCACCGTCTCCTGGAGCTGGCTCAGACTCATGTCCGTTGAGTCAGTGATGCCATCCAGCCATCTCGTGCTCTCTCGTCCCCTTCTCCTGCCTTCAGTCTTTCCCCACATCAGGGTCTTTCCTAATGAATAGGCTCTTCGAATCAAGTGGCCAAAGTATTGGGAGCTTCAGCTTCAGCATTAGTCCTTCTAATGAATATTCAAGATTGACTGGTTTGATCTCCTTGTAGTCCAAGGGACTCTCAAGAGTCTTATCCAATACCACAGTTCAAAAGCATCAATTCTTTGGCATTCAGCCTTCTTTATGGTCCAGCTCTCACATCCATACATGACTACTGGCAATACCATGACTTTGACTAGATGGACCTTTGTTGGCAAAGTAATGTCTCTGCTATTTAATATGCTGTCTAGATTTGCCATAGCTTTTCTTCCAAGGAGCAAGCGTCTTTTAATTTTGTGGCTACAGTCACCATCTGGGGTGATTTTGGAGCCCAGGAAAAAAAATAATGTCTAGGATCCCTTTAAAAACATTACCTTACTCTTTATTGTAAAACACATGACTACTTATCTATTATTATATTAAAATACTAATTTATTAGTTTTGAGAGTTGCTCTGAAAGAAATCGCAGTAACTTGCCATTAAATGTGTATAGCTTTTTGGATAAAGAGTATAACTTTATTCTCACTGCTATTATTAATCCTCAATTAAGAGCTTTTATATTGCTGTTTCCAGCTTTTCATGTATCCCTAGAGAGCTAGATATTCATCATCAATTGATATTTCAGTGTTGATAGGCAGATTCTGTTGGGTGAGTAATTTCTGTGTGGTATAAAAGTCAAATATCAGCACTGTATACTCATTTGGGGCAGAAAAAATATTCATATTCAGTCCTTTCTTTATGTTGCTATTGAATAAAAAAGCCAAAAGCCATTTTAAAAGACAATAAATGGGATAGTGGGGTATAGTTTAAAATTCTGACTTCCTAAGTGCTAACATTTTTTCCCTACCTTGACCATACGGAGCTGCCAGTCCCTTTGTTGAATCACATGAACCCCATATAACACAGACACTGTACCTAGAAATGCATCTGGGTTTTTTTTTCCTTCAGTTCAGTTCAGTTGCTCAGTCGTGTCCAGCTCTTTGTGACCCCCACGGACTGCAGCATGCCAGGCTTCCCTGTCCATCACCAACTCCTGGAGCTTGCTGAAACTCATGTCCATGGCATCAGTGATGCCATCCAACCATCTCATCCTCTGTCGTCCCCTTCTCCTCCTGCCTTCAATCTTTCCCACTATCAGGGTTTTTTCCAGTGAGTCAGTTCTTCACATCAGGTGGCCAAAGTATTGGAGCTTCAGCTTCAGCATCAGTCCTTCCAGTGAATATTCAGGACTGATTTCCTTCAGGATTGACTAGTTTGATCTTGCAGTCCAAAAGACTCTCAAGAGTCTTCTCCAACACCACAGTTCAAAAGCATTAATTCCTCATATTTTTTTCTTTCTTCAGCCTATATTATGAGGGGGGTGTGTGTGTGTGTGCTTACTGAGTCCTAAATTTTCTTTGTCATTTTTACCAGACCTGTATTTGCAGGGTTTTCTTGTAACAAGATCATTTTAACACTTTTCTGGGAAATGATCTTAATGGATGATCTCCCAAAGTACACGGTATTAATTATTACTGTTTAGCCTGTTCTAGTATGTGGAAAGGTTTTGTCCTCCATACCTGTATCAAGTTAAAAACATGTGCCCATCAGTATCTTCTGAATTATAAGCATTGCAGAGGTGGTGGAATGGCTAATTGTCATGTTATTATTATTACTTGATAACATGTCTCCTCTTCTGTTAAGCTGCCTGGCTTTTGAAGTGACTGATCTGGCAACCCTGGGTTCAAAAAGCTGGTGGGTGTTTTGGCCTGAAATCTCCCATGGCTGTCTTGAGAAGCTAGGTTTATACTGGCAGAGTTTTGCAGGGGTATCTTTTATCTTCTTTAGTTACAGAGAAAGAGCTGACTTCTGCCTATATGAAGATAAATTATCCAATTGCAGAAATTAGTTAAATGTATTCCTTAAAAATGGTTAGATTAAGTCCCTTAGGCCCTTGTAAAAGACAGCTAAAACCCCGCTTTCCCCCTCTTTGAGAGAATGGCTTACTTATTACCCTTTAGCACTGATAGGAAGAGTCCAGTGTAACTCTCTCTTCTGATTGAGGATTTGAGCAAGGTCTTTTTTTTTTTTAAGTCTCTTTTATAATTTTATAAACTTGGTTTGAGCAAAAATCATTTTTCAGAAATTCTTTAACCAGATGTTCATTTCTTTGTTGTAATATCACTTACCTTGTCTATGAAAAATGAAAGAAAATTGTAAGAATCTTTTTTTTTTTTTTTACTTTTAAGTCACTTGGCTGCTCTTCCTGTTCATCATGAAATCAGAATTTTGACAAAATTAACTTTGCTTTTTCAGTAATAGCACACGTAAGTTTCTGCATGTGAACACTCTGCCTCAGATCTGTATCAGCTCTTCAGTTAAAAACGCTTTGTTCTCATTTAAATTGGATCCTTTCTTTTAGACCGTCTTTTCCTTATGATGGAACTTTATTGCTTTTCTCTGTAGTGTCAGTACCTTTTTTTTTTTTTTTTTGGTATTTTGGCATACTTTCTTTGCCCTTATCAATATACTTCACCTCCGTTCTTCCACCTAGAGTTAGAGAATTGATCAGAAGTGCTCCAGGAATTATAATGTTAGCATGTAAATTCTACAGATGTTACATGAGAAAGAAATATATTTCACACTGAAAGGGATTTATTTGAGAAGAGTATCTTTGAATGATGTGAGCCCTCTTTGGTATCAAGTCAGAATTTAGTATGAAAACAGCATACTAGTCCCTCGGCTTCGGGAAGCCAGCCTAGTGTTTTTTGTACTGCCCTGGCCTCCATTACAACCCTGAAAATTCCTTCTCAAAAATTGCCAAGAGCCGCTTCATCAGCAGAGTTACCAAAAGTCAGTCTCCCTCTCTCTTTCTTTTAAAAAGTGTCACTCAGCTCCTGGAAGGAACAAAATGTACCAGTGTCATTTTCTGTTCAAATAACTCTCCTACAGGAATCATAAACTTCTCCTCTGGACCTGAACAAATATCTGTCGCCTTTAATGGAACTCTTTTTCTTGCCAGAACAGTAACCCCTCTTGATTTACTGTTCAATCTGTATGAAAAACCTGAGTGACCTAATTCTGCTTCAATTTTCTGTACCTGTGAGGACACTAAATGAGTCTCCTGCAGTTATGCAATATTACATCTGTTGTTGTTTCCGGAAGTTTAGAATCCTGAATCTCTTTATCGGACTACCTGCTGAATTCCATTGATGGGAAGATGAAATTGTCTGGAGAGGAGCATTATTTAAAATGAAGATTTCTATTAACAGCCACCACCACACAAAGATAAAATTCTCTATGTAAAAGAAGCCCCTCCTGTCCCTTTGCTTCTCCCTCTCCCCACGTGCTGAATTGGATGCATATAATTGTATGTCAGAATCTACCTTTCCTCTTCTCCTATAGTTTGCGCTCTGTACTTCTTGCCTCCCTTCCATAAAAGAAAGAGTCTTTTGTCCTGGAGGATCTGAGATTCACTGACAAATTACTAGGTCCTTTGGAGAAGGCCATCATTTCAGGGGCTTCCCTTCCCAGCTCCCCACCGACTCCCACTTCCAGGTGACCCCATGCTCCACCTACCCAACTCCCCACCTTCTCACCTCCCTGCTTCTCCTCTCCACTCTGCAACTTCCACCCTCCTGGTCCAGTGTGATTTAATCTCTACACAGTCAGGCCAGTTGTCCTAAGATTATTAATTTAGCCCTAGTTCCACAGTCATTTAGACGATTAAGGAAAAAGCACCCATTCCTCTAATACAGCACTTGGCCCACTTTGTCAAGGAGAGTAAAACACAAAGCCAAGGGATAGTTTGAATTCTGGGTTATTCAGATGAAAGAGGACTGCAATAAATATAGAACCAAAGAAGCAGAATAACCATACCATTGGCCTTTATCTCACCCCGCTACAGTATTTAAATTTCCCTTAGTATGGCCTTAACTCTATACAGTTAGAATTCTTTCAGTTTCCTTTTTTCCCCTTTAAATTATATATTTGAAAAAACTCTGTAATAGATTTTTCTCTTAATAACTTAATTGTTAAGATGCATCACCTGTTGCTAGATTTGGGAATTTGGGGCCATGTGCATGTTTAAGAAATTGAATTGGATAAAGGAAGTAGATGTTTGTTTCATATAGAGAAAAGTTAAAAACCATGATTAGAATCCCATGAGTATCAATAGTAAAAGGAATGTGGAAGAAGGTTGGGAGAGTTTGAACAATTTGATCGAAAATAAATTGATGAATGTTTATTGTTACTGTTTGAACCTAATACGTTTTTAGTCTATTGCATGGTAAAACCATTTACAAGTACTATTGTTTATGTTGGTATGCATTGTTGAAATAACATGATAACTAGTAACATGTGATGATAATAAATCATTCAGTAAATCAGAATAACACACATATATACCCAATAAAAGAGGAATCTATCATAATGTTATTTTCATGAGAGTGTTCATTGTTCAGTCATGTCAGACTCTTTGTAACCTGTGGACTGAAGCCCACGAGGCTGGCTCCTCTGTCCATGGAGTTCTCCAGGCAAAAATACTGGAGTGAGTAGCCATTCCCTTCTCCACGGGATCTTCTAGACCCAAGGATCGAACCTGGGTTTGCTTCATTGCAGGCAGATTCTTTACTGTCTGAGCAACCAAGTGAGGTCAGTAAAAAAATGACACATTTCCTTTATCATTATTTTTAAAGGTTTGAGAAACGTTTTTTTTTTTTTTCTTTGTCAAAGCAGACAGCTGTAATTTTTGTTAAAAAAAAAAAAAAAGGCCCTCATTTTGATACCTGGGCTTCCCAGGTGGCACTAGTGGTAAAGAAGCCACCTTCCAATGCAGGAGATGCAGGTTCCATCCCTGGGTTGGGAAGATCCCCTGGAGGAGGGCATGACAGCCCACTCCAGTATTGCTGCCTGGAGAATCCCCATGGGCAGAGGAGCCTGGTGGGCTACAGTCCATACAGTTGCAAAGAGTTGGACATGACTGAAGTGACTTAGCACACACACACACACGTACGCATTTTGATACTTGGGCTATATGAACTATTAAGATATTTTGCAGTGTCCAAGACACAGAAGGTTTTCTTTTTCGTATCAATATATGGCATCATAAAGGTTGATAAAAGCATGAAACTAATTTTAAACAGAATGTTTAGTTATCAACTTCTGTAGTTGAGTTCCATGAGAGTTTGCAGTAGAAAGTGTACTTTGATTATCTGTGGTGTTGTTGCAGGGGTGCTGGTATAAAGCCAGTGAGGATTTTCATCTTGGCTCTCTCCTTTACTGGCTCTGTGAAGTCCAGATGTTTCTTAGTATCTCTGAACTTCAGTTTTCTCAGTAACATAGTGCTGTTATAGACTTACCTTGTAGATGTATATGTGTGTGGGGGGGAGAGAGAGAGAAAATTAAATTGTGCTTTAAATACACCTGCAATGCAGGAGACTCAGGTTCAGTTCCTGGGTTGGGAAGATCTGCTGGAGAAGAGATAGGCTACCCACTCCAGTATTCCTGTGTTTCCCTTGTGGCTCAGCTGGTAAAGAATCTGCTTGCAGTGCGGGAGACCTGGGTTGGGAAAATTCCCTGAAGAACAGAAAGGCTACCCAATCCAGTATTCTGGCCTGGAGAATTCCAAGGACTGTATAGTCCATGGGGTCACAAAGAGTCAGACCCAACTGAGCAACTTTCATTTTCACTTTAAATGCACCTTAGTGCAGTTACTGTTAGTTTAGTTTAACTTACTACCATTTGCTGTTCTTTCTTTGTCAAAATCTATTATTCCAAGACAGTTTGCCTCCAAATTTGAGGGAAGGTGATTCAAGGAGATCCAACCAGTCCATCCTAAAGGAGATCAGTCCTGGATATTCATTGGAAGGACTGATGCGAAAGCTGAAACTCCAATACTTTGGCCACCTCATGCGAAGAGTTGACTCACTGGAAAAGACCCTGATGCTGGGAGGGACTAGGGGCAGGAGGAGAAGGGGATGACAGAGGATGAGATGGCTGGATGGCATCACCGACTTGATGGACATGAGTTTGAGTGAACACCGGGAGATGGTGAAGGACAGGGAGGCCTGGCGTGCTGTGATTCATGGGGTTGCAGAGTCGGACACGACTGAGTGACTGAACTAAACTGAACTGATTCTAAAAATAGATTTAAATAGCAGGTCATTATTTGTAAGCATAGGACCCAGGTGAACTCTAAAACCAGTTTCTGTGACTTATACTAACAGTATCGTAAATAAATTAAGTGGGATGTCTTTTCTGTTCTGCCTCTATTATGAAGAAGTACCTACAGTTCTGTTCTTTTTTTTTTTTTTTAATGATGGCTGGACTGAAATTGCTTGACTGTCCTTTTCTAGAAACTCTTAGTTTTCACATGCTGTTTACTATTTACTGCCACCCCAAACCAGATTTTTTTTTTATGTCTGATTTGCCTTTTCTTGTCTTTTCTCAAGCAAGCATTGCTCACAGAGGAAATGGTTGTGGTTGGCAAGGCTCTTTCTCTCTCTCTGAAAGTTTTGGGTTGGCTGATTTCTGTGGCCTCAGCACCTAAAACTGTTCTCGTTTACTCAGCGTGAATGCCTGTCATCATCAGCATCTTGGAAGGGAGGGCCAGTGGCCCCACTGCCTCAGGACAGAGCTAGAAGTCGGAAAGAGAACTCTGTTGTCTCAGCTCTGTGCTCTGGCTGGGAGCAAGTCAGGTTTTCCCCGGCTGTCACTCTCTCTCTCTCTTCAGAGGGAGCCATGGGACTTTGACTTTGCTCCTACGTGTACCCCAAGCCTTCCTTCCTGGCTGTTAGAGACAGGTTGTGAAGAAGGCCAGAAGTGTTAAGTAATATAGCACCTGTGTGCATTAGTGCAAAGGGAGCCTTTCTGTGCTTAACATCAGATAATCTGTTTGGGTGTCAGAAATTTGCCATCAGTATCTGCAAGGTGTTCTGCCATGAACGTAAACCTGAGACTGTTGTCTCTCAGTTAAGACAAGGCTATAACATTTATTTTCCCCTCCCCCTCCCCCATTTTATCGTCTCCTTTAGACTTCAGGCTCGCATAGCCCATAGGATACAGGAGCTGGAAAATCTGCCTGGCTCTTTGCCACCAGACTTACGAACCAAAGCAACCGTGGAACTGAAAGCACTTCGGTTACTCAATTTCCAGCGTCAGGTAATAACTTTTCCCCAGCGCATCTGAGGTACAGGAAATGAATGTAATTGTTCCAGAGTGTGAACTGTGCGTTTCCTTAAGTCTGTTCAATATCGTTAAAAAGATATAAATTTAGTGAAAGAGTGTATCTTTCCGACCAGCAGCACAGAACTGAAAAGTAATGAAGATGAACTGCTTATTATTCTATTTTTCCTCTTCTGTACATCAGAGACATTTTTTTCTCTCCCATATTATGGTTTCCAAAGTCTGACTTATGGCATTTTGTTACTGTAGATGAAACCTTGAGAACAGATGGAGCAGCTCATGTTTGTCTTTATGATTTCAAAGGAAAACAGGAAGGTGATAGATCAGAGCTTCTTTGTAAAGAGAAATATAAAACCCTTAGCTCTGACTGTGCAAATTATTTTAACAAATATGAAAGGCCCTTAACTAAATTAGTAGCTCATTGTTTATACAAATACATAAAACTGTGTTTTGTAACTGCAGATTATTCATCAACACCTACTTTTGCAGCATCTGATCACGTCAGACCCCAGCACTGACTCATCAGTGATTTTGTAGTTACTGTTCTTGCTATGGTCTTAGTAGTCACTGATTAATAAAGGCAAGCATAGCGATCTATTTTACAATTGCTAAATCTGTAGGAGACTAGGGGGATGAAGTAGAGCTAATGTTCACTTTGGCAAGTTTTGCCTTGGTCCCCTAATTGTCACACAGCCTCATTTAGCCAAAGGGGAAAAGGAATGCTTCCTGGCCAGTCAGATGGGCTTGTTTGGGGAAGGACTCGGGCATGCAAAATGAATTATTAACGAGCAAAAGTAGTTTGGAAGGATTGAATTGCATGACTTGGTCTGTTGGAGGATGTGAATAAAATGCCATGGCCAACTGTCTTGCTGTTATCATGTGAACCTGGAAATACGTTTGCCTTGTTGGTTATAATATCACAAGAGGGCATCATGGTGGCTGGCGGCTACTTGGCTGTAGGTGTGTGAGTAGATTAGAGCTTAATAAAAAAAACAAAAACTGTGCATTCCATTTGTTTGTTTCTTGTAGGTAACTTTATAAGCCATTTAATACAATTTTATTAAATGACTATCAATCAACTATAATTTCAGGAATAAGATTACATTCAAATTAGCTTTGCTATGCTGGATTCTGATTGGTTTCTGATTTTTGCTTCATTTTATTGAAAAACCTGTTATCTATGGAGTTTTCCAATGATATTAACTGTAATGGATGCTGATTTCAGATTCAATCAAATTATTATTTCAATGCATGTTTCCAGCCCTCACTTTCTACCACCATGTAACATATGATATGAATGAGGTGTTATATTTATGATAATCTGAAAGAAGTCCATGATATAGTAAAAATAAATAAATAAATACCTTTCAAACATCATTGTTAGGAGTGAGAGGAAGCCAAAACTAGTATTTCCCATTTTTATGTGAGACAGTGAATTAACATTTTTTGGTATCTACAGCTACTTCATATGAACAGGAAGCAGTTCTATTCTTTTTGCCCAGTGTCATCAACGTTAATCTTTAAACACAAAGAGAATGTTAGCATGGCACTTAAAATGAAGTAAAAAAAAATTTTAAAGCTTATTAACTAATTAATATCATTAAAATAATTAGAATGAATTGATTTGTTTAAAAACCTAGACATTCTCTACTTATTTACTGTAGACAGTGCTGTACTTGGCTTCTTATCTGAAATTTTTGGAAAGGAAACTTTGAGCGTCTCTGAACATACCCTATACCCTTGGCGTGATGTAGGCCTTGTGTTTATAGCAGGCCAGCTGTGATGGAGAAACTCGGGGAGTCCCTTTTCGGCTCCACCAAACCGAGGGCAGGGGGACAGGGGTCTGGCCTCCGTCAGGGGAGATGTTCTAACCACTGCCCTCCCGACAGCTGCGGCAGGAGGTGGTGGCCTGCATGCGACGGGACACGACCCTGGAGACGGCCCTCAACTCCAAAGCCTACAAGCGGAGCAAGCGCCAGACCCTGAGGGAAGCCCGCATGACGGAGAAGCTGGAGAAGCAGCAGAAGATCGAGCAGGAGCGGAAGCGAAGGCAGAAGCACCAGGTACTCGGGCCCCACCACGCGACGGGCCGAGTCAGAGCCCCTGGGAGATGGGCCCCTGCGGGCGGTGGGGACATCACAGAGGGGATCCCGGGCGGTCCGGCCACACCGTCTCATAGATGAGACAACAGGCCCAGCAGAGAGGTGACCTCCCCGAGGACACGGGAACAGTCAGTACAGGATGAGGGGCGAGGGCAGTGCTCTCTGAATTCCAATCGAGTGTCATAGTCATAACCCCATGGGATGCTGCCGAGGAGGTGGGTGCAGGAAGGTTTCCTAGGACACAATCCTAGGGGAGAGGGAGCTTGGAAAGAAGAGGGCAAGCATTTATTTTTATAACAAATATAAATATAGTATCCTGGGCTTTTCAAGGGCCCAGTTGGAGGTTTCACAAGGGTAGATATTTTAAAACATTCCTTTCCAGAGATTTGGAAATATTTTGATGTAGGATTTGATTCTCTTGTCATAATCCTATAAATTTTGTTTTTCTGAGCTTAATTTAGTGCCTTGCTTGATTTTGTTTTGCAAAGTGTTGGACTTTAGTGTAAATAAGGTTATGTGTTTCCCCTTCTTTAAGAACTGGATACAAATGATGTGTGGCCATTTTAGCTTCCTATAAAACTCATTTTGGGTGACAATTTAAGCACTACTTTCATAACGTGATTCAGCTGTTTGTCCTCTCAGTAGAATACCTGTTTCCTTGGGGTTTATTCGAGAGTGATTTGCTTTAAATTGCATCATCACCATCTTGTAGGTCCCTCTCAATCTCTGATCTTTTCATTTTCATGTGACCACACCCTCAGGACCTGGGAGGCGTCTTTTCTACAGGCTGGCACTCTCTCCCACCACCCCGTAGCCCACACCTCAGCTGTGGAGACACACCAGTGCGCCCATCCCAAATAGGTTCTAGTCCCCCATTGCTGTTCAGGACACACTGCAAGTTTTCTTGGACTGGGTGGAAACTTTCACTGGGAACTGGATGTTCAGCCTTCTCTTCTCCCTGCTGTGGATCCTTTAGGAATACCTGAACAGTATTTTGCAACATGCAAAAGACTTTAAGGAGTATCATCGGTCTGTGGCTGGCAAGATCCAGAAGCTTTCCAAAGCAGTGGCCACCTGGCACGCCAACACCGAAAGGGAGCAGAAGAAAGAGACAGAGCGGATTGAGAAGGAGAGAATGCGGAGGCTGATGGTAAGGACCCTGCCTACGGGAATTCAGGAAAATGCTTTGCTTGCAGCCATCTGCACTGAGAATGTTAAACATGCCGTGGTAGAAGGAGAACGTAAAAGCTGTTTATCAAATATACTAATCCATTCCTTTGAACTTCACAGGGATAAGGTAAAAACACTTTCTTTTCCCTAGACAACACGATGCCAGTAGTCAAGGGCTACCACTGATGAGTACAGTGTTTCCATGTCCTAGGGTGGCCCTGGCACTGCCAGGCAGATGGTAGCTTCTCATGTGAAGATAGGCTCTCTGTTTTTTAGGAGTTTTGATAACCAGACCTGGAAGGATGGAAGTGGCAGTTCTTTTTAAGGTAGTGCCTCCTTTCTCTTATTCTCTCCTTTTCTCCCATTGCCAAAAGCAGAAAGCCCTGGATATTTCACTGTGATTTCTGCCAAATCTTTAAGATGATCACCCTACCATACAATTATTCCTTGGTATCCACAGATTGGTCCCAGGACCCCACCAGATACCAAAATCCGTGATGCTCAAGTGTCTTACATGAAATGGCATAGGACAGTGAGCCTTCTGCATCTGGATGCAGAAACCACAGATATGGAGGGCCTAAGTTAAATTGTTTCATGGAATAGAAAAAGAAGAAAACTCCTAAAATCGTCTTCTAAAGCAAGTGTAATATCAATACTAAAGCACTGTGAAAAATTCCAGTGAGAAGAAAAAGACTAACATTAATGAAAAAATCTTGAATGATATATTAGCAAAGAAAATGCAGCATGGTATTTAAAAAGTGGTTTAAAAAATAGTGCTTCTTTGAGACTAATGACACAAGTTGTTTTGAATGAATATCTCATTAAGTTGTGTCTTGGAATCTAGGAAGATTTTTTTTTTTTGAAGTCTCTGATGCTTATGCTGCCTATCTTTTTTTTTTTTTTTTTTAATGGTGGAAATGTTTCTTTAACAGTTTAAAAAGTGATTTTTCAGTTAATTTTGAAATACTGCTTTTTTGTTACAGCTGTGTTATTCTGGAATGCTGTTCATGGGTCATTCCATTTCTACCGTTACTTTTTAATGGATATATAAACACAGAAGGAATTGGTTTATATCTTAGGCCTACATATTTGCTTTTATTGGCCACTTATTTTTGGAATCAAATCTCAGAGCGCACCATGGATTTTGGAAAAGTGTGTGTGATGTATATTGATAGGAGACCTGCATATTCTTTGTGGGATGTAATGCCTGAGTATTGGATGAAGATAAAATCATTAGCGTCAACCTGTAATTACGTCCCTGAAAAATTCCAAGTGACACTGTCTTCCTGGCTGGTATTATAGTTTGCATTTTTTGGTCATTAATTTTCCTTTGGATTTCAGAGAGTAAACAACATATTTTAAAATGCTCTGTGTCCAGGTACTGCTAAATCTTGTCATCTTCTCCTGCCTCCCGCTCCTGTTTTGGACGGGAGGGGACTGTCTCAGAGATTGCTAACTAGCTGGGGAGACCATTTTATAGTCATCTGAGCAGTAAGCAATCAAATTTGTCTGATTCAACTGAAGTGAGACTATATTAGAACTTCAGTAACAGATTGGTTTGACACTAATGATTAGGCATTTGCAAATCATTAATTTTTGCAATTAAATGATGGAATATACAGATAACAGAGAAACTGAAGTTTTTTTTTTATCACTCTTTCTTCAAGTGAGATCAACCATAACCAAAAGCAATTAGAGTTATAATAGCATTCGAGGTTCATGTTCATCCACGGGGCAGACAGCAGCCAGGAGGAGTGATGAAGCTGCTGTCGCTCCGGCAAGTGCTGGAGGGACACCCTTGGACTGAAAACCCAAGCTCCTCTATAATGGAGCTGCCTTCTAAAGATTTTGCCGTGTGTTACTTTTATCCTGCATCACGTGAAGAAAATATTTTGGAGATGTCCTTTTCTTGGAAGGTATAAAAAAGATTTCTTTTGAAACAACCCAGAGTCCATCAGAGTTTTTATTCCATTTAACCTCATAAGTTGCTTAATGGGAAGTACTGTGTCTGTTTTATGGCTCAGCACTCTCAGGCTTCAGGTGCTAAATGACTTGTCTCCAGTCACCTGGGCACACCATGCAGTGCTGATCTGGGACCAAAATCCCCACAACTTGACCTTTGCTATCAACCACAGTGTCTGTCATGCTTTGAAGTATCAGAAATTATTTGTTCAAAACCTATTCAGTTCTTTGCCTCTGGAAGCACTTATGGAAATACTTACGAATGAAAAGCTATTATGGAATTTGCTTCAGGACCATTCAGTTCAGAATTACAGGGCAGAGGTGGGGGAAGGGCAGCAGTGAAACGAGGCATCACGTCATCACGAGTTAATTGTGTTGGTTGCTGTTGGTTATATGAGCGAGTTTACTACTTTGTCTCTGCTTTTGATTATGTTTGACAGTTTCCAACACAAAGTTAAGGGTAAGCTTCAGACGGTGAATCATCAAATTGTTAACACTGTTTGTGCAGTTTAAATAAAGAAGCATGGAAAGTTGGCTCGAAGTGCTTGATCACAGCACACAAATTGTGTAGTTACATGTGTTGATCTGGCCCTGAACCCCCGTTCTTGGGATGTAGTCATCAGTCCCCACCAGGGTTCGCGGACTCGGGAGGCTGGAATCATTCAGTTTGCTGCACGCACCACCAAAGTTCAGACCGTCAGGGGAAGGATGTGTGGGAAAAGGTGTTGTCCACAAACTTTTATTATGTTCTCGTCACACTCTTCTTTCCTTAATAGGCTGAAGATGAAGAGGGCTATAGAAAACTGATTGATCAAAAGAAAGACAGACGTTTAGCATACCTCTTGCAGCAAACTGATGAGTATGTGGCCAACCTGACTAACCTGGTTTGGGAGCACAAGCAAGCCCAGGCGGCCAAAGAGAAGAAGAAGAGGAGGAGGAAGAAGAAGGTGAGTACGCGGATGCCTGTGGCTGAGCTGGGGATGTGTGTTGGGGACCAGTTTTAGGCCTGTCTTGCCCTGTAATGAGTACTTCTTAACTACCCTAATGGAAGACTTAGATGATTTTACTGTAAACACTGCTGACATAAATGGGTTGATGAGGCGTACTAGACAACATATTGGAGATGGACAGAATGTATATTCAATTCCTATTTCCACTGTTTGACACAATATTAAAAAACTAAGTACACACAGTCGATAGGAAAGGGAAAAACGTGGCCCAAAGAAGGGTTTACTCAAGTGCAATGCGTAGGCCGGGGACTGCTGAGTTAAGAAACTGGAATGAAAAATGAAAACCAAAATGCCTTGTTCAGATTGAAAGGAGCTAGAGGAAGATGTAAGAGAGAGCTTTGAGATACTTTTAGTAACATATTTCAGCCTGTTTGGACAGACAGCTGTTGCCAGGATTGTTCATTCAGTTCAGCTGCCCTAGTGTGACAGTAAGGTAAATGTGCAGGTCGGAGTTTTAGGTCATTACAGGAAACAGTAGTCTTATGTAAAATAATCTGAATTATCATGAGAAGTGAGGGTAAGATGTACAATCTCTGTTCTGCAGATCGTATCTCTTACTTCAAGGGTAACCTGCTTCCGTGTAGACCTGTGAATATATTAGATCCTCTTTGAAGCTTAGGTAGTCTGGTAATATAGTTCTTGGTGGCTATTCTATTTTCATGGTCAGTCCTGATGGGTCTGGGTACAGACATGAGCAGGAAGGCTTTAAAATTGTGAAGATTGAGGACTGGCAGCATTTAATCTTTTTTTTCTCTGCACGGAATAATGGAACAAAATGTTTTTCGAAAAATAATTAATTTCATGGCTCCTGACTTCTCATACCTGTTTCATAATTAAGGAGGAGGAATAAATGATTGAGAAGGTGCCTTCTGCACCTGATTTCTTTGGTATAAGATAGCTCCCCTTATTGTGAAGGTGAACGAGGGATGAGTCAGGGTTTGCATTTCGACATTTCCTTGGTGAGAAATACCAAATTTTCTTGTCAAGGTCCCATTATAGACTTTGCAAAATTCCAGCTCCCAATTGCTAACTTAAAGTTGACACATGGCAAACAGATACAATTCTGTAATATTCTGTAGGTGCGTGCTAAGTCACTTCAGTCGTGTTCAACTCCTTGCAGCCCTATGGACTGTAGCCCACCAGGCTCCTCTGTCCATGGGATTCTCCAGGCAAGACTACTGGAGTGGGTTGCCCTGCCCTCCTCCAGGGATCTTCCCAACCAAGGGATGGAACCAGTGTCTCTATGTCTCCTGCAATTGGCAGGCAGGTTCTTTACCACTAGCATTACCTGGGAAGCCTGTATTCCATAGGTGGACCCATGAAATAGAAGTTTTAGTTTTTCCTAATTGGAGAAGACTCTTGAGAGTCCCTTGGACTGCAAGGAGATCCAACCAGTCCATTCTGAAGGAGATCAACCCTGGGATTTCTTTGGAAGGAATGATCCTAAAGCTGAAGCTCCAGTACTTTGGCCACCTCATGCAAAGAGTTGACTCATTGGAAAAGACTCTGATGCTGGGGGGGATTGGGGGCAGGAGGAGAAGGGGACGACCAAGAATGAGATGGCTGGATGGCATCACGGACTCGATGGACGTGAGTCTGAGTGAACTCCGGGAGATGGTGATGGACAGGGAGGCCTGGCGTGCTGCGATTCATGGGGTCGCAAAGAGTCGGACACGACTGAGCAACTGAACTGAACTGAACTGAATCCTGAAGTTTATTCTGTGGAGTCTGTAACAAAAAGGTCACTGTTAGTGTTTTTAACATCACAGTTCATATTCTGTTTGTGATTAAAAGCTAATGACTCAAATTTGAGCTTCTGGCTTTTAGTGAATGGATTGTTGCCATAGTATTGAGGGCTTCCCAGGTGGCTCAGTTGTAAAGAATCTACCTGCCAATGCAGAAGATGTGGGTTCAGTTCCTGGTTCGGGAAGATCCCCTGGAGAAGGAAATGGCAACCCACTCAAATATTCTTGCCTGGGAAATCCCATGGACAGAGGAGCCTGGTGGGCTACAGTCCATGGGGTTGCAGAAGAGTTGGACACGACTTAGCAACTAAATAGCAAACAGTCACAGTATTGGATTGCTATATCGTCATAGGCAAAGAAAGAGAGATAATTGAGTAGTAATGATCATGCTTTTGTTTCTGTGTTAATCTTTACAGAGCAGGAACCTGTTGGTATTTTTCATGGTGCTTGCAGCTCTGCATCATCTATGGATTGACTCTCTACTTCCAAACTCTTGCTTTCAGATTTGCTAATAGCACTTATTTTTTCTATTCCATGCAGTTGCTCAGCAAATATTAACTGAACTCTTACTGTGATCTAGGCAGCGTGCTAGATTCTGAGGGAGAGAGTAAAGGGGTGAGGAAAATTTCTCCTGCCCTCCTAATTAAACCAAAGAAGGAGACAGAAAGACATTAATCAAACTATGCACCTCAATATATAAGTATAACCTGTAACAAATGCTGTGAAGGAAGGCAGGGAGCCAGACTACGACCTCATTTCTTGGCAAACGAGTCATAGGTACCCCAAGTGACTCCGGTCTACCTGGTGTCTCTCTCTGGGCATCTTCCGTTGCTGAGCTCACATGATGAAATGTGCAGAATTGTTACTTTATTATCAGCCCTTCCCCGCTTGCCTGGCATGCTGTCAGGATGCCTCGCATCTGAGCACTCCCTACCCTCAGCAGGATCAAGATCAGGCTCAATTTCCTTCCCAGCCATCTTGTTGGGAGACACTGGATAAAGGACAACAAGACACTGGGCTCCTTTCTAGTCCTTTCTGAAAACTGTCTCACAGGGTCTTAAGACTTAGTTCAAAGTGAGTCACCCAATTTCAGATGTACCTTCATTCAAGTGCAAAGAAAATGGATGCTTTCAAAAGCTGATTATTTGACACTTTGGATTATCTGGAGTTCCTCTCCCCTCCGTTAGAGTGAATGATTGAGAGTTGTTTGTTCCAGCTTCTCTGTTGGGGAGGGAAGCTGCATGGGGATCTTTAATTCTATGCTATCCCTTTCAGCATTTCCCGTAGAAGTAATATCACGCTGCACCTATCTGCAGGGTTATTTTTTCCCCCTTATTAAGTAAGGCATCCCTAAATCTTTGTTTTGAAACTAGCTTCTTTACCCGGTGAACTAATAGCACTGAACTACTGGCAACACTTGTAGGATAAGATACAGGTCATTCTAAGAACTATGCCATCAAAGATGAGTATGATGGACCTTGTAATTTAATTGGAAAGGGGCAACTTTGTTACTTTTCATCATTTTTTTAAGAATTACCCCAGTGTAACGGAGAAGGCCTCTTTCTTTCTTGGGGAGTTGATTCTGGTTACTTGGTATTAGTGAATAATCAAGTGGGTTTCCTTTAACCTCACATGATCTTGCTTAATTTTTCTCTTCTCATCAATAGAGCCACTTCCATGAAGTATACATTTATAAGTCATTCTGAAACTTCTCTCTCTCAACCTGTCTTCCATTAATGCTCTTGAAGTGGAAGAAAAAGAAGTAAACTCGGTGCATCTACTTGAATGTTAGAGGAGGAATCATTTTTCAAGTATTGAAATAACTTAATTCTGTGACACCAGCGCCTGCAGTGGGACAGCATGAACACAGTGCTCACGTGTGCTGACTGTGCCCTTGGAGCCTACTTCCTCTGCTGTGAGAGTTCTCGCCCCTCTACTGGAGGGACCCAAGGTTGAAATGGGGGTGTGTACAAATAGGAGTGAACATGCTCACTTGTGACTTGGATCACTATCTAAATCACATGAATACACTGTCTTTTAAATTCAAAACTGCATCAGAAAGCATAGAATATTAATTATTCTTGTTCCCTTGTAGGATATTTCATTAAGAGATCTATAACCCAACTCTTTAGTGTCTTAATCTGTTAGAAGGTGATAGGAACAGTACCTACAGCCTGCATTTGTTCTAAGGATTACATAGGTTATATGCATGCGTGCGCACTCAATTGTGTCTCATTCTGCGACTCCATAGACTGTAGCCCGCTAGGCTCCTCTGTCCAAGGAATTTTCCAGGTAAGAATACTGGAGTGGGTTGCTATCTATTTCCTCGTCCAAGGGATCTTCCCGACACAGGGATGAGACCTGAGTCTCTTGTGTCTCCTGCACTGGCTTGAGGATTCTTTACTACTGAGCCACCTGGGAAGCCCAAGTTTATCTAAAGCACTTTAAATGCTCCCAGGGACATAGTCAGCTAAGTCACTTCAGTCGTGTCCGACTCTGTGCGACCCCAGAGGCGGCAGCCCACCAGGCTCCCCTGTCCCTGGGACTCTCCAGGCAAGAACACTAGCTGCTACTGCTGCTGCTAAGTCACTTCAGTCGTGTCCGACTCTGTACAACCCCAGAGACGGCAGCCCACCAGGCTTCCCTGTCCCTGGGATTCTCCAGGCAAGAACACTGGAGTGGGTTGCTATTTCCTTCTCCAGGGACATAGTAAGTGCTCAGTAAATATTGGTTATCAAGAAGTTCTGTAGTATAAATGCAGGATAGTGGGTGTCCAAATATGGTTATAGGTTTCTCTGAAAATGAAATCTTCTTTTTCCACGTATTGCATATTCTCTGTGATGTTGAGAGAATAAATGGCCACCATTTTTTTCTAGGTGAAGCTCAGTTAGCTATTACTAAGTCGGGTGTCTTTTGGGACGATGACAGGCCCCTTGGCTGTTGTGGCCTGCAGTGGGAAATAAGGATGTCTTATTTTGGGCAGACTCTGCTTGCCTTACCTCCCCAGCTCCTACAAAGAGAATTTCCTAATTATTTGGCCTCTGCTCTCTGATGGTTCCTGGTAATAGTGAGGCATTTCTTATATAGACTTAAGGTATGTTTTTCCTTGGGCTGTGGTCAGGAGCCCCATGGCAGCCTCCTGCCCCAGAATCTAGTGCTAAGTCTGGTCACTTCAGAGGTTCAGCTTCCCCAGCTGTTGACTTCAGGCCAGAATTAAAGCATTTAATTCCCTCTTCCCAAATCTTTCACTGGGGTGTACACCAGCACAACTATACCCTTGGTGTTTATTGTGACATTTCTTGGAAACTCATGATACTAATGGGAACATACTCAGAGAATCCATGGGGGAGCACTGTGCCCAGTCTCTTTTTCATTGTGGCCTTTGGTTTTCTTTCTTTCCCTCTCATCAAACAGTATTATATACACTGTTATATGTGAATCTCAGATCTGTGATGTTTTGAAGGGGGAACCTTTCTGATACTAGTGTATTGATCAATATAGAGATGAAAACTGTGTTTTTCTTTTAGATATCAAACAATTAAAAAACCTCTTGGTATAATGATGAAAACAGCATCAGATGAAAAGCTATAATCTTGTTGAGACATTTTATATTCAATTTATTCTCCAGTCCTTCTCAGTTCTTTTATCTCTTTTCCCCAGAGACTATTAGTTTATTGCAGTTTTCCTCCACAAGGAGATTTCTGTAGGTGAAAGAAATTGAAAATTCTAAGGCAGTTTTGGGCATTTGAGTATAGTGTGTTGTAAAGATAGATGAATGCAATGACACAATTTATTAGATTTATTTGATAAGTTTAGTGTCAAAATGGGTGAAACCAGAAGTTTGGATCAAAGTCTTGCTCAACTGGATTGACCAGTTACTTGAGTCAAAATGTTGGAGCTGGTTTGCCTTGCAAAGGCACCACCTAAGTCATGTGCAATTGCTTGTTAACTTGATATTCTTGGGTATTTTTTATTGCCTGTTCACCTGTCTTAATGGTCACAGGTCCTCTTAAGTGACAGTAAAAAATAACCAAGTGGTTCCTGACAATCTCAGGTTTCCCTCAGAGCAGAATGAGTTTTGAAGACGCCAGCACATTTGAATGATATTTCGGTATATTGTAACAACACCTGCTGGGGGATAAACTGTGTTCACTGTATAATATAGTTTGTAAGATATTTGATATAAAACTGTTTCTTTACAAAGCAAGGCTGTTTGTGGCATGTGTTGTGGTAATCTGCATAAAATACCCATTGAAGCCCGTTTTCTTTTCTTTGAATATTTATTCGCTTATTTAGCCAGACTGGGGTCTTAGTTGCGGCATGTGGGATCTAGTTCCCTGACCCGGGATCAAACCCATGCCCCCTGCATTGGGCACACCAAGTCTTAGCCACTGGACCATCAGGGAATCCCAAAGCCCATTTTCTTGGGTTCAGCTTCCTCAGGGTTTTCATGTTTGGGGTTTCCTTTCTCTCCTTAGTCACTGATTATGTTATACAGCCTAGGAAGATAGGTACCTGAGTACAAAGCTTTGTTCACGCACATTCCTAAAGAGAGTGTTTGAATTCACATTGGCCTTGGAAATGGGGAAGCCCAGTTGTCTTTCATACGTTCCACCCTCCACCCATGAGGGTAGTTATCAACTTTTTGCAGGTTGGAAGAAGGCAGTACAAAGTTCCTTTAGCCCTGATTAGTGGCTGAACTGAAGTGGGTTTTGTTTTTGTTTTAATCAGCGGAGATAAGCTGAGGTGTCAGCCAGTAGTTCTGATAGGGTGCATTTAGTCACGTGCTGCAGACTCTCTGATACAGAACTTCCTCAGGCAGCCGCATCAGAGTGTTTCACCAAGGGCTCGGAGTCTGTCCAGAGTTAGCTCCAGTGGTAGCAGCAGTCACAGTCTGTTTGGAGTTGACCATGAACAAAAGAAAAAAAAGGAATTTTTTGGTATTTTTTGAGGGGAGGGGAGTAGAATGTTCAGCACTAGTCTGATGTGAGAATGTGGATTTATGAAAGTATACCCACCAGAGATTCTCCCCAAACTGAAGAAATTCAAAGCATGGTGGGAGAACTTGACATCTCCTGCCATAGAGCAGACTGCCATCTGGCTTCCACCTTGTATAATAGCGCAGCCGAACTGGGCACACAGGGGAGTATCAGAGAGCGCTGGTTCAGTGAGGGAACTGTGTGTGCATTCTTAGCTTTTTTATGACTTGCAAACGTATTGACACCTAATTACAATGGTGGTAATTCACTGAGTGTATGCTAAGTGGAAAGCTTTGTTCTTGGTGTTTTCATTCATTCCTTCATTCACTATATTTATTTAGTGTCCTGAGTGCCAGAACCCCTTGTAAGGTATGGAAATGCATGTGTGAACAAAACAGACAGAAATCCCTGACTTCGTAATCTTAGGAAGCAATTTTCAGACAGTGCTGTGTCTTATATAGACATAAATAACCCTCAGACTATCATTGATTCTTTTACATTGTGAAAAATGACACTTGCAATGTATATTACATGTAACCTTGGATTATTTGTATTAATAATGGTGATCCGGTCCTGCAGCAGCCCAGTCAGGTGGGAACTGCTACTTTCTCAGAGGAGGGAACCAAGATTCAAGAGTTTTGCTCAAGAAGACATGGCTAAGTACTCGTGCACTTAGTGACAGAGCTGGGATTCAAACGCAGTTCATCTAATTCCAGGACCAAGTTTCCTAAGTCTAATATTACCTTGCCTCTCAGATTTGATGCTAGATGGAAATTTAAAAATTAGTTTAGAGGATTTTAAGTAATAGAAAGTGCTGCTGATGAGGCAGTTTTTAGATAACACCCTATCTGGTTGATAGCATATTCATAGAAGAGTATTCTTCATAATAGTTTTGACTCTGTTATTTATGATCCTTCAGACTTTTTAATGTGTTATTCATTGAAACGGTGATCCATTTCCACTAGCTAGATGCTGGAAATTGGCTTATTCATTGTCTCATTTGATATTCTTTGTTTGCCAAATTTGTAGCTAATTTCTGATTTGTATGGAGAGAATGGTGGGATTAATTGACTTTCTGCAATTAATTGAAAAAGTCATCTGAATATAGTGCCTGAGAAATCCAAAGATGGACTTTTCAGGGGAGCTGGTAGCCCGGACGGTTCCTTCTCTGGCCTGTCTGCCATTGTTCTCTGGATCCGTAGCCCAGACGTAGGGCCCAGTGCTTTTCCATGATGGCCATTCCTTTTGAGCTTGGAAATATTCTCACTTTGGGGATGCAGAAATGCAAAAATCAAATTTTGGGGAAATCATAACCAAAAGGAGCATTTCATTTGGTAGAAAGTGCTGCATTTTTTACGCGTTGTGCTTTGGCGTACATGTATATGTGTATGTTTTATAAGAAAATTATAAAAGAAATTTCAGACGTTTATGGGAACTGCCGTTCTTCAGTACAAAGACTGGATTTTCAACCCTAGACATTTTCTGTAAAAGCTGTTTTGTCAAGAGACAATTGAGTTATTTTCACAGGAAGCAAAAAATGTATTACACAATCAATGCCTTAAGTAAACAAAGTGGAGTTAATATTGATTCTGTATCATTATGTATATTTTTAATTAACTAAAGGGCCCAGGGGAGGAAAGCTCATTTTCTTAAATGTCTTGATAAAGGAAATGACTGGAGTTGGTTCTTTTTCTCCTCATTGCACTACACAGAATAACTTTAAAATAAGGCTTCTGTGAAGGTGGTGTTAAAGATTTCACTTGGCAAAGAGGTTGTTATAAATGTAAGAAATTTCAGACTATGTTGTGTTTATTGCAGATGAGGCTCTATCAGGTATGTACAAAATGTGACATAATGCTAGCTTTTCATTTAAGCTGTCTTTGAGGCACATAGAGGTTAATGGGCTAAGATACTGGAATATTTAAGAAATGGAGGATGACAGAATTTTCCATGAGACCACAGAATCTGCACCAAATCTCCCCATATACCCACTGAGGAAATGCTATTATGAAAGCCAATTAGGTAGAATGAAAAGCATTCAGAGAATGCACAGGGTTTTGAATGATTTTGTATTTTTATAACCCAAGAGTGATTCAGAGTTCATTCTTGAGGGGACATTTTTTTAGAAAACTTGCTAAGGGAATGAGCAAGTTGAACTGATTCAGGATGTGTCTTCCTAGTGCCAAATACAACCACATTTCAGATTGTGACTTCCGTCCTAATGCTGCCACATCTTAAGCTCTTTGCATCCTAGAAGACACAGTCCACCCCTCTCTAATGGGCCAACCCTGAGTCACATCTAGCTTCAGTCACTCCCTGCAAGTTGCCAATAAAATACATACTCTGTCTCGGAGAGTGACGAGAAACACACATAAAAGGCATTAATTCTTAAGCTCTGTTGGATGGGGACAAGTAGTCATGAAATGCTGTTATATGCCACTGAGTTGCCACGAGGTCCTTCCTGCACCCACCTTCTGGGATCATACCTAACATTTGACATTGTTTTGCAGAAGGCTGAAGAGAATGCAGAAGGAGGAGAGTCTGCTCTGGGACCAGATGGAGAGGTAAGGGATTTTGTACCCATTTTCACTGTGCTCTGCTGAATGATGCCCTGCTATTCTCTGTGTATACTAATTGTATTTTTCACTCCGCTATTCATTTTTTAAGTAAAAAGAGTAGTCCATTAGCATAGTAGACAATTAAAATAGCATAAAAGGAATACACTAAACAGTAATCTTCCATCTCAGACTGCCAATCAACTGATATTAAGTTTCTTGTATACCATTCCAGAAATTTTCTGTGCACATATAAGCATGTGTTTATGAATATACAGAATGTGGAAAAATCTTAAGTGATTCTATAATTACATTTTCCCTGTCAATGATGCAGAAGCATAAAATATGACCCAGTTTCTTTCATTTACTTTGAAATTTCATAACTTCATAAGCCAAACAATTTATGTATTTGGTAGCCTATTTTTTTTTTAAATTTTCTGTAACCTTACCCTATAGCTTCTATTCATAGGTTCATCAGTATATTTATAAATTTTATTTCTGCTATTTCTGATATTCTCCTGCATCACCAGAATACAGTGATTGATTTATTGGATTTTTTTTTTCTCTGAAAACTCAAGAGTTCTGTGCCAGTGATTCATACGAGCAGGTGTCCCCCAGAGTGGGATGGGAAGGGTATTTGTTTCAAACTGCCTTCTACTCTCACAGATTCTGACAAATCTGCCTGGAAGACTGGGGTGGGTGGAGGGTTGCCTCTTTCCTTTCCAGAATTACCGTTCACATGAGTCATATTATGAATGTGAACAGCCCAGTGGCAGGTAGAAGGTTGAAACCACTATTCTATGCAGAAACCTCTTGAACAATAAATGTTACTTAACCGCTATAATTCATCACAAGGAAAGAAAAGATTGGGATAAGAGTCTAATGTGTGAGAAACACTCAGTGGGCAATTATAGGGGAAGAATATTGTATTTTGGGGCACTTAGGAACAACTCTAATTTGTAAAAGCCCAGCCTTACCAAAGCATGCCTCACATGGGTCTGTAATTAACAAGCACACAGGGAGAGATTTTAAGGTGTTAGTGTGGTAGCTCTCTTATATTATCCCCTGGGAAAATTAGCTCATACACCTTTTTTTTTTTTTTTTTTTTTTTTTAATCATGGCACATGATATGTTCTGTTTGCTATAGTGGGCAGTCTTCATCTTACCTAGTTTGTTTTGAAATAATGTTCTGATTACACTCTGCTGTGTTCACTCAGTGTTTCTGCCAAAGTTCTAATTTCAGCTGTAGTGATTCTCAGTTTTCTCTGAGGTATGACACAAACAGTAAAACAAGCTGTGGTATCATAGGTCAAGATAATGGAATAGGATTCTTCCGAGGGAAATGGTAGCATTTCCTACATAAGTTACGGTGTGTCCTACTTATCACATGAACGTATAGATGACCTTCTACATTAATGAGGAAGAAGCATTGTCTTGAAATGCAGAGTAACAGTGTTCACAACCATTGCTTCAGCACACATAAAAGGAAAGAAACTCTGGAGTAAGCCTTCTCTCTTTACTTTTTCAGGTTATTTTTGTGGATAATTGCTAATATGTTGTTTCTTACTCTGACAGTGCTTTGTCGAGGGAGAAGGGGGAAAGAACCAGTTTTGAGGTGGAGGGGGAACATGGTCATTTCCTGTGATATATAGAAGATAAACTACAGTACACGGTTTTTCCATTTTAACTCTAAGTAACCATTTAGAAACAACTTTTCGGAATTAATGAATTGCCTAAATGTTTGAATTTTACCACTTTTAAGGAAATAGAAAACTTGAATTACTCACAGATCAAGCGTTTCCAAACAGACATCTCGCCTGGGGGCCTGCTCCTAGATGTGCAGTCACCCTGTAACCAGTAGCATTCGTTTGCATAGGATTACTCCAGTTTTAGACCTTTTTAAACAACTTGTTCTCTGAAGTAGGTTAAACACAGCCTCTGCTGCAATTTCACTTATTCTCTTAATTTTCTGAGCAAACTATTTTTCATTCAGAGTCCAGTGACGCATTTCAGCTCAAACTTGGTGGATCTGCCAGATTTGCGATGAGCAGAGCCTTTTGCTTTATTGCAGGTCCCCATGGTTGGGCTAGGTACCTTATGGTTTGGTTTTGGATAAAATGACATTGTTTCTGCAGAAGCCACACTGGCCATTAAGAGATGACACAAGTGACAATACCTCTTTCTTTTTTCCATGATTCTCTCTGAAACCATGAGTTTGTAGTCGTCTTTATCTGGGGGAAGTATCCTGAATATTCGTTGGAAGCACTGAGGCTGAACCTGCAGCTCCAATAGTTTGGCCACCTGATGCGAAGAGCTACTCATTGGAGGAAACCCTGATGCTGGGATAGACTGAGGGCTTGAGGAGAAAGGGGAAACAGAGGATGACATGGTTGGATGGCATCATCAACATAATAGACATGAGTCTGAGTGTACTCTGGGAGACAGTGAAGGACAGGGAAGCCTGGCGTGCTGCAGTCCATGGGGTCCCTAAGAGTCGAACATGACTTAGTGACTTAACAACAGCAAATTAATATGTGGGGGTTTAAGGGTTCTTAGTTGAAAATGGCAAGAATCAGCTCTGCTTGATTTAAGTAAGAAGGCATCATGTTAATAGAGTATTGCATGGGCCATCAGATCTCCCGAAGGCAATAACCTGACTGGTTATATCAGTTATATGTTTCTGTGGTGTACTCTACACCTGGTTAGTGAAGACACAGCTGGCCTTGGGAGTAGGCAAGGCCAATATCACTGCACGGGCAATGCTGCCACTGTTGTGTGCTCTCGTGCCAGTGTGCCCATCGGCCCTTGCTTTCTTCTAGGTCTCGATTCAGAGCCTTGGTGAATGTGCCCAGTTGCAGAGCTTAGGTCTTGTGCCAATACCTTAGCTGCAAGGAAGGCCAATGTTTTCTATTTCTTTAGTGGAAAGTGACCTCCCGCATCCCACCTGGGACTCACCAGGTGACAAAATTTCTAGTGACAGGGAAGGGTTTCAAAAGCTGGATAGCCACAAACTCTAGCACAGAATTGGGAGAATGTCATAACACTAAGCAGTGCCGTGTCTCTTCTTCTGTCTAGCCCATAGACGAGAGCAGCCAGATGAGTGACCTCCCCGTCAAAGTGACTCACACAGAAACTGGCAAGGTCCTGTTTGGCCCAGAAGCACCTAAAGCAAGTCAGCTGGACGCCTGGTTGGAAATGAATCCTGGGTATGGCATGAAAGCAGCATTATTGGTGTTCTTTGGCTTTTTAGATTTTTGTGGTCCTTGTAAAATCTGGGAACTAAAACAACCTGACCATTGCTAAACTGAGGTTACTACTTGCATTTGTCATTTGTCCATAGAATGGACCATATGTATTTGTGTATACACACACACACATAGTTTTATCATTTAAAAGGCTAAACTTGCTCTTCCTCCCTGCTCTTTTTCTTGTAGTTACGAAGTTGCCCCTAGATCGGACAGTGAAGAGAGTGATTCTGATTATGAGGAGGAGGTATGTTTGTGTCTCTGTTCGGAGTTCATTGGCTGGAAAGTTCTCGGAAAATACCTGGGTCCTTCTGTCTCTCTGTCCTCCACTGTTAGCCAACGGGTGACAGCTGGCCTAGAGAGCTTGCCAGAGCTTCGCTGGTTCACGCCTAGTTACACAGTGACTTCTCAGAGGCTCCTCCTGGCCAGTGGGGAAACTTGGTGAATTCTCAATTTATTTGAAACCAAGAAAAGAGAAGCTGGCATTAAATTGGAGGTGGTAGAAAGGTCTTTGGAGGAAAATTGGAGATGGATTACTTTGGGAAAAGCAATTCCATGCTTCTAAGTGGTTTACACTGAGGGTTAAGAGCCTAAAAATGCCTGAAGTCCTTTAGTGCTTAGGCCTGTTTGAAGCTGTAAGTATTGAAATTTGGACCAAAAGGGCAACATGCACTTGGTTTAATGAGTTTATTGATGCTCTTGTTTTTATGTTTTTTTTTTAAATGGGATTCTTGTTTTAATTCTTTGGATATACTTGTTATCCACCTTTCTCAGTCTCTTGGAAGGAATACTCACTGAATCTAGAACCTAAAATGGTATACTTTTAATATAAATGAAAGAATAATCAAGGTATTTCTAGATCAAC
Source organism: Ovis aries (assembly GCF_016772045.2). NCBI lineage: Eukaryota > Metazoa > Chordata > Mammalia > Artiodactyla > Bovidae > Ovis > Ovis aries. Next base: position 70,336,379 of record NC_056055.1, read on the forward strand.
TTTAAATTGCTTAACAGTTACCAATAGAAGAAATAAGTGAAGATTTTTATCTCCTTTACTAGAGCATTGCTAGTGTGTAGTCATTAAATCCGATGTTTACCAGTTTAGAGGAATCTTGGTTCAAAGAGCACCATGGCCAGAGCAGAGCAGCCTTACCATTGACAGCTCACCAGAATTTTAAGGCTGTTGTTATTTTCTTCTGTTTTGTGGACCTGTGTTTCCTAAATTAATCTGCCATGGATTAAAGATGAAAGATAATAAAAGCTATTATTTTTTTAAAGCGTACTATTAACAAGCAAATACTTTTGAAGGCATGCTATTTTTTTTTATAGGCTACTCTTTCTCTGAGGTATTTGAAACTTACAAAATCAATTTTTAAAATATCTCTTGTTTACTCGGATGAATGGGCCCATAAATGATCCATTGGAAGAATCTTCTCATTGAGTCTGAGAGCCAGGGAGGGACAGAGACGAAGTAAAGAAGGCTACTCAACCCAAAGGTGCCCTCCTAAGAGTGATAACTGCAGACAGCTCCAGACAACTGGTACCAGAGTGAACTCTGACCTGGGGGTCCAGAGACTGGGGCCTCATCTTGTGGCCAGTCATGTCCCCTCTTGGTGCTCACCTGGACAGGAAGGAGCTGTACCCACTCCTCATTTTACCCCTTACAGTTCAATGATCTGTGATCAGAGATTTAATGTTCAGCATCACGATCATTGTCAGTCCTCATTGTTTCATTCAAAAGTGATGGAAAATCATCATTCTCTTTAAGCCTACTTTTAAAGGGAGTTCTTCTAGGTTATCTGAAAAGATTTAGCCTTCAACACCAAGTGGATATGATGGATATTTAGTAAAGCTTTCCAACAGGCCAGCAGAACCAAGTACACAGTTCAGAGGTGGGGAGGGGATGAATCCTTTGCCATGTTATTGACAGTGTTTACATATCCAGAAATAGGAAGTGGCCGCACAACACACACCCAGAAGGCCACATGCTTACAAGCTCCAGTCCCTCCATCGTGAAGGTGTGTGGGAACATCCAGGGTCCACTGGCATCATCAAAAAGACAACACTAAGCTCTCTTCAGCTGGCTTTGGAAGAGAAGGGTGTAGAAGGTGGCTAAGTTATCAAGAGCAAATGTGGTCTACAGCAGCAGTCCCCAACCTGTTTGGCACCAGGGACCAGTTTCGTGGAAGAGTTTTTCCACAGACCATGGGGATACGGGCAATAGGGAGCAGCTGTGAATAGAGCTGAAGCTTCACTCAATTGCCCGCTGCTCACCTCCTGCTGTGCAGCCCTGTTCCTAACAGGCCATGAGCTGGTACCCATCTGTGACCCAAGGGTTAGGGATCCCTAATCTGCAAGACCCTCTGATGACCAAATATTGATACAGATCCATCTTTCTGGCATGGTTTTTACATATTTACTCTTGGGGAGCAAGGGTTCCAGGGGATTCCTAGAGGGCTTCTTCCGTTCTTTCATTCAGTGGTTTAAACAGCAATGGAGCGGTGGGAATTGCCTGGTGTAGGTTAGGGTTAAATTTATGTCCCCCCTCGGTTGTGTTTACTTCACTCGTGAAGTTGAATACTCTTCCCTCTCTTTCCAGAAAATGCCAGTCCTAAGGATTCCCTCTTTATTTTTAAAGTGGAATCTTTGTTCCTTTCCCAGGATGAGGAGGAAGAGTCCAGCAGGCAGGAAACTGAAGAGAAAATACTTCTGGATCCAAACAGCGAGGAGGTTTCGGAGAAGGACGCCAAGCAGATCATTGAGTATGTATCTCTCAGAGTTTTGTCTCTTGCACATGTGTTTCGTGAGGGTTATCCTCTATGAATTCTCTTTTAGAGACCTTTGTCTTTAAGGATGGAAAGCTGACTTTGCCCAGACTCCCCTTGAAATGCCACCATCAGAGGTCACCAGCGTGTCCCACTGCTCAGCCCCTTCCTTGGTCCTCTTCTCCTTCCTGACTCCCTCACTCCTGGGTTTCTCGTGTCATAAGCACTTCCATCCCAGATGAAATTTGCCCCTCCAACCGGCAGCCTTTCCCACCTCCTGTAATGGCATCAACACTCCTCCAGAAACCCATGGGGGATGTGCCCTTCCCTTCTCTGCCCTCGCTGCTGCAGGTGCTCAGCCCCCGACTCCCCCAGCCCAGTCTCTGAAACACCTCGGAGTCCTTCCCCTCACCTGAGCACCCAGCTCTTCGCCTCATCCCACCCATCCTCTTACACCGGTGGGCTACACAGCTCTTGGCCTATATCACTCTAATGTTAAAAGAAAAATTGTGGTGAAACAATCTGCAAAAGAGAACATTTTAAAGTGATGAGATTTAAAAAAAAACAAAACAGAAATAGACATTCTGATATTTTCTCCTTTTATTCTAGGGCTCTGTGCCCACTTCAGTAATCTTTCCTTTATCCATCTGCCCCCTTCTTCACTGAACGTTTTAGGAGCCCACCCCCACCCCACCTCCATAGGAGGCCTCCCTGGTGGCTCAGTGGTAAAGAATCCATCTGCAGTGCAGGAACCACAGGAGATGTAGGTTCGATCCCTAGGTCAGGAAGATCCCTTGGACAGGTGGGGGCGGGGGTGGGGAGCATGGCAACATACTCCAGTATTCTTGCCTGGAGAATCCCATGGACAGTCCATAGGGTTGTAAGGAGTCCAACAGAAATGAAGCAACTTAGCATGCACACTCGCACGCCCCCTCCGTAGAGTGACACAGTAGCTGGTTAGCCTGGTGCAGAGTGTCTTTAATGTCACCTTCTTCCCCCTCTAATCTGTCTTCCAAGCTTTGGGCAGTGTTCTGTGGGTAGGATTTATCTTTGATTTTCAAGGGCCTAGGACACTTCACTGGCAAAGTGTGAACTTGCAGGGGTGCAATTCATGCTCACAGCAGCCATCTGAAGTCAGGAAGGCCTGTGTGCAAATCCTGATGCCACCATCCTTCACGTGACCTGGGCAAATTCATGAATTCATGAACGTATCTCAGCCTGAAGTTCTCCACAGGTGTAAAGTGGGGAAGGTAATAGTAATGACTGCCTTGCTTGCTTTTTACGAGGATTACAGATAATATGTTTTACCTGCTGGGCATGAAGTAGGTGTGGGGGCTTCCCAGGTGGCGCTAGCGGTTGAGAATCTGCCTGCCAATGCAGGAGATGCGAGAGACTCAGGTTTGATCCCTGTGTTGGGAAGATCCCCTGGAGGAGGGCAAGGCAACTCACTCCAGTATTCTTGCCTGGAGAATCCCATGGACAGAGGAGCCTGGCAGGCTGCAGTCCATAGCATCCCAAAGAGTTGGATATGACTGAGCGTGCACACATGAAGGAGGTGATAAATAAAGCTCTACTTACTGCAGCTGTTTTTGGCTCTCCATTCATGCACAACTTCCCTGTGCATGACTTTCCACTTTCTCTGCCCCAGGACAGCTAAGCAAGATGTGGACGACGAGTACAGCATGCAGTACAGTGCCAGAGGCTCCCAGTCCTACTATACAGTGGCCCACGCCATCTCCGAGAGGGTGGAGAAGCAGTCGGCCCTCCTCATTAATGGAACCCTGAAGCATTATCAGGTAACTGATGTGGTAACTGTGTATGCTTGGTGACACAGGGAACTGTATTCTTGGCAGATTGCAATCTGTTACCTAATTTTGATTGGATATGTTGTGTGCATGCTAATTGCTCAAGAGAGTTGATGATGGCAGGCGTCTGGGGTTACATTCTTTCTTTTTTCATTTTTGGCCATACTTCGTGGCATGTGGGATCTTAGTTCCCCAGACCAGGGATCAAACCTATGCCCCTCTGCAGTGAAATTATGGAGTCTTAACCACTGGACCACCAGGGAATCCTCATAGCACTTCTAATATAGCGATTCTCTCTGCTGTGCCTGTAATTCTTATTTTAGAACATTCCATCTTACCTTCTTCACTAGGGCATTTACCTATTTTCCCTTTTATGGTTTTGGGATGAGTTGTTTTCAGAAATCCTGACTTAACCTTTGCAATTGGTTTACCCATGGATCTCTTCAGAATGGAAAACCCAGCCACTTTCTATGAGTACAGGGAACATCTGTGTCCCTTTTTGAAGTAAATAAAGTATATTTCTTCAAAATTTTCAGTGGTGGCTATAGTTTAACATTATGAATTCAGCCACCTAAGAATTGCTGTCTACAACATTTACATGCTTTTTTTTTTTTTTTGAGACACAATAAAGGGGTGAGCATCCATGCTTTGATGAAAACAAGGCTGTAAACATAACAGATGTTTCTCTTGACCTGTCTGTTATGAGGTCAGCACCTGTCTTTTACCTCCTTCCACTTCATAGTGTTTTCCAAAGCGTGTTCCTTGCAACATTTGTCCTGTGAGATAGACCCCAAAAAGAATGGGAAAATTGGGTTTTGTGGTTAAATATTAATAAATATGGGAAATACTATCAGCTGTAACTTGGATTACTGTATAATTTACTATTCCAAAGTTGGAGATGTATGAGAATGAACAGAGGCCCTTATAAGTGATCAGAGGCGTCACCCAGGGCTTTCAGAGCCAATCAGACGTCTGGGCACCCTGGCAGTGACCCCTGTTGGTAGCCCATGCTGTGCATCAGCAACTCATGACTCTGCAAAAATGAATGTGTCATGCACCCGTATCAGCACCCTACAGTGAAGCGAGTTTAGCTTCGTATTGCCCGAATTTCTCTGGCCACCAAACTTTCTTTTCATATATCATATTCCAGGCAGTGGCACCCCACTCCAGTACTCTTGCCTGGAAAATCCCACGGATGGAGGAGCCTGGTAGGCTGCAGTCCATGGGGTCGCTGAGGGTCGGACACGACTGAGCGACTTCATTTCACTTTTCACTTTCATGCATTGGAGAAGGAAATGGCAACCCACTCCACTGTTCTTGCCTGGAGAATCCCAGGGACGGGGGAGCCTGGTGGGCTGCCGTCTGTAGGGTCGCACAGAGTCAGACACGACTGAAGTGACTTAGCAGCAGCATTCATATCCTGTAAAATTAGGGTCCTTTGGAATACACTTTGGGAAGTACTGATTTGGTCAAAACTTCATTCAGGTTTTTCCATAACATCTTATGGAAAACTTAAACAAGTTCTTTGACCCACCCAGTATGCACCTTAGGCCAATAGCTCTCAAACTTTTGGAACTGGAGTCCAGGGTCCGCTGAACTCTTAGAACACGGCACTGTGTTGGCTGCCATTGTGTGGAGGTGAAGAATACAGCTGCTGCTGCCTCAGTACTGCCCTGATTTGTGTTAAAGCGCCAGCAGCTTATACCCACTACTGCTTTTGCGTCATCAGCGCAAATGTCAATGCAGTATAAAAGGCAGATGATGCCTTCGTGTTAACAAGAAAATAATTTTGCTCTTGTGCTCTCCTCAGAAGGGTCTGGAGACCCTCAAGAGTCCCTGGAGCACAATTTGAGAACCAGTGCTCTGGCTGCAGTGAGGCCATATTCATGCTACTTCCATGAAGTTCAAAGTCGTTGTCATCTGATTTGGCCTGCCTGATGTAGATAGGAACTTGGAGCTGGTTCTGATCACCTCCTGTATGTCTGTGTATGGAAAGTGCACTCTTTAGATTATTCATAAATAACTTTTAAAGCCGCATTTATTTCCTTCTGCCATCTGAGAACTTTTAAGTATTCTTCATCACTGTCTTTTCAAACCTATCTCCTCCTCTTTCCCTACAGGAATTTTATGGTCTTCCTCTGCTGGCTGAGTAAGATTTCCTGAACATGCCTCACTCTGCCCCTCCTCTGTTTTGGTTTTTTTTTTTTTTTTTTTTTTAGCTTCATAAAGTTTCTTATTCCTGGACTCTGACTACCCATGTCCACCTGATGAAGTTTCTGCTTCTGTTTTATCTGGTATTAAAACAAATGCAAAATTCAGCCCATTTGCCAATTTTCATTAACAAATAGAGAAAGAAATCCACTCCCATTGAGTGTCCAAATGTGTCTGGCATTTAGCTGACTCCTAAAGGTCGGGTGGGCTCGAGGCCACATTGCAGGCGTGCAGCTCCTCCCACTGAGCGCTCTGGGTTCCCACCATTCCTCCTCTGCCCCTCTCTCTCTTGCGCATCCCCTGAGGGCCTCTTTCTGTTCTTCTCATCTCTTGGTATTACTGCTGTTCTGCAAAAACCTTTAGGATGATTCAGAATCTTGCATGGTACAAGGCACCCCAAGAAGCTTATCCAAGTACTTCTTCAAACCATTGTAGCTGCTCATCCCAAGAAAAATTCTGGTCTATACAATTTTATAAATATACCATTCGCACTGCCAACTGCTTCTTGGTGCATGAATGGCCTATTGGCTTCTCTTTGTAAACTTCAGAAGGGAGGCATGCATCTTACATATGTAGATACCCATGTGCTGTAGCTCCTTGCCTGGTCCTTTTCACAGAATCACCATTTAATAAATATTGAAAATGGAAGAATCACTTGTCTTGTTTTTACATGAAAGAAATGAAAATTAACGTTTCCCTAAGCATAACTTCATTAGCACGCTAAATTGACTGTAGCAATTACACACACACACACACAGGTGGTGCAGTGGTAGAGAATTTCATGCCAATGTAAGAGACACAAGAAACACAGGTTTGATCTCTGTGTCAGGTAGATGCCCTGGAGGAGGAAATGGCAACCCACTCCAGTATTCTTGCCTGGAGAATGTCATGGACAGAGGAGCCTGGTGACTGCAGTGACATGGGGTCGCACAGAGTTGGACATGTCTGAGCACACATACATATGTGTGTGTATATATATATATATAGAGAGAGAGAGTTAATCCTCTCATTTAACTAACATCTGTGATAACGGTGGTAGAAGGGAGCTCGTAGTTGGAGAGGTAAGTTCAACAATTTCGTATTTGCACCCACTCTTTCTTGTGTGTAACGTGGGAATCCAAAGCTGTGTCTCTGGTGCTGTGGTTTTGTACTTAACTGTGCTGAAGGTGTTTCCTGGGGTCAGCTGCCCTTGGGGAGCACTTGCATTGCGGAGTTTCCCTGTGAGGCTGGGAGCTTCTCCGCCAGCAGATGCCCCTGGCTCCCTGATCACTCTGCTACCTCACTTGAGGGGATCCCCGCCCCCCTCGGGGGGCTGACAGGCTCTTTATTACCAAGAAGCCTGTTTCTAATGACCTGTGATCTCCATGCCCAACCTGCCTTCTGGCTTGTTTTTCTTTAATTCTCACATTGGCTTTTTGTTCTTGGAGTGGTTAGAATGGATTTTCATTTGGGTTTTCTTCATCTCCAATAATTCTAGAATGCCATATACTGTGAAATGCTAAGTAGGGATGAACGGTAAAGCTGCTTAAAATCCCCCCCGGAACGCTCCAGCCCATCACTTCTAAATCTGATTAGCACTCAGCACCTGCCAAGCAGCGGGGTGATTACAGGCTCACATTTGAATTTCGTTTTGTGCTGGTGCTTCCCCCACTTTCCTACTGCGGGAAATCCGATGTACAGCACGGAGGAGTTAAGAAGTCGCAGCCCCACTTGAGTTGTATTAGTATTAATTACCTGTGCAGATCTTGGATAATTGAAGCAATTACTCTTCATTTCAGCTCCAGGGCCTGGAATGGATGGTTTCTCTGTATAATAACAATTTGAACGGAATCTTAGCTGATGAAATGGGGCTGGGAAAGACCATACAGACCATTGCACTCATCACTTATCTGATGGAGCACAAACGACTCAATGGCCCCTATCTCATCATTGTTCCCCTTTCGTAAGTAAAGCCATTTATTCTGCAGTTATCCTTCTTTATGTTAGAGCTTGCCCTATTTGTCATTTGTCATTTAAGGCAGAGTTGTAGCCTGTAGTGGGATTATCAAGAGCATATAATCTGGATTTAGATGTTTCATTTCCCACCCTATCTCCCACCCTGGCCTCTTTGATTGGCTACATAAGCACAAGATGAAGTGATTTTTTCCCCAGCATTTCGTGTTGTTGCAGTCTATACAGCCTGCATACCGCACAGTGGGTCTCATTCTTTATCACACCTAAAGTGGCTCGTGAAGCTGAAAGTTTTGATTTTTTTAAGATTTCCAATTTTTTCCTTCTGTTTCTAAAAGGCCACATATATTAAAAAAAAAAAGGTGTATTCTTAAATCTTCCTTTCGTGTTCCCTTTAAAGCAGAGTCTAAATCAAAATCCAGACTCTGAACTTTGTATTAAACTGCCCTCAGTACTGTGGTTTATCTGCAGTGGTGATGCCACTTTGTCAGGAGAGGTCTTCACTGTTTTCCATCACATTCCCATGTCTCGTCCACTGCGTGGTTCCTTGTGGGTTTTGAGTGGACATACCTGTGGGAAGGAATTCCTGTTCTAAACTACCCTCCTTGGATGCAGTGCATCTGACTGTGGTGTGAGGTTTCAGTTCTGTTCACTGAGGTCCTCTTCTAGATCTCACTGCTCATTACAGACTTGGACCTTGAGATAAAGTAAAGATTCTGATTTAGTGTTTCCTTCAAATTTTGCCTAAATGAGAATTCTTCACAGACCTCTTAAATCCATTTTATTTGAACTCACAGCACTTAGACATCCTTTCCATGTTATCTACATCTTGAACATGTATTTTGCTTTTTATCAATATTTTGCATGTTCTGACTCATAGATTACACTGATGGTTTGGGAGATTTTTTTTTTTTTTAAGACATTTACTGTTTTCCCCCTGCTCCCTCCTGGCAGATTTATTTAGTATTTTCATGTGCTTTTATCATTTTTTTTTTTTCCTGACTCAAATTTCTCTGAATTTGTATGGCTGTTTTTAGAGTCCCCAAATCACTCTGGTAATTGCTGTCTTTCAGTATTAAAAATGAGATGTTTTTTTGTCCTCTATGTTCATGCATTCTTTAATTTTTTTTTCCTCTCACAGATTTCTTATGAATCCTCAAACTTGTCACGCTTTGTGGCACTTGTTTCTAACTTATCTCTTATTTCCACACCTTTAAAATGAATGTGTAGTTGAGATATTTTATATTCTCTGTCCTCTTTCAAGGTGAGGCCTGAAAGTGAATGAGAGCATCTTTTTAACCACAGACTTTTATACAAACATCTCTCTGTATTTTGTTTTGTTCTACAGGACTCTATCTAACTGGACGTATGAATTTGACAAATGGGCTCCTTCTGTGGTGAAAATTTCTTACAAGGTTTGGAATGTTGTATTTATATATAGTGGAAAAGCAAAAAATAGACCCTATTTTCTTCATTCCATGTGCACATCTGTGAACTGTATTCGGTTGTAAAGTTTTGTCATGTACATCATGTACTAAACAGTGAGAGTTAATCATCCCAAGAAGATTACTGTAATAAACCATAATTACTTTCAGATAGTGAAATGCAGAAGAAAATTGTTAATTATCATATTGCGAGGTTTCTGATGAGAGTAATACAAATGACAAATATCCCATATCCCGCATGCCAGCACCATGCCCACTGTTCCTGCAAAGTTAGGCAATTACCCAGACAGCCGAGCGCCGGCAGGATGCCCCTGTAGAAATGGAGCCTTTCAGCAGAGCAGCGGGTTCTCTGCTACCTTGGGGTCACCATAATTTCCTTTTCTCTCCCTGCCCTCCCTTGGTCTGCAGTGGGAAAGCCTCTCCGTAAGAGTCTGAAAAGTACCCAGACGTGGGCAATTTTGCCAAGTACTTTCCTCCTGGATAATGGATCTATATATGATAATTGCGTGTATGTGCAGTCCTCGGTCATGTGTCTGGGCTCCATTAAGCCATGAGTAGTGGGGGACAACGCACACCTCCTTCCCTGGGGTAATATAGATCTGTATTTTCTTCCCATTCAGGGCACCCCTGCCATGCGTCGCTCTCTTGTCCCCCAGCTACGGAGTGGCAAATTCAACGTCCTCCTGACTACTTATGAGTACATTATAAAAGACAAGCACATTCTTGCAAAGGTATGTTTAAAAAAATTATTTTGTCTCGAATTATGGGCCATCGCAACTGGAATGTAAAATATTCCCCAAATTATACTCACTAGTGTAATTTGCTCATTAGATGACTGCCCTCTCCCTCTCTTTCTCTTTCAGAGTCAGATATATTTTGGTCATAGGTTTTTGCTTGCATGTGTGCTGATTTCTGTTGTGTGGCAGTGATCCTGGGATTCTCACCTATCCTGTTGTAGTTAATGAGTTTACATCTCTTAAAAGAATTTACCTGGGTTCCTTCTGCCCCTCTTTTTCTCTCCAACAGCTCTGAACATTGTGCTTGTGGAAGAAATAATTGTTTTTGTTGCCCTGGGATATTGTCAGCAGCGGAACTTCATGCCTCTTGTGTCTTTGTCTCTCCGGAGATGAGCAGGCATCTCTCCATATGGTCTTCTCCATATGAACGTTTATCCAAGCTGTAGCTTTTGTGCTCTCCCTGTTTTATGTTTATTTCCAGTGAAATAATGGGCTATGATTGTTTGGATGACTCTGGGTTGTTTCCATGACTGTATATTTGGAGCCGGGAAAAAGTTTTCTACCTGCAACCTACATATCTGCTAATTTATAGGTCCTAAACTGTCCGTTAGCCAAAAAATAGAATCTTTTTTTCCATTTATGTCATCTTGCCTCCTAATATATTCATGTAGAATGATGGGAGTAGTTTCTGTCATGGAGCAAGTAGAACTTCATTTTTTTTTTTCCTTTAGTAATTTATTTTACGCTGTGGTGTTTTGAAAGCACTATAATCTGCAACTAAGTTATGGCCAGAACTGAACAGAATCACCATTTCTGGGGTCTATTCAATCTCTGCATTAAACCTTTGCCCTGGGAACGGAGAGTTCCCTTCATGGCATCCTAGGAAATACATAAAGGAAATGTGCTCCCAGGGGAGGTTTAATAATTGAGATGGCACCAGCAACGATGCTATGTGTTCGTCTTCTTCACACTCTGAGATGAATTTGGCAGTGTCAAAAATGACATGTTTTCAGTATAACTGTGGGAATATGTGTGTACATTTGAGATCCTTTTGAGAAAATTTGTATCGTGTCTTCTGCATATGCATTTCAAAATTCATCGGAGACGCCTGGTAACGAGCTGTATTGCCTTTGTTTCTGGAGAAATGAAAATCTAGAAAAGGGTAGTAGTTTGTTTTGAGTGGAAGACCTAATTAGCAGTAGATCCGATAGCAAAATCATAGACCTTCAAATTAGGCAGGAAGGTGGATTTAGAATATTGATTAAGTACATTTTTATCTTCTGGCCTCTTTTATTGGTAAGTTTGGGACAATTGATTGTACAACTTTGATTATTCTTAAGGAATTTTCTTAGAGGAGGTGGAGGAAGTGGTGGGGGGAACCCCAAAACACCTCTGGTAGTTTCTTTTACCCGGACCTCCCTTCCTGAGTGATGTTTTATTCTTTTCCCCTGATTTTCCTGGTGCTTCTGCTGAGGAAGGCGAGACTTCATGGAATTCTTTGCTTCTCCTTCCTCTCTAAGAGCTTTGCAACGGGATCCAGGGACATCTGAACGCCAGATGCTCTTCTTGGCCATTGCCACTGTTTTGTGGGGATTGGATAGGCTTTGTGGGATATTCCTCATTGTTCTCACTTTGAGAAACAGTGACCTTGGAGGGGGCTGAAGGGTTAGACGTGAGAGGGGAAGGGGACTGTGTGTAGACTTAGAAAGGGAGATCGTGTCATATGGTCATTCTTTATTTTTGAAGTGACTCAGTCATGCTGGAGGAATATATTGTGTTTAATTCTGAAGTTTTGGCATAAACAGAAGAATGCTATTTTAGTACCGCCGTCTCTGCCAGGGAGTCTGTCCTTTCATTTTAGACGTCTTGAAACCGGGGTCCTAGACCTGTCAGGTCAGGAATACGTGTGAAGCAAGAGAGTCCAGGTTGCTGGATCTTCTAATGTTTTAAAAGAAGCTGGATGTCCAGATATTTAGGTGAAGTATTCCAACTTTTATTCTTAGCAACTAAGTTCAGATTTAAAGAAAGAACAGGAGCCAAGCCCTGAAGGTAGTAGTCAGCCGAGGTAATAGAAAAAGGGCATGAAGCCAGAGGTCTTCTGCTATAGGCACTTGCTGATGTTGTCTTGGAGGAATCAGTCATTAACCTCTGCTTCAAGTGGGGAACTATATTCTGTACTCATCATGAGAAGTGGTTATGTAGCCTTTAAATCTGGCAGGCTGTCATGACATAGCATTGATAGAAGAGGTATTAGATGGGAAGACACAGGCGCTAGTCCTGGCCCAGCTGTTTCTTTCTGGGCCCTAGTTGCCTTCTTTGTGAAAAGGTAATTAGGGATCACATTCTGTCATTTCATCCCATCATTACATTGTGCGTGACATGACTGTCAGGTATAGGAAATAAGACTGTTGAGAGTCTTTTATGCCATAGCCTGGACCAAGCATGAGCTCTTTGGTTTTCCACATCAGCACTGGCCTCTTGGGGATACTTGTGTTTTCCCTCGCTCACCACATGTTGGTGCTTCCTCTTGCGTTACAGATCCGGTGGAAATACATGATAGTGGACGAAGGCCACCGAATGAAGAATCACCACTGCAAGCTGACTCAGGTCCTCAACACGCACTACGTGGCCCCCAGAAGGATCCTCCTGACCGGGACCCCACTGCAGAATAAGCTCCCGGAACTCTGGGCCCTCCTCAACTTCCTCCTCCCCACCATTTTTAAGAGCTGCAGCACATTCGAGCAGTGGTTTAATGCGCCGTTTGCCATGACTGGAGAGAGGGTACTGGCCTAACATTTATTTTCCCCACTGCATGACAAAGAAATGAAATGACGGGACCTAAAGCTGAGACCACAAGGAGGTGTACGGTGTTGTAGAATATCAGGAAGCCAGTCAGTGGGTGGGTATGCGTTCACTCCAGGGATATTTTTCCATCCTGAGAGAATGGATCCAGTAATGGGTAAGTGATCCTAGGATCTAGGGTGTCCTAATCCCACTGTCTTTCGCCAGTGTGGTAACTAGGCCAGCAGAGGGTGTTCCTGACCGGTGGAATGCTTAACTGCTGTGGACCACAGGGAGGATAGATACAGAGATACTTGTTCAGTCTGTTTAACCACAGCTCAACCAACCAAATGTAAACCTTGAAAAAAAATATTTTCTTGTTATAAACTTGGGCTTCCCCTTAAACCATTTCCATGTTAAGAGTTTGTGTGTAAAGCCAAACTAGTGTATAATTATTTTCTGTATGCATTGTTTTCAGATTTTAATGTGAATCTCAGTTTTGTGCGTATATAAATATTCCTCAAACCTTGGAGTAGCTGTTTTCAAGTTTCTTCTTATTATTCCTTTCTCTGCCTTCTCTTAAAAACTCATTTATTAGAAACAGGGACCTGTCCTTTTGATTAGTGATTTCTTAAGTATAGGAATGAAAACACTTAAAATGCTTTACAGATATTTGTGTTGGAACCATTTGGCCCTTTAATTTTGAGGTATATTATAGGTACCCTTGCCTTTTGTCAGGAATTCATTGGCTTGCCCATTTGAAGAAGGTAACATCAATCAGCTCTGCCCCCTAGAGGTTAGTGGAGGAAGGTGAAAGAGAAAGCAGAGGATTTACAAATGGGACTGAACTTGAACAAAATCACAGCAGAGCAGAGCAATCAGGTAGAGGGGCTTAGCAACCCACCAGCATAAACTGTATATATTCTTGTTCTTTTCATGTTCAAGCTCTGTACTGTTGGTATGTTTCTGCATCTGAGACAAAGTTAAGAGCCCAACTTACTGCTTCAATTTTAAGTGCTGTGCTTAGTTGCTCAGTCGTGTCCAACTGTTTGAGACCCCATGGACTGTAGCCCGCCAGGCTCCTGTGTCCATGAGGATTCTTCAGGCAAGAATACTGGAGTGGGCTGCCATGCCCTCCTCCAGGGGATCTTCCCAATCCAGGAATCGAACCCGAGTCTCCTGCATTGCAGGCAGATTCTTTACTAGCTGAGCTACCAAGGAAGCCCTCAGTTTTAAGTAAGAACACATTAACTATTACCCTTTTACTCATGTTCAAGTTCAGTCTTCAATCAGCCTTTGTCACAATCATATCCCATCCAATTCTGAGCTGTTAACACTCCCAGTCTGAAACTGGGGGCTCTGAAATCTTTTTCATAGAAGTCAGCATTCAGACAAAGACATCTGTTTAGAGGCTGTTCTGTTACCACCTGGTAGGCAGGTGGGAACAGAATTCTGAGGTGTACATGACGGGTATAAACTTGGCCTTAATGCACATAAAATTTCAGACATATATTGAAACCAATAATAAATATAGTATAAAGAGTTATTACATGAAGTAACCTTTAAAAAAAAAGGATCAAATTCATCTAAGGCTCTCTTGCAGGTGGACTTAAATGAAGAAGAAACTATATTGATCATCAGACGTCTGCATAAGGTGTTGAGACCCTTCCTACTGAGGAGGCTGAAGAAAGAAGTTGAATCTCAGCTTCCAGAAAAGGTATGTTGCAAATTCAAAAGTTGTGATTTCTTCCCTCTGCCATTATATTCAAATTACCTGCCCCTGAAATGGTGTTTCTGAAATAGCAGGCTTGTGTTTTAGTTCCAGGTAACTGGAAAATATCTTAAAGGACTTTTTTGTTGTAGTTGTTAGAGAGAAGCTGGAGGGTTTAGTGTAGAGAGAGAATGGAAATTTGAACATTTCATCTTGGTTTCCAAAAGTTTGGGGACAGATTTTTGAAAATTACCAAATCACTGTCATTACATTTTAGCTTTAACTTACATTAACTTAACATTACATGAATTGACATTCTATTTTAACTTTAGAATTTCTTTTCTTTTTTTTTTTTTTTTTAATTTTACTAACCTTGTTGAGTTCACTCTTGTAGGCGCCATAAAAGTGTTCTGCTTTGAGCCACGTAAGGCTATGAGTTCGGGGCTTGTATCCTTATCAGAAGGCCTAGTAAATGCTTGCCACATTTCCCGGAAATGTGTTTAATGTCAGATGCTTGGGATGTCACTGTTATGATAGTAAGTGAAAAATAGGGTTCTTATTATAGATAACATCATCTAATTAAGATTCTATGAACATCTTAAGGAAATATTTTTCAGATTAGTTTTTGGACACTGATTTTTCAGGGCTTTAGGATGTCTTTTTGAGCCCTTAGCGCCACATTTTTGGACTGGATTTGGGTATTAGTTTAATATGTTTCTCATCATATTTTGGAACCTCTGGAGTTCCAAACACTGGAGTTCTGCGTTTCATTTTCTTACAGATAGATTATTTGGCATTGCGCACTGTTTGCTGCATGAGCTAGTTTAATGTAACTTTTCTCTTTAGAGGAGCCAATTCTGAAATGTGTGTTTTGCATCATTGTGCTTTTCTGTGTAATGACTCTATTTTTTTGGACAGAATGGTTCATCCTATTCATTTTTAAGTGGGAGCTGGCAAGATATTATACAAAGTTGATTACTTTACCAAGAGAGAATTTTGTCCCCTAATCCCCTATCTTTAGCAGTCAGAGAAAAATTAAATATTAACACCGTTCTTATACCACACTTATCGTAGTGAAAACCCAAATATTTAAGTGTTTTATTTTGCTAGTGAATGCATCTTGGGGATTGAATGCTGTCAATATTTCTTTGACTTCATATGGTCTTGACATCTTTGGATAACCCTCTTTCTGTTCAAGGTGGACCTTAGTTACTGAATAAGCTGGGGAATGGGTACAATGGTCATATAGCTTCCTTTAGTGTTACTGAGATCCAGAACTTACAGAAATGAAATGTTAAAGATTTTAATTTTCCCCATTCTTCCTTTTGTTTCTTAAGAAGCAACAAATACAATGAAAGACAATTATCTGAACTTACTCATTCATTCATCCCATAAAACTTCTAAATCTTGTTTACTGATTTCCAGGACTGGCTAATGTAGATAGATTTAAAAAATATTACAAGTTGAAAGTATGCCCTGTTTTTAAGAAGTCCATTTGATTAAAATACAGACTTTTGCACCATAAGGATCATGGGATGGTTGGTTATATCACAAAGAAATTCCTTACTTTGCTAAAACATTTATTTAATGGCTCTTTTCACAAGAAAACTTCCTGAGTATTGATTATTTTTTTTTAATTAGATTTTGAAGAGCATGTTTCCTGCATGAAGTACACTTGTACTCTTTAATACCCAAATTTTTATATTTGAGGTATATTAAACACCCATATATATAGACCTTGTTTGCATTTTGCAAAATTGCATAGTTTACAAAATGAAGGTTTGTGGCAACCCTGCCTCAAGCAAATCTATCGGCACCATTTTTCCAACAGTATTTGCTAACTTCATGTCCCTGTGTCACAAATTTTGGTAATTTTTGAAGAATTTCAAGCTTTTTCATTATTGTTAAATTTGTTATGGGAATCTGTGATCAATGATCTGTGATGTTACTATTGCAAAAAGGTTATGACTCACTGAAGGCTTAGAGGATAGCATTTTCCACACGTGAAGTATTTTTGATTACGGTATGTACAATGTTTTTTAGACATAGTGCTGTTGCACACTTAATAGACTGTAGTGTGGTGTAAACATGACTTATGTGCACTAGGAAACAAAAAAAATGTATATGACTCACCTTATTGCACCCTGTGTGTGTTGGCCTGGAACTGAACCTGTGCTATATCCGAGGTATGTCTGTATAATCTATGGATAAGCTACCTTTTTCCGGAGGTAACTTGGTGGGGTGGAAATCATGGGCTCTGCCTGTCAGAGTGGACCTGGGTCCCCGCTGCTTCTCTGTCTCTTGCTAACAGTGTGCTCTTGGGCATGTTACTTAAACCAGTGGGTCTTAGTGTTCTCAGCAGTGAACTAGAAAATAGATAACACATGCTTTATAGAAGAGGATTACATGGATGCAGTACTCATAATACAATGCCTGGCACGTGTTTAGGCTCCCCTGGGGACAGCTGCTGCTCCCGGAGTCCTTCCTTTCTCTATTGCCCTGCTGTTTCTGTTCCTGACTTTGGTTCTGCTTTCCTGTTCACGTCAAGTTTCTCGGTGTCCACTGGTCCTGGCATTTTACCATCACCCTTTTAAGGTGATGAACTAATCCCTTAGCATGTGTATGTAGCTCTTGTTGATGTGGTTTGGCCAGTGTCTACTCTTTGTTCTTTCTACCTTGCTAGGACTTTGATCTGGGGAAAATCTGCCACCTACGTGTTATCCTTGGGGGAAAGGAGCTTTCTTCTGCCACCATCTGCTTGTAGACACAGACATGTATGTCTTTCTCAGGCTGTATAAAGAATCTAGAAAGGCGTTGTGGTGGATGGCAGCAAAAGGCTAAATCTTTTATAGAAGCAACGCTCAAATGTTTCCATGAAAAAGAATCAATTATAGAAGTAGATTTCCATTTTAGTTTTTAATTTAAATATAATAAAATATACTCTTCTTTGGTATATAGATCTGAGTTTTGACAAAGACAGTTACGTTAAAGTGAAGTCACTCAGTCGTGTCCAACTCTTTGCGACCATATGGACTGTAGCCTACCAGGCTCCTCCATCCATGGGATTTTCCAGGCAAGCGTACTGGAGTGGGGTGCCATTTCCTTCTCCAGGGATCAAACCCAGGTCTCCTAGTTATGTTAACTGCATCACAATCAAAATACAGAACAATTCTGTCTCCCAGTGCCCCCACCCACCCAAAATTCCCTGGTGCGGTCACTTTTTAGTCATGCTCTCACTTTGCCCTTAGCCTCTTACAACCGATGGTTCATCCTCCATCCTCATAGCTTTGTGTTTTCCAGAATGTTGGAGGAATAGAATCAGACAATATGTCTCATCAGACCTTCTGCATCTGGCTTTTCATTCAGCATAATGAATTTGAGAAACATCCAAGGTGTTGGATGTATCAGTAGCTGTTTCATTTTTATTAATGGGTAGTATTCTATTGCATGGATGCAGCAGAGTTTATCAATTTAATTGTAGGACATTTGGGCGGTTTATAGTTTTTGACAGTTGTGCTTGTCTGCTGTGAACATTTGTGTATAGGCTTTTGTGTGAGCATAGGTTTGCATTTCATTTTAGGAAGTATGTAAGAGTGGCTTGGTCATAGACGTGTACATGACTTTGTAAGAAACTTCCATATGGTTTCATGCCATAGATTTCAGAACCCAGGACTTTAATAAATTTAATATTATTGTTTGGAAATCTCAATACACAAAGTGATCATGTATCACACAGTAGTCTGGGTTTCCTGTTCTAATAATACATCCTTTAAGGAATAGTGTTTAGGGAGAAACTATGAATAAAGGTTGAAAGCTTTTCCCGGGTTATATAGGAGGAGGGTCTGGGCCACTGTAACCACCTGATTTGGCTCCTTGAAGGGACCAGTTTGGTCATTTACCAACATAATGAGTCGTAGGAGGTAATTGTCATGTCCATGAGGTTGGCACCCCAGTTTTACCTGTCCTTTGAAAATAATAGTCCCAGTGGCCGTCATAAGTCTAACCTGTTGGGAGAAGCATCCTTATTACAGAGTCATATATAGATTTTATTTCCTTTAACATCAGCCCATTTTGAGGAACTTTCAAATTCATGCTCTAATCAGGGGCCGTCGAGGCTTTTGGAGACGACTCAGACCCAGCAGCGTTTGAGATGGTGTGATTCTTACAAAGGCTTCCCTCGCCTCATCAGTGTCAGTCTGCCCTTTTCTTGATGCGTGGCTCTGACGGCTTGCTCTGTGCACTGCACAGCACTCGGGCGGGGGTGGGAGGTGCAGGAGCTTTACCAGAAATTGGAGGCATGGTGTGCGATGTTGCTGAATGGTGGCATGACAGTGAAGGGCAGCATCACCCACCCCATCAGGTTGAGGGATCCAGGCATTCAAGTGCTTTAGGACAGGGGTCTCCAGAGCGCATGTGGGTGTATGTCTGTGTATATATATGTGGGGTGCTTACTAGTAGTCCACTGGGGTGTGGAAGGAAGATTTTAGAGCTTTTATTGATATTCATTTTTATCCTAAAAAGTAAAAAAAAATTATGGTTTTTTGATTTAACATACAGACCCTGGTACCCATGTGGTATTTAAGCCTATGTCACAGAGTCCAGCAGGTGACTGGCCTAGACTGTGTCGGTTATCCTGGGGATGGGGAGCGTGAGGGGGAGCACCCCCACCCAGGACATCGGTCATCCATCCACCCTCACAGTTGGGTTCTTTTGCTCTCTGCCTGTTGTCAGCGTTGTGGGTTTCCCCATATCCAGGTAAAGGAATTTTAGGATGATCTCATTTTAACTAACACCCCTGACCCTCAGGATGGATGACAGACTTTTAAAAGATCCCAGGATCACAGGTTGAAAACAAGAGAAACAGAGTAAGAGCAGGTGGACAGTGGGAAAAGTGCAGACCTGCCACCTCTCCTGTTCCTAGTGTGAATTTTCACCAGCCCCATTGTAGAGTGATCAGGGTGCTTGCATGCTAAATCACTTCACTTGTGTCCAGCTCTTTGCTCCCCTATGGACTGTGGTCTCAGGCAGACTACGGGAGTGGGTTGCCATTTCCTCCTCCAGCGGGTCTTCCCCACCTAGGGATCGAACCCTCATCTCTTATGTTTCCTGCATTGGCAGCCGAGTTCTTTTACCACGAACGCCACCTGGGAAGCCCATAAGGAGCAAAGGTCCTTGCCATAGAAGGAGAGTCAGTCAGTGAGAGATCCCTGTGGATCAGGGTGTAACTGGCTGAAAAGTCAGATGGCATCACCTTGGCCCCTTGAAATGTAGATGTAAAACAAGAGCCTAATATTGACCCATGTCCTAAAACTAACCTGTGTTTTGAGGCTTTAATATTAGCACAAGCATATGACTCATAAATAAATACATGGGCATGTAATTCATAAATATATGGGCATGTATTCAGAAGAGGTACTTTAACATGTATTCTTGGTAAGGGATTGCCATCAAAAAAGCTTAATAAACGCTTGTTTGTGAGAAATAAAAAGGAGGATTGACTGATAGGTGTGGTGATCAGGGAAGACCTTACAAAGAGCCCTCAGGAAGAGTGAGATTTAGAAAGGCAGCCCTAAGACTATAGGAAGATACAAAGACAAAATAGCTTGGACTCGTTGGGGAAGTTACAAGGAGCAAACGTAAAATACAGTTGTGAAACTTAGAATGGTGATTTTGGTGATGTGTATCACACCAGCGTCTGTGATTCCCTAGTGGTGTGAGGAAGGAGGGTTGAGGGGAGGTCCCCTTTCTGCAGGAGCCGTCAGGTCCTAGGGATGAGCTCACTTCTCTGCTGACTCAGCCCCTGTGGGGTTGTCCGGCCTCCCTGTCTGCATGGCATCACCGTGCGTGCCTCGTTCCCACACGCCCTCCCATCCAGCTCTTGGCAGCAGCTAACTGATGAGAAGGAGGTTGAGGGTGCCGGTCCCCCATGTTGGATGTGCCATCTCCTAGTGCACTTAAAGCTTGCCTCAGCAGTCCTTTCCGTTCTCAGGAAGGTGTGCACAAGCTGGTGGGCAGTGAGGCTCAGGTGAAGATGAACATCAGGGCAGAACTAGGGAGCCTGAAAGTCTTCTTGGTTATGTTTAACGTAGAGCTTAAGAAAGTGCAGTCTGGTTCAGTCCTAACTGGATCCTTGAATAGCTGCATCATTTCAGCCCAGTCACCTAACATTTCTGATGCTCAAGTTCCTTATCTGTAAAATGCAAACACCACTAGATTTAACTCTGCCCTACAGCTCTTATATGGTAAAATGGGAGAAGGCACACCAAGCACCTTTGCACAGGGCCTGGTCCATAGAAAGAGCTCAATAATATTAGCCCTCGGTGTCATTTTTATCATTATGCTTGCAAAGTCTGAAGTTGTTTAATATTTTCTTCACCATGATCAATTACATGGAGAGTTAACAGCACTTGAAAAAGTCAAAATACTTTAAAACATGCCACGATCAAGTCTGTAAAACACAAAACCCATATTAAGTGCATCCTTATTTATTAAAACTTGGAGATGTTCTTCTTCTCTGGCCAAGAAGATCATTAAAAACTTTATGGCGGGTCACTTGTTTTTCCTTACTTGTCTGCAAAAGAGCTCATCTTTCTCTAATCTGATTTGGTGCATCAAAACAAGTGGCAAAATGCTATTAATTGCGGTTCCAGCTGGCCTGACAGACCCCTTCTAAAGCAACAGTCGAATGAATATTCAGCTTCTCTTCATCTGTGACCTCCTCACTCTGGTCCTCAGAGCTGAAAATAACCTGATCACTTTTAATCAGTTTGTTAAACATTAGGCAGCTCGCTGATTTACTTTTAATCACATTCTGCAGATTTCTAGGCGTTAATCTGATGTTTATTATGAAAATTATATATTTGTATTCTGGGGATTTTTTTTAATAAAGAAAAATAATAATAGGAAATAATTAAGGCAGACTGCGTGCATTAGGAGTGTGTGAGAAGTATTGCAGGTGTGTGTGAAAACACCCGCACGTGAATTCTGTCACAGTTTAAAACTGGATTTTTCCGTTGTTCAAGTGGAAGCACACAAGGCCTTGCCTCTAAAGAAGATGATCATAAAGCTGCATTTAATTGTGGAGTCACTCCTCTCCTTCGCCTACTGTCCCCACTAGGTAGTATCCGTATCCTCTCATCCTTCAAAAGCAGAGAGTAATTACCTACAGTCAACCTAGGCGCTTATGAATCTCCTTTTAGGATCAGAATTGAGGGAAGCCAGCCACACAGGATCATTTAAAAAGATATTTTCCCCCCCAAAAAATCGGGGGATATTGGCTGGGTACTGGTTTTCCTCAAACTGGTCTGTTTGTATGAAACAGGGTATAGTTGGGAAGCAGAGGAAATGCATATATATGTGAAAGTGAAAGTTAGTCACTCAGTCGTGTCTGACTCTTTGCAACCCCATGGATGGCGGCCAGCCAGGCTCGTCTGTCCACAGAATTCTCCAGGCAAGAATACAGGAGTGGGTTGCCATTTCCTTCTCCAGGGGATCTTCCCAACCCAGGGATCAAACCCAGGTCTCCCACATTGCAGGCAGTTGGACTCTACCATCTGAGCCACCAGGGAAGCCATGTATATATATACATACACTCTGTATTGAATATATTTGAACTTGAACAGTCTGCCAGCCTCTCTCTCTCAAACGTGGAACAAGTCAAGAAATTTCAGGAAACATGACCCTGGCCTGAGTGACATATCACCTTTTGCAAGTCCCTTCCGTATAATGGTACCTTGAGCAGTGATGACTGTGGGCTCTCCATCACGCCTCCCTCCCCAGTCTCCATGAATCCAAGAAGCAGAAAGAGATAGCTTCATGATTCCAGGAGAGCCACCAGCCGCCATGTCTCAACCATCTTCTTAGGACAGGCACCTTCTCTCTCCTGCTCTTAACCTAGGTACTGTTCTTCTTTCCCCAGGTTGAGTATGTGATCAAGTGTGACATGTCAGCTCTGCAGAAGATTCTGTATCGCCACATGCAAGCCAAGGGGATCCTCCTCACAGATGGTTCAGAGAAAGATAAGAAGGTACGTTGTGGAAGGTGCTACAACTCAAGGTGCTGTCAGCTTTCTTCTTAGGGCTGTGCCGCTGGACACTCCCAGGAAGTATCCCCACGACTGCTGATTTGTCAAAGCAAATTACAGGGCCTTTTGGGGAGCTGTTATTGTTGCTGCCAAAGGAAATCCCTTGGCCTTTTTCCTGTATTGGAGCAGTTAGAAATGAATACCGTCTTGGTGTTCATATCATGAAAATAGTTCTTTTCGTGTAAGTCTGCACACAATATATCTGCCTAAGGGTAGGCTAGCATTTTAGAAGGTTTTAAAAGCCAGTTTCATCCCTGGGCATCTGTGCCATTCTTCTGTCTTCCCAGAATCCTACAGGATGGACAGTCATGTCTCAAAGCCATCCACTGGACATAATTCCCTCCTCTCAGATAACTCACATGGAAGATGGTCTATCTAATTCAGAAACGGCTGTGTAATAGTAACCGGAACTTTGGACAGTAGGAAGTGTAGGCTACCGAGATGACCTATGGCTCTTTGCTCTTTCTATGGAAACCTACTTTTTAAAAATGGGAAATAGCTGATCAATTAATAACGTATATTCTGACTCTCCTCTGCTTGTCCTTAGGGGAAAGGCGGTGCTAAGACACTAATGAACACCATCATGCAGTTGAGAAAGATCTGTAATCACCCATATATGTTTCAGCACATTGAGGTAAGCCTGCGGTCTCCGTTGTGACCCTGATCCTAGTTGTTCAGTTTCTACTAATACTACATTGAAAAAAAATTTTTATAATAAAAAAATAAAGCAAACTTAAAACATGTGGAAGTTGCAACTACATGGTCTGGTAGCTTGATAAGCAGAATTAACAGACATGAGGTTTCTGGTTATGGATTCTCATTGGCATCAGACACTTGGGCATCTGGAATTTTATAGGCAGGAGTTCTAAGTGGTGAGAAAATGCTGTAAACCAGGGCTCATTATGTGGGTTTGGGTAAGTACTGTGAATTGCCTCATTATGGTAGGTGCTCTGACATGGAGGATAATGACAGATACATCCAGCTTTCTCAGAAGGATGCTGTGAAAAAATACTAAAAGAATGGATTTATATTCATTGAAGGGAAATATGTTCCTGAAATATTTGCTCTGTGAAGATCACTGACTTTAGACTGTTTCTTAGATTTGTATTTTTCCTTTCTGGGTTCTTCTATGACGGTGTAAATCCAGGTTTTTTAATCCTGATGCTCTGGTCTCTAGGAAGCTATTTTCAGGGGAGAGGACATTTTCTGCCCTGTTCCTTACATGTGAATGAGTTTCCTAAATTGACAATTTTACCCCAGTAGGAGCCGTTGACCTGAGCAGGAAGGGAAAGGGGTCAGAATTGTAGCCTCCACTTTTCAAGGTTGCCTTGGATGTGTGCGGTCCTGGCAGCAGTTACTGCTGCTTACTGTCCACTGCAGAGGAGCAGGAGGCGTGGGGCAGGACCTGCAGGCTCTGTATTTTTCACTGGTTTATTAACAAATAAATAAATAGAAGGTTCTAGGGATTTAACTTTCAGAAGCATATTCCTAGGAATGAGACTGAAATGTTCTTGACTTTGAAGATTCTTTTTCTTTCTTCTTCTTTTTTTTTAATCCTTGTTTTTGGTAATCATGCTTGTTAGGTAAGAGTATATACTGCACCTCTGTCCATATCCTGGAGTCCTGTCCCAGCTGTAGGATGAAATTAGAATTAACTCCTGACACTGCTGTTGCTTTAGGGAACAGGCCTTTTAGAGAGTAAAAAGGCCTTGGTTTGAGCAAAATGACAATGGCAACAACTGTAGGGAGGAATGAGGGCAAGGTCCCACTGACAAGCCTCCTTAGACACATAGCAGGAGAGTCCATGGTGTGGCAATGAGTCCATACCCCAGGCCACTTTTACCTCTGTAAAAACCTGCTGTATGTCACTTAGCATCTCCAAGCTATAGTGTATTTGACTTGTCATCAGATGGTGATAGATGCTAGGGCTGGCAGAAGGATAAATGTTTAAACTAAAGAACATACGAAGTGTCGGGTAAACCAGAAATGTGATAATAAACAGGCCATAAGCTATCAGTGTATTAGTGGGGGTGGCTTGTTTGGTTGCAGGCACGCATGCTCAGTCGCTTCAGTCGTGTCTGCCTCTTTGTGACCCTATGGACGGTAGCCCACCAGGCTCCTCTGTCCATGGGAATTCTCCAGGCAAGAAGACTGGAGTGGGTTGCCATGCCCTCCTCCAGGGGATCTTCCCAACCCAGGGATTGAACCCACGTCTCCTGTGATTCCTGTATTATAGATGGATTCTTTACCACTGAGCCACCAGGGAAACCCATGTTGGATTGGGGGAGCTGAAAAAAAGGTCTAATGGTGAAAATGATTGGGATCATATCAGGTTAACCTGTCACCTACCATCTTATATTTTCTTAAAAACAATTTTTAGATATTCAGCAAAAATATACAGGATTTGTCATTGTTCAGTTGCTCAGTCATGTCTGATTCTTTGAGATCCCGTGGACTGTGAAACACCAGGCTTCCCTGTCCTTCACCATCTCCCAGAGCTTGCTCAAACTCATGTCCATTGAGTCGGTGATGCCATCCAACTATCTCATTCTCTGTCGTCCCCTTCACCTCCTGCCCTCAATCTTTCCCAGCAGCAGGGTCTTTCCCAATGAGTCAGTTCTTTGTATAAGGTGGCCAAGTATTGGAGCTTCAGCTTCCCACCAGTCCTTACAATGAATATTCAGGATTGAATAAGGATTTGAGGACTTCAGACTTATGAAAATTAAGTATCAGTCTTACTTCATCTGTCATACCAAAATGCACTTTTGAAACAAACTGGGTCATATCAGGACGGGTTGGGGGGAGTGCCTTTTACCCTCAAGCTTCTGTTTGGAACACCTGGGAAGTGGGGAGGGGGATCAGAGAAGCTAAGCTTAAGTAACATGCCCTCCTTTCCCTGCCTGTTTACATTTTAAGTAGCAGTCCATAGAAAGACAGACTTTGATTTGCAATTTTTTTAACATGAAAAACTTTTGGGAGGATATTCCTGGAAACAAGACCCACAGTGACTGGCAAAGGTATCATACTTGTGAACCAGAGACTGTGTGTGCAATTTGCTTTTGTCTTCGTTTCACTTGCTTACACATCCTTTGTTCATATTCCTGATAGGAGAAACCCAGTCTCCTAATTGGGCCCACTGCCTCCCTGAGGATCTTTAAACCAGAGAAATGAAAACAGAGGTTTTTAAATGCTGCTGATACCTGACCGTATCACCATCCACTGATACATACAGATGGAAACAGATGGAACCTCAAAAATTGAGTTGAGATTGGCCACCTGTAGGGAGGAAAGGCATGATTCCTGGAGTCAGAGTAGGGGTTTTGGGCTGTGATCCATCAGTGTTCATTTTGCCAGCGGGGCAGCATCCGGAGCGGCCAGGGCCCCTGTAAATGATGAGCATGTTTGAGAGTGGAGCCCAGAAGGAAAGATCTGGTCCCCTTGGAGGAAAGCTTTGGTGATTCAGGAGGGAAGGGAGGCAGAGAAGGGAGACAGCCGGTGGTTAAGTGAAGGTGTGACGTGCTCTCCTCCCTACAGATGGCCTCCCCTTCCATCAAGTAGGGATACGAAAATCACATGGGGAACAGCTATTTATTTCTTCCACCAAATCAGTGAGGAGGGAAATATGTAGTTAAGTTCTGTATTTTAAAAGTGGATGCCAGTTACCTGAGGGGTAGTGTACACTTAGGGCCTTATTTATAATGCAGAAAAGCACAGTGTGGAAGGGATGTTACGACTGCACTAAGCTAAGATCTGTATACTTACTACATATATCATCATCATGACTTTTACTGCTGAACAGTTCCATAATATATTGATGTGTGTATATTAATCCTGATTTGCTTCTATTAAGCTCTTCCTCTTATCTAGACTCTAAGCTCCTTGGGGGGTAGGTACTTCCTTTACTTCCTTTTTTTTCTGGTTCCCCAGTACCTGCCTACCACAGCCCTGGGCCAGCGAACATTTAATCACTGTTTAATGAGTGAACTAACGCTGTCATCTCAGTATGAGAGTCTAGAGCCTTGCTGAAACTTACAGGATATATTTCTGGCAAAGCTGTAGTCTGAATTCAAAGGCTTTGAGTTCCTGGTTCTTTTCATAAGGAGTATTTTTTTTACTTATTATTTTGTTTAATTGCATTCTAGAAATAGGATGACCTCAGTAATAGAATAATTATTATGTCAATAATTACAGATCTGTTTTTAAAAATCCTTTTTCTTCTCTCTCTTTTAAAGGAATCCTTTGCTGAACACCTGGGCTATTCAAATGGGGTCATCAATGGGTAAATCCTAATTTTTTTTTCTCTTCCAAAAAATGGTTTGTTGGTGCCACCTAAACTTTTCTCTCTAGTGTTTCCTGTCACACAAATACAGTACTGCCAGCCTCCACAGCAACCCCTCTCTTCAGCAGAGGGTGCAGAAGTTGTTAACCAGAACGATATCAGCATTCTCTTTTACTTTACTGGCATAAATGACTACATGCCTTGAGCAAGTGGCCATTCAGAGGACATAGATCTCCTTTAATAGACTTAACAGTGTCACAGTGTTCTAAAAACGTTGTCAGAGCTTCAGAGGGTTGTTACTTATAACCAATAGTGTAGCTTGAGCTCAAAGAGAATTTAACATATGAGATCTCAAGTCAGTATTTAACATTAATGTGCATGAGAGGAAGATGTCTCATCTGCTATAAACATGTACAGCTGTACAATCATTTGCTGGAGCA
Organism: Ovis aries; assembly: GCF_016772045.2. NCBI lineage: Eukaryota > Metazoa > Chordata > Mammalia > Artiodactyla > Bovidae > Ovis > Ovis aries. Next base: position 70,363,589 of record NC_056055.1, read on the forward strand.
TGGTCTGTATAAGAAATATTTTTCGTCTGGACCTTGAAGAGACACATGTCTGCAACAACGAAAAAGTACCTTGCATCGATAGAAAGCCTCTGTTTTGCTTGTTTGGCACCAGGGAGATTTTCTTATTAAGATAAAGGGGCCATTCTTTGATCCCCTGTGTCAGTGGGCCAAGAACCAGGAATTGGAAGCCATGCAGAACCATTGCCACCAGGCTCTCCTTCTCTCCAGATGCGGGGTACACTGCTGCTGCTGTCAGGGTGGCCAGGCCGTGTACTGAAAACATGGCCTCAGCAGGTGTTTGGAGGACAGTTCTCAGAGCAGCGGATGGATGTTGAGAAGACCTGCACTTGAAAAATCTATCTGTTCTCTGTGTCATAAAATCACTGCCAGTGTTACATTTCACTGTTATAGGCTAGAATGCATAGACACTGGAGAGTTTTCTCAACAGCATCCCCCTACAACTAAGTTTTAATAATGTAACACACCGCTGTTGATAAAAGAGGAGAGTGGTTTCTTGGGGAGGAAAAAATCTCTAATTTAGCTCACTAACATTCTCTATCTGACAGCACTCTGCCATCGTATTTTTTTAATGTGATTTCTATTTTTCATGTGAATTTCCAGGAGTCTATCTCTTCTCCAATCCATTCTTCACAGTGTACATGGTGATCTTTTAAAAAGATGTCAGCTCTCGTGGCCCCCCTGTTTAAAACCCATCAATGGCTTTCCATTTCACTTAAAACTAAAACTAATAGAGCCCTACAGGATCTGTCTAAACCCGCCCCCCACCCTCTTCATCTCTGCTCTCATCTCCCAGTGTCTCCCCTCCACTCCTCGACTTATGCATAAGCCACACACACCATTTTTCTTTTTTCCATTTTTCAGACTCTCCAGATTCTTTTACTCCTCGGGGCCTTTGCACATACTCTTTCCATTTCCTGGAATCTCTTCCTCTCCACTCCTAAGTCTCCCTTCTTCACCTGGCTGCCTTTTGCTCTTTATTTCAGGTTTTAGGCTACACTGTTATTTCTTCATTGGGGTCACCCTTGATGCTCTAAACCAGGAGCTGGCAAATTATTTTCTGCAAAGGGCCAGATCCCCAAATTTTCACTTTTGCTGTCCCAAAAGTCTCAGTTGCACCAGCTCAACTTTGTCATTGTAGCTTGAAAACTGCCATAGGCAAATATAAATGAGCAAGCCTGGCCATGTTCCAATAAAATGTTATTTACAAAAACAGGCTGCAGTCCAGGGCTGACATTTGCCACACACTGTTCTTATGCAAAGAAGGTATCTGTTTTTCTTTTTAGTACTTATCCTAAGTCACTAATTGCCCATTGGGAAAGCAGAGATTCTATTTTGCTTATGCACATGCTCAGTAGTGTGCTTAGCACACTGTAGGTGCTCAGTAAGTATTTCAGTGAATTGCAATGCCCTGAGTTAGTTGTTTTATGAATTTAAATAAGTAGAGATTTAAGGAAATGACATAATATACATGTATGTATGTGTGGGAGGGACAGAGAGAAAGAAAGAGAGTTGAGACAGAGAGTGAAACTATGAAGAATATGAGAAGGTTTCCTTTTCTCTCTAGACTCTGTCATCATACCTACAGTATATAATGTACTTTTGTGGGTTTTCTACAAATATATTCTATTTTTCCATGAAACACTCTCCACAGCTTTGGAGTGGCTATGTACTCATCCATTCATTCATTCCGTAGTTATTTACCGAATGTTTACTCTGCACAAGGCACTGTATGAAAAGCAAAGCTCTGCTGGATCCTTCAAGAAGACAGCAGTAATACTGTCTTCTTGTTTTGCATTTTTGGGTTCAGGGCTGAGCTGTATCGGGCCTCGGGAAAGTTTGAGCTACTTGATCGTATTCTGCCAAAATTGAGAGCGACTAACCACCGCGTGCTGCTTTTCTGCCAGATGACGTCCCTCATGACCATCATGGAGGATTACTTTGCTTTTCGGAACTTCCTTTACCTGCGCCTTGATGGTGAGTGTGTAAGGAATTAGGCTCCACAGCCACGCTATTCAGAGTACAGGGATACTGGCAACTCAGATCCAACTTCAGTCGAAAGCAGGGGTAAAATTGTTGAAGAATTAGCAGAGTGAGGTCCAGCTTCTCTAGATGATAGCAGTTTTTATATCCTCCAGCCTAAAATAAGCTGAAATCTTTGTGCAGATGTTTTTCCTACATTCAAGCCAATGCAAGTGACTTAAAATCATTTATAAGTACCCCAATTAAACTAAACTAAAATTTAAAAACTCTTCTTGCCTTGGGCTTATCTATTCTCTATGTACCCCCCCCCTATATAGAATATTTTGATAAACCTTTAGGTTTTTCTGTGAAGGCATATTTTAAAGGGATAAAAGTTATGATTCCCTTCTTTAGAAACAGTGTAATAATCCACATAAGATTATATCTATCATTAAAACTTCTCTCATTTTCTAAATAGAAGTATATACATGCTACCTTAAGAGACATGGCTTCATTGTTTGCTGGATTTTGTGAACTGTGCAGAATATTTGCCTGATTTCTAGAGTGACAGCATGTCCTTAAAAAATTAGTCAGAAAATATGAATTTAGAGATACTTCCTAAATTGCTGTACGATTTGGATGGCAGCCCTAGTTTTTCAGAGATTAGGGATACCAAAATGTTCTTACTATGGCAGGGGGTGACATTTTCCAAGAGTGGTATATAGGAGCTGGTTTACAGCCAGGATGGCGTTGAATTCCTGCATGGTGTTTCTAGTACCAATTTTTATCTGATGTAGCATTCAAGTTATTGTCAAGTGGGAAATTTAAAGTTTATGTTCCATTAAAAGATGTTTTATTTTCAATCCAACATTTTCTCACCCTCTTGCTATGAACTGGATACAACTGGATATATACCACCCTCGGACCTGCCGTATTTTCTCTTACTTGAATTTTTAAGTAAATTCTCTATATGGTATACCTATTAGGGCATTGTTAACTCTTAAATTAATTATACCCTCTGACAAACTTGATTTTTTAAAGAACTTTACTTCCCTGGTGGTTCAGATGGTAAAGAATGTGCCTGTAAAGCAGCAGACCAGGTTCGATCCCTGGGTCGGGAAGATGCCCTAAAGAAGGGAATGGCACCCCACTCCAGTACTCTTGCCTGGAGAATCCCATGGGCGGAGCAGTCTGGTGGGCCACAGTTCATGGGGTCGCAAAGAGTCGGACACGACTGAGCGACTAACACAGTTCCCTCTCCTTGAGGTCACTGAAAACAGATGAATGCTTAAGTGAGCGTTGATTCTGAATTCATGACACAGCTCTGTCAGCCACAGTCTGTCTTTAGGCACGTCTGCCTTGTGTCTTGTCATCAGGCTCAACCTGTTCCTTCCTCCCTCTCTTTGAGGGGAAGCCCTCCGTCAGCATTCTTCCTTTGAAAGGCAAGCCCGCCTTCACTGCTGCTCAGGTGAGAGGCCACCAGCTCTGTTTTCCTGAATAGACAGTCCCTCACAGATGTCCTGCAGAACTATTGTTTACTGCTTTGTGGCATTTTGACTGGAATCTCAGCTCCCTGAGGGCTGTGGCCTTGGAATATTTGAGTCTGGAAAACTGGCAAGAAGTGACTTCCTTGAAGCAAATCTTTCTCATGTATCCTGCCAGCTTGAGAGAGTATCTTTAATTGTCTGTTGGTTGATGCCCTTATTTTTATCAATCATAATAGTCAGAAAAGCTCATGTTTATGGAATGCCTACTATCAGTACATGTGGGATACCAGGCAAAGCACTTCCTGTGCATTATTTATTTAATTTTCTCAGCAAACAAGGTATAAACACAATCCCCATTTAACAAATGAGAAAACAGAGGTTTAGAGAGATAAGTTAACTTGCCGAAGTTTACACGTGAGGCAGATGGTGAAACCAAATTGTAACTTTGATCTCTCTAACTGCACATTAATTTAGAATCAGTTTAGAATTAGTTTAGAATCTCTGAAAATGCAGGTTGTTTTCCCAGAGACAATATTTTTAAAAATGATTTTTAACTTATTCAACAATTTTTAATTAATTGAAAATGACCAGACCATTTCAAGAGAACGAGCCACTCACTGATCCTGCTAGCAAAGAGTAGGTTGGAGGAAAGAAGCAAACAAGTTCACTAAGTGTTACAGATGGCATTCAGAAGGCTTCATGGACTTCTAGCTGAAAGAAGCAACAGCCATTTGTTTCAGAGTTAGAGAGAATTCATGGGCAAACAATCAACATACACATGGATAAATTAGTACACCTACTTCCAACTGTACCACCCTCCAACCATATCCCCTTAACCCAGTTGTTAAAATGACTTTGGATTTTCATTGCTCAATTTTATATCCCAGATTTTTGACCTCAGGAAAAAAAATTTGATGGCAGATAAGTAGATATTTTTTTCCTGGCAAAGATTATGGTTGCATGAATAGATTTAACTACGATTCCATCATAGTCTTTGTTTTCACTGGAAACAATTTTTGAATGAGAGTAAGCAGTAAAGTTAAGTCCCAGAAGACAACATTTTCCAAAAGCAGCTGAAACTAAGTTAAAATGAGTAATCATAAAAGCCTGACAGTGTGTTCCTTCTGGAAAATTTGCAATTTTCAACACAATTGCCTTTATTATTAACTGTATTCTTGGTTATGCTCTGCATCAAAGTCTAAAAGAACTTGGACTTGATACACTTTAAATCCTGTGCCCATATACAAGCAGCACTTCTTAGGCTGGAAATAAACCCTGACATGGTAGTTTGAATCTCCTTGAGCAGCATGCCAAAGATTGCTGATGATCAGCAAATATCTTGGCTTGGAGAACCTTTGACTAATGGAAATAGTAATCCAGAAAAAAAATTCTGAACCTTGTCATAAGAAATGCCATAGCTTTGCATGAGAAGTGACTCAATCACATCTTTTCCTGGCCTTATAATTTATCAGGTTCCATGCTGTGTATACGGTTGGTCCCTCATTCCTCAGTATCAAGTCAGGGATTGGTTCCAGGACCCCCACAAATACTAGAATCCGCAGATGCTCAAGTCCCTGATATAAACTGGTACAGTGTTTACATATAACCTATGCACATCCTCCATATACTTCATGTATTTTTATGCCATTTTAATTTTACTTACGTTGTTTATTCTTTGCTGTACTGGGTCTTCGTTGCTCTGCATGGGCTTTCTCTAGCTGCAGTGAGTGGGGGCTTCTCTTTGCAGAGCACAGGCTCTAGGGCACACAGGCTGAGAAGCTGCAGCGTGCAGATTCACTAGCTGAGGCTCAGGGGCTTAGTTAACCCAAGACATGGGGAGTCTTCCCAGACCATAGATCAAACCTGTGTCTCCTGCGTTGGCAGGTGGATTCTTAACCCCTGGACCACCAGGGAAGTCCTTTCATATAATTTAAATCATCTCTAGATTACTTATTATACCTAATACAATATAAATGCTGTGTGAATCATTCCTGGTGCTCAGCTAATTCAAATTATGCTTTGGGGAACTTTATGGTATTTTTTTTTAAATTCCAAATACTTTTGATCCACTCTTGGTTGAATCCCTGAATGTGCAAACCAAGACTACAAAGAGCTGACTGTACTGTTATCTCTGGGAATGTCTTCTTTCCGCATATTGGAAAGATTTTTATTTGCTTGTTTCTGTGGCTTTTCCTCCTATTTCTGACAGAGGGTGAAATGTGAACCTATACTTTTTTTAAAAAAAAATCACTGTATCTGGACAGATGATGTAGCAAAAAGGTTTCATGATAGAATGGAACTTGCCTTCCATTGTCATTGTGAGCACACAGTTCTCTGTGATCTCAGAATGCTGGTTCTGTAAATAAAAGAAAGAAGGACACCACATTTTTGAAACATTGTTCAACAAAACACATTTTGTGTCTTTCCCCGCAAATCTAAATTTTTGCAGTTCATCATTGAAGGATTTGACCAGGTTGCTCAACTGGAAATCTGATTTATAAAGTAAAATGAGCTCTAAAGAACATTTCTCCATTGAATGGGGACACCCAAAGGCCCTGGTTTCCAATCCCCGTTTGCTATATTCAGAAACTACATCCCCTCCCCCACCACAGGAGAGTACTTAACTATTTTTATTAACGTGAAAGATAGATGATCCCCCCATATTTTGGAACTTGAACCTCCACAGCAACTCAGTTCCATTAGCTGGAGTCACTTAAATGTTTTAATCCTCTGAAATAAATTGCTGGTATATTTTCATCCTTAAAAAAAGAACACCATGTAGAAATAATATTTGTATAGCAGGCAGTTAGTGACTATCAAGTAATATGCATACATATTTCCCAACAGGCTAAAGCCTTTTTCAAAACTCTGCAGCTGCATTTCTCTGGTAAAATATATTCAGATGGAATATCATAGGGATTTTTTTTTCCTTTTCCCCAATGCAGTTCATGAAATGGCCAGGTGAATACATTACAAACACTTTGAGAGTAAGGGACAGATTTGGAATGCAAATCTGGGGACCTTTGTGCTGTTGTTGTTCAGTAACTAAGTTGTGTCCAACTCTGAAACCCCGTGGACTGTAGCCTGCCAGGCTCCTCTGTCCTCAACTGTCTCCTGGAGTTTGCTCAGATTCATGTCCATTAAGTCAGTGATGCCACCCAACCATCTCATCCTCTGTCACCCCCTTCCCCTGCCCTTGATCTTTCCCAGCATCATGGTCTTTTCCAAGAGTTGGCTCTGCGCATCAGGTGGCCAAAGTATTGAAGTTTCAGCATTAGTCCTTCAAATGAATATTCAGGGTTGATTTCTTTTAGGATTGACTGGTTTGATCTCCTTGCTATACAGGGACTCTCAAGAGGTTTCTCCAACACCACAATTTGAAAGCATCAATTCTTTGGTGCTCAGCCTTTATTATGGTCCAATTCTCACATCCATACGTGACTACTGGAAAAACCATAGCTTTGACTATATGCACCTTTGTTGGCAAAGTGATGTCTCTGCTTTTTAAGACTCTGTCTATCTTTGTCATAGCTTTCCTTCTAGGGAGCAAGCGTCTTTTGTTTTTATGGCTGCAGTTACCATCCACAGTGATTTTGGAGCCCCCCAAAATAAAATCTGTTACTGTGTCTACTTTTTTCCCCTTTGCCTTGAAGTGATGGGACTGGATGCCATGATCAAGTTTTTTGACTATTGAGTTTCAAGCCAGCTTTTTCACTCTCCTTCTTCACCCTCATCAAGAGGCTTTTTAGTTCCTCTTCACTTTCTGGCATAAGAGTAGTACCATCCGCATATCTGAGGTTATTAATATTTCTACCAGCAATTTTGATTCCAGCTTGTGATTCATCTAGCCCAGCATTTCCCATGATGTACTCTGCATAGAAGTTAAATAAGCAAGGTGACAATATACAGCCTTGTTGTATTCCTTTTCCAATTCTGAACCAGTCCATAGCTCAATGTCTTGTTCTAACTGTTGCTTCTTGGCCCACATACAAGTTTCTTAGGAAACAGGTAAGGAGGTCTGGTATTTTCAGCTCTTTAAGAATTCTCCATAGTTTGATGCGATCCACACAAAGGCTTTAGCATAGTCAAAGAAGCGGGAGTAGATGTTTTTCTGAAACTCCCTTACTTTCTCCATGATCCAACGAATGTTGGCAATTTGATCTCTGGTTCCTCTGCCTTTTATAAACCCAACTGTTACATACGGAAGTTCCTGGTTCATACACTGCTGATGCCTAGCTTGAAGGATTTTGAGCATAACCTTGCTAGCATGTGAAATAAGTGCAGTTGTATCGTAGTTTAAATAGTCTTCGGCATTGCCTTTCTTTGGGATTGGAATGAAAACTGACCTCTTCCAGTCCTGTGGCCACTGCTGACTTCCAAATTTGCTGACACGTTGAGTGCAGCACTTTGAGAGTGTCATCTTTTAGCATTTGAAATACCTCAACTGGAATTCCATCACCTCCACTAGCTTTGCTGGTAGTAATGCTTCCAAAGGCCCACTTGACTTCACATTCCAGGATGTCTGGCTCTAGGTGAGTGACCACACCATCATGGTTATCCGAGTCATTAAGACTTTTTTTGGTATAGTTCTTCTGTTTATGCTTGTCACCTCTTTTTAATCTCTTCTGCTTCTGTTAAGTTCCTTACCATTTCTGTCCTTTATTGTGCTCATCCTTGCATGAAATGTTGCCTTGGAATCTCCAGTTTTATTGAAGAGATCTCTAGTCTTTCTTAGTCTATTGTTTTGCTCTATTTCTTTTCATTGTTCACTTAAGAAGGCCTTCTTATCTCTCTTTGCTGTTCTCTGGAACTCTGCATTCAGTTGGGTGACTACTCTCTCTTTCTTCCTTGCCTTTCATGTCTTTTGTTTCCTTAGCTATTTGTAAAGCTTCCTCAATCACTTTGCCTTCTTACATTTGTTTTTCTTGGGTATGGTTTTGGTCACCACCTCCTGTACAATGTTATGAACATCCATCCATAGTTCTTCAGGCACTCTGTCTATCAGATTTAATCCTTTTGAATCTATTTGTCACTTCCACTGTATAATCATAAGGGATTTGATTTAGGTCATACCTGGATGGCCTAGTGGTTTTCCTTATTTTCTTTAATTTAAGTCTGAATTTTGTAATAAGGCGCTTTTGATCTGAGCCACAGTCAGTGCCAGGTCTTATTTTTACTGACTGTATAGAACTTCTCCATCTTCAGCTACAAAGAACATAATCTGATTTTGGTATTGACCATCTGGTTATGTTCATGTGTAGAGTCATCTCTTGTATTGTTGGAAAAGAGTGTTTGCTATGACCAGCGTGTTCTCTTGCTAAAACTCTGTTAGCTTTTGTCTGCTTCATTTTGTACTCCAAAGCCAAAGTTGGGTGTTATTCTGAGTATCTCTTGACTTCCTACTTTTGCATTCCATTCCTCTATGATGAAAAGGACATTTTTTTTTTTTTTTTTTTTGGTATTAGTTCTAGAAGGTCTGGTAGGTCTTCACAGAACCAGTCAACTTCAGCTTCTGTGGCATCAGTGGTTGGGGGTGTAGACTTGGATTACTGTGATGCTGAATGGTTTTCCTTGGAAACGAACTGAGATCATTCTATTGATTTTTTAGATTGCCCACAAGTACTGCATTTCGGTCTATATCCAAACAAAGCAGCAGGTAATGCACCTGGCGATGGCTCACCCCATGGTGTCTGATGAGACTCCAAAATAGTGAATAAGCAGAGAATATGAAACCCCAGAATATGTTCTTCATGCCAAAAAGTGAACTCTGTATTCTGGGGTTTCATACTCTCTGCTTATTCACTATTTTGGAGTCTCATCAGACACTATGGGGTGATCCATTGCCAGGTGTATTACCTGCAGCTTTGTCTTTAGTTTATATCCTTTGAACTGAACAGTTCAGAATATCAGCATGAGAACTGACCCAGAGATTCCTTTTTTTAAAAAATTATTTTGGTTTCAAGTCTTGCTAAAGAGTAAAAAAATATTCCATTCACATTTTATGTTTTTACTAACCAGATCATGCTCAGTAGCCATCCAAATGGCAAAATACAGTAGAAATCAATTTCCTTTTGTTTCCATTCTCTTGGGCATAAACAAGTCCCCACTCTAAAGTCGACTGGCAAAGTAGCTTTAAGCCGTTATAATAATCCTTTTAGGCATGTGTGTGTGTATTTTTTTAAGTTATTTGGTGTTTTCAAGCATGAAAATAAATCCGGAAAATGTTTTCACCGAGTTTTAGGTTAGTGTGAGAATGTTACAAGATTTGTAAGTTTCACAGATTCCCTATCAGAATATTTAAACTCTTTTCAATATTTTGGAACAATGAGGAGTAGATAGAGCATTCGTTCTTGATTACAGAAAAGTCTCTTACTATCTCTCTTTTTCTTTTTTCTAATTGCAAGATGTTCAGTTTTCCTTTCAAAAGTGCAAAAACCTTAGGGGTTTCCTCACCAATACTAAGAGGAATCTGAGTCTATTTCTCAAGGAAGCAGGCCCTTTTGTCTAGCTCTGTGCCATTTTCAGACAGGAGTTAATTGGCAAATTTATTTTTCTCATCCCCTCAGGTACCACCAAGTCTGAAGATCGTGCTGCTTTGCTAAAGAAATTCAATGAACCTGGGTCCCAGTATTTCATTTTCTTGCTGAGCACAAGAGCTGGAGGCCTGGGCTTGAATCTCCAGGCTGCTGATACTGTGGTCATCTTTGACAGCGACTGGAATCCTCATCAGGTGTGCATCTCTCTGCCTTGGTGCCCTGGCCTCCCTTCTGGAGAAGACTGGGGAGGCTAGCGGTTCCCTCATATGCATTTATGGGGCAGAGCACATTCCTAAACAAGTGGACCGTGTCTCCAAAGGGAAAACAGTTCAGCACATTCTTATGTCTACTTTCTTATATCCCTTGAAACATAGATATTGAGATGTCTTACACATGCCTTTAGTGTGCCTTTGAAGAGTTCAAGTTTGCAGGACAAAAACTCAAGTTTCCCCTTCATTTTAAGCCCCTCCATCCCCCATCTCCTGGGATTGCCACTGAACAAAGTATATTTGAAAGTGTTAGTTGCTCAGTTGTGTCCAACTCTTTGCGACCCCATGGACTGTAACCCACCAGGCTCCTCTGTCTTTGGAATTCTACATGCAAGAATACTCGAGTGGGTAGCCATTCCCTTCTCCAGGGAGTCTTCCTGACACAGGGATCGAACCTGGGTCTGCAATGGCAGGCGGATTCTTTACTGTCTGAGCCACCTGGTAAAAATGAGTCCTAGAGAGCTGTAAATAATGTCCCCAAGGTCACACAATTTGTATATTAGTTTTTTATTCTGTGTGTTTTATTTAAAATCATCGTCAAAAAATATTCTATTCTATACACCTTAAACATTTTAAATCAACTATACTTCCGTTTTTAAAAACACATAGAAATATTCTATGAGCAACTACTAAAAAAACAAATAGAATAGGTCTCTTGTGGCAGTTTCGTCTGGGAGGTAGGTAGTATACCTGCCTATAAGATAACTCAGTAGAGCAATATTCAGGCTTCCCGGTGGTAAAGAACCTGCCTGACAGTGCAGGAGACGTAAGACACGCAGGTTCGATCCCTGAGTCGGGAAAATTCCCTGAAGGAGGGCATGGCCATCTACTCAAGTATTCTTGCCTGGAAAATCCCATAGACAGAGGAGCCTGGTGGGCTACAGTCCATAGAGTTGTGAAGAGTTGGAAATGAATGAAGTGACTTAGCACACATGCAGGGTGATATTTTTGAGGATTAGATTCATATTGGAACAAATGTGGATTCACAGTAGTAAAGAGAACTGCAGCTCTCACATAGGAAGGTGAATTCTACATCAGCTTAGCCTGGACTCCTTCCTGTACAGGTCTCATGGACTATAAATACGCAGAATCACACCATCTCACTAGGTTGTTGTGAAGATTGGATGGAAAAGGCTTACAGAAGTTGTCTTTGTCAGGAAGTGGAGTTCAGATGCCTTAGAATTACGAGGGAGCTTTTTAAAAACAGCCATGCCTGCTTGTCATTCCCTGCACCCTACCCTTAATTTTGTAGGGCCTTCCCACTTGTCTAGACTTCTCTATACACAAGCTTCTGGGAGATTCAGACACAGACTTCCTCACACATCCGGGGATCCCTGACTTCAAGAATAAAGCAGTGATTCCAGACCTGTGGGTGCCCACCAGCCTTGACCACTGCATGTGCCCCTGCCATTCTTTCCTGGTGATGACATTCAAGTCGAGTTCCTTTTGAAATTTTCTCACCCTGAAAGGGGTTACAGGTGACCAGCATATAGTGTATTAGTCTTCAGGAGATAGTCTCATATGCCTTGTATATTTTTATATCCCATATTTCTTTCCAAATCACAGGGAGAATTCACATTCCCAGGAGAAACCCACAGTTTTCCTCTTGCCATGGTAAATGTTCCACAAACATTTATTGAAGGGCTGTTATGCCACGGGCACTGAGCTAGGCTAAGTATCTAGGGAAGGATGTGTGATTCCCCTCCTCCCAGGATGCTTAGTCTGCCTGGCTGTTTACATCACCCTCGTCGCTGCTGCCTAAATATTCAGTGAGATACAGTAACCTGGGTATAGGTGAATGGAGAGTTCACTAGATTTTATCTTCCAGGATAAACACTTCTGTGGCATCTCAGCTGTTCACCCTCATTGGCACAGTGTTTATGCTAAGAATCCAAGGAAATCTAGTTTCCAGAAATGCCAGTATACCATGAGAAAGGATGCTGGGACATCCATGTGTTTCTGTCTCTATCTCTCTGTCACACACACACACGTTTATGAACAGTAGCTAAAAATGGAACCCCAGAATCAAAGTAAGTTACATGCATACCTAACAGTTCACAATGCATGTGAATTGAAACTTGGGCAACAAAACACAGACCCCCACATTTCCTCTGGTCTAACTCATCCCAAATTCCTCACACTAGGCCATATATTTCTGCAGATATTTCTATATCTGCCATAGGTAGATTCACTTCCACCTGATTTGGTTAACTAGAATGACTAGATTTTTTTTTTCATGCCTTTCATTTAATCATGGCCATTAGTTTGGGCACACTTTTATTTTTTTAATTTTCAAAAATCAGTGATGTTCGAGTGATACAGATGAACACTAATTTTTCATTTAAAAAGTAGGAGAACTAACTTTTACTAAACAACAACTCTCCCAGATACTATGAGGCACTTTGCATACCTCATTTCAAGTAATCCTCAGAGTATTTTATATGTAAAGAAACCCAGGAAGCACAGCCAGGATTCACACCCATGTCTGTCTAAGTTAGGGTTTAAATCCTGGCTTTGGGCTCTTTCAACCTTGTATACTTGCATACCTCCCCCTCCAAATAAAAGTTGTAGAGTTCTTTTTCCATCTTGGCTTCAGCATGTATTGAAGAAACACTTTTTTCCTGTAATTATTCTTTATTGTATTGAATCAAAATTAAGGCACATTGGTGAAAGGGGGTTTATTTGACATAGGTTGACAGGTTGAAGATTTGGCCTTAAAGTTGCTAATTGGAGGCCATTGCTAAAGTCAAAGATAGAACATATGAATGTGGAATTATCACTAAAACCTTCTGGGGTCACCAGGACTCTCATTTCCAAACTTCTAAGAGAAACACGGGGATTTATTTTATTTACTTTAACCTGTGGAGCAGGAGCTGTGTTGTTATTACAGAGAGGTCAACAGCATAGTTACTTTGGAGGTCCTTTTCTCAGGCTGTGTTCTTGTCTTCAGATATCATCACACCTAAATCAGTGTGATGGGGTTCTAGATCTCTAAGACTGCAGAAATGGTAAATAATCCATTCAGTGATTGCAATACTTATCTCCTTGTCATAATATTGATATTTCCCCCCCTTTTTGGCATAGAAGCCCACAGGCTTACCTTGCATAAACTTCGTCAGCCTAGAAATAGACATTTTTGCTATTTTCCAAACAGATCATGTTAAACATACCAAAAAACACCACCACCACCACCAACAAAAACCTAATGGCAACAAGCTCCCAAGGGTTCAAGAACTTGTTCCCCTGTTTGTAGGTGGTCCATGCTCTCCACTTCCTCACCTGTCATAATCTGCTGCGAGCTGGACCTTAGTATTTTATGTTTTATCAGCATCTTCTAGGACAGGCTCAAACTATAACCCAGGGGTAAGTCTGGCCAACCACCTGAGTCTGGACCACAATATAAGCAAAGAATGATTCTCACATTTTTACATATAAAATGTGCAATTGAAAAAGAAAGAAAAATGAGTATCAGCCTTCGGTAGGAACAGCTGCTCAGTGTTTGCTCTTGACCCAGGGAGCCTGGAATATTTACCACTGGGCCCATTCTGGAATCGGTATTCAACCCTTCTTCTGGGAAATAATCGAGGTGGGTGGCACAGAAATTGCCAACTCGGCTGCTGCTCAGCCATTCCGGTGAAGATGTGTGGAGAGAGAGGACCGAACTCGGCTTGAAGAGAAGTGTAGGGTTTCCTCCCTAGCGACTCTATACCTTCGGCTTTTAATGATCTGCCTCACTTTCTCATCTTTGGAAAATAATCTAATTTGGACGAGTCCCAGCTGTCTTCATAGTTTAGCTCTCCCATTCAGATATCTTCTGAGAAGAAACTTTTGCCCAATTAGTCATTTAATTGTAAAGGCCCAGCAAAGACAGGTCTCCTGGGCAGGCTTCGGCCTGTTGCATCTCAGTGCTGCACGAGTAGCCAGGAAGCGCATCTTGTCGAGATGATGGCCTTACAGCTATGGAGCGTCAGCTCTGTGCAAAACGCCTTTCAAAGGTGCCAGGGATGCAGGGTGCAGGGGACGGACCTTTGCCCTAAAAATGTACACGGATTTAATGGAGGACACATGGAAACAGCTAATTCACAGTAGCCCAGAAGCCATTACCTGGACCGAAATACACAAAAGTGGACCAACAAGTTTTTATTATGTGGCCTTAAAATTAGGTAACTCTGCCGCGTAGCTTTATGAAGGATTTTATTTAAAGATTTCATTAAAACTGTATTTTTTTTATTACAAGAGTAATATATATTCAAAGCAGAAAAAAAAAATTGCCAAACCACATGAAAATAAAATGAAGAAAATGTAACAACACCTATCTGGAGATAAAAAATATTATTGGCTTCTTAGTATTTGTCCTTTCTCCCTTTTCTTGGAACAGATAAATATATGCACATACAGCCTAATGTACATATTCATATATAACTTGCAGTTTTCACATATAGCTTTGTGTCATTAAGTTTTCTGCAGTATAATTTTAATGTATTATCTTGGCACATATGGTAGAAGACTGTAATTTATTTCACCAATCTGTTACTGTTGAATGTTTACTTAATTCTGCTTTTTAAAAAAAATTATAAATAATATATAATGCTGAAAGGTGCATCCTTATCGTAAATCTTTGTGGATATGCATGATTATTCCCTTAGGATGCATTTTCAGAAGTGGAATTTCTAAGTTAAGGACCACAATCAATTTTAACACTTTAGATACACAGTGCCAAATTTCTGTCCCCCAAATGGTGACTTGTTTACCACTCTGCCAGCTTTCCCTTTCATTCCTCCAGACTAAAGGTTGAGTCTTCGATGATTTGAATTAGATACCAGAAAATTTGCTACATGGACAATCATTATATGAACAATGTGTGTATATATGTATAATGTATGTATGTATAATTCAGCAGTATCTTGATAATCATCTTTAACACCTTCCTTTAACCCTGCAACCAGCTTCCCTGGTGGCTCAGGTGGGAAAGAATCTGCCTGCAATGAGGGAAACCTGGGTTCGATTCCTGGGTCGGGAAGATCCCCTGGAGAAGGAAACGGCAATCCAGACCAGTATTCCTGCCAGAATTCCGTAGACAGAGGAGCCTGGCAGGCCACAGTCCATGGGGATGCAAAGAGTCAGACAGGGCTGAGCCACGAACACTTTCACTTTAACCCTGCAACTTAGGGTTAGTTGTAGTTAATATCCAAGTCATACTTGTGACATCAAATTTATTTTTATCTTTTTAGTTAGGGACAAATCTGGTGAACCTAGGGACACATTAAAAACAACAGCAACAAAACTATCTTGAGACCTGGATTTCAAAACCTGAGATGTATTTCAGTTAGCTTGGTTAATTTGAACTCAGGTTCCCTCAGCTAGCAATGACCTTGAATTTTTCGAAGGAAGGTAGCTTGTATATTTTACAAATGTAAGCAGAATCTTGCATTAGTAAAGGTGGATTAAGTAATGCCTCCCTGGTTTCCTCTTGGGTGGGCGACACGGCCGCTAACCCAGACGCATTGGCCCTCAAGCATGTGGTTCTCCAACAGGACCTGCAGGCGCAGGACCGCGCTCACCGCATTGGCCAGCAAAATGAGGTCCGCGTGCTGAGACTCTGCACTGTCAACAGCGTGGAGGAGAAGATCCTCGCCGCCGCCAAGTACAAGCTGAATGTGGATCAGAAGGTGATCCAGGCGGGCATGTTTGATCAGAAGTCTTCCAGCCATGAGCGGAGGGCCTTCCTGCAGGCCATACTGGAGCACGAAGAGGAAAATGAGGTACGGCAGAAAGCCGAGTCTAGGAAGTCAGTGACCCTGAGTCTCGCGAGGGTTAAGAAGGCCTCTTTGTTCTTTAAAGCATTACCTGGGCTGGTGTTAATTAAAATGAATAAATTAGCCGCTGTCTTACCCCTATAAATTTCACAGAAAGGCTGTGAAACTTATCCTGACGAGTTTCTTAAAAGCAGCTGCTAGAGGGACCTGAAGGCTTGGCTAGCGGGTGCTTCCCTGGTTTCCGCCAGAGATGCTACCTGCACGCTCGACTGTATTGTGCGTGCTGCCCTCTGCAGGGAGGGTGCAGAACTGCAGAAAGGCCTCTTGAAAGAAGCTGCTAGATGAGACTACACAAAACGGAAGGGTTCCTCCTTGCCTTTTCTCTCTCCATCCTTCAGGGCCCTTTTTCTCTCTTGCTTTTTGATCAGGGATCACAGAACTTCAGTATGTTTGTAGGAGAAGCCCTTGCAGCTGTCTTTAGCTCTTTGAGTCATACTTCTACTGGAAAAAGAGTGACCTTAACCTCCACTCCAAATTCTCCCGTTAAGAACTGACCAAAGACTCATAAAATTACTGACAAAAAAAAAAATCTCTTTTTATCTGCCAACACTGTTCCAAGAATGCATCGATTTTGTTTCTCTCGGGGAATCTCTGGAGAGCTGTGTTTTTTAAGATTGCTAGTCTTAGTCATTCGTTACTAAATTTTCATTCCCAAATGGGTTTGAAAGAGTTAAGAGATATAGTACATAATCTTTATAAGACTATACAAAATACCAGCATCAGTCCTTATCATAAGATTGACTTGGGATGGACAGATCTGGTTTGGTGTGCCCATGTTTATAAATGGAAAAATGGGTTGGTCATACATATTTATGTGGAATACTATTTTCATTGTGTATATTAGATATACAGTTAACCTTTAAACAACACAGTTTGAATTGTGTGGGTCCACTTACGTGCAGATGTTTTTTCATACTAAATAATACAGCACTACATGGGTCTGTAGTTGGTTGAATCTGGGGATGCAGAGGAATCATGGATCCGAAGGGCCCCCATAAGATATACATGGACTAACCACAGTTGTTCAAGGTCAACTGTAGTTTGATTTTGCCTTAAGTAGAATGTTTTTAAAATCTTCTATAAATTATAAGCCAGATTCTTTCAAAAATCTCATTTACTTTTTTTTCTGAAATAAGTTGAAATGTGAAGTAGTTCTTGATAATTAAAAGAATCCTGAAATGAATCTTTTTGCAAATTGAACAGCACTTTTCTGTTATGCCTCTTCACTTGTCAGTCTTATATATTTGATTAGTTATCTGTTAGATTTCACTAAAATGATGAAAATGCATATTATATACACTCATATTTTTAAATTTTTGATCTTAAGTAATTTGCTATATTTGATTCTAGGAATTGAATGTTTGATATACATTTGATTCTCAAAATTGAATATTTGATACAGATTTAGAATCAGGTTGTCAGGTGGTTTTTTTTAAATTTTTTTTTATACATTTGGAAATTAAAAAAATAGAATAATACGCAGAGTTGATATTCAGCTAGGCATCTCCATGACATTTTGGCTTGTTTTGTTTTATGTAGGCCTTGTGGAAATAACCGTGACCTGCATTAGCTGGAATCTAGTGTTGCCTGTAACTTTGCAACCTTCTGAGACCTCAGGGAGATGTTTACCTCTTCTAGTCCTCAGGGCCCTTGCAGGACAATTGGTCCTGTCCAAAACATCCGTGAAGACATTTCATCTATAAGACATTTGATCCACACCAAAAGTTCTTTGATATTTGTCCAGAACCACTTGGCAGGGACCAAATATGCTCATGGATATTGTAGACAGAACCAAAGTTCAAGAACCTTTTGGCGTGGACCAAAATGCCTTTGGACATTTTGGACAGGACCAGACGTCTGCTCACCCTGAGGGCCACCAGGTGGAGCCTTCAGTGGAATCTGATGCCAGTTGCTTCTAACTGAGCAGACTTGCTGGGGCTCCACACCCCTTCCAGGCTGTCTGTGTGTTGGACAGATGTTACCATTTTCTGGATAGCACATGTCCTGATGTGAAGATGTTTGTGGACCCTGATCGCCTGCAGTCAGGGTCTCTGATCCTGAGTATGCAGCAGCCATCACTGTGGTTGATGGATCATGGAGCACTAGGACATAAGGAACCCAGGCAGATGTATGGTCCACTTGCCAGCCAGTTTGTGCTCTGTGAAAGCCAGGCTTCTTGCCAGTTTACAAGAGCATCTTTTCATCTTGGGCTTGGGAGAAGTCCAGCCTGACACTATATAGGCCATGAGGGGATAACATGATCCTAGGAATAGGGTGGACAAAGCCGGAGATCTTTTCACCAGAGGATATACTAACCAAATTCTTTGTATCTTGCAGTCACAGCCCACTCCAACTAGTCTATTTCTTTGTCAGATGAAATATAATAATGTATTTAGACAAATTGCCTTCCATCAAGAGATGAACTAGCATAGGTTTTTCACAAGTAATTTTATCTTGAGTCATCAGTTTTTACGTTACTGACTTGCATTCATTTCTGACACAGTACACCAGACATTACCTTGGGAATAGACAGGGGCATCTCCTTTAAGCTGCAAAACTCCATACTCTTTCTGGAACAAGCTGCCTCATTTTGAATGTATCAATATGACTTGGGAAACTGGATGTTTGAAGTTCTGGGTTTCCCTTTCTTCCTTCTGCTAATACTCTGAAATTCCCCATTTGATTTTTAACAAGCTCACTCAGCATATGATAAAAAGCATTTTGGACTATAAGTTTTGTAGTATCTACCCAACTTCTGGAATCTTATAGAAAAGATTGAAAAGTGTGAAAATTATAGAATAACATTTCTAAAAAATTTTAGAACTGTTGGTTTCTGAGGAATTTTTAGATATGTAATGTGCCTTAGTCTAACATATTATAAAATGAAAATGTGAGGCCTTGGGTAATTGCTTTCTCTACCTCATTTAAATTATTTTCATTAAGAAGAGTTTTGTGGGGGGTTTGTTATTGATACCTTTTGAGTTGTCACAACCATAGCTGTAACAGTAGCATAATAGTGCCCACTGAAATACATTGATGAAACATATTTTAAAGGCTATGTATTTGACACATATAGCCATGTGATTTTTGTGGTCTTGCTTTGTGTCTTATCACTAAGTTTCACATACTCGTGTTCTTCATAAAGCTTTGAAGATAAGCATTTATATTGCGCATAAGGTTGATGGAATTAAAAGAATTAATGCTAGACCCATTCTCATGGGGATTTCCTTATTTAAATCATACATCTACTCTGTGGAGTAAATGTCATGCCCATTTTACAGATGAGGTCATTGAGGCAGGGAGACAGTAAGTAGCCTGTTTTGAAAGTAAGGAAATCAAGGGACTTCCCTGGTGGGCCAGTGGTTAAAACTCCATACTCCAAATGCAGGGAACATGGGTTTGATCCCTGGTCAGGGAACTAAGATCTCGCATCCTGTGTTGTATGGCCAAAAAAATAAAATAAAATTAAGGGGATCAAGATACACCCCCCTCCCACCCTCAAAAGAACTGGTATTTCTTAGAGTGTACTGTTTCCTGCCTAAACAGTTTTTGCTCTGGAAAGATGTTTTGAATTGCTTGCAAAATACTTATGGCAAGTGACCCTTCTATTTTCTTTCTGGCTTGAAATGGGGTCCCATTGGTCTGGGGAATCACCTCTGGAGATTCACCTTAGCCACTGGTACCTCACCCCAGTTGTCCAACCTCTCTCCTAAAACCTGTTAACTCATTCTGTTCTGTTCTGTTCTGTTCTTAATCCCAGGAAGAAGATGAAGTGCCCGACGATGAGACTTTAAACCAAATGATTGCTCGACGAGAGGAGGAATTTGATCTTTTTATGGTAATGTTACAGAAAAGCATGGAAACAAATGGCTCATTCCCTCCCCCGCTCCTCTTCTGTTAAACGCATGATGTCTGGGGCCTGTGTGCCCTGGCCAAACTTCATTTGTAAAGCCTGAGCCTTTTCCTTCAGTTCAGAGGCTGCAAACTAGCTGGATTTAGCCTGCAGACATATTTTGTTTGGCCCATGCCGTGTTTTTTAAAAATTTCAAGTCTGTTGCCAACACAAAAAGAATCCTGATTTCTGGCTTCTCTTGAAAAATGAGCATGGGCTGTAATACCAGGTCCACCTCTGATGGAAGTGTTTGGCTAGGGCTGAGTAGCAGTTGAACCCTCAGGACAGGCCATGTGGTCCCCAGCTTACCACAGACCCACCCCCGCTTCCAGCTCATTTCTAATGCCGGAAGGCATCCTTCAGGGAACTGCCCTGTTCCTCCAGGCAGAGTTCACAGCTATTCCCTAGCTGTCTCCTTAGGGCTCCAAACAAATATGTTCCCTGGAGGCGGGCAGGGGGAACAGTAGGAGGACAGGAACTGAAACGACCTCCTCCCTTTCCTTCCTGTTGAAGAGAGCCTCCCTAAGCAACCTTCTAGGTATGCATCAAGGTGTGCGTGCTAAATTGGTTCAGTCGTATCCAACTCTTTGTGACCCTATGGACCGTAGCCCACCAGGCTCCTCTGTCCATGGATTCTCCAGGCAAGAATACTGGAGTGGGTTGCCATGCCCTCCTCCAGGGGATCTGCCTGACCCCAGGATCAAACCCATGTCTCTTATCTCCTGCATTAGCAGGCAGGTTCTTTACCGCTAGTGCCACCTGGGAAGCAACCTTCTAGGTCTGCATCAAGGTATAGCCTTCCCTTAAAGATCTAAATTGGTTGCCTTTCACTGGTATTACACAGATGCAAAGAACCTTGACATTTGAAAATTTAATGTCCATGACGTTTCAACATTGACTTTCCAGGATACATAATCATCTGTAATCTTGCCCAAACCTGAATTTGATGTATGTCTCTGGCCTGCCATAAGGTCAGTAGGGAAGGGAGCAAGTCTCTTAGCTAGTGAGTGAGGCCCTCAGAAGTCATATTTGATTGTATTCTTAAGGCATTAACTATAGCTATCTTATTTACCTCTGTATCCCCAGTGCTCAGACCAGTTACTGGCACATAATAGATGCTTAATAAATATTTGCAAAATTTCAGGCCTCATGAGGATGTCAGCATAGGTCAGGACCTAAAAAGGCCCCGTTCATCTTTTGATCTTTCTAACATTAAGCCTGTCTGTGGAGTGAGTGAATAAATGCTTAGGAACCCCCAATCAGAGCTCCCAAATTTGAAGCCCCCAGGTCTCAGACAGATGACTTGCATGAGGGAAGCAAGTGGACAGGGGTGAGTGGATGGTGGTGAAGGGTGAACCAAAGGGAGTCGCTTTGTCTCAGGAAGACAGAGCTGAAAGTCCCATGTAGTCAGAAATTCTAGCTTTTCAAGAGAAACTAAAAAGTGAGGTTTTTGTATTCACTCTCTGGATTGCAAGATGTTTGCAACTAAATTCGATTTTTTTATTATAATTTAACACTTCAGGCCAAGTAAAATATGACCCTGGGCCAAATATGACCCATAGGGTTTGCAATTTCTACCTCTTCAGCCTAGACAGTCTGAGAAGGGAGTCCCAGCTGTGTGAAAGCTTAGTTATTTTTGTGACTTTTGTCTTGGGAACAATGATTGTGCTCACACGCAGTGATTCAAGATAAAGGATAGTTAATTCTTTCTCAGGAAACTTTTTAGTAGCCACAGGACTAGCTCCTACCCTGGGATGCTCACTCTCCCCCTGCCCTTTAAAATGAACGCTCCTACCCATAGTAAGGCCATTTTGAAGAAAAATGGCAGAAAAAAGACTTTACTAGCATGGTCAACACAGGGTGTTCATAAAACCTAAATTTCTTAGACTGCCGATCACCACCGTTATAGATTATTTTCTGTTTGGGGAGATTAGAGATACACTTAGGAAACAGACTAATCTTTTCTCTCCTTGAGGAGCTTATTAAAATGTAGATGACTGGGGAACACCAAGGCAAGCGGCCTTCAGCTTCCTTGGCTGATCACTGATTGGCAATAATTCAGCACTGCTATAGCCGCAGACACTCTTGAGGCCCTTGGAAAGGATAAGCTATCTGCCATTATTCAAATCAGATTAGGCCCAGAGATGGAGGTTTCCATCAGCAGCCGGGAGATAAGGGAAAAGGAGTACTTCTCTTTTCTGCCTTTCTGGCTGGGTATTTGTAAAAATTGAAAGCCTCGGGAAAAAAGAAAAAAATTGGATGTCTGGCCAAGGCTCAGCCTTCTTTTAACTGGGCACAGGTGAAGCTGGCTATGGAAGGCTTTTCTGTAGGCATTTTCATTTTGTGAACATGTGCTGGTTTCTTAAAGGTTGACTTCTCATTTTTGGATAATACTGATTTTTGGTTTGGTTTGCCTTGTGTTGGTTTTTTAAAGTCTTTTAATCAGACTGCTGCCTTTGGCCAATTCACTATTCATTAGCACCTCCACCAGGGGGCAGGAAATCAAATTGAATCCTTGCCAGTTCAGATTAAAAACTGTAGTGAGAAACAAGAATGGAATGTGAGCTAGATTTGGAATTCAAATATTTAAACTCTTAATCCATTATTATTATTATTTTTTTTAAGTTAGCTCTGCCAGGCTCCTCTGTCCATGGGGATTCTCCAGGCAAGAATACTGGACTGGGTTGCTATGCCCTCCTCAGGGGATCTTCCCAACTCAGGGATCAAACCCAGGTCTCCCCTCATTGCAGGCGGATTCTTTACTGTCTGAGTCGCCAGGGAAGCCCATAGAGTAATACAGACATATTATTTGAGTTTTGTATCCTAGGCACTGTAGTTAAATAACACACATTATGCAGATAATCTCTTTAAAATAAAACCTTTCTTTTGAACATTTTTTCTTGTTTTCTCCTTCCAAAACTGACTTCAGAAAGTTATCTCTTATTACCTATGAATTTTAACTAAAAGAGATTTTTGACAGGCCCAGATTCATGTCTGAAACGTTGTGCTAACATACTAACATTTTAAAAGCTTTAAAAAGCTTTTAAGCTGCTCTGTTCCCTACAGAGGCATTATTATTTCCCCTTAAAAATAATCATACGCATTAGCATAAGGTTATTGGGTGTTAAGACAAACATATGTAATAGCCAAATGATAAATGAATCTTACTTGCATATGAACTTCAGATTTTGTACTTGTCTTCTGTAAGTAGAAATCTTTGGGAAGAGTTACAGTCATAAGAACTTTAATCTTATTAAAAATTTCATCAAAAAATTTTTTTGTATTCTTCCTAAAAGGAAAAAAAGCAGTGCAATATATTTTCTTTTATATTAGAAGAGAATTATTCTCTTATTTGTGGACTAATGCATGGCATAAGTCATTTTACAAGTCTTGGTATAGGAAATGCTAATCATATAAGCAAAAATTGAAGTGGTGATATTTTGCCATCTCTGTACAGTGCCTTAACAAAAAATGGTTTTTCTTGAATACCATCTAATAACTATTAGGAAATTACCTTGAGAGGCCCCTGTTTAGATTGCACTGTTTGTTATCTAAGCATCCTCTGTGTGCTGATTCCAAAGGTTTGTTGGATCTCATTTCTGATACCAGAGCATTAGGAGGCAGGATTAAGAGCAACCTCTCCAGCTAACTATAGCATATGACAGAATAGGACGGCCACATTTATCTACCAATGGGACTCCGCCATGCTCCAAGCCCAGCCCATCTTGGGAATATAATGATTTCCAAAAATGTTGAAATATGAAATGTTGCATAGTTTAAGGAACTTTGAACTTTAGATCGATTCTAGAGATCCAGTTTGGACTTGAACAGAAATTTCTTTTACATCCTGTTATCAGTTTTAGCACTTTAGAAAAAATTAATATTGATTCCCATTTCAGTACAGTAGAACTGAAGGAAGAGGGAAAAGGTCAATCATTTAATGGTTAATGGTCTGTTTGTTTTAGAAATGGTCTCGCCAGTGACAGACACATATACCTAATGTATACAGCAATCCAGTGGAGGTTTTGCTTTTTTTAACCATCACATTGTTTAGTTATAGGTTACAGGCAAATACATGGCACTTAATTTATTTACTAATGCACTGGATTTTTTAAAAGGAAAATAGGACATGGGGATATAGGCATTTTGAAGACTGTTGAAGGAAGCCATTTCACTTACATCAGTTGAGATGAGATTTCCTTTGATATCTGTCACTCTGTGGCATAATATTTTCATAAGAGCTAAGCTTTTTGAAACCTGAAGAACTGAGGGACATTCCTTCTCCCAGAGCTCAGGGTACACCGAAAATTGAATACATTCACGACTGACTGACTAATAAACCAGTTATGTGCTCACATGTCCAAGTCCAACTGAGGGTGGCTATTTTATAATGACACTTGGTGACTAACTCTTCCTGGTTGTCTGATTAAAAGCATGAGCCCCACTGAGGTACAGGAAATTTTCTTAATGAACTTTCTCTTTTATATGCCTGAAGAATACTTTTACACCTGTGCAGCAATGAGTTGTATCACCAGGGCTCATATTTTTAACTCATTTTTTAAAAAATTGAAATATAGTTGATATATAATAATGTTATATCAATTTCTGCTGTTATATTTTTAAAATACACCCCCAATTAGAATTTTCTCACTGTTACTTAAGGGGGAGCTTTTGCATCCACATAAATTAAGAAAAGGAATTTTTTTAAGGAGTATTTTTTTAAGTACTTGAATAAATTTCAAAGATGGGGACCGGGGAAGGGAAGAGATTTTGGCCTTATGGATGAGCTAGAACAAGTCAGAACACAGAGGCTCCACGGGGGATGCCGAAGGGGCCCTGCAGCCATCGGAGGAGACTCGCAAAGAGACTTACCTGTTGCTAAGTCTACACCGTACAGAATCCCCTTGCCCTTTGGTGAGACTTCTGTTCATCCCTCCAGCGCATGGACATGGACCGGCGGAGAGAGGATGCCCGGAACCCAAAACGCAAGCCCCGCCTGATGGAGGAAGACGAGCTGCCCTCGTGGATTATTAAAGATGATGCCGAGGTGGAACGGCTGACGTGTGAAGAGGAGGAGGAGAAGATCTTCGGGAGGGGGTCTCGCCAGCGGCGGGACGTGGACTACAGCGACGCTCTCACGGAGAAGCAGTGGCTGAGGGTAGGTGTGGCTTTCTCCACTTTCCGCTCTGTGGGGCGTTGCTGGCTCGGTGAAATCAGAGGCCTATGGCTGGACCCGTTTGAGGGGGACTGGTTGCCCCTGCTACGGGAAGGGGCTCTTGAACACAGATAAGTCAGTTTGCTCTTGCAGCGGAGTCATTCTGCATTTCGTTGGAAGATAATGAGGCGGTGTTTTGCAAGAGCAGGGTTGGTCATTGGAAACATAGGATTATGAGAGCTATGAGACCCGCTAATGTTTTATGACTCGTGATTGCCTGGTCATGCCTCACTTAGAGTTAGAATCGAAATGTGGTAGGGGGCTTTAGAAGTCTTTTTCATTGTTCGCCCTCATTTCATGTTCTTTAATCGGAGTTTCACTTTTGCAAGTCTTGCAGAGAGAGTTCAGGACAGCAGTCTCTTCTGACTACATTGCTGTTTCCTAGACCCACGTAACATTAGCACTGGAAGGTGCCTTTGTACTCTCTTGGTTTTGCTGAGGTCCAGAGAGGTTAGGTGACTCTGCAGGGTCACACAGCTGGCTAGAAACAACAGAATCAGTGAGTGCTGATGCATTTGGGGGCTTGATGTTGGCTTGATCTGATCCGTCCCTTGCAGATGCTGCCTGGGGCCTGGGACTCGGGTCACTGACACTTGGAAATGGTATTCTATAGTTTGGATTGCTTTTTGTTACCCTGCTTTGGAAAATGTTGATTCCTCGTTTTGACTGAGGTCTGTGATCTCAGACTGTTTGAGCACAGAAATATCAAACTGCTCCTAGGAGCCACGTGTGTGACTGCCCAGGTCAGCGTGACTGTTCCCTTTGAAGGTTTAGCCACACTTTCGTTTTTGGGTACAGACTTAGAACCAAGGCAGACAGAACAGTCTGGGATGTGCATTCCAGGCAGGGCCGGTAAATGCGTGATGGATATAGTAAGCATGGTTGGGTGAAAACCAAACAAAATAGAAGCTGTTTTCGTGAGCTGTTCATTTTATCAGAAGCGCATGCAGTTTCCAAGCGTTGTAAAACATGGATTTTAGGACCCAGGCTGTACGTAGGTAGGTGGGTGGGAGGGCCATGGAGGAAGGGTTTTGAGATTGGGTATCTCAGGCAGACAGGTCTTGGCCCCACTTGAGAGGCGGTTTACTCGGGCTGTCTATGATGAGAGAGAATGACCTGTATTTTGAAAAGCTTGACGTCTGTGGTGTCCTGAGAAGAAAGGGACAAGGAAAGCGTTGCTCCTCTCTATGGTTGAACAATGACATGTGAAATGTAACTTTTGTGTGGTGGTTTTACTGTCACATCCAAACATTCCAGTGGCCTCAGAATATGGTCTTATGAGTTTCTTTTGTTTCACTGTTGTGAGGTTGTAGTTGCATAATTAAGATCCATTCGCTAATGGGAAGAGTTTTTGCTTAATACTCATTTCTGAGCTGGGGGGGAAATTCTTTTCCCCTTCTCTTTTATGTGAGCAATAAATTAACTACCTGGATATTATTATAGGGGATGAGACAAGAACCTAGGCCAGCATTTTAAAGTCTATCTTATAAATGTATAATTTCCAGACACTACAAGCAAAATAATCGTTTATTGGGCAAGAAGGTAGCTGAATGTATCCTTTTTTAATAATCAATGGAAAACGCTCTTCAAGTAAATAGCGTTATGAATCCTAGAAAGTTTTCAAGGTTAGAATACCTCATTTTTTTCTCTTCTTCAGTTTATACCACTCAGGATGAGGGCTGTGCTACCACACAGGAGAAACTCCATGAATGCGTGTGAAAATGAAATGATAAACTTATAAGAAGAAAGTGGAAAGTTACTAATTTACCAGTCATGTTAGAGTAGTATTGTGTATTTTGTAGACTTCCTTTTTTTTTGTCTAGTGTTTCTTCACTCAGTTCACATTCTTTTGTCTAACAAAAGGAACATGTATGTCTAAAAATGGAAAACTAGCTTGTTTTACAAAACTGTGCTGTGAAATTGATGTTCATAATTTTCACCTTAAGGTGCCTCGCAAGATACCACATCAGCCAAGAAGGATAAAACTGTTCTCAGGGCAGCTTTATTGTAATATTCCGTTTTGTAATCTCATCTCTTAGAAACTGTGTCTCCATATTCAGTGTGAGTTGATAACTTGCCATTAACCAGGCCATGCAATTAATGCAGGATGCCTCGTGGCCTGAGTATTCAAACAGATGCTTACTGTCCATCGTTGTTTACTTGTTCACCAGCAGCCATCCTGTTTAATATCAGCCTATTAAGCTCTTTCTTGATAATAAACTTTTATGCAAGGGGCTCTCATGGGCCTAAATGTGCGGAGATGTTCTCCACTGGCTGATGATTGAACACACTGGGTGAACCTAAGCAACGCAGCCTTGAAAGGGAACTTGGCAAAGACTGTTCTATAAGAAATGCTGTAACAGGGCTAAAATAATTCTCCCTTCTCCTGGAAATGTTGTACAAAGCCGGCTTGGCAGAGGCATTGGCAATACATAGAATCCCTGAGTTGGAAGACAGCTCAATGGAACAGCTCCCTGTCCCGTGCTTACATCACATCCTCTGCAGCATCCGTGCCAAGAGGCTGACCGTCCGTAGAGGAGACATGCTGCCTTTTGTCTGCACAGCCCTTCCAGTGGTCGGCCCCAACTGTTAGTTCTTCTTCCCGTTGAACAGAATCCCCTTTCCTTATAGCTCCTGCTTGCTGGTCCTGATCCTATTCCCTGGGGGGTGAACAGAACAATATTTTTTCTGTTTTTAGCATCACCTCCCACTGGATGAAACATTTGAGGACTCAAATGCAGTTAGAATGAACTTCCCTACATTGCTCTTTCTTTGGTGCTCTCCTCATCCTCTAGGGCCCGACTTAATTGCCACCACTCCTTTGATCCCTTCACGAGTAAACACTAATCACACTTCTCATACTCTCGCTTTTCTTGGCCTGTTCTTCAGTAACAGCTCAAATCCAACTTGCTAGTTTTCTTGGTCATTGTTGACATACCTGCTTTCCTGATTCATTAGCACGCTGCATCTTGGTTGGACTTCCGTGTGCAAATAATAAGTGCCCATTGATTGCCAAATAGCGCAGGATTGATGTATAAGAATATTGCTGCAGGTAATGTTCACTCTGGCAGTAGATGGACCTAAACCTGCTCTATTCATGGGCCTGTCCAAAAGAGTAAGTATTTCTCAGGTAAAAATTGAAGGTGGGTGTTTCTGGTTGGTGGAAGCAACCATTCCACCCAGGGCTGTTCAGGGATCGAGGCTGGAGGGACTCTATCAAGCCTCAGCATCTCCATCCCCTTGAGCTGGAATTGGGGAACACAGCAGAGAGTGGTATGTGCTGAGTTCTAAGGACTCTAAGTGAATGGGCCTCCGTGACTTCCGCTCACATCCCATTAGCTAGAACTCCATCCTGGGACCATGTTAGCTATAAGGGCGGCTGAGAACTGTGGTCTGGCTATGAGCCCAGGAAGGTAGGTGACGAGATAGCAGTGTCTGCCTTGGAACACTTAGTTTGAATTGAAGTGCTACGACCATTTTCTTTGAAAATTTTATTATGGTTTCATCACAAGCAGATTTTATTTTATAATCATAGTATGCTAAAAATTCCCACAGTGTCCTTTAGACAATCTGTTGAGTTGGAAGATTTAAAAAAATTTTCTGTATTCATGTTATTTTAAGTGAAGAGGATCAAAATTTCAAACAAAGCTCAATTTGACTTTTTTTTTTAAGGTTTTTAAAGTTGTTTTGAAAGTCCTGTTTCCATTGAGGAAACCTTAATTTCTTCGGTGTTAGGCAGTCTCAAGTGAACTTCCTCTTTTGGGGATAGTCAGGTCAACATGCATGCCTCCCATGGGCTGTTTTTCTCCCCTTCTAGGGGTTCCTTGCCATCTTCCTTCCCAAGATGGCATCTGGATGAAGGTAGAAGCTGGGGTTTTATCATGACATTGGGGCAGGTACCCTGTCTTGTGGATCTCTGCTGGGCTCAGCACAGGACTCCCAGTCTGACTCCTTTCGCTGGAGGCCTTGACATGCAGCCAGTCCCGTCTTCTGGTGTCTTTGATGACATGTGCTGTTAAAGTCTGGGGTTCTGGCCAGTCTCCAAGGGTCAGCTTTCCTGAAATCTCATGAAGACTCTCGGCTTCTCTGGTCTCTTAGTGCTCTCAGCTCTTTTGCGCACTAGTTGGGAATCTGAAAACTCTTGGTTGCTTTCTTCCCAGTATGCTGGAACATCCAGGAGAGTCCAGCCCCTTTTTGTAAAAAAAAAAAAAAAAATCACAGTCTCACTACCAGGGAGTTGTCAAGCCTGAAGCTTCTAGAATCTGGTAGTTGGGTGAGTCAGGAAGCTCTTTAAAACAAACGATACAAAAATGCCTTACTTTTGCAAAATCTGTCAAAGTATCTGACTATATGAATGTACTGTGAGGGACTTTCCTGGAGCCTTGGGAGGTGCTGGTAAAGTGAGAATCCTAAAGCCCACGCTTCATGGCCTTCATAGAAAATCTACCGCTGGGCATTTTTGCTGCCTCATTGCTCTTGCTCACTTCGCCACCCCTGCAAAATATACCAGATTTGGGGCCTGAAGAGTGAATATTCCATTTCAGCCCTAGCTAGGTGTATTGCAGGTCAGTCTGGTATGAACTACCTGGAGTTAGACCCCACAAGTTAAAGGGCTCAGTTCCCAGTAAGACTGGGCTTACTTTGGTGGCCAGCCACACTGTGGGGATCCCTGGACCACCTGCACTACTAACCGACTGGCTGTAAATTCAAGGGGTTCTCATGACCCTCTCGGGTTCAGTAATTTGCTACAGTGGATCCAGAAAGTACCTCTGGTGGTTACAGCTTTGTTATGAACGATACAAATCGGGAGGGCCACCCAAATGAAGTAGCACACAGGATGGTCTCAGGGAGGGTACCCAGCTTCCCTGCCCTTGCCTCATGGAACCAGAGGGCACCCCTCGTGGCGCAGCAGTGTGCACACCAACCAGGAAGCTCCACTGAGCTTCCGTGTGCAGAGTCATCATTGGAATCTCCTCCCCATAGAGGGAGCTGGCACAGCGGCTTATACTACAGGTAACGAAGTCCTCAGGGCTCATGTCTTACCTCTCTTCCTCTTAACCCCCTTTTCCTCCTGGACAAAAGGCTCCCTATCCTGCCTTCCTGTCACATTGCAACGTCCCGTACACACGTGGCCTGGCCACGGTGCTCTTCACTGTGGCTTCTAGAGCGGTTCTGGGGATCCCTGTCCAGCAGTCTTACCTCCTAATTCCAAAGAGCCTTCGGAATTGAGGAAACTCCTCTCCATCAGCCTGATTTAGACTGCTGTCTGCTGGTAGAACCACAAGTCCTATTGTGGAAGTCAGTGGTGGTGTTTTGTCTTTTTTTGTCTTTGCATATTAACTTTGCCCTAATCCTACTCAAGGCAATAAGTGGTTCCCCTGAATAAGCAATGGTCCCTTGAGAAAGTGTGGAAGAGAATATTAATGTAGTTTTAAAAGTATTATGTCAATTACCATTTTGTAGCTTTCCCATGGAGTACCCACAGTGGTAACTGCTCAACTATGTATTGTGTGTCTGTATTTCCACGTAACCAATAATTGGCTCATGCTGATAATTTCTTGGAAGAACATCTTTGAGGGCAGGCATTCATAGACCTAAATTGGCAGACGTTGGATGAGCCCGTTGGGCCAGGTGTTTCTTACGTGCACGGGCTGTGATGTTCCTAGTATGATAATCATGACTGAGGCGGGAGCCCCGTAAAATTGGGGTGTCTGTAAAGCTTAACAGTGGGCGGTGGGTGAATGATGGAATGCCTGGCTTTCCTATTCTTCCTGTTCCTTTGGTCCTTCTGCCAACTTCAGAATCCTTCCCTTCCTAAACATTTAGTGACATCCCAGAATTTATTTAATTGCCGAGTGAGTGATTTGTGCCCCGCAGCACTTGAGGATAATTGGAATGCAGTCTAAATGATGTGCTCTGTATAATATTTCATTGCCAGCCGGATGGAGGGAAGGAACTTTGGAGTCTGCTTTTGTTTCACAGTGGATCTGATGCCTCGAAACTGTCGTTGAAAAGGTCCCTTACTTGGTGGGGTCTCTTCTCATGGTACGGTCCTTACATATGAGTGTAAGGATGTTTCTTTTGGTTTTGTAAGCTCCTGGTGATGGTATGAGCTCTGTTCCTACAGTGCCCTGCACTGTCAGGCCCCAGACCATGTTATCTAAATGATGGGGCTAAGACTCACATCCTTGGATCTTTCAGTCTCACAAGAGAGAAAGTTAGTTTTAGAAGCCCTAGGATTTCCAGGCCTTCAGGAAAGGCAGCACAGAACATCTTTTTCCCCTCAACCAGTCTGTCACCAGATAAGAGCTTGAGTTTCCCACAATTTTGGTGCCAGAATGACATCTCCATAGTTAGGTCTGTATATGTGTTTAGGTGCTAAGTCCTGTCCAACTGTTTTGCAACCCCATGAGCTGTAGCTCTCCAGGCTCCTTCTGTCCATGGGATTTCCCAGACAAGAATACTGGAGGGGGTTGCCATTTCCTACTTCAGGGGATCTTCCTAACCCAGGGATCGAACCTGTGTCTCCAGCATTGGCAGGTGGATTCTTTACCTCTGAGCCACCAGGGACTGACCACCAAAAGAATGTTTGTTGGGTCTCCCTTTCCCACAGTGCTCAGTGGAGACAACAGAGGAAGAGCATCCTGAACCATGAAATAGTTGAGGAGATCAGTGAAGTAAAAAGTGACACCTCCTGGTGGAGTTTACCTGTCTGCCTTGAAAGGCTATGCAATACCAGGGTGCAAATACAGGAGGAGGTCTGTTAGTCAGCTTTCTGTTATAACCAGCCTCTGCCAAACCCTCTGTGGGAAAAAGGCAGGGAAATCCACCAAGAGTTAGCCACGAAGATCTGGAAAAAGTACTGAGAAAGTTTAAAGAAGTTGGGATTTTAAATAAGATATTTGAAACTTTGTTGAAAGATATAATGAAAAATAATAAAAAATATTTCCTGGTCTATACGAAGAGTATTATTCTCTCTCTGGAAATCTTTGAAACAGAATAATGTCTCCTCTGTTTGGGCTGGATTAAGTATGATGTGATACAGCCTGAAATTAGGAGCTGGGGTCTCCTAGGTATAATCACAGCTGAGAGCATCAGAGATTCTGTAAGACGTCCTTTTCTCCCCCAAAGACTTTATTCTATGCTGGCAAGGTTTGGGAGGGCCCTTCATCTAAGGTATTGTTGTTGCTCAGTTGCCAAGTTGTGTCTGACTCTTGGCGACCCCATGGACTGCAGCACGACAGGCTTTCCTGTCCTTCACTGTCTCCTAGAGTTTGCTCCAACTCATGTCCATTGAATCGGTGATGTCCTCCAATCATCGTATCCTCTGTCGTCCCCTTCTCCTCCTGCCTTCAGTCTTTCCCAGCACCTGGGTCTTTTCCAGCCAATTTCACATCAGGTGGCTGAAGTATTGGAGCTTCAGCCTCAGCAGCGTCTACAGTATAATGTGCTTAATACCTTTAGTATTTTTCCCCTTCTCTCTTGTTTTGTCACTTTGTATCACCTTCCCTCGCTTTTTGTTTAAAAGACATAAAATTTTATTTTCTTTTTCTTTTCCCAAATGGCATTTTTTAGCTATTCAAATGGGATCGTCAGAGTTACTGGGGCAAAATGGCTAGCAAGCTGCATTTCCGTTTTTATACACAAGGGAGAGCTAAGCCCCTAGCAAATGGATTTGGGTTTTGCCAAATTCAAGGTCCTTCAGCACTTTAGGAGGAGGTACTGAACTAATTAATGGTGATCAGAGTTGTGAATTGTCTGGGGGAAACATTTGACTGTAGTAAATGAATTTCGACACCTTTCTGTACTTTTTATTTTATTCTTAAATCAACGGGCTAGATTGTTTTCACAGCGATTGGATCTGATATATTTCCTTTGGTTGGTTTAATGGAAGAAAGTGTCCCCAGAGGATCATCTAAAATACTAAATCCTAAAGGCTGAGAAGTGACAGAGACTTGTTTCAGTTGGTTCTTAAAACTGTGATGCCTGGAAATTCTAGTCTCAAGTTTTAACCTTTCGTAATACAGGTTTAGCTCTGAAATCTACCTCAGACATTGAAAGTAACTGTGGGAGCTGGACCTGGCATAGCGATACTGAGGAGCCCACATCAGGTCACGTTATCTTTAACCACTGCTTAGAGACAGATGGCTTTAGGAATATGGCTGCTTTTCTGAATCAAGATTTGGTTCTTGTCCTGTTCTTTTTTGTTTTTGTTTTTTAAATCCATAAAGCTACGAAAAGAAATCTTTTTAAAGAATATGTTTATTTTTGACAGAAGATGTATATACCTAAGGTGTGCCATGGGATGCTTTGGGACGGGTATGCACTGTGAAATGACTTCATTCTCCCAGTGAGAGCTGGGGAGGGCACGGCTGTTTTTAGGAAGTTAGAGACAGGATAGGGAACTTTACTGACACAGCTGTATCTTTGATCGCTGCCTCTCAAGGACATCTAGGATCATGGTTAAGAGACTAAACCTTGGAATCTGAGGAACCAGGGTTCAAATCCCAGCTCCACCTATTTTGCTCTGTGATCTGGGGTGCCTAGTGCAACCTTCCTGTAGCTTTGTTGTAGAAATGGGTGAAAATCAAGCTCCTTCATATAATTTTCTGAAGTTTGCATATGTGTACCATGGAACCTGGCATATAATGATTACCAAAAAAAAAAAAAAAAAGAAAATTAGCTATTGAGGAAAAAGTACTAAATTGTTTCAGAGACTACCTAGATGGTAGGAAAAGAAGAAATAAAATAGTTCTGTTGTGTGTCTTTAATCCTAGATTTGGGGCAACAGAAGAAAGGTAAAAGGAGTGA
This sequence comes from Ovis aries, assembly GCF_016772045.2. Classification (NCBI taxonomy): domain Eukaryota; kingdom Metazoa; phylum Chordata; class Mammalia; order Artiodactyla; family Bovidae; genus Ovis; species Ovis aries. The sequence goes on from NC_056055.1 coordinate 70,397,595, forward strand.
AGAGGCCCCCGTCCTTCCCATTAATGGAATTAAGGAGGGCGACACGATTCCTTACTGAGTATGCTATGGAGCATGCGCACAGGCTTACTCGCCTCCAGCCAGCCAGCCAGCCTGTACTCATGCAGCTATAAACCCTCTGGACTCTGGTTTTCTACGTAACCCTCCGTGGCTGTAGGAAGGGCAGGGGGCTAGCAGTCAGGAAGCTGGTCTGTGCATTCCGGCCCTGCTGCAGCCCAGTGCGCCACCTTGGTCTCTTGATCTGGGTGGAGCTGCGTTCTCTTTGCTGTGCTGGGTCCTCTCCACCTGCCTAAAGACAACCTCGGAAATCACATGAAGCCACTTTCCTTTTCCTTTTTACTGTGCTCTTAGTAATGAGCATCCCCTGCTTTCTGATCAGTGGGTCCATTGGTGGAGGCTGTTAAAAAGCACGTTCCATTCAACACCCATTTATTGAACGGTGAGCAGGTTGAGCTCCACACAGTACAAGCATGGGGAAAGTAGTGTTAATTGTTGAGCTAGTGTTCCTCACCGTGGCTGGCCCGCCTTATTAGAGCAATTAAGAGCCAGACTTGAGAGATGCTATTAGAGATAATATTGCACACTTAGCCACCTTAAAGAGCTTGTCAAGAGCAGGTCTCCAAGTGTACACAGATGGGAATTAATAGAGATTAGAACAGATTGTGAGATGCTCTGACTTGTAGGGCTTTTAACTGTGGAGTAAATCAGCAGAGTTTAAGAAATATCCATCCTCCTTCACCCTCGACTTTTAGTGTCACGTTTCTGGGGACGTTATTTATGATTTCTCCCCTTCCCCCCCCCCCCATCCTCAGACCCTGGAGGATGGAAGGGCAGCTGCTCTTTGGCACATGGTGTGACCTCCGGACATGGTTGGCAACAGCGTTCATTTCCTGGATGCTTCTGGGAGACCCAAGCCTCCTCAGCAGCCACCCCTGTGCTCCTCAGGAGTCTCCCCACCCTGCTTGGCCTCCAGTGGAGGAAAAATACAACACACTGCATCCCCCATCCACCTTGACAAAAGAAAGAAGGATTGGGGGAGTTAGATGCCAACATCATGAGCTGAAGGAAGCATGTGACGCTTGCAGATTGCCATTGTTTTAGAGAATAGCTCTCCTCTTTGTTCAGGACAGTTCAGGTGGCTCCTCAGAGAAGTTGGAGGGCACTTCCCAAAGCAGATTGCAGCTGTGACCACCCCCTACCCCCCGCCCTGCTCCCCACATCACCCCTCCAGCAGCCTCCCATTGCATATGTAATTGAATCTAAGCACTTTAACATAGTCTCCAAGGCCATGGCAATCTGGCCTCTGCCTGGCCCTCGAATGGCATCTTCTCTTGCTGTCTGGGTGGCCGCCACACTGGGTTGTCTTCCTGGACCTGTGCACTTCCAGGAAGGCGCTTTCCCTCACTACCAGGTGGCCGGCTCCTTGTCCTCATGCTCTCTTCCCAGACAGACCCTCCTCGACTGCCCCACTTAAAGAGCCAGGCCCTGCCAGCAACTGTCACATAAGCTGCGGTAATCTTCTTCGCAGCCCTTGCCACCGTCTAAAGGTTATCTCTCCTTCCACTGGTACCAAGCTCCAGGAAAGCCAGGGTTCTCCCCTGTCTAGTCCACGGCCATATCCCAGCAGTAGGGCAATGCCTCGTGCACAGTTAGCACTCCATAAATATTTGTGGATAAGTGACTGTACCAGCCAGAGATGAGGGTTCAGAGAGGGTATTTGCTTACATTTCACGTTCTTTTGGTTAAGGCAGTAGAATCCTGTGTTATTTACAAATATGGATCAAGGTAGAAATAACTGGCATTGTTTCCCATTAAGTTCATGATCTGTGTCTTCATGTAAAGATTTCTTACTTAAAAGAATTCTAAAGATGTGCTTTTGACATAAGTGCTCTTGAGCTTTTCAAGATTTTAAAGGCTCTGTTCTAATTTCAGAACACATTGATGAGTATTTAAATATGCATAAAAATACAACCATTGCTTCAATCCAGCTATTCCTTGGAAATTCTTATAGATTTTACAACAGCTGTCTTCTAGCTTAAGCCCTTATTTCTTTTTAAGCAAAAACCAGATTGACATATCTAATCTAACTCGAAAAGACAAAATAGAAAGTACTAAATTAATTGGATTTTCGTTTCTATTTTTGTACAAGAGAGTGTCCAATGGAAAATGGTGATCTTAAGCATTAGGCCATGTACCTTTTAGATGGATGCCTTTCTTACTTTCTGTTAAGAATGTTGAATTGTTGGAATCACGAGAAATTGTTGACAGGACCGTGAAACTTTCCTGCAGGCAAAGCTTGGTTCCTGTTTTGCCACTCCTACTGAAATCTAATATTTAAGATCACTGTGCTCATAGTCCATCATAAAAAGTATATTCCTAATGCACAATTGGAGAAGGCAATGGCACCCCACTCCAGTACTCTTGCCTAGAAAATCCCATGGATGGAGGAGTCTGGTGGGCTGCAGTCCATGGGGTCGCAAAGAGTCGTACAGGACTGAGCGACTTCACTTTCACTTTTCACTTTCATGCATTGGAGAAGGAAATGGCAACCCACTCCAGTGTTCTTGCCTGGAGAATCCCAGGGACGGGGGAGCCTGGTAGGCTTCCGTCGATGGGGTCACACAGAGTCGGACACGACTGAAGTGACTTAGCAGCAGCAGCCGCAATGCACAATGCTGTTTTTAAAAAATATTTTTCCCTTGGACCTTGAATATAGAATATTTTCCAAAGATTATTTTAAATGATGGGCTTCCCAGGTGGTGCAGTGGTAAAGAACCCACCTGCCAATTGCAGGAGGTGCAAGACAAAGGGATTTGATCCCTAGATTGGGAAGATGCCCTGGAAAAGGAAATGGCTTCCCACCCCAGTATTCTTGCTTGAAAACTCCCATGGACAGAGGAGCCTAGCAGGCAGTTCATAGGCTTGCAAAGAGTCAGACACAACTGAGAAACTGAGCGTGTACACACACACACAGACACACATACACATTTAAAATGACATCCTCAAAACTTGAGCTTAATCAAGGCTTCCAGTGGCTCTGTCCTTCTTGCCCAGTTTGCCTCTCCTATTTTAGTGGAATGACAAGCCTGAGGCATCGGGATGTTGCGGCTCTGGTTCCAGATGTGTGTTGTTTTGTTGTGTGGCATCTTAGATAAGTTACCTCACCTCCCTGGCCTGTTTCCTTGTCTGCACATTGGAGTCACGAAGTGAGGGATAGGGGTGAGGAAAAGAGCCTCGCCGATCTCGCCTGCCTGCCTCCTTCCTCGAGTTTTGTCTTTGGCAGCCCTAGAATGGACTGTGTGGGTCTGGCTCCAACTGAGACTCAACCCTCAGGAACTAAAACTCAGAGGGGTTGGGGGTGAGGGATTCTTCTCCTTGTTCTTAGCCAGGCTTTCTCTCAGAAGTGCAGGCTGACGAGGGTCCTATAGCATATTAGTGGACTCAGTGCGTGATCAGTGTCCAGGACTGCCTGGGTGTTAGTAATATTTGGGGAGCTGAGCTGAGTCCTAAGTGCTGATATGATGTATATATGATGGCCAGGACACTAGCGTGGTGGAGCCGTGAAGGGAACACCTACCTGCCAAAGGGAGCTACTTTCTCTACTCAGGGAGTTGGGGGCTTCAGCACCTCCGTATAGACCGAGACCAAAGACTTTTCTAGCACACTGTCATCAAGAAGAAATAACCCACCTCATCATTTTTTAAATCCCTTCTACTAAGCAGAATACATAACAGCTGCTGCATGGATTTATTTTGTTCATTGAAACATATCAAGTCTCCTTGCCAAATTATCAAGACCAAATCTGTTTGCATTTACTTTAATTTAAAAAAAATGCACTAATGTCACGGGATATTATTGGAAGGTCTGGGAAGGATATCGTGGCGTCTAACAGACTACAGTGTCAACATTCCAGGGGAATCCCTGGCATGAACATTTGTTTTGCAAAAGAATTAAGAAACCCAGTGTAGGGGTTTTATTTTATTGTGTTACACAAATCTAATGAATGACTATTTATTAGTAGTTTTATAAATTGTGTCTTTTGCATTTCTGTAGTCAGCACCCAGAGCTAGATTTTTTTTTTTTAAGAAGAGTAACAGTTAAAATAGGGCTTCACAAGTGGCGCTGGTGGTAAAGAACGCTCCTGCTAATGCAAGAGATGTAAGAGACGTGGGTTCAATCCCCCAGAGAAGGAGAAAGCAGCCACTCCAGCATTCTTGGCTGGAGAATCCCATGGACAGGGGAGCCTGGTGGGCCATAGTCCATAGAGTCGCACAAAGTCAGACATGACATAGCATGCATGCATGCAGTGTTTAAAATAAAATTTATTTGGAGGGATTCTCTCCATCATAAAAGCATAATGAGAAATATGGAAGAGGGGTAAGAAAATAGAGTCACCTGTAACCTTGTTGACCTTCACATACCCAGGTTGGAAAAGGAGCCAAGTAAAATCACAGACAGGGATTACTGTGGTGCCGTTGCGTTCAGATGTATTTTTAACCTGTTATGAGGGTTGGCTCTCCGCAGTTTCAGTAAATCCCAACCCATGATGCCCATCAGGCCCCAGCCTGTTGTCAGCTGCATTTGCACGTCCTTCCAATCACTCTGAAGAACACCCTGTTTTCCTGGGCACCCACTGCTAAAGGGCTTTTTGTTTTTAGAGCCATTAAGACACGTGTGGGGGCATGCCTCCCCACACTGGAATGGCAATTTTTGCTTCTTCTCATAAACAGGGCTTTTATTTCTCCACTTGAGGTTTCACAACCTGTTTCTCCTCACTTTCAAATATGGCTTTTCAGTGTCACAAAGAAAACTGTTAGAACTCAGTAATAAATGAATTCAGTAAGGTGACAGGTTTATTCAGTAAAATCAGTAGTATACAAAAATTAGTTGCATTTCTATGCACTGACAACAAATTATCCGAAAGAGAACTATCCCCTTTACAGTTGTATCGAAAATAATAAAATACCTAAGAGTAAATTTAACCAAAGAGGTGAAAGACCTATATACTGAAAATTGTCACTGGTGAAATACATTGAAGAAGACACAACAAATGGAAATCTGTTTGGATTGGAAGAATTAATAATGTCCATATTACTCAAAGCAATAGACAGATTCAGTGTACTCCTTATCAATTCCCAAGACATTTTTCACAGAAATACAACTAACAATCCTAAAATTTTTATGGAACCACAGAAGTCCTAAATAGCTAAAGTTATCCTGAGAAAGAAGAACAAATCTGGGGGCATCACTCCCCTAATTTCGAACTATATAACAAAGCTATAGTAATCAAAATGTTATTTTGTTGGCATAAAACAAGATCAGTGAAACAGAATAAAGAACCCAGAAGTAAGCCCGTGTCCTGTGCTGTGCTTAGTTGCTCAGTCGTGTCTGACTCTGCGACATGGCCTGTAGCCCACCAGGCTCCTCTGTCCATAGGATTCTCCAGGCAAGAATACTGGAATGGGTTGCCATGCCCCTCCAGCGGATCTTCCCAACCCAGAGATTGAACCCAGGTCTCCCACATTGCAGGCGGATGCTTTACTATCTGAGCCATGTGTAGATAGCCAATCAATTTATGACAGCAGTACAAGAATACACAAGGGGGAAAGAAATTCTCTTCAGTAAATGGCATTGGGATAACTGGACAGCAAAAGAATAAAATGAGACCATTATCTTTCAGTGTACACAAAAGTTAACCCCAAATGGATCAAGGACTTGAATGTAAGATCTGAAGCATTAAAACTCCTAGGGAAGAAAAAAAGAAAGCATAGGCAGTAAGCTATTTGTCACATTGGTGACAAATTTTGTATCTGACTCCGAAAGAAAAGGCAACAAAAACAAAAATAAACAAAGTAAGATGTTTCTGCACAGCAAAGGAAACCATCAAGAGAATGAAAAGTCAGCCTACTGAATAAGAGAGAATATTTGCAAATTATATATCCATCAAGGATCAACATCCAATTGAACAATCTAAGTAGACATTTTTACAAAAAAGATATGCAGGTGGCCAACAGACAACAGCATCACTCATCATAAAGCAACTGCAAATCAAAGCCATAAGATCAGTTCTGCCTCTTAGAATGGGAGTTCTCAAAAAGACAGGAACTAACAAGTGTTGGTGAGAATTTGGAAAAGAGGAGATCTTCCTGCTGGTGGGAATGTTAACTGGTACAGTTCAGTTCAGTTGCTTAGTCGTGTCCGACTCTTTGCGACCCCATGAACCGCAGCACGCCAGGCCTACCTGTCCATCACCAACTCCCAGAGTTCACTCAAACTCATGTCTATCGAGTCAGTGATGCCATCTGGCCATCTCATCCTCTGTCATTCCCTTCTCCTCCTGCCTCCAATCCCTCCCAGCATCAGAGTCTTTTCCAGTGAGTCAGCTCTTCGCATCAGGTGGCCAAAGTGCTGGAGTTTCAGCTTTAGCATCATTCCTTCCAATGAACACTCAGGACTGATCTCCTTTAGAATGGACTGGTTGGATCTCCTTGCAGTCCAAGGGACTCTCAAGAGTCTTTTCCAACACCACAGTTCAAAAGCATCAATTTTTCAGCGCTCAGCTTTCTTCACACTGGTACAACCACTATGGAAAACAGTATGGAGGTTCCTCGAGAAATTTAAGATAAAACTATGATATGATCCAGCAGTCCCACTTCTGGGTATTCATCCAAAGGAAACAAGATCACTATCTTGAAAAGATCTATGCACCCCCGTGTTTACTGCAGTGTTACTTACAGTAGACAAGATATAGGAACAACCTAAGTGTCCATCAGTGGATGAATGGATAAAGGAAGTGTGGTCTATATATACATGCAGTGGAATTCTGTTCACCTCTGAAAAAGAAAACAGAAGTGCTGCCATTTTCAGTAACATGGATAGACCTTGAAGGGCTTATACTGAGTGACATAAGTCAGAGAAAGACATACTATATGATTTCATATTTATGTGGAATTTAAAAACAAAACAAATGAACAAACAAAACCAAAATCATAGAAACAGAGAATACAGTGATGATTGTCAGAGAAGAGGACGGTTAGGGAGTAGGCAAAAATGGGTGAAGGGGTCGAGAGGTACAACCTTCCAGTTATAAAGTAACTGAATAGTGGCGATGGAATATACAGCATGGCATATTCAGGCTGTAGTTAGTAATATCGCAGCGCACGCTTGAAAGTTACCAAAAGAGTAAATCCTAAAAGTTCACTTCGAGCGTGATAGATGGTCATACGGAGACTTCCCTGGTGGCGCAGTGGTAAAGAATCCGCCTGCCAATGCAAGAGATACAGGTTGGATCCCTGAGTCAGGAAAGTCTCCTAGAGAAGGAAATGGCAACTCGATCCAGTATTCTTGCCTGGGAAATTCCATGGACAGAGGAACCTAGGGGGCTACAGTCTATGGGGTCACAAAAAGTCAGACACAACTGAGCAACTTTTATTAAGATATTTATTTTTACCTGCACTGGGTCTTCGTTGCTGTGAGCGGTGTCTCTCTAGTTGTGGAGCAGAAGCTACTCTGTAGTTGTGGTGTGAAGGCTTCTCATTGCAGTGGCTTCTCTTGTTGCGGAGCACAGGCTCTAGGCTCTCAGGCTTCAGTAGTTGTGGCACACGGGCTTAGCTGCCCCAAGGCATGGGGGGTCTTTCCCGAGACCAGGGATAGAACCAGTGTCCCTTGCATTGCAAGACAGATTCTTAATCACTGGACCACCAGGGAAGCCCAGCATTTAGTATATATGTATTTTAATATGGAATGTTGAATGTATTGCCTTAAAGATTTTGAAAATGCGCATCAGTGCAAGTCTGTGGGAGTATGGGGTTTGGTAAAAGATAGATATTAAATAAATCACCTCCCAGTTCACAGCCCCTTTGCTCAGTCAGTGTGCCTCCTCCTGGCCTGTTATTTTGGCTGCTTCTGCCTCAGGTCAGATCAGCAACAGATGAGTCTCCTAATGACCCTGGGAGAACTCACTGCTTGCAAATATCAAGAAAGCTCCTGGATGGGATGTAAGACACACCTCATGAACACTGTTAACCCCACCGCTCCTCCAGAAAGGCCTCCTTTGTGGACTTCCTTCTTCCCAGTTTCCCTGGTGGCTCAGATGGTTAAGAATCTTCCTGCAATGCAGGAGGCCCGGGTTCAGTCCCTGGGTCGGGAAGATCACCTGGAGAAGGGAATGGCAACCTACTCCAGTATTCTTGCCTGGAGAATGCCATGGACAGAGGTACATACAGTCCATGGGGTCTCAAAAGAATCGGACATGACTGAGCGACTAACACTTTCACTTCCTCCCCAGCAGCAAGCTCTGGGTGCTTTCTCTACCCTTCTTGTTGCCTGGTTTCTAGTGGGCCAGGCCCCTCCCTTTCTCCTCCTTACCTGTTCACTTGAGTCATCCATATGGTCCTGCCTCTGAGCTAAGTAGGGGTGATTCATCACTAGTCTGGCTTAGAAGGTCCTTTCTGCCAATGAGGTTGAATATCTTATTTAAACCATTTAACTCCCAAAGCTGGATGGAGACAAAAGATTTTATAATTACCAATTAAAATAGAGATAGTTTAAAGAGGAGGGCTCGAGCAGGGCAAACAAAAACCAAAAATCTTCATTTTGCTCCATTTATCTGGCTTAGTATAATTCATTCTATAATCCTGCAGCCTTCCCTTAAACGGTAATCTTTTAAGCCAGACCTTAGAATGCACTTCCTCGGTAAACCCTGTCATTTTGAGAAAGCAGAAGAGTAAACAATAAAGACTTAATTTTATTTCTGTAAGATTTTGGGGTCCCACTGGTTGAGCAAGGCCTCAATCTAAATGCTTTGGAAGGCTATTTTTATTAAAATGACTTTTTTAAAACTTCCAAAAGCAATTTCAGACTGATAGGAGGTTTAAGGCGTTTTGTTGTTTTTTTATTAGACTATAGTTGCTTTACAGTGTTGTGTTAGTTTTTGCTGTAACAGCAAAGTGACTCAGTCATGTGTATACATATATCCCTTTCTAAATTTCCTTCTAAATGGCGCTTCCCTGAGAGCTCAGTTGGTAAAGAATCTGCCTGCAATGCAGGAGACTCTGGTTCAGTTCCTGGGTCGGGAAGATCCACTGGAGAAGGGACAGGCTACCCACTCCAGTATTCTTGGGCTTCCCTTGAGGCTCAGCTGGTAAAGAATCCACCTGCAATGCGGGAGACCTGGGTTCGATCCCTGGGTTGGGAAGACCCTCTGGAGAAGGGAAAGGCTACCCACTCCAGTAATCTGACCTGGAGAATTCCATGGACCGCATAGTCCATGGGGTCATAAAGAGTCAGACACGACTGAGCAACTTTCACTTTCACTTTCCAAGTTAGGTCACCACAGTCAGTTCTCATTAGTTACCTGTTTTATACATATAGTGTATATATGCCAGTCCCAGCCTCCCAGTTCATCCCACCACTCCCTTCACCCCTTGCTAACTGTAAGTTTGTTCTCTACGTCTGTGCCTCTCTTTCAGCTTTGCAAATAAGTTCATCTCTACCATTTTTCTAGATGCCATGATATAAGTGATATTATTCAATACTTGTTTTTCTCTTTCTAACTTAACTTCACTCTGTATGATATCCTCTGGGTCCATCCACATCTCTGCAAATGATACTGTTTTGTTCTTTTTTCTGGCTGAGTAATATTCCGTTGCTTATATGTACCACAGCTTCTTTACCCACCTCTGTATCAATGGGCATTTAGGTTGCTTCCATGTCAGACATATTTTAAGACGAAACCAAAGCTCATACCAAGAAGATTTAAATAAATAGTGACTAAAAGTACCTGTAATATACTATGAAAGAACAGGCGAAAGAGAGGTCAAGTATAGCACAATGAGTGAAATGGCACCTTGGCCGTTTCTTAAAAGGCAAGCATGATTTGGTAGGAAAGAGGGATCAGGAGAAGCAGGGTGCCCATCCAAGGGAGGCATGAAGAGTCGTGGACGTGTGACACAGGCTACTCCTGCCCTGTGTGTTGGGAGCAGAGCGTTTTTACAGGGATGGGAGCAGAGAAGGAAAACGAAGATGAGGCTCTGCATGACCAGAGAATCTGGGCTGTATTCTTTATCCTCTTCATAGAAAGAATGGGGAGTCTGAGCCTTTCTGAAATCTGAGAATGAGTGATCTTTCCCTCCTTTTAGATCAAGAAAAGATAACCATTTTCATTATAAAGGATGAATTTTAGGGGCCCCAGAGAGAGGATGAGGGGAACCCCTAAGGGAGGCCATTATACTTGACCCTGTAAAGAGAAGACCAAACCGAAGGGAAGGAAACAACTGTTTCTATTTAGAAACAACTTATGAACTATTTTAGAGGTAAACCGTGGTGACTGACAGGACATAGGTTATAATAAGGGAAATTGATGATTTTAAAGATTTCTCTTCCGGATAATTGAGGATGAGAGTGGTGGACGCTGCTGCCCTTCAATGAAATAGAAGGATTCAGAAGAGAAATATTCACTCTGTCAGAAGAAAAGGATTTATTTAATTTGGGACTTTTTGGTAGGATATTGGAAATCTTGATTGGTAAGGCCAGGCTGGAAGGAGAATTTTTAAAACTGAGAGCATTGAGGTCATACTTGAAACCAGGGCCAATTTGGATCTCCATAGAATATTCTGCATTCAAAATAGGGGACTGGACGTGTCACAGGTACCGGCCATCAGTAGTGAGGGGCTGCTCAGAAAGCACTTGACACACGGAGGCTTGTGAGTCTGTCCACGCTGCTCAGCAGAAGGCACCCCACGTAGGAGCCTTCGCGGGTGTGTCTCACAGCCCCTCCAGGAAAGCACTTTGGAAGCGCCCCAGCGGCAAGTCCTTCTAGGCTCGCTAAGAGACATCTCGCCTGTGGCTGATGAGGACATCAGACATATTAGTGATGCCTGCTGTGTACTCAAAAGGGGCCACTGACCACACACTTACACTGACTGCATAGTTACAGCCAGAATGAAAAAGAAGCAGGCCCAAGAAAAACTGGGAGAATCTGTAGTCACGGGAAGGAAAATGTGGCGAAAAAAGGTAGGAAGTTCCCAAAGCAGAGCGTTAAAGGATGGAAAGCTTTTTAAGTAAGGAGCAATGGAAGAGAAAGGAAACAAAACAGGTCTGGAGGTGATGAATAGAAATGGGATATAGGAGGCTTTGGGCAGGTTTGGAAAAACGTCAGTGTTTGGGTTGCTAAAGGAATTTATATGGTCAGGAAGGAGATCCATCAGAATTGATGACTCTAGAAGTTGATGCTGGCAGGGAGGTGAGGAGTGGCATGAAGACTAGAGGGCAATGCAGGGAAGATGAGCGTTTGACACTAGAGCTGGTCACTTTGTGCTTGGTTAATATAGAAGTATCCAAAACAAATGCACTTGAATTCAGTCATAGTACTTGGTAAGCTGGTAGATGACCTAAGAGCAGTTTTCACAGGGAGCTCTGTCTAGAATTTGACTTTGTGTTCAGGTGCCGTTCTGTTCCCTGACTTTTCCCTCCCAAAGCTAGATTCTGTAGGGAAACTGAGAAAAATAAGGCAAGGTCTCTGTAAGGAAAAAAAAAAAAAGAAAGTTTCACAGCTGGAGGAAAGTAGGGACAATCATGGATGTAAGGATTTGTGAAAGACACTCCAGAGGGGAACGTGAGAAATCACCAAGTGGGGAAGACGCATAGCTTGCTCTGGTCCCAGCCTTCATCCTGTTATTCTCGCTGGGTTCGCATACCAGGACATCAGGCAGGTCAGAAGGGGAATGACCAGGTCAGGGGCATCCCAAGGCTCCAGGCAAGAGACTTGAATTGATTCACTGAGGAAAACTTAAGAATGCAAATAGGGCAATCCCCTGATGAAAGGGGTATGTAAAATCTGACCAATAGAGTGTGGCCCATAATAACATCGGAAATACTCAGAATGGAGCGATTACATCCTGTTGCATTGGAGAAGAGGACTGGATGAAAAAAAAGAACAAGCAAGCTAATAGGCCTTTCTTTGTGACCCCCCTATTTCAAAAAGAAAAAGACAGCAGAAGCCACCTTAACTGAAATAATCAGACCCAGTAGCCAGTCTGTCAATGAAAATATTAGTTAAGGTTAGAAAATGATACACATCTCACTTGTATGTAGATGAAAGCTTCAAGGAAAAAAATAAGATATGTCTGTTTGCCACAGTTTTGAGGGAAGGCTTGGGTTTCCTTTGAGTCTGCTTGCTAGAAAACAGTAGCCTATCTTGCCTAAGTAACACCCATTATGTATCACATAGGATTTCCAGTATTGCTATTTTTAGAGTGAGAATCTTTGGGGAGGGGGGAAACCTTTAGCTTTATTGCAGTATAATTGACAAAACTATAAGATATAAAGTATACATTGTGATTATTCGATAGGCATATACATCGTGAAAGGATTCCTCTGTCTAATTAACCCACCCATGAGGGAGAATCCTGACACCAACAAAGCACGGTGAAGGCAAGAAAGTCAAGTCGCTCAGTTGTGTCTGACTCTTTGCGACCCCATGGACTGTAGCCTACCAGGCTCCTCTGTCCATGGGATTCTCCAGGCAAGAATACTGGAGTGGGTTGCCATTTCCTACTCCAGGGGATCTTCCTGATCCAGGGATCGAACCCGGGTCTCCTGCCTTGCAGGCAGACACTTTGTCCTCTGAGCCATCAGGGAGTGAAGGCAGGTCCTTTCCAAATTATAGGAGTCTAGCCTTTGCCAACTTCAACAGTATTTTGTTTTTAAGCAACTCATCTTTTATGGAGTCTTTGGTTATGCTCACTGTTTTGTAGAAGTAAGAATCCTATTTATTTTCACAATTGTGTGTTTTTGCTAAGTCGCTTCAGCTGTTTCAGACTCTGCGATTCTGTGGACTCTAGCCGGCCAGGCTCCTCTGTCCATGGGATTCTCCAGGCAAGACTGCTGGAGTAGGTTGCCATGCTCTCCTCCAGGGGATCTTCCCCAACCCAGGGATCAAAACCTGGGTCTCTTAAGTCTCCTGCATTGGCAGGCAGGTTTTTACCACTAGTGCCACCTGGGAAGCCCACTTTTATGTAGTTCCAATAACAAGCACAACTAGCATCGAAATGTTGGGCGACACAGCTGAGTGTTGGTACGGAGTGAGGTGGCGAGAGCGGAAGGCCGGTGCTGTGGGCAGAGTCTTAGGTGGAGGTCCATCAAGAGAAAATGCTGGCTGTCTTGTTGACTCAGGGGTGCATCTCGTAAGATTTTCTCTAGATGCTCTGTTTCTGGAATGCGTTTTAGGGATCGTCATCTATAAAAGAATGCCACTGCCCATTAAAGCCTGTCCCAATGTTTGTCTGCCCCATGCCAATTGCTGACACTGTCTTGGTTGATGGGATCTCCGATTCTGTCTGTGTTTATTTCAGCTGGGGATTCCCAGCAAAACTGGGAATAGGCTTAGGGTACCACAGGGCTATGGAAACCAAGCAAGACCAGAAAAGTGCTAAGTGTGTTTGCTAGTAAAACCTGGTCATAGTTCCCTCTGTCTTGTTTATTTGTGCTTTAAAACTAGAGATTCATTGTAAAATTCATTGCATTGCAAATTGCACTTGCGACATATGTATATTGCTTAGCTAATAGGGGCTCAAAATTCTGTTTAGAATTTTTTGCTTTATTGACTTAGTATTAAATAAAGCAGGATAGTCAAACTTGACAAATAATCTTATGTATACTTAGGAGTACCATATAGATACAACTTGAGTAAATCTAAATCTGAAATTATTGTACATTTCCCAGTTGGCTTCTCAACTTTAACTGGAACCAGATATTCCTCTCCTGACACTCTTAATGTGTGTGTGTGTGTGTGTGTGTGTGTGTGTGTATATATATATATATATATATATATATATAAAATCATGACCTCATTCAGCTTCAACTCTCACACCAGTGTGGATGTGCTCTTTCACATTTGTAGTTCAAATTCCTAAGAGACGTGAACTACCCCAGCCAGTCAGTCTCACTTGGGCTTATGCGGAGACCCTCAGGCCAGGCCCTGCACAAGCCTAAAGACTGGCAATCCCAAGAACAGGGGCCCATTCTCAGGGCCACGGGGTGAGACCAGGGCAGGGAGAAGTTGCCTGATTTGGAACATAGATCCAGGCGGATAAACTGAGAGCAGGACAGCTCCCCTTACACTCCAGGCATGAAAGATGAAGACTACCATCACTTATTCAAAGGAATGTTTTATATACATACAAGCAGTCTTTGCTCTGCCCCATTGCAAAAGTTGGCTTAAAGCTCAACATTCAGAAAGCTAAGATCATGGCATCCGGTCCCATCACTTCATGGGAAGATAGATGGATGGGGAAACAGTGGAAACAGTGGCTGACTTTATTTTGGGGGGGCTCCAAAATCACTGCAGATGGTGATTACAGCCATAAAATTAAAAGACACTTACTCCTTGGAAGGAAAGTTATGACCAACCTAGATGGCATATTTGGAGAAGGAAATGGCAACCCACTCCAGTGTTCTTGCCTGGAGAATCCCAGGGACGGGGGAGCCTGGTGGGCAGCCATCTCTGGGGTCGCACAGAGTCAGACACGACTGAAGCGGCTTAGCAGCAGCAGCAGATAGCTTATTAAACGGCAGAGACATTACTTTGCCAACAAAGGTCCATCTAGTCAAGGCTATGGTTTTTCCAGTATTCATGTATGGATGTGAGAGTTGGACTGTGAAGAAAGCTGAGTGCCGAAGAATTGATGCTTTTGAACTGTGGTGTTGAAGAAGACTCTTGAGAGTCCCTTGGACTGCAAGGAGATCCAACCAGTCCATCCTAAAGGAGATGAGTTCTGGGTGTTCATTGGAAGGACTGATGCTAAAGCTGAAACTCCAATACTTTGGCCACCTCATGCCAAGAGCTGACTCATTTGAAAAGTCAGCTCTCATTGGAAAAGACTCTGATGCTGGGAGAGATTAGGGGCAGGAGGAGAAGGGGATGGCAGAGGATGAGATGGCTGGATGGCATCACCGACTCGATGGACATGAGTTTGAGTGAACTCCGGGAGTTGGTGAAGGACAGGGAGGCCTGGCGTGCTGCGATTCATGGGGTCGCAAAGAGTCGGACACGACTGAGCGACTAAACTGAACTGAACTGATTGCATTACTTACAAATTTTCATTATCATGATACAGTTAAAAAAAAATCAGTCCCTCAAATAGGAGATTCCAGTTATCGTCTGTGTTAGTTTGCCAGGGCTACCAAACAAAATAGCACATACCTAGCAACTTAAACAACAAACATTGGTTTTCTCATTGTTCTGGAGGCAAGACGTCTCAGATCAAGGTATTGGCAGTATTCTGTGTCTGTGTCCTAATCCTCTCCTCTCAGGAGGACACCACGCATTGGATTAGCACCCACCCTAGTGACCTCAGTTCAGTTCAGTTCAGTTCAGTTGCTCAGTCATGCCCAACTCTTTGCGACCCCAAGACAGATCTTTCTTGGAAGACCACCTTATCAGGAGCACAAGTGAAGAAAGATGTAGGCTCACACAGGGGCCTTTGAAGTGGGCTCTAGATATTTAGCCAGAGAAACTTAGTAAGGCAAAGTTAACAACGTAATGAAGAAAACAGTCGTGACGTAAAGGATGAAGATGTCCCAGAGGAAGTGACAGTTCCAAACAAACAAACAAAAAAACACATTAAAGGAATGTGGAGAGAATTCACAACATTGAAAGGGCAAAGGGTAAAATGTTGAAAGCTGATTCTTGGCAATTTGCCAAGGCTTAGAAAAGGGTCTTGGTCTGTATCCTAAGCTATTTGATGAAAATAAAAAGGCAAGTGCTATCCAAATGTTCTTGATAGATTTTTTTTTTTTTTACCATTTAATGCCATATTTCTCAGTTTTAAATTAGTGTACTAAATACTCATTTTACTATGTTTTTTATCCCCCTGTACATGCATAACCCACAATGAGTTAATGCTTTGACATAAATTTGTCAGTATCATAGAATGATCATAATTTTCCCATTGATTATCAAAATGGCTTTGTTGACTTTCAACTTGTATAGTCATCTTTATGGTCCCTCACTTGCATGCAGAGCAAGGACTGTGTATGTGTGTGTGTCCATCTGTGTGCCATGTATGTAAGCACATGTGTGCATGTGTGCTTCTGTTTTTGCCGAAGTCTTCCCAAGATGCACCGTGCGATGTTCTTGACTGTATTATTCACCTAAGCCTAAGCATAATTTAGCCTCTTCTTGGTGGCTCGGATTTCCCTGATAGCTCAGTTGGTAAAGAATCTGCCTGCAATGCAGGAGACCTGGATTCGATCCCTGGGTTGGGAAGATCCCCTGGAGAAAGGAACAGCTACCCACTCCAGTATT
Source organism: Ovis aries (assembly GCF_016772045.2). NCBI lineage: Eukaryota > Metazoa > Chordata > Mammalia > Artiodactyla > Bovidae > Ovis > Ovis aries. The sequence goes on from NC_056055.1 coordinate 70,413,919, forward strand.
CTGACCTGGAGAATTGCATGGTCTGTATAGTCCGTGGAGTTGCAAAGAGTCGGACACAACTGAGCAACTTTCACTTTCACTTTGGTAGCTCAGAGACATCCTCTGTGCTGTGGAGTAGAGTAACTTCCCAATGTGGGTAGGGCTTATGCAGTCAAACTTCCAGAGTTAACATCCTGTGAGTCTGTGACTCACTGAATTTTTTAATTGAAGTATAGTTGATTTGCAATCTTACATTAATTTGGGGTGCACAGCACAGTGATTTAGTATTTTTACAGATTGTAGTGCATTAAAAGTTATTACAAGATAATGGCTGTAGTTCCCTGTGCTCGGCAGTGTATCCTTGTTGCTCACCTGTTTTGTACAGAGTAGTTTGTATCTCTTGATCCAGTGCGGTATGCTTCATCTCTGCATGCCTGAGTTTCCTCACCTATAAAATGAGGAGGATGACAGGACCTAAGGGGGTTGATGTGAGGATGAAATGAGCAAATGTGTGTGAAGCATGAAGCGCCCGGCAGCATGGTGAACAGCCTGTGAACCGCGGCCCCCGCTGCCCGTGGTGATGGCAGAAGGATTCATGATGCCATGCGTCTTCAGGTTTATTGGAATTGATGCTCTTCCTTCCTCTAAGAAATGGCCTCAAATCACTGTGCTCCTGATTTCTCATGTTGCTTTACCTTTGTGGTCTTCTTGCTTGGAACTTGGCTCTTGGTGGCCTTCTTTGCATCTGCCCCAAGCAGAACAAGTGTCCTATTCTCACCCTTGCCCCCATTTGAATTCCTTTGAATTTGATGCTTTAACCATGGTGGGTTTACAGACAGAGAACTGGTCTTGTGCTGGTAGCCCGTAAGCTTCGCGGACAGCCTGTCACAGGAAAACCCAGAAAAGCATTGATCATTTGACCCCAGGACCTGCACTTCACCATTTGTCGTCATCTCTGAATGAGGTTACACCCCTAATCATTTGGTTTTGCCCATCTGTCACAGAAGCATTAAATTATTCTTTGTAAGCGTTGAAATTATACCGCAATTCTTTCTGCATGTCTTCTCCTTTTTTTTTTAATATCCTGAGAACCTCCAGTACACAGGTGGACCAGGCCCCCAGAGGAGCTCTGCTATGGAAAGAATCAGGTGGAGTTTTGGCTGTTAGGAGTTGATAGTGACTGGTGAATGGTCTTGGGGGTAAGAGCTGATGTGTATTTCTTTAATTCTCCACTGTTGCTCTAAGCTTCTTTCACAGGCTCCCAAGTTCTCTCTTGGGCTCTGTGGTTGAGTCCACCAAGGGAGCTGAAGTGTAACACGTGCCTAACAAAGGTGTTAATGTACTATGTCTATAATGTGGCAGGATTGATGGGGCCAGAGGTTTGGGGCACCACCCTCCCCTGCATCTCAGTCATTCTGTGAATAGAGCATTATGTTTAATACTGCCACAAAGGTACACAGTTGATCTTGAAGCTTAAATAACTTTTATGGGGTTTCCCTGGTGGCTCAGATGGTAAAGAATCTGCCTGCAATGAGGGAGATGTGGGTTTGATCCCTGGGTTGGGAAGATGCCCTGGAGAAGGGAATGGTTACACACTCCAGTATTCTGGCCTGGAGAATCCCATGCTTATAATTTTAATAATCCATATATTCTTTTCCTCTTCTAACCTCAAATTTCTTTTACCTGAAATAGATACTAATTTACTCTGTCTCACTGTGTAAAGGGTGGCTCCCCTCTCCCCCCTCCTGCACGTGTCCTTCTGTGGCTTCCTTATGCCATCAGAGAGGAAAGAGAGAGCCTTGCATCATTGTTGCGAATGTGATCTAAAGTTGTCAAACAAGAAACTGTAAAGCTCTCAGTACCAGAAATTCAGTTAAACTGAGGCTCCATCTGCTTTCCCTGAGTGGCCAACATTGTCCATCTCATTCCCCGACTTAGGGAGAGCAGGGAACTCAGCTGGCCTCTGATTTGCCTCACAGATGAGTGAATTAAGAAATGGGGGTCTATAAAATTGTCATCAGTTAATTGAACCCCAGAGGAAAAAAAAATTTGTTTTAAAAATGATGCTAAAATTCTTAGCCTTCAGATTAACTTGTTTGATTTCTTGAGTGTTTGAGGCATTTGGTAACAATGGTACAAAGTCTGTGAATAGGTATGGCTTGTGTACAGGAATTTCCGTACATCATGGATGTTTCCTTAATAACACTGAATGAGTGAATAATTGAAGATTTCTGACAAGGCTTCTAGTCACTGGCCAGGACAAGACCAAACGTGCTTCTTGTTGAAATATTGTAAGGTTTTGAGTTTGGAAGGAAAGCTCACAAGATTTCACAGCATTATGTGTTGAGGTGTAAGGAACACGTATGAACCTGCAGTTGTTGGGGATTTTTCCTTAATATTGAGTTTGTTTTCTTTTACAGAGACTTTTTTTATTGGGATAGAAAACCCATAATGTAAAATGCATAATTTTCACCACTCTCTAGTGAATACTTCAGCACGTTATTGTGCAACTATTACTGTTCTCTACTCCAGAAATATTTTCATCTCAAACTGAAATTCTGCACTCATTAATCAGTCAGTTCTCACACATCTATCTGTTTGACCCCTGAGGACCACTGCTCTCCTTTTTGATATACATGGAATTGTACAATATTTGTCTTTTTGTGTCTTGCTTATTTTACCTCTGGAAATTTGATTTTATGCATATTGACCTAACAGATGGCTTAGGGGGTGGTGGTAATTATTGACCTCAAAAATAAAAATTATTTTATCAGCAAAAATGAGCTTGTTCAGGAATAGCATAGAATTGTGTTTCAGGACAACCATGCTATAACAAAAATCATAGACAAGTCCAACAAACAAAAGAGAGGAGTGTTCTTTAGTAAATAAAAAGGAAGAAGTTGGGGAGGGTTGTTTGGAGAAAAGGAGGAGTTTGGAGTGATAATGGTTTCTCACCTGCTGGATTGCTGGGGTAGTAGATGTCTTATAGGAGATGCAATATACAGTTGACCCTGGGCAATGGGGGGGTTAGGAGTGCCAGCCCTCTCTGCAGTCAGAAATCTGTGTGTAACTTAGAGTGGGCCCCCCACACTTGCAGGTCTTCTGCACCCAATTTGGGATTAAACCAACGGCAAATCATGTAGTACTGTAGTAGTTACTACTGATAAAAATTGATGTGTAAGTGGACTCACACAGTTCAAACCTTTGTTGTTCAAGGGTCAACCAAATATCTGTTCCAGTTGGGTCCTGTAGCTGGTGAATCTGTCCTGTTGATGATTCTTCTCAGGGTCTGAATCTGACAATTCTTCCTGTGATTGACATGCAGTGGTGCTTCGTGAGAGCTCCCCCTTTTGGCCTCCTGACTCCATTTTCATGCGGCTTCCCTTTATTAATTTTCATATAATCAAAAACAATTGTCCAGTTTCTGCCATGGATCTGAGATTCTGTATCCAAAATTGCTATAGTCTTTATGAAACCGAGAGATTGAAATGATTGTGGCATTTTGAGCAAGAGCTCCATGTTCAATTTTTGTTGTTGTAAAATATTCCTATTATAAAAATGTTTCTTATCCTTGAAATCTTGAATTTTCTTTAAAATGCCACTCTTTGGTTGTAGTCGCTGCTCCTATTTCCCTGGTTGTCTGGGGGATCATTACCTGTATTATTTGCTTCCAGGTCTTAGCAGGGCTTGAGGGAGGTTTAGTCTCCCTGAATATTGGAATGAAGTTTAGTGGTCGGCAGGAAGCAGTGGAATTGACATGTAATTGGCACCAATCCTCTGTCTTTACTGCTTAGCCCTCAGTTCTGTAACCCTCGCCCCTACTTCCAGCAGCATCCGAGGGCCTTCTGGAATCCAATTAGAGTCCTAAGGGAGAAGGACCCCCAGAGAAACAGAGGGTAAAGAGAAGAAACACACAGAGAGAGACCTTGTCAGGGGGCAGATATTTAAATACCAGACATTTGAATTTAGAATACGGAATTTCCTATTTCATCTCCAAAAAAGATCATCCATGCATTGTCTAGAATTGCTTTTGAATTGCTCCATTCAGTTTTTCTTAAGATGGTCTGTTCCACTGTAAGGGCTGTGCCACATAGCTCGGTATGCTTGGAGATGCTGAGTGGAAAAGACAGCCACAGGGAAACGGTGCACCCAGAGTTGGCTTGTGGCTTTTGTTTGCTCGTCCCTGTTCACCTATTCATAGTCATGGATCCCTTCTGCCGCTGCCTGGTATCGTGGAGCCTCGCTGTACCCTGGGGTTGAGAAGAGTCAGGATAATGCGCACTTTCTGGACTGTTCATCTTTCACTAAGACATAGTGTGTGTCGGGATGACAGAGGGGGGCATGGCTGGACCCACGTGTGGCTTATTCCCGGGTCTGCCATGTGCTCTGTAAGCTGCAAACTGTTTGCTTTAAAACAGCTAATCCTGTACTACCAACCGTCTCCACGGACCGTGTCCTGCATTTTATGTTCAGAACCTACACACACACACACACACACACACACACACACACCGTCTCCTGCATTTTATGTTCAGAACCCACACACACACACACACACACACACACACACACACACACACACCGTCTCCTGCATTTTATGTTCAGAACCTACACACACACACACACACACACACACATAACCTTCTCCTGCATTTTATGATCAGAACCTACACACACACACCATCTCCTGCATTTTATGTTCAGAACCTACACACACACACACAGGCACACACACACACTGCTTTCTTAACTAATTGAGGAAAGAGCCACTCTGTATCTTATCCTTGAATATCCTGTGTCATGATCATGTATTCTTTAAAAAAAAAATTTTTTTTTTAAATTGAAAGAGAAAGAGAAAAAAGGAGGGTGGGGGGAAGAAGGTTGCCATCCAGTGGAGGAAGGAGTAATTCCCAGCTTCATTCAGGAAAAAAAACGCAGGCTGAAATATGCTTAACTATTTTAACTTGGCTGGGGATTTTTATCACCAGAAGGGTTTTTTTCTTTCTTAGCGGCTTCGGGAGCCAAATGGGTGCTGTGTGCCTTTAAGGGAAGAAGTGCCTCAGCAAACTTCGCTGTAGTTGTGTCTCACCGTTTGGGTAGGGAAGGAAAGCGTTAATTTCTTATTTGTACACTTTTTTTCCCCGACTTCCTTCCTATTCACTTCATTAAATCTAGAGGCAGTTCAGCATGGGAGCCGTCTGTATGTTGAATTAGGGCTCGCACTCTTGCGCAACACGTCACCAGTCGGAAACTGGGGGTTTGCTTCTGTGATTTATTTCAATATTGTGCTGGTAAAAGGTTTGGAAGGGAATTCTTTGTGGGGTAGTACTTGAGCATTGTGTAGCAAGTTTTGTGTGTGTGTCACTAGCCCCTAGCCCTGAGTAGTGTCAGTGAAGCCAGTTGAATAAATAATTTTTTTTTTTAAGAGGAGAACAATTTAAAATTTTCCATGAATAATTTTACTTTCAGGCTGGAGTAATCTTACTCCACTCTCTTAAGTGCGAGAAGCACTGGGAAATATTTAGTGAATTGATTTCCATTAGAAAAAGACCCTTAGAAATCCCTGAACATAAAGCACTGCATATGGATGTGTTTGGGGTCTTTGGGGAGGAGGGAAAATGTTTTGTAGTTCTCTGCATTCCTGCATAAAACCTTAATTTAAGGGGAATAATGGTCAGTACTTTGTGTGTTTCCTTGTGATTCCAAACCCTAAATTTAATAAGAATCTGCACGTATTAGCAATTGTAATAAAAATGGTCTCCCTGGTTCTTTTTGCAGTTTAATTTGTTTTCGCTTCTTAGCTACTCCCAGATTTAGAGATTGAGAAGTCCAAATATCACAAGCTTATGCTTTGTTCCATTCTTGCAAAATTTAAGGGAGGGGTAAGAGGAGAAATATCCTTTCACAACTTCCCCCCTCTCCATTTATCCCCCAGAAAAGAAAAACAATGAAAAATTTTACAGCATGAAACTGAAAGTGAAGTGTCACAGTTGTTTGGGATTTTCTTTAAAGAGAATAATATATTGTATTAAAATACTTGAACTTGAGAACATGCACATTGCTTTTACTTACATGCATTTAATGAAAGAATTCTTTTATCCAAAAAAAAAAAAAAAAAAATCATCTTAAACTGCTCCAAAACCACGCAGCCTATTTTCTTAAAGCACTAAAATAAGCTTTAAAATACCAAAAAAAAAAGCATACCTTTTGTTAAAAATAAATTTGAATATTAATTTGTTTTCTTATTGGCTTAATTGTTCAAATGTGAGTAAGAATGAGAAAGCACCTGAGCTAAAAATCTCTAATTCTGCTGCCTGGAATAATCAGGGGGGAAAAAAAATATGATAAGTAGTTGTCAATATTAAAACAGGCTGAAGGAGGAAGGCTTCGGGCCTTGTAGTAGGTAGAATGAAACAGCAGATTTGAGTCTCCACAATCCTTTCAGTATTAAATTTTCAGTAAAATAAAATTACTTGTATATGAAAACATAGCCTTTCCCCAGCTCTCTTTTTTTTCCTGATCAGCTGATGAAGAGACTAGCAGCTCGCTGCTTTGCTGGCTTGTTAATTTTATCCCCACTAACTGTGATTTCCGATAGCCGGCCTGCTGATAGTGGTAAGGTAAATATCCTTTTTCGTTGCCGTCTTGAAGATTCAGTAGAACTACATCCCAGGCATGTGTAGGTGTGTAACACATCAAAAGCCGGTGTTCTCCGTATTTCTGTGTGTAACTGGGTGCTTGAGGAGAGCAATACCATTAACTGTTGACAGCCTTGCATGCTGTATTTATTATTAGCATGTTCAGCCTCCAAGATTTGCGGGACAAATTTCCTTTTCTTAATCTTCGCTTTAGCTGCAGTGTGTTTAGCTGTATAGTGGGTGTCCTGCTTTTAGTCAGATGAATATTAATGAAATAACGTGGAGCTTTTTTTTCCTTCCTTCTTTTTTCTTTTTCCTCATAACTCATCAGACCTTGCCTCCTTCATAGTGGTTATCTGAACACTGTAGGATCGTGATGGAAATTGTCTTTTGATTATTAAGGCCTGGGCTCAGGCTGTCCCTTTAGGATTCTGTCTGTGTGCATGTTGCTTCTCTGGGTTTGCACATTGGAAGATGCATAGAAAGCCTATTTTTTTCTTTTCGAAATCCCACTGGCATTTTTAACATGCCAGGTTGTTTTGTGTTCTGCACCAGGTTTTCTTCACAAAACCTTTCTTTTTCAGAAGGCATTGTACATAAGTGCAAGAAATTATGTCTGAGCTGTAATCACTCTTTATATTGATTGTTATACTCACATGATCATAAATATTAGCCATGTTTGGTGCTGTGGAGAAATGAAGGTAATTGCCTTATGATTAGAGCTCTTTTCAGCTACGAGAAAGGATTGATTAGCATTTGCATACTGGAGGCAATATTGAGAGGCAGGAGGAGCAAATAACAACATCAGTTATTTTGTGTGAGAAACCAATCTCGATATGCAATTTAAAGGTCTTTTTAAAAATTTTCTTTTCCATGGTCAGATTTTGTCTTATCTATTGCTGTTTTTTTCTTTGCAGTTTTTCCTTTCCCTTTATTTTCCTTAAGTTTTGAGATTAACCAGGAGGGGAAAAAAAGTTTAAACTTCTGGGGCTGTCACATGGATCTCTTAGCCCTTTATGAACAGGTTTCTTCTTATACCTGGTTGTTTTTATAGCTATTTTATTATCTCTCTGCATTAGTGCTGCTGGCTCTGGTTTAAAGCAAGCGTTTGCAGGTAATTGGAAAAAAGTGTTTTTTGTTTGTGAGTGTGTGTGTTCTTTATCGGATGATTTAAGTGCGTTTACCCGGGAATGTGGCTTTGTACTTCCCGTTTCTTGTTTACTAATTGCTATGTTAGAAGAAAATCTGGATGGAATTTTGACTTATGTTGTGAATCATGAATAAATTGATGTAAAACCTCAAAGAAGAGAAGGTCAAAGCTTATATGAATGTAAGGATGCAGTCTTAGGGAAATTTTTTCCTTATTCACCCCTTGTTTCAGTTTACCTTTGACTCTCTACAGAAATAAGACAATAAAGGTTCTTTTCCTACATCGAGCTGAAATGTCATTTGGTTTTAGTTATCTTCAAACACTTAAATGTATAAATCTCTTCATATTTGTCACATTCTTTGCTATTAGTGTTTCGGGCCTTCGTGTATTTTGATCAGGAAATAAGACTTGGGTTAAAGATACATTTATCCAATATGGTGGTTTTCTATTTTTCTTCTTACTTCACTGATTACTGTTAATTTCTGCTTTGTTTGTTTGTTTCATTTTATTCTAATTATCTAATTTTTTTTTTCTTTTTAGTATTCTCTTGTCTTGAATTTTTCTCCTTCGTTTCCAATTAACAGGCCATTGAAGACGGCAATTTGGAAGAAATGGAAGAGGAAGTCCGGCTTAAGAAGCGAAAAAGACGAAGAAACGTGGATAAAGATCCTGCAAAAGAAGATGTGGAGAAGGCCAAGAAGAGGAGAGGTCGCCCTCCAGCTGAGAAGCTGTCACCAAATCCCCCTAAACTGACGAAGCAGATGAATGCTATCATTGACACTGTGATAAACTACAAAGACAGGTGAGCACCTCAGTCCCTCACCTCTGTCGTCTTCACCAAGGCCACACATGCTGCCGCCTGCAGAGCACGCTCTGTTAGGGTGCACACTGGGTTCTTAGGCCCTTTCTACCTCCTGTTTTATGGTTTTTGCTCCAGGGGTATCAGTAAACTTGGACCCAATTTAGAGAGGCTACACTTGATATTTTGTATGATGCTTTACCAGGTATTATGTAAGATATTTGGAAATAGGAGTTTAGATGACAAAATTAAAAAACAAAACAAAACCCTAAGGGATTTCCAAAATACCATCATTTACATGGAAGGATTGGAAGAGGTGAATATTCACGTTAAGACTTTGTTTTAAACCAAACCGATGCTTCCATCAAAATACCATTTCTTCTTTCCTTCCAAGGTATTTTGACGGAAGCATCAGTTTGGTTTAAAATGAAGTCTTAACGTGAATATTCACCTTAAATATGCTAAGACTTTGTTTTCCCCTCTAACAACTCAAGCCAAAGGTATAATTTCACTCTCTTTCTAATCCTTCCATATAAATTTCTGAGCACTTGTTCAAGCCATCTCCTTCTTCCTAATAACCCTACCTAAAGAGGATGGTTTTCCAGCAACTTTATCTCTTTTTCATGAGATAAAGGAACTTTTGAATGTAAACTTTGAGAAATCTGTACCAGACACTATCTCCAGGCCATTTTTAAACAGTAAACAATTATTTGAAAAGCAAAGTAAACCATGTTTTGGGGTGTCAGGCAGCTATATGTAGTTGATAAATTAGGCTACATTTTTGATTTGGTTTCTATTCAGTCATCATGTGATGCAGTTTTAATAGGAAGATCACATCTCATTTCAGTTGAAAAAACTGATGAGAAAAAACACATTTTATGTCTCTAGGTTTCATAGTGACATGAATCAGTTTCTAGCTACCAGAAACGTTTGACATTAACTCTGTTGCTCTGTATACCTGGAATTGTTTACCACAAATAAGTTGTGTTTTTAGTCCTTCATTGTAACTTTATCACATGTTTTTGTAAGAGGAAGAAAACCTCATCATAAAGATGAAGTGGAACAAGCAGGAAATTTTCAACCATGGGGTTTTATTAATAGCTCCTTACAGAAAATATAAAGACTTTCTCAGAAAATGGTGAAAGGGGAATAGGAGCAAATGTGTGTGAAGAGAGTCTGAATTTCTCGGTCCTCTTTACCTCCCAGGCGTCTCGGGTTCTCTTCTGCTTACTGTTTTCACTGTTTTCTTTTTTAAAGTCATTTCCTTTGAGAATTCTAAAGTGGTCACAAAAGGCGGCCCCGTTGCATCACTTCTGGATAAGATGTTCATTGACACGGGGGAGTGACAGTAATCTAGGAAAGGAAGTTTGGCCACGACATCATTCTTTGCCCAGGTGAACACGCAGACTTGTAGACCGAGCATCAGCCATTCTCTCTGTCAAGTCTCTGTCCCTTCTTGGCTACACTGGTAGGTTGGCTGGAGGCAGAAATGGTTTCCAGGAAGTCAGTTTGGACACTTACACCTTATGTATTAGCTCCTGGCATAGAGAGAAATAAGTAGAGGGTGTCAGTCTGCATATACCTCTAACTTTTTGCCTTTGTCTCTGGAGAGACACGTCTGTGGCTTTGACCAGGGGTGCCTTGATGTCTAACAGGCATTGTGTTCATCACCTGCTGAGTGAGCCTAGGTCTGCTGGAACACTGAGAAGAGCCACAGAAGTCCTTGGAGGTTTAGAAAGTCCTTTTATTCCAGGTGATGGCTGTCTCCTCCTTTCACGGGATGAAAGAGGTCACCACCCGGTGAACCACATACTGCCAACAGATTGTTTCATCTTTCTTTTTTTCTTTCTTTCTGTTTTAAAGCAAGCGCATAAATCTAGCGAGAATTCTTATAAAGCGTCAGGGTTCCCCCGCCCCACCAGCATCACTACCTTTTTTGAAACATCTGAACGTCTGGCAGCAGCACTGTCCCTAGGCTCCTCTAAGGTACCCGTCGGAGCAGAGATGTGGCCATTGCCCCCACTCCCCCGTGGGCTGTCCCTCCTCTGGATGGCCACCATCCCCACTGGCCGCTGTCATCCCTCCAGTGTGGAGTGTCGGTTGTCATTGATCATTGTATTTTTCGTTCCTGGCTCATTTCACTCCCTTAGATCACCTGCCAGCTCCGTAACCTTTTGGGTTTGTGATTTGCTGATGCACAGGGCCATAGGCTGACAACTTTTCCAAAAACCACCCCCAAATACAGAGTCATATGAAGTTCTGTCCCTTAAACCTCAGCTAAGCATAGCACAGTAGTTTAAGCTCTGGTCTTGGCTTAACTACCTGCATTCCAATCCGAACTCCACCATTTACTGCCTGTGGGGCAGCTGGGCAACTGACTTAACCTCCCTGACCCTCAGTTTCTTCATCCACAGAATGGAATGATTACTGTACCTCCTTCTAGCGGTGTTAGGAGGATTTGATGAGTTAATATAGCTCTTTGAACAGTTTAATTATTAATAATCAGCCTTGCAGACTATTTATAGCAAATCAGGTGGGTGAGCGGAGCTCTGAGCACCATAAAGAAAATGTCCTTGCTCATACGATTTTCATACTGTTATTTCCAAAACCAGGAACATGCAGTTTCACTGGGACTGATGATGGAGCATGCCTTTGGTTGTACTACAGAGAGAAGATATGTAAATATTTCAGCATGCAGGCATTGAGTCATTTGGTTTTTTTCTTCTTTCATTGGTTTTATTTATTTTACTTTTCCTTAAAGTACCTGTTCTATTAGCACGCACATTTAGGTATGTTCTGGGAAGTACATTCTACATGTTTCATATGCATTTCGTGTTAGTCATCCTCTAGAAAAAAGGCTTACTCTATGTTTTTTATGTCTCGTACCAAATTTGGCGCTCAAGTAGGAGTCACTCAAATTAGGAGCGCCTTTAATTAGATACATCATATTTTTGGTTTTAGAAAAAGCTGCAGAGAAATGTACTTCTCCATGTGTTGAGATTTGTGCACCAGTAAAGTCAGTGACTAATATAGTAATTCAACCTACCTGTGAAAGAAATACCACCTGGACTAACCTCCTTCCCATCACCTCAGTCAAATGTTAGGGCTCTGACAGTCCTGAAGATTAATAGAATATTAAATAAGAACTGGCATCTATATTTAACTAATATATAAGAATTAATTAGCTCTTAGGAGACAATCTTCTTCTTTTTCCCCCAAAGTTCTTGCATGATTTCGGGACAGATGTAGCTTTATATTTTTAAAAAGAACAAGGGTAATTTAAGTATCTACTTATTGCTTTTGTTTTCAGTGCCAGACCTAATTTTTTTAGGGAGGTACTTTTCAAAAATGTGACACCCCCCCCCCACCCAGAAAAAAGCCAATAATTCTATGTGACACAAATATGAAATCTTTCTGCAGTAGTCTCTACTAGAGGTAGCACTGGTCTATTATTACCATCCTCACCCTTTTATATCTCCAGTAGAAAACTTGATACGAAGTAGTGTTGGAAGGCTTTGGTTTGATGTATTAAGCATGCTTGCATAGAAAGCTTTTAAAATTGTACTCTCAGTTAATATGATATTTAGCCTCAGGGTCTTTACTTCTTGGAAATGGGACTTATCCCAGTCTACATCTGTACCCTCTAAAATCGTCCCGTGAAGAGATGGAGAATAAGGTGGTGAAGAATGGGGTCTGCTGGAGCTATTCCAAGTCTAGAGGCGTGGCTTATAGTTACTTAGATAAGGAGGGAGTTTCCTAGAGGGGATTCTTAGTATTGAAGGGGTTTCAGCTCCGTCTGCTCCAGTTTCCCGGCTGTGTCTCCCTGTGTGACCCCCAGCAGACTATCACCTAACCTCGTGTGGACATGCCCAGCCTCAGCTCACTGTGTCAGGAAGCCATTCACGACACCAAAGGACAGCCCTAAACACGACAGGCATTTCCTATATTAAGACAGACTCAGCCCTCTGACTTCTAGCTATTTGTTCTGCTTGGAACTTCAGAGAGTCCGTCTTCTCATTCTGAGAAATAGCCTTTAAAATATGCATAAACATATCAGCCTCAGGCCATGCTCCTTCAAGTTGGAACGCCTCACTTTGCAGTCTGAGTGAAGCCTGGACTTGGGCCACCCTCGTCCCCCTCCTTAGACACGGTTTGCTTCCTTAGTGTCCCATTAAGAACATGGCACCCAGAACTCCAGAAGGATTCCCGTGGCGGCTAGTTGCAGGATGCTCGGTAGCCTTCTTTTTCTGGACACCAAAATTCTGTTACCATCACTCAGGAACATGTTAACTTTCTCCACCAGCCTTGACTCAGTTAACTCCCATTGAAAACCTGGCTTGCTGAAAAACTTACTCCCCTGCAGCATATACACACATTTCTTTTCTCACATGAATGCTGCCAAGGTTAGCTAGCCTTCAGCTAACCCTATGACTTTTGTTTTTATCCTATATCTACTTATTCTTATTCCTATCTAGTTCCATCTTGCTGATTTTTGTCCCATCATTCTAGTCCATTGATGTAACACTGAGTTTTAGGCCTTAAAAAAAAAAGACACGTTGACTTGTTTTCCCAAGTTGTTGCTGTCATCCAGAGGTTTGCTATAAGCTATTGCTGAGAAACTTCCAGAGGGCAAAGGACACGTCCTCTAAAACATGCCCCTGAAAATCACTTAAGGTTGACGTGCGTTTATTAATCAGTAATCTTTAAAGTTGATAGACCATCTGTGAACTTTACATGGCCATGCTATCATGTCACCTACACTCATCTCTCCTTTCTCAAGGTTATCAAAAAAAGTTAAACCCAAGATATACTGTGTTTCTGGCCTCCCCAATCCATCAACCTAGAAACCCTGCTGAAAGAATGAAATGAGGTTAGCTTGCCATGGCTTTCTCTCAGAGACCCCCTACCAGTACTTAATGATGTTATTTATCTTCTCTAAATGGCCCTGTGGCATCTGAATAATTTCTCCGAAATTTTGACCTGAGGTCCACATCAAGCACAGCCCTCTCGAGTTTCCCTTCTCCTTTTGAAAGCGGGACATTTGCTTATCTCTAGTCTCCTGATTCTGTTTCTATTCTCTGTGATTTCTTAAACATCATTAGCAGAAGCAATCTACTTACTCTTTCAGCATGTAATTAGTTTGCAACTGGACACTTGAACTCATTTGAAGTGGCTTGATAGGCTCTATCTACTCTCCTATCAGTAGCTTTCGTCCGACATTTCTTATGCCTTGCTTTTCAAATCTGAGCATTGTTCACATTCCTGAAGAATCTGGAAACAGGGTATGAGGAGGTTATTGGCACCTCCTCCCCCTCTAGCAGCTGTTTGAAGACTGGCAGGAGCATTCCTTGAGGAGGGGCCCTGCTGTCTCCAGAGGGTCTGGACTTCAGGTGCAGCCCTGCAGAGGGACTTGGGAAGCAGCGGGGAGGTGGGAGACACCTGCCTAACCCTGGTACCCAGCGGGGCATCCGGGCGGTGGCCGAAGGGCGCTTTTCTCCCTGATGCCCGTCAGGCTCTGCTCTCTTCCCCGAGGCTAGTCTGTCTTCTTCTTGACCCTCATTTTAATAAACCCTGATGATATCTTTAGGATTGGTGGAAAGCTTCAGCATGTTCTGAATCTTAGCTCTCCCCACATTGTAGAAAATCATTTATTGATCCTGGAAATATTAATTGCACTCCCCCCCCCCTCCGCTCCGCCCCCCGCCCACCTCCTTTCCAGCCTTGAGTGCCAGAGGGTTAAAAAACTCATGGTACTTGCTTCCACTAGCTTGCCCTGCGGTGGGGGAGACGGTTCTGAACAGGCAAGCGGCCAGGGGATTTCTGGGAAGTCGGGGTCATGTGAGCCCCTTATATAAGACTATGATAACATTATCTGGTATTTATGGTCCCTTTGAGGGCGTCCCAGGTGGCTCCGTGGTGAAGAATCTGCCTGCAGTGTAGGAGACACGGGTTCATTTGCTAGGTCGGGAAGATCCCCTGGAGGAGGAAATGGCAACTCACTCCAATATCCTTGCCTGGAAAATTCCATGGAGAAAGGAGTCTGGAGGGCTACAATTCATGGGGTAGCAAAGAGTTGGACATAACTGAGCATGCACACACATGATTCCTTTTAGGGGAAAAATATACATCATTATCACATTTACTTGGGACAAGAGAGCCAGCATTTTTACCTTAGTACATTATAGTACCTTTTAAAGGACTTGAGAAACCGCAAACCCAAGGACCAAGAGTACTTGTTTAATTCCTGTACACAGACTCCTTTTTGCAAATGGAGAGTCTCTTGTAGCATTTCCCTAATGAGTGAGGCTGGGCTACTGTTTTAAAGGGCCACATATAGTCAACCCACACTCCAGAAGGGATAGACTCTTCCTTTAAAAAGTTCCCTTTTCTTCTTTCAATGTTTTCTTTCCAGAGTGCTCTACCTGGAGTGCATTTAGGTATTTACGATATCAAAGGCTTTCCCTCAGTTATCATCATCCTGAGGCTTCCATCCAAGATGGACTAATCACACCATTGTTCATACTGTCTTTTAAGATATATTTGTAGGAACATACGTTTTTCCCCTGGAGAAGGAAATGGCAATCCATTCCAGTGTTCTTGCCTGGGAAATCCCATGGACAAAGGAGCCTGGTGGGGTTGTAACACAGTCCGTGGGGTTGCAAAGAGTTGGACACAGACTGAGCACAGTGTACATTTTTAAAGCCAAATCATACCATTATTTAATAAGCTTTTTTGTTTTGTTTGAACTTTTTTCCCAGTCAGGTTGCTGACCCACATAGGTCTGTCCTTCCACACTCCTTAACGGGATCATTTGAAATTATTCTGTTGGTATCTCCTCTGTTCAGAGCCTCCCTTCCCCGATGAGCTGTCATCTCGGTCAGTCTCAGGTCCAGGAACCATGCGCCCACCCTTCTCCAGTGTATCTGCAGCGTGTCCTGTGATGTGTCTGCCGTGCTATATGTCATTCCCAGAATGTTCTTCACTCTTACATATTGTGACACCACATAGTCTGTTTCAGCTTCTGTATCCCCTTGGTTAAGACCATCACCAACCCAAGATCCCAAATGTGTCATGAAAAGAGCAGTCCCAGTTCTGTGCCTTATTCCTAACATCCCCTTACACACAGAGTTTCCTCAGCATTTCTCCCAGGCCCTTCACTGCTTCTGTGCCCTCAGCCTCTGTCTGCATCAGGCCCTCACCCTCATCACTGGCTGTGTGTGGGATGGCCTGCCTTCTCTCAGAGACATGGAATCCCTCTTGTCAGATGGTTACTTAGGAGCTCGCAGTAGCTCCTCATCGCCTCACCGATGGTGACCAAACTTCCTACCGTGGGAAGGACAGTCTTCCATGACCTGGCCCTAGGACCTTCTTGACTTCATTTGCCACCATGCAGCTTTCCCTTGTGTATCACACATTCCAGCTGACTCTGCTCTTCCAGCACAGCCTTGTACTTTGGCTCCTCTCTCCTGGGTTTATGCTTCGCCCTCTCTGCCTTGCTTCCCGCTCTCCTGGGACAGAGTGGGCAGTGTCCCTGAGGACGGACGTGTACGTGGCTGTACATGGGCTCTGTATGCCAAAGGCACCATCTATGCCTGGAGTAAGACTTAAAGGGGATGTGGGGTCTTCCCAGGTGTGTCTCACGTCTCAGCTACTTCTCTGAAAGAAGTGGAAGTGTTAGTCACTCAGTCATGTCTGACTTTTTGCAGTCCCATGGACTGTAGCCCACCAGGCTCCTCTGTCCAGGCAATTCTCCAGGCAAGAATACTGGAGTGGGTAGCCATTCTCTTCTCCAGAGAATCTTCCTGACGCAGGGATCGAACCTGGGTCTCCTGCATTGCAGGGAGATTCTTTACCATCTGAGCCACCAGGAAAGCCTACTTGTCTGCCACCACACAAAGGGACACCAGAGGGGCAGTTTCAAAATCCTCAACTGAAGAGGCTTTCCCTAGAGGCCAGGGCCCTCTCTTGTGTGGTGGTTGTCATTTCCAGTTGAAGATCAGCTAGAGATTAACTCTGTAATCCGACTACCAAGATGGTGCTCAGAAACCGAGTTAGGGCTCAGGGCCCCCTCTGGGTGCTGACCGCTGTAGCAAAGTAGAGCATCCTATCTGATGGGCACAACAACTGTCTGAGGTAAGTACTCACCCCATTTTATAAATGAGGAGCTAGACTCGGGTAGGCTAAAGCTGCCTTCCTAAGGTCACCCCCACACCCACCAAGCAAATGCTACTGTCTCCCACTGCTTCTAGCACAGCTGATGGAAATATGTAGGGGGAGATGGGACCGGAGTAGCAGGCATTGACTTGTTTGGAAGAGGCGGGAAAAGTCCCCAGTCATCTTGCCAGCGATCCCCTGAGGTGGGCAAGGCAGGTAGGTGATTATACTGAGGCGTGAAGTGTGACATGAACCACCAGAGGTCGCCAGCCTAGGAGGAAGGAGCCGGGCTGGGATGAGGACCCAGGTCTTCTGACTCGAGTGTTCTTTCTACTCTACCACAGGTGTAACGTGGAGAAGGTGCCCAGTAATTCTCAGTTGGAAATAGAAGGAAACAGGTCAGGATCTGTCTTGTATTCCTGTGTCTCTAAATGCAGGTATCCCTTGGCCCACCACCCGGCCTTCGAAGCAGATCCCTCCGACGGCCTCCTGATCATCCCTCCTTGTAGTGGGCGATGGAGGCACAGATGTTCTCGAGCACCTGTTGCGGCTTTTGTTCGTGCTGTGTTTCCATTTGGGCGTGTCCATCCTGTAAATGCGCTTCTTACAAAGGCATCAGGAGCCGCCACCAGCGGGACCCTCCCACCAGACATGGGTTTCTGTCGCTTGCCCTCCTCTCTGAGCGCGGCTTCTGCCTCCCATCCCGCGGGCCTCTTAGCTCTGCGCTGTCTCGGTTTGAAGCTTAATGGAAAGCACCGGGTGCTGTGCGCGCGCGCGCCCCCCGCTGGCCGACCCTGTGCGGTCACCTGTGCGGAGAGTGTCACCAGCTTGGGTTCAGGGCGCGACCTCCAGGCTTACCCGTCGCCTGTGGTCTAAGCAGCCTGTTTAACCTTCGTGTGGCCCTGCTTTTGTCGGGTGGAGAGCAGAAATGCTTTTCTCCTGGAGACTTTGTGAGAATGAGAGGATGTCGGTTGGGAGAGAGGGGTGTGCAGCCATTACAAAGGGTGAAGAGTTGTTATTAGTATAGTGAAAATAACTTCTTCCCCCTTTTGGTCAGCCTGTACTTAAAAAAAAAAAATATCGATACCGTATTTTGCCGTCATGTTCCACTTTGTCAGCTGCCTCAATAATGTCCCTTATGGCGCTTTCCCCCCCAGTTTGGGGCCAGAAGGAAGAAGAATCCAAGCGGCATTGCAGAACAGATTACCGTCACCGGCTGTGGCGCTCCCTCTGTATAGGGAGGTTAAATATCGGGGTGATTCATACCCCCTGTATCTGTATGGAGATGAAGCTGTTGGACAAGATTGTCGTGTTTTTTGGTATTTCTTAGTTAACAGTGATCAATCCTGGAAGCCAGACACACAAACCATACTGAGTACTAAGAGGTGTCAAGAATGGTCTTCTGTTTTTGCCACTATGAGAAAGAACTCGGTCTGAGTTCGAATTTCAGAAGTGAAACAAGAAACGCTTGACTTCTGGAGTCTTGATATGAACCAACATGGTAAATATTTCCACCATCAGGATGTAGAAAGGAAGCTTTATAGTCTAAAAGGCATAATGTAGGCTAAATGCCTGGTGCGGTGAACAGGAACAGGCAGAAGCTCCTTCACCCCACTGCCCGGGTTCCATCAATATAGTCATGTGACCATGAAAAGGGGATTAATAACTTTAAAGGGTATTAAGAGCCCCCAGGGTCATGCCTAGGCTTTCTGAGGAGACGACATGAGCGTATATAGTTAGGACCCAGATAAATCTTTTGACTGAAGATACATTTAAACTGCAGCTTCCAGAGGCATAGAAGGGGGGTGACGTTTGCTTCCTCGGGACTCTTCCAAGTCTGTCTGGCCCCTTACTGTCACGTATGCTGCTTCTCCCCAGAAGCCCGAGTTTAAGACATGTTGTTCAGAGCTTGCATTATGATTAATTTTTAAAAATTCTTTTAAAAAAATCCCTCCATGTGTTCAAAAGCACTGAGCATTTTCTACATGTCAGTCTCTGTGTAAGTATTGAGAATGAGGCGGGGGGGGGGGGGGGGGAAGGGTAAAATGAAATGCCTTAAAGCATAGTTGGAAAGAGTTATATAAGGGAATAACACAGATCTGTCGTCTGAATCGAGTGTACATGCCAGGTGAGAGGGTAGGTGCGGCAGAAGCCAAGTCAGTCGGTGGCTTGTGGGGGGAGTATAAATCCCCCCAAAGTAGCTGGGGGTGGGGTGGGGGAAGCAGGGTGGGGGTAGCGAGGTGAGGAGGCCCGTCTATGTTAGGCAGCCAGGGAGGAGGCAAAGAAAAGCGGGACCCTCTCTAGAGACCCTACACCTCTCAGCATGGCTGCGTCATCAGGTGCCAGGGAAGCGGGGCACAGCACTGGGCAGGGCGGCAGGTGTGAAAGCAAGAGGGCAAGTACTCAGAGGTGTGATTCACAGGACTTTGGGGCAGCCCAGAGGTGAGGTGGAGGAGAACTTGATAAACTCCTGGTTCTCTGTCCTGAGTGGTAAATGGATCTGGTGAAATTTACATTGACAGAAATAGGGCTGAAAAAGAAGGTGGCCTGTGGTACCCAGCCAGTGGCCTGTGGATCTGGTGAAATTTACATTGACAGAAATAGGGCTGAAAAAGAAGGTGGCCTGTGGTATCCAGCCAGTGGCCTGTGGATCTGGTGAAATTTACATTGACAGAAATAGGGCTGAAAAAGAAGGTGGCCTGTGGTACATACTCCATCCTAGGACATCTAAACTCTCTCCATGGCTATTAACAGCCCTTAATGTTGTGATTATGTTGTTAGTATTGACTATCCCTTAAGGACCAGCCAAGAAGCTCTTTTAGACAAAATTTATTTTTAGCAACATTGGCACCAGACATTTGGTATTTCTTTAAATGGGGGAGGGAAGCTGTGACCAGACCTCAGGCTCAAGCAGGACCCTTTTCATTTAATTAGATTACAGAGAAATTGCCATGAAATACAAGCATGACCAAGTGGAGACAGAGAATTTTAGTTCTAGGTGAAGAACCTTTCTTCACTTACTCAGTTTGGGCACTGTGGGCTCAGAGACATGGCTGGCAGTCTGCCTTGCATTTTCCCCTGGAAGAGGGCGTGGCAACCCACGCCAGTCTCCTTGCCTGGAGAATCCCATAGACAGAGGAGCCTGGCAGGCTGCGGTCCATGGATCCATGGGGTCACAAAGAACTGGACACGACTGAGCGGCTGAGGACTAGTGTACTGGCAGTGTGAGTGAGGAAATCAGAGCCTCAGGTGATGTCCCTGGCAATGCTTTTTCTCAAGAGTATAGTCCTCAGATTAGTCCTAGGGCTTCTTGGACAATTGGCAGTGTGGTTAAAGCCCCTGAGGTGTTTTTGCTACAAAGTAGCCAATTGAACTTCCTTTAACTCAGCATTCCCGGAACTCATTTAACCAGCGAAGCCCCCTGTCCAGGGAACACTGTTAATGATCCATTAAGCTCGCCTTCCATAGGGCACACGTGTCGGGAAATGAGGGCTCAGAAGTTGCATTTAGTCCTGAGAGTCAGCTCAGGGAAATGTGGATACCAGGACTTAATTTTGTCCTCCTTAAACAGTACTGATACTCTCAGATGTGTACTGGGATATGCCGCTCTTTGCCTCCTGGTGACTTGACACTTATTAATGATGCTCAGCCAATTTTAACCATGTACAGCAGGTGGGAAGCCCACAAATAAACTTGGCCCATCCGCTTTCTGAGGCACAGAAGGCCTCCCTGGGGCTCCGAGCTTCAGCCTAGCCCAGGAGCCCAGGGTCTCTGCCTCTCAAAGCTTCAGGACAACCAGCACAAGCGACCTCTCTCTGAGGCAGGGGAAAAAGCCCCAGCTAGAAACAAGGAAACTGATTTTCTTACAGGGCTGATAAACTGTCTTCAAACCACTCTCTGTCTTTTGATTTTAAAATGGATCGTTCTGAAAGAGGACAGTTATTAGGCATAAATGTTCTTGTACATCCATAGGAAAAATATCCGCCTCATTTCTTTAGAATCACACCTCACGTGTCTTCCTTAAGAATTTTCTAAAACGGCCATTAGAGGAAAAAGCATGCTTGGGGTGCTTGCTACAACACACAGGCACATCCCTTTAACAGAGTGACATTTGGTATCTGCAGCTCAGGTAGAGAGCGATTTGATTTTGTTTGCCTGCAAAAGCTTTGTGCTTTTTGAGCTTGATCACAATTCAACCAAAAGCTTTGAAGCGTTTTTGTTGTTGTTGTTGTTTTGTTTTTTACATTACGAAGTTAGAGACCTGGGGAGAAATTGAAGGACAGAATATTCAGTGGAAGGGAAGGTGGGTTCTTACCTTTGGAAAGGAATGCTTCCTTTGAGTCACTTCTGAGTCTCCAAGATGAGGTGACAAAAGCTGAGCAAGGAAGCAGCGTCTCACTGAGACAGGTGGACAGCTAGAATTCCGTGCCTCCACCTGCTGTGATGAAGTGTTGTGGGAAAGAAAGAGAAGAGGAAACTAGATGGCCCGAGTCAATGTTTCTAAAAAGCCAAGTGGCAGATGATGAATCTTCTCAGTCATCTCCTCAAAATGCTTGTCCAAATACACAATAAATAAATAACACTCCAAACCTCATGTCCTGGCCATCGCCTCTGCTTTGCTGTAAGTTCAGTGAGAACTTACTTCGTTGTAAGTGCAATGAGAAAATCCTGAAGGAACAGATAGGAACTTTATACAGTAGATTCTGTTAAAATCTACTTTTTTAAGATAGAAAATTTATGGAATTATTGTTCTGTTATTCTGTTTATTTGGCTTTATATGGAAGAGTTAAAAGGTGCCAGGTGACGAACTGTGCTGTTTATGGTGACATAAATAATTCTTGGTCATATGCCCCTCAGACGACGTTTCTCTGGGAAAAATCAAATTAGATTTTTTACTTATAGCATGCTTTCAAAGAAGGTAACCCGGGAAAGTGTTTGAGGTCTACTTTATTTATGGATGACAGTATGGTTCCAAATCATATTAGATTGTAAATCTTCATTTTGTTGAACAAGAGCACATTATTATTAATGTATGTTTATGCGCTGACATTTCTCCTTCTGGTCCTTAGTTCATGCCTTTTAAAAAACCTAGTTGAATGTGTATTGCATTTACAATTTGATATCCTGTTGGTTTTTTTCCATTGAATGTCATACTGAGCATTTTCCTGTCTTTTAAGATACATAATTTAAAACTACATAAGTTTAGATTCTAGCATTCCCTCACTTGTTTTTTCCCCTAATTGTTTAGCATATTGGCTGCCTTATTTTAAATAGTCCTGTGATGAACATCTTTACATGTACATATAATATACATATGTATATATCTTTATCCATATTTCTGCCTAGATT
This sequence comes from Ovis aries, assembly GCF_016772045.2. Taxonomy (NCBI): domain Eukaryota; kingdom Metazoa; phylum Chordata; class Mammalia; order Artiodactyla; family Bovidae; genus Ovis; species Ovis aries. The sequence goes on from NC_056055.1 coordinate 70,435,988, forward strand.
ACCAATCACAAAACCATACATCAGAGTACGATTGCATTGAAGACTTGTTAAAGCCTTGGTGCTTTTCTTATTGAACTGAGTGAGCCCCTAAAGTCTCCTAACTTTGGGGCATTTACCTTGCATAAACCTGGGGTAACCTCATTTTGGTTGATAGGCACATTATATATCTAATCCTTAAACAACCCTTGGGGTAATTTTCACAGCTATCCATTCCACTACCAAAAGCAAGTCAGCCCACATCCCATTCTCTTTTGGTATTACCTCCTATATGCCTCAAGAAGCCAGGAAGTCAGATTCTCAAGCTTGTTGGGAGTTACAGTATTGTCCGTCAGTACTCAGTAAGATTCGGATGAGAGGCCTCAGTAGAGAGTGCATGGTGCAGGTGCTCTGACCCCTACTATATGACTGGCTCAGATCTCTCGGGGCTTCCCGGATAAGCAGAGTGCTACTCAGATCTAAGTGCATTTTTAAATGGTATTTACTAAACCCTATAGGAATCTGACCCTACAAAAAGACACATGCTTCCACCTACTGCCCTCCAATGCTGACCCAGTTTTTATGGTTTTCTTCTGAAATGATTTCCCATGTTTGACCCCTTTAGGACTCTAATAATTTTCTGTGAAACCTTTCCAACTACAAGTGGGTGTTCTAAATCATGATGAAATCTTATGGAGGCAAGAAAACCATACACTTTTATATTCATTCATTAAATATAAAAAAATATAAACAAAACCTATCTCAGCCTTAGTTAAGATTACTTTCCAGAAGTATCCATTAGGAATTCTTGTCGGTAGATCAGCTTTGGCAGGTAAAAACACAAATCATGAAGCAGCCAAAAAAAATTTTTTTCAAGGACCCTTAACCACTAGCATTAAAGACATACTAGCCAGCATTTTCGGAGAAGGCAATGGCACCCCACTCCAGTACTCTTGCCTGGAGAATCCCATGGACGGAGGAGCCCGATAGGCTGCAGTCCATGGGGTCGCTAAGAGTCGGACATGACCAAGTGACTTCACTTTCACTTTTCCCTTTCATGCATTGGAGAAGGAAATGGCAACCCACTCCAGTGTTCTTGCCTGGAGAATCCCAGGGATGGGAGAGCCTGGTGGGCTGCTGTGTCTGGGGTTGCAGAGTCGGACATGACTGAAGCGACTTAGCAGGAGCAGCAGCAGCAGCCAGCATTTTAAAGGAGTAGGTTTCTAAGCTAGTATTACAGTCTTATGCATTCTTCCAGCTTTACCTAAACTGTAATCAGAGGTAGACCTGATATTTATGTGACATTTATAATGTCTGTAGTCATCATTTTTAAGTCCTAGTAGTAGAGATGTGAAATTCTTGCCATTCTGTTTATGGAGGTAATGGGAGAAAAACTGGCTCCCAGATGAAGCACAGCAAAGCAAATCTCGTGTGTGTGTGTGTATAAGCATGTAAACTCTACATGCAGGACTTGCAAACCACCATTAGCATAGTGGCATGTAGGGCTTTTCCATCTCATGTACCGTGACAGCAAAGCCAGGTGTCTCTTTGACCTCGAGAGGAAATGTGTGTGCCTACCAGCACCTACAAACTCTGTTAAATGCAGTGGGTTCCTTTATCTTTGTATTTTAGGTTATTCTCCTTCTCCACCCCCTACATCGTATAGGATCACGTTTCTTATTCTGTGATAGACTGTTGTATGAAATAGGTGGGAAATCAGACCATTTTGGAGGAGGGGGGCAGGTATCACTTTTGCCACGGCAAACAGCACATTTGGAAATAATAATTTCTGCTCAAGCCTTAAATGTATAAAATGACATAATGGAAAATGCCTTGGGGGTAGGATAAGAAATGGAACACCTTCTGCAAATCATTGTACAATTAGTCCATTGTTATGTACTTTAGGGGAAAAAAACTTCCTGGCAGTGAAGAAAAAAAGTATTTGAGAAGGTATATTGAAAAAGCATTTGTGCAGCTTAAGTTTGAGAAAGAAATGCCAAGAATTCAAAACTCTGTCAGGCTGCCTTTTTTTTTTTTTTTTTTAACCTTTTTAAAAAACCTTTAATTTAGGGAAAAATAAGTTACTGTAACAACATTAGCAAGTGGTCTGGCTACCTCATGCATTCTATGGGTTATATAAAAGCTGAATGTCCTTCAGGACCACCTGACATTTCCTGCTTGGGGCTGAGATGAGAAGTATCCCCTCTGATAAGACGATGGGGGAAGGGTCTGACTGCACGTAAAGTGTTCCCATGCTCTGTGGAGGAGAGAGAAAACCCAGCATACATAGAATTAAGTTCTGAGCAGCAAGGTACCAAGAGTTGTTTAATATTGAGGAGAACAGTTTCTTGATCCTGGATGGATCATGGACTATTTGAAGGGAGTAAAGGATAGAGAACGTTCTAGCCATGGAGTAAGAGGTGGGAGACTTGGAATTTGTGATAAAGAGGGGATCAGCTGACGTACTTGGGAGTACGCATAGAGAGGCTGTTCTGACTGGAAGAGTCACATTAGCAGGACAGGTGGGATTTGCAGAGATGGAGCTGAGGAGGTCTCTGAAAGCCAAACTGAGGGGTTTGAATGGAGATGGTTCTAGTGAAGCCACAAGAAGGTTTCCTTAGATGGCATCCAGGTCTTCCTTCAGCTCCGGTCCTTGGTTCTTTGGAGGTGTTGGGAGTGGGGGGAGCATAAAGAAAGTGAGAGAGGAATATTAAGCCACGTGAGCCTTTGTTTTTGAAACCAAGTAAATTTATGTCATTTTACAGGTATTGGTCCTGAGTTTCAGAACATTCAGCTGTCTCTCTTATTGAGCATAGATAACTCTGGACTTGTCTCCTTCGTAGGTTCTAGAATATGTCGTGGGAACAGGACATCAGACCAAGATTGTTTGAGCCATTCTGTCCCTGATGAAAAGAGCTTTACCACACCCTCAGTGCAAACTGCTTCTTTCCTACTTGTCTAGTAGCGCAGATGAAATTGAGAGTACGTCCATCACAGGTGTACACAGCAAAGATTTACTTGTAATCCGTCAATAGAAAAATGACACCATCTGTTGGCAATGTAGAAAATGACACTGAAGATGTCACTGAGGGTCAGGTGTTAAATCCAAAATTACAAAGAGGTCTGACTGTTGCTAGGGTATAAAGAATGCCAATTATAAACAGAAAAATGAATATCTATAAATTCCTCTATTGCCTTTCAGATATTCATTTACAGACCGGTGAAATGTTTGTGTATTTAAGTCTCAGAATGGGAGAGAGAAAAACAGAACAGAGATTGTGGCCCTGTGTCAAAGGTGACAGCAAATGAAATGGTTTTTTTCACATTCTATATGGGGTAATTTATGGTGGTACCATCACATTTCTCAGCCTCAAATGGGAGGAAGGGGTGGCTGAGGGTAAGCGAACACCTTGGTTCTTGCCACAGTAATCTTTAAAATCCAGCTTCCTATCAAAGTGCGGTGTTCTTATACCTCGTGGGTTGGCCCCTGGCTTCAGTATTCATGAGGCCTGTATATGCATTAAAAAATAAAACTAAATACTGACCCAGTATCACAGAAAAACTCACCCATCCCTTTGACAGGATTTTCGGTTAATTTATGCAGGCCCCTTTGCACTTCAGCATTTTCCCCACTGGTTGCTAGGCAACCATTTGAGTTACTGCGCATGCCTTTTTTATGATAACTGTCATTATGATTATTTTTTAATTATACGACTGGGACTATAGATTAAAACAGCATATTGTCACTCATTCCCTGCTGCTGCTTCTAGCATTCTCACACTCTCCTAGGATTACCTTCCAAAATTTACATGGCAGTGATTTATATTTTTTTCATGTATTTCTGGCTTCACAAAAGAAGTGGAGATGGCATTGTAAGGAAAGTGAGATTTTTGTGAAAAATGACTATACCATATCTCCCAAGCTGTTATTGATCTAGATACGCTCGGTCAGAAAATAGGATCCTGAGCCTAAATTATATCTTGTTCCTTTGATTGTGTCTGCTTCTAACATTAAGTAATGTTAAATGCTTATATTGTATTATAGTCTGTTTCTCAAAATTACAAAATGTGAAGACTTGTTGCTATTAAATGTGCTTTCAAATAAAGCTACCATGAATTGGGGGGGTCGGGGGGAGGGTACAGCACTGATCCCAGGCGCATGAAGCAGCCACACTTGCTAAATATGTTTGTTCTTTTCTGCACAAATTACTTCATACACACAAAATGGAGTTAGGCAAGATGAAGGGGTTCCTCCGGCAAATAATAATAAAGGTACGTGTGGTTCACAGTGTGTAAAAATGCTCTCAAAGGAATAAGACTGCAAAGATAAGACAGCCCTAGTACATACAGAAGCTTTTCATTTGAATTTCCAGAGGATGTTCTAACACACTATTTTCTGAATATACAGTGACTATGAAAACAAAGGGGTATGGAAAGAAAGCCAGTGTTATTTTTTTTATAACCAATTCAATTATTACTCATTTAGAAATGGAATTTTTGGTGGAATGGGATATTTTAAATATTTGTATCAAACTGAAGAGGTTCACTCTGTGGATTTCCCACACATACATGGCAGAAGTGGAGACCTGCTGGTGTTTCCGTGTGATTTTGAAGTTAGCACCAAGGACATGAATCTCTTATAGCGTTAGTGGTAGGATTTTCTTTGGTCTGAAGAGCTCCATGTTTCTATGCATGGGCTGCCATTTGCTTTTTTGACATTTTCTGAAAGAGAATACAGGTTTGTCTCAGTAGTGTGTGACCTGTTATGGTTCTGTGTGTCTCCCCCACCCTACAGTTCAGGGCGACAGCTCAGCGAAGTCTTCATTCAGTTACCTTCAAGAAAAGAATTACCAGAATATTATGAATTAATTAGGAAACCGGTGGATTTCAAAAAAATAAAGGTACATCTTTTGTTTACAAACTTTTATGAAAGTAAATAAAATAGAAATGTAAATAGGTTGGAAAAAATCCTAATTATTAGGACTCGACAGTGGTGACCCATCTTCCTGCCACTGCCCCGCACCGGGGCCTGGCACTTTAAAGGTCAGCATGTTCCTGTGCCTTTAGGTGTACGTTATTTAATCATCATATTGAGAGCTCATATTGATTATACGGCATTTTATTTAAGAAGTCTCAGATTGCTCCCATGATCCCAGTGCCCTTACAGGTTCCCGTCATATGCTCCTCACTGCCCCTTGTAAGAAGGGTGGTCTCTGTGGATGGCGCCCCCTGGAGTTGTGTAGCCCCACCTTTCTGGCAGGACTGTCTACTGGGAAGACAAAGGGAAGATCAGGCTTTGTTAACCAAGTACTGATTGTTGTATTTCTACCTCCACCCTCCCCCACCCCTGTGCCACCACCCCCCACCCCCCCCGCCCCCCGACTCTGTTTTATCCAAAATTTCCATCAGGAAAGAATTCGTAATCATAAGTACCGGAGCCTGGGTGACCTGGAGAAAGACGTCATGCTCCTCTGTCACAATGCTCAGACATTCAACTTGGAGGGATCCCAGGTGAGACATGTTTAACCTTAAACATGCCCGTGTTGTTGTCAGTAAACTATTTTCATTTGCTACCACCGCTCCTATCCTGGCAGAAGAAAAGGAAAAATAAAAGCCTATCTTTCCATGCTACTTACCTAAGTAAGTCAATCGAGGCTTTGGCATTTTTAAATTAATGCCAGCTCCTTTGTACCATATCCATACTAGTTCCTTCTTGTGCTTCCCTTTTAAGGCCTGGCTTTTAACCAGAGGAGGAATTTAAGTTAATAACTTAATATAATGCCTAAAAGCTAGAGGTACAATCTTTGCTTTTATAGAAATGGTATATTTGGTTATATTTACCTTGGATTTTCTGATTGTAACTTTGCCTCAGGAGCTGAAACTGCTGTTTTGTTTTAGAACAAAAATTATATAGCAAAAACAACCATCACCCCTAATTGTTACAAAAATGCTTTTTATCAGGTCAGCTGCAATTCTCTTTACTTTCTTTCTCTGCAGTTAGTGGGTATAGGAGTCTGTAAGTGTTTCTATTAAAATAACTAATTAGGTAGGACACTCTCGCTTTAATTACACCTCAATTCCACTCACCTTTTGTAGGAACTCTCCTTTCCCCATCTATGCTCTCATACTTATGAAGCAGAAAGAACATGAAGGCAGGCCAGTGTGTCTGCCAACCAAGGCAGTGTTAAACCACCATGAAAGTCCTTAGGCCTCTTTCCTGATTGGGCTTTTTAATCTTCATGTCAGTTCCAGTCACTAAATTGGAGAATGTGGGCCTCCTCAGAATGTGCCTTGAACAGACTATATACCTTTCCAGTTAATGGGACTTAATATTAGTGTTATTTTGACCAAAACAATAGGTCTTGAAAGCAAGCCTTCTTCAAAGAAATTTAAGGTGAAAACTAGGACACAGTTAAGTCCAAGAGTCGATACAGAAGCGTTTTGTGAATGACCACTGAAGGTTTGTGGATAGACTGGAGGTTCTTTACAGGACTGTGGCTACACTGTGATATTCACCCTGACCCATCACCCGCAGTTTGCCACACTGCCTCACCCCTGACCTGAGGTGATAAATGGCCTCTCGATTGGCTTCCTTCCCAGGCCCACCTGGATGTTGGTTTATCTTTTTCTAAGCACCTTCTTATTCTGTCCATCTACTTCCCACCAAGCTTTGAGCTTCCCCACATACTATTAAAATATAGAATGAATTTAATCGCCATAGTTTGCTTTCTGAGGTTATATCCTCACTCTTTGGCCTTATCTCCTGCTGTTCCTCAACCTAAACAGTTCATAGTCCAATAAGACAGGTCCCATAAACACCCACTTCCCCAGATACGCATACAGTTGTAGGAAAGAATATAAATAGAGTGCCTTGATAGTAACAGCTTGCATAATAGTCATTCCATGTCATAACCAGGAAATTGATGATGGCTCCATCCCAGACACATCTTTGCGATTCTTGCCTCCCCACCTTTTCCTTTGTTCCCCTTTCCTAAAAACCCCTCTTTCTGACCCCTGATAGGATCATCCTCACCTTTAAGATTCAAAACTAAAACACTACAGCTAAACTGTAGTGTCTCTGCCGAAATTCTGCCCCAGTGGCCCCATCCCAGTGTGTCTTCTTTACCATTTTTAAGTGTACAGCTCAGCAGCATGAAGGGTATTTTCACTGTTGTGCAACAGACCTCCAGAACTTTTTCACCTTGTAAAAGTGAAACTCTCTAATCTTTCCACCAAACACTGTTCTACCTTCTCTTTCTATGAATTAGACTATTCTAGACAGCTCGTAAGGGAATCACACAGTATTTGTCTGTCTGTGAGTGGCTTGTTACTTCACCTAGCATCGTGTCCTCAAAGTTCATCCATGTGGTACAGCATGTAACAGGATTTCTTTCCTTTTTAAGGCTGGATAATATTCCACCATATGGATAGACCTCATTTTGTTTGTCCATACCTCTGTGATGAAAATTTGGTCTGCTTCTACCTCTCGGCTACTGTGAATAGTGCTATTGTAAACATGGGTCTGTACGCATCTCTTCGGGACCCTGCTTTCAGTTCCTTTGCGTATATATCTGGAATGGGCTTGCTGGATCATATGGTACTTCTGTTTTCAGTTTTTTGAGGAAAAGGGCCATTTCTGAACTTTAGAGTTCTCTCAGCAACCACACAGGGCTATACTCACATATATGCATACACTAGAAATAAAGCATTTATTGCAATACTGTTGGCTGGCGCAGATAAAGTCAGTAATAAATAATGGCTTTCCATTCTTGTTAGGAGAATTGCACCTTTAAAAAAATGTTGCTATACCACAGTACTTGATGGAACAATTTAAGAAATATAGTTTGATTTTATTTTTTCTTTCTAGATTTATTGAGATTTTAGTGACCTAAGGCGCTGTTTTACCTAAGTTTACCATGTACAGTATAATTTTACTTACATAAATCATGAAATGATTGCCACAGTAAGTTTAGTGAATATCCATCATCTCATATAAAATCAAAGAAATAGAAAAAAAAATTTTTCCTTGTAATGAGAAAATGAGTAAATGAGATTTACTCTCTTAACATTCGTATTAAACGTACAGCAGTATTGATTATATTTACCATATTGTACCTTACATCCCTGTAACTATTTGTCTTATAACTGGATGTTTGTATCTTTTGATTGCTGCTGCTAAGTCGCTTCAGTCGTGTCCGACTCTGTGCGACCCCATAGACGGCAGCCCACCAGGCTCCCCCGTCCCTGGGATTCTCCAGGCAAGAACACTGGAGTGGGTTGCCATTTCCTTCTCCAATGCATGAAAGGGAAAAGTGAAAGTGAAGTCGCTCAGTCGTGTCCGACTCTTGGCGACCCCATGGACTGTAGCCTGCCAGGCTCCTCCATCCATGGGATTCTCCTGGCAAGAGTACTGGAGTGGGGTGCCATTGCCTTATCTTTTGACTACCTTCATCCAATTCTATCTTCCCCTACCCCCGCCTCTGGTAACCACAAATTTGATCTCTTAAGAAATAACATTTTTGAACACTAGTCTTGCTGTCAAAAATGAGAGGACATCTTATTGAAGCCCACCCTTCCCTCTCAAGCATGTGCACACACACACAGACGCTGAAATTAACTCAGCTGTATGTGGCCTTTTCCAATAAGACTATCTCTGTAGATCTGAGTTTGGTGTTTTCCTGTTGGGTGTCAGAGGTGTGGGCACAGGGAAGAAAAGAGCACGCTGCATTTGTGAATCTCAGGCCCTCAGATTGGGGTTCTCAACAGTTGCCATTTTGACCCTTTAGATCTATGAAGACTCCATCGTCTTACAGTCAGTGTTTAAGAGCGCTCGGCAGAAAATTGCCAAAGAGGAAGAGAGTGAGGACGAAAGCAATGAAGAGGAGGAGGAGGAAGATGAAGAAGAGTCAGAGTCAGAGGGTGAGTCCACGTGGTCGCGCCACTTCTTCGGGCTCTGGCCACCTGCGTCGTTTCTCCAGCTGCTCACAGGGCAGATCTGGATTGAGGCCTTGGTCCTCTGTGGCCTCTCTGGGCAACCCTGGCAGTGGACTTAACCTTGCTGGAGCTCCGTTTCCTCCTATGTAAAGCTGAGGTTCTAGATACGCCTCCAACCACACAGGAGCGTAGCACATGGCCAGGCTCACAGCACACACTGAATGTTGCCTTTGGAAATCAGTGTAATAGACATTTTCTACCAGCATGGCTGTTCCTACCAGCTTGCTATTACCCAGCATGGTGGTTCTCTAAACTTGGTGACCGCTGGGCTCCACCCCGGAGTTTCTGATTCCGTGGCCTGCGGTGGGATCTGAGTTAGGGATGCATCCAGCACCGCACTTTGAGGATCACCGCCTTGACTCTCAGACTGTGGTGCATTTTGTCCTTCGTGGATCAGATACTGACCCTGTCTTTTAAGTTTTGATATTTTATTCATCATGGGGTTTTTTTTTTGCCATGAATTTTGAGCTTTTAAAACATTGCATCTTCTGGTACTTATCTTGGTTACTCAATTTTGGAGTCAAGTTTTTCACCCAAGGCAAGAATGTCCCTAGTCTTAATCTAGTCCCAGCCTTGATGGGTAACTATATTATTTCAAAGGTTAAGGCTGCCTTGAAAACATCTAAAATTTCTTCTTACCTAATTATGTTTTCACCCCATACTTCCTCTCAAAGTAATTATAGTCTTCTAGATAAAACAGTATAGGTATGCTTTAAAATTTTTATTAGATACATGCTTAGTACAGACAACTTGGAAAATATTTTTAAGAAAATAAAATTTGCAAAATTCCATCACCCAATATACATTTAATTCCAGCTGCCTTCCAGTTTTTTTCTACACATAAATATTTTATTTATAGAAGTATCACACACTGTTTTGTAGCATGATTTTTGTATTAGAAACATTTTCCCAAAGCAAAGAGGTTTTTATACAGCCATGCATACGAACATCCATTAATGAATGTACCAAGAGAGAGAGTAATCTCACTCTAGATAATGCTGTCTGAACATTCTTACCCATAAATCATTGCACACATTTTAAAAACACATCTGATGCCTACGTATTGCCACAGAGAATGGAGCTGACATCTTTGTCAGCAGAGTACTTAAGTGTTTCCCCACAGCCGCATCTGCTCTCGGGGTTATTCTCTTTAGTGATTCTGCCTTTTAAGTATTAGTTTAACCTTTTTCAGTTTCATCTGGTTACTCCCTAGTTTTTATATCCTAGCATTTGATGATTAAGTCTACATAATTTATTCTAGCTAAACATTTCCATATTTTAGAGCCAGATTGCTAATCTGTTTTCACATAGCTCCCTTCGTATCCCAGCTATCAGTTGACTTTTTCCCTAACCTCTCCTGAGACTTAGTGTATTAACTTTCTATGGCAACTCTAACAAATGACCGCAAACTTAGTGCCTCAGTACAACTTACATTTACTGTCTCACAGTTCTGTAGGTCACACGTTTGCTGTGGGTTTCTGGGCCAAAATCAAGATGTTAGCAGCCTGCATTCCTTTCTGGGGGTTCCAGGGGAGAATCCATTTCCTTGTGTCTCCTTCTCATGTTGCATCTCTTTGACCCTGTCTTCTGCCTCCTCTTCATCCACGTTCTTCTTTTTGTTGTTGAGGTATAACTGATATATTAGGTTCAAATATACAGCATAATGATGCCATATTTGTGTATATTTTGAAATGATCACAGTGAATCTCCTTGACATCCATCACCACATAGTTAGAAAAAAAAATTTCTTTTTCGTGACAGGAACTTTGAAGATTTACTCTTAGCACATTTCAAATATGCAATATAATATTCACTATACTCACCCTGGTTACCTTAAACCCCATGACTTAGTTATAACTGGAGATGTATACCTTTTGATTCCCTTCACCCGTTTCCCACCTCACCTCTGCGACCACCATATCTGTTTAGTTTTTAATCTCACATATAAGTGAAACTGTCCAGTATCTTTTGCTCTCTGATTTATTTCGTTTAGCATAATGCCCTCGTGGTGCATCCATGTTGTCACAAACGTCCTTTTTTAAACCATTCTATTTCATATTGCAGTATAATTGACTTGCAGGGCTCTGCTGGATTCAGGGGCACAGAAAAGCGATTCAGTTATACACCTACATGTAGCCATTCTCGTTCAGATTCTTTCCCCACATAGATGATTACTCAGTTCTGCTTAATCTACTGCTAGTCTTCTTGGGGGTTCCCTTGTGCCTAAGTTATTTTTGCTGCTGTTAAGGCTTTTTAAGTTTTGACATTTTAATTACAGTATGTCTCAGTGTGCGTCTCTTTGGGTTTTCCCTTATTTAGGAATCCCTGGATATGGACCCTGCTGTGGGTCACTGTGATGGGATAGGGTTTAAGTTTGCTGTGAGATTGTGTCTCAGCCTCCTCTTCGCTCCTCTTACCTGCTTCAGTGTGGGTTTTTCCTCATTGGCCCAGTGTGGCAGTGTCACTCAGCTAGTTTCTGCATCTTTTTCAGAGGCAGTTGTCCCACTTGTAGCTTACATTCAGGGTGTCTTTGGGAGGAGGCAAGCTCAGCTTCTTCCCGTGTCATCATCTTGAACCAGGAGCTCCTCTTCCTCCACTCTGAAGGACGTGTGATTAGACTGAGCCTACGTGGTTCACTAGGATAATCTCCCCATCCCGGGGGATTATGGTATGCTCCCTGTTGCGGTGCAAAGTAAACGTATAGACAGGTCTGAGGATTAGGACAGGGACATCTCTGGGAGGCATCATTATTCTGCCTACCACCCTGGTTAGCTAGAACTTGTCACAGGTATATGTGGTGGTAATGTAGAGCCTTAGAATGCTGTTTAAAGGGCCAGTTTATTAGCCTAGTTGCCCATGGCAGCTTTTTAGAGGGTTTTGTGGAGGAACACAGTCCACTGACTCATGAGCCTGATGGCTTTCCAGTGCCCACCAGTCCCGTGAGTATTTAGATCGTGTTCTTGAGCATGTACTTTCTCACCTTGACTGCCAGTCTTCTGCCTTTTCCTGACTTCTATGGATTTCCTGTACTCCTGCGTCAGGAAGAACTATACCTGTATAGGTAAAGGTAGTACACTTTTTCTTTCCAAATTCCTATTTTTTTGAATTTACAGGGCTTCACAGCTTATACACATTTCCATTACCAGGGAGACCTTCTCATCCCCAGTCTCTTCTTGTTCTAAATTACTCTACCCAAAGCAACATGGCCCTGCCTTATAGCTCATTAAGCAGCAGCCATGTGGGTATGGTAGATGGAAGAAGCCTGGACTAGAAATACTGTTTTGTGCACTAGGATTTGCCAGCTTCTGCCATATTTGGGATGGGGGGAGGGCGGATGTTGTCCCTACACTTCAGAACAGCTCTGTCTCATCTTTTTTGTCAGCCTACACTTCCATGGAAGACTTAATATCTGGAAATGTTCAGTGGGTCCCTCCCCCTTCACAGAAGTCTGAAAAGTTCTCATCTCTGAGATTCCTTCCAGAGCTGATTGCCTCCATGACAATTATCTATTTCTAGGTGCCTTGAGACCCACCAGACATGATATTCCAACAAAACGAGTTTGAATGAGAGACATTCATTCTCAGTCACCTCATCATCCATTCCTGAAAATGCTATTTTAGGGACGCCTGTCCCAGAACAATGCTGGGACATGATTTTCTATGTACCTTGGGATGTATGCCTGTAATTGTGGTATAACACTTTGACCTCTTTCTTCCAAATGTTTTTATTTCTATCCTCAGAACAGTCCTGTGGAAGTGGAAATGGGTGCCATCTTTCTGTATGTGTTTATACTTGTATTATTTATATTCTCTGTTTACAGAATTATATGGAATTTTATGTCATCTATCTATAGAGATTCATACACACACACACAGGGATGACTATATGTGCAAATAGGGATGTATACTACTTTTTCTGGAAATAATCACCAGAAAGAAAACAGTAGGAAGATAGACTAGAGAAGAGGGGAAAAAGCTTTCAAATTCATTTGTTTTTATTTTCCATTTTGTACCTTGCTGTACTGTTAACTTTTTAAGTCAACTGGAGTTTTATTTAAACAGTAAAATCACTGTTTTTTTTTTTTAATCCTTTTACACGTACACTTTTTAATGTCAAAGTTCTGTTTTAAAAAATGCCCATACCCCTCCATGCGGTCAGTAAGGCAGCTTTTACCATCCTGGTTATTAGGAAGATCCCTGTTCAGCCATCAAGAAACCTGGAAAATGACCCAGCCCAGCTTCCCTCCGGGACCCCATTCCGGCTAGTTGCTTGTTTAGGGTGGCTGTGTAACTTATCATGCAAAACCAAGACACATTTGCAAGTAAAAGGGTGCTAACTATAACTGGATCAGCCACTGGAGAACAGGCATGAATCAAGGACACTCTGGGCACTCTGGGATGCTGGCTTTGTCATCTGTAGGCTGGGATCATTTTACTACTTGTAAAAAGATTCCCCTGTGATTCCTCATTGCTGCCTGTTTGGTTTTATTGTAGCGAAATCTGTTAAGGTGAAAATCAAGCTCAATAAAAAGGATGAGAAAGGCCGGGACAAAGGAAAAGGCAAGAAAAGGCCAAACCGAGGAAAAGCCAAGCCTGTGGTGAGCGATTTTGACAGCGATGAAGAGCAGGATGAAAATGTAAGTATGGCTGTCTTCGCTGAAGTTGGGAAGCCCTCCCTGCTTCTATTTCCCTCTCGTACGCCCATGCCCCTTCCACCCTCGATGCTTTATTACTCAGAAATGAAAATGTAAAGATTTGGTGAGATTTCATTATTGAGGGGTGTGAACTGAACCGCGTGATTTATAACAAAGAATTTGGGGCTTTGTTTATTGTCTTTTTAATAGCCTTCAAAAATGAAATAACTGCTAAATCAAGTTCCCTCTTTCCCTTTATCTTCCCAGTGCCTACTTACAAATAGAGTTTTCTGCATGGCCGGTTAATATTTTATAGCCATACCACCCAGCATACCTAGTGTATAGTGGTATACAGAGGAAATAACCATTACATGAGAGGCTGAGAAAAAGTGATAGGATGTCAGAGTTTGGGATCTGAGTTGCTACTTCAGGTGCCATACAAAGAACTCAGATGAATTTCACATACCTAGAGGTGTTATTTTTAAAATTTGAAAAATTCAGGGTGCATTGATGGAGCCAGGTCCTGACATAAGGGCCTTCTCATATGGTACCATACTTAATGCTTATAATAATCCTAAGATAGATGTCACTCTCACCTTACTACAGAAATCAGTGCTTACTTGTTATGTGTGTTTTGCTGCAGGTCATGTAAGTAAACAATAGAGGCTGATTTCAGACCCAAAGAGCATAGCTTGGTCTGGGGCGCTGTCCTTGACTCTGTGGGCAGCCGAGGTAGTTTCTAATACAATGCCTTCTGAAGGGCCCTCCATTTCATTCGCTTTCCAAAGGACTTCCAAGTTCCCTGCCACCAATCCCCTTCTTTTGCTCTTTGGAAAGTTAATTTTCCATGTTCAAATGTATGCTAGTTTGATTTTCCTTCAACATGTTTGCCATTGAGGTCTGTTGAGAAAAGTTTAGCATTCTTATCCCACCCCACCCAGCCTGAACCCTCGACACAAGCATTTTCAAACACATTTAAAATCCTAAAATCAAACACACAGTACTTTATTCTCCCTTGCAACGTGTGCATGCTCAGTCATGTCCGACTCTGCAACCCCATGGACGGTAGCCTGCTCTCCATGGGATTCTCCAGGCAGGAATACTGTAGTGGGTTGCCACTTCCTCCTCCAAGAGATCATCCCGACCCAGCAGGTGGATTCTTCACCACTGCACCACTTGGGAAGCCCGTGGATTTTCTAAAAATAGTGCTCAAAATAGAAATCATTAGCCATGAACTTCCCCGGTGGTTGGGAATCTACCTGCCAATGCAGGAGACACAGGCTCAGTCCCTGCTCCGGGAGGATTCTACATGCCGTGGTGCAGGTAAGCCCACGTGCCACAGCTGCTGAGCCTGTACTCTAGAGCCGCAGCTAGAGAAAGCCCTCACACAGCAACAAAGATCCAGCACAGCCATGAAGAAATCATAAGCCGTGAACTTCTCATACCCAGCTGTGAGAGAGCACAGTGCTGGCACAGATGGCCGGCACTGCTTTGGGGCTTCCAAGTAGGAGCCCCCCTTTTCAGCACAGAGACTGTCGACGCGTCTTTACCAGCAGGGTTAACTGTTTCCACAGTGTCATTTCTTTTCCCCATTGCCTCTCGATGGCTTATTGTCTTTCTGTCCTACATTTACTTTTAGGAACAATCAGAAGCCAGTGGGACCGATGATGAGTGATCACTACGGACATTTTTTTCTTGGTAGAACTGAACTTCTTCCCCTCTCTCGTCTCTACCCAGTGAGTTCATTTCTCCTATGGGCACTGGGTCGTTTCTATATCATTATCATCTATAAACTAGCTTTAGAATAGTGCCAGACAAACATATGATATCATGGTGTAAAAAAACACACGTGCATACACAAACCTTTGTAACATATTGTGACCAAATGGGCCTCAAAGATTAAAACAAACAAACAAGCTTTTGATGGAAAAAATGTGGGTGGATGGTATATTTCTATGGGTGGGTCTAATTTGGTAACAGTTTGATTGTGCCTGGTTTTATCACCTGTTCAGATGAGAAGATTTTTGTCTTTTTGTAGCACTGATAACCAGGAGAAGCCATTAAAAGCCACTGGTTATTTTATTTTTCATCAGGCAATTTTCAAGGTTTTTATTTGTTTGGTATTGTTTTTTTTTACACTGTGGTACATATAAGCAACTTTAATAGGTGATAAATGTACAGTAGTTAGATTTCACCTACATAGACATTTTTCCATTTTATGCTCTATGATCTGAAAAAAAAAAATGCTTTTTGAATTGTATAAGATTGATGTCTACTGTAAACATTGCTTAATTTTTTCGCTCTTGATTTTAAAAAAAGTTTTGTTGAAATTGCTATTGAATATTGCAATCTATATAGTGTAATGGATGGCTTCTTTTGTCACCCTTATCTCCTATGTTACCAACGTGTATCGTCTCCTTCTCCCTAAAGTGTACTTAATCTTTGCTTTCTTTGCACAATGTCTTTGGTTGCAAGTCATAAGCCTGAGGCAAATAAAATTCCAGTAATTTCCAAGAATGTGGTGTTGGTGCTTTCCTAATAAAGCTATAACTGAGCTCAACAAACACTGCCTCTGGTTTTTGAGTTCTGGGAGATTAAAACCCTGGTGCCTGAGTAAGAGTGTCCTGCAGAGGGCTGGGCAAGCTCTTTCTACAGTGCACATGGTAGGGAAAAAAAATTTCTTCCAGACTGAGAGTATCCCCTAGAATGAACCAGGTGAGTTGCAAGGGAGCAGAGTTTATTGCTTTCGTGACTTTAGACTTACATAACAGGACTGATGATGCCACGAACTGAGTCACACTAAGCCCCTGCTCAACCTTTTCTAGTGGTTTAACTTCTATTTACTTACCAGAAAATCCACAGGTACACCTCAGAGACGCTGCAGGTCCAGTTCTAGATCAACACACTGAACAGCACAATAGAGTGAGTCCCACGAGTTTTTGGCTTCCCAGTGCATGTAAAGTTCAGTTTGCGCTATACTGTAGTCTTAAGTGTATAACAGCATTACGTGTGCAGTAGCTTTATGTCTAAAAAATAACATACATACCTTCTAACCCTCATCTGAGGCTTCAGCGAGTCATGATAGTAGTAATCAGATTACAGGTCGACACACCAAGGATAACAATGAGAAAGCATCAAAACCACTGAAACGTGTCACAGAAACGTGAAGTGAGCAAATGCTGCCGGAAAGCAGGACTAACAGACTTGCTGGAGGTGGGGGTTACCACAGACCTTCAATTTGCAAAAAACACAGTATCTACAAAGCACAGTGAGGCAAAGTGCAGTGAAATGAAGTGTGATTTATACCGTAGTATTTAATAAACCTATATTCATATCAATTTAGAAAGATCTGAAAAGGGCTTATTTTGAAAGACTGGTTCAGGGAACACCCCATAACCTTTCTACTAAGATTCATTAATGACTAATCTATCCCACCCCACCCCCACCCACTTGATTCTTAACCAGCGACAAGGACCAGAATGGAAGCATTTTTGCTTGTCTCTAATGCATTAGTTGGTTGAAACTTCATTTCTTAGAAATGTCTAAGAACTATGAGATTCTTACTTTCATAATATGAGGAACTGCCAATGCATCTTTCTTTGAATCTTGAAGGAAATATGACCCACACAAAATGCAATCCTCCCGCGAAATTCCCGTCTTTCTAAATGTCCACTCAGGTCTGAATTTCCAGTTAGTCTAAGCACTGCAGGATGTGTTGGTTTCCCTTCTTGGCTTGTTTAGTTTGCTGACCACAGTAGGACTGTAGACTCCCAGGGAAGAATGAACCGCATTAGTTTTTCTTATTGAGATGATTTGCTATTAGTTTAAAGGCACTGCTGTTCTCAAGCCATCCAAACCATTGTCTTTATGGTTTAAGACGTCTGTGGGTGAAGGATCTCTGATCTCTCTCCTGCTGTCTTGCTGTGTTGTTCTCCCTGGCTAGAGTAGAAAGGAAAGGCAGAAGGTGGCTCTTAGAGCACTAGTGAGCTGGCAGGGAACGTGATCATGCGTGACTAAGAGGCATCTGCACATCCGCCTATTTTTAACCTGGTCACAGCATCCACCTTGTCTGTTTCCAGTAGCTGAGCCCAGGGGTAGGCTTCGTTCTTTCCAAAAGCAACAGTTTTCCAGGAACAGAGGAAGGAAGCTGAGAGTATCAGGCAATGTACTTGATCTTTTACTAGAATTATTTAATTACAAGAACCCTGGGAAGAAGGCATAATTCTTATTCCCTTTCTATAAATAAGGATGATGCAAAGGAGAGACTAAATAGCTATGGCCAGTGCCCCAAAGCATAATTTGAAAGTTAAGATTTGTTTGCCTCCAAAACCCATCTTCCTTTCAGCTTCCCTACCTCCCCAGTGAGTGAAGCCTGGAATTGATCTTATTGATAAGCTCCAGGTCCCCCTTTGTTTGGCAGTTGCCAATATTACCAGGCTTACAAATGAGTCCTGGCTTAGCTGTTTGGTTTCCATGACTGAGAATCCACTACCTTGGTTCTTTCTCTTGGTGACAAGCCACTCCACAAGGGTTAATACCTTGTCCTTTACACCCAGCTGCCTTTGGATCCTAAAGGCCCCTGAGATTCCGCTGACTTGGATAGCACTGGGGCCCTCCAGGTGATTCAGATCATGCTAAAATCAAAGGAGCGCTGCTAAAGCTGTCAGATTCTTAATGCCCATTATTTCATTCCTGGGGAACAGTATGAGGCCACAGTGGTCCTGATCCTGATTTAGATCACTGGTACAGGCATATACATCCATCACACAATCATCATTTTGGTAAAACCAATATAAATGGAAATAACTGAAAAGTCTGAATGTTTTTCTCTTTCTGACACAGCTTTTCTGTCTTACCAGGAAGCAAGCTTCAATTGTGCTTAACTTGAACCTCATTCAGACTAATAAACTATAATACCTGGGGGAAATGTATTTGGTCTTCTTAGCAGTAAAGCTGGAGACATATTCTCCCCTTATGACTAAATGTAGTTCCCATGAGAATATTACAGTAAGAGTCAATCTCACTCTACAGATACGCTGGAGGAATGGCCAAGTCTGTTCCTCTTAAAATTTGCTAAATAAGAGCCACATCAAGCCAGATAAAGTAACATTTCCATCCTTATTCACCCATTCTGTCATACAGTATATGAATCGCAGGGTTCAGTCTCTGTCATACTTGGGGAGAGGTCATCAACAATGAGGCAGCACGGGGCAAGAAACGACGACCGATATGTCTAGGCTGCTGGGTCTATGTCCAGGTGAGCTCTCCTCATCACTCGTGTGGTTTAGGACACTGAGCTTATTAACAGAGGGTGGAAGTGACATGTTCCTAGTGACTAAGCCCTTTATGCAAGAACATATCTGCATTCTGCATCATTTTCAGTAAGAATTTTCCAAAGGGGTTTTCCAAGTTGAAGAAAGCAAGACAACTAAGTCAAGACTATGGGAAAACCGGCATTCCTGTTTATAATCACTGGTTTCTTTTTTTAAAAAATATATATACTAGAAAGAGGCCTCTGTCATTTTTCAAAGCATATTTGATTGAAGTGTAGTTGATTTCCAATGTTGTGTTAGTTTCTACTGTACAGCAAACTGATTCATTCATACATATATATACACTCTTTTTCATATTTTTCATTATGGTTTATCATAGGATTTTGAATATAGTTCCCTATGCTGTACAGCAGGACTTTGTTATTTATCCATTCAGAGGCCTCTTTGTCAACTCAAGAACTGCTGTGAAGCAATGCTTACTGTGAGATTATAAACCTTAGAGAGACTGGACTCATAGTGCCCCACCCGAAAAATATGCATTTTAAATTGTCTTGTAAAACCTTTAAATTTCTCCTCCAAGATGATAAAATAGACATATGCCCACCACAACCAGTGAAATACAAAGAAAATTAATTTGGAATTCACCCCTACCAGGCAATCAGTTTTAATAGCTTGATGTGATTACTTCTGCCTGTTCTTATTCACATTAAAACACACGCGCACAGAAACATACACCGTCAAATGCCAGTTCCCCAGCTATCACCAATGTAACCTAGTAATAAGATGAAGTGGAATTTGCTGCTTACTGTGATAAGGGAACCCACTGCCTTGATTGAGTTTTGGTAGTTTGAGAAGGAAAGTCAAGGTTGGATTTTCTTGAAATCTGATTTTGGTTAAGACTGGGTAAACACTGTGATACACAGTTCAGGACTGTGGAAAGAGTAAGGTAAGGATTTTGAGGGAGGAATCTAAGTCTTAGGGCATAACTATCCATTTATTATGTTGCTTTCTCCTGAAGAGCTGACGTGTCTTATAGGAAGCTTATGCAGTAGACAGTAATTATTTGCCAGGGCAAGGTTCTCCTGGAAAACTTAAATTATGCTAATGATGACAACGGAATTGTAAAGTCATGTTAATATAGATAGTAAGCTGTGCTGGCGTTGAATGTTCAGTTTGTTATTTAAGTACTGAAGTACCGTACTAGTCTCTGCAACTTGCCTTATTTTCCTCCACATCAACAGGGATTAAATTCACTTAAAACTTTTTATGAGAACATTTATTTTCTTTTTTCTAATAAAATAAATATATGCACATTGTAGAAAATGTGGAAAGTAAAAAAAGTACAAAGGTACAGACAGTACCAGGGGGAAAAAAAAAAAAACACTGATACTGTTACCACCCAGAGAGAAGTGTTTAAGACTTCCAGTATCTTGTCTAGCATTTAAGGAGCCTGGAAGTCAGCTATCCCTTTAACACAATAAGAAAATAGCTACGCAAACTGAAAATCAACAGCTCCTCTTAGATCCACCAGAGAACTGAAGTTTGTTCAGGGCAAACTGCTGCCCCTCAAGCTGAAGAGACAGACAAGCAGATACAGAAAATCACAGCCTACTGGAGGAGCAGAAGGCCAGCAGCAGGTAACCAGTACCAGGCTTTTGTTTTTTAGCTGCTAAGTCATGTCCAACTCTTGTGACCCCATGGACTGCTGCCTGCCAGGCTCCTCTGTCCAAGGGATTTTCCAGGCAAGGCTACTGGAGTGGGTTGCCATTTCCTTCTCCAGGGGATCTTCCCAGCCAAGGATGGAACCCATGCCTCCCGCACTGGCAGGCAGATTCTTCACCACTGGGCCACCTGGGAAGCCCAGTACCAGGACAGGAAAACCTAATCTATAATTAACAAATTGCTGAAGGCCTCAGTTGGACCAGACTGGGCAGGGGTGCCCAGTCTTAGGAGGGTTCCCGCACTTACATGAGATTTACCTTCTGGAACCCTAGCAGGTTCTCACAGTAAAGACAGGAGAAAAAGCCCCCTCACTTTTAGAGCAGAGAGAGTAGAAAAGTAGCCATATTTAAATATACCTTCTTAACAAGGCCCACCCTTAACAAACTATTTAGCCAACATGGAAGAGTAACAATACCCAAATCCAGTACCTTCTTGTCTCTCCTAAGGGCTGGGGGAACCAACCTGAGAAGCACGTGTGAAGGTCACAGCCCCAGGGGCTCACTAAATCATTGCCACCTAATCGTAGGACTGCAGAGCAGTTCCTCTGCGCTGAGACCCCACCACTACATCAGTAAGTCCGCAGAAGAATGCATGTTGCTCAAGTGCCAGCTCCTGCCCTGCAGCAGTACTGAGGCTAGCTGGGCCTCCGTCCTTTTGTAAATTAAACAACACTGGTTTGAGTCACCTCTCTCCCCGTTCCCCAATGTCTGGGTCCTCCTTAAGCTGTGTGCAAGTTTTTTTGGGGGGGAGTGATTTCCCATGTTGTTCATTTTTTGATTCTGCATAGCACACAGCCTGTCTCTACAGGATGGACCAAGGCAGTTTTAGGATTTTTATTCAGAATCTGGGAGAGATGAGTGGGGGCATCTGGTATGTAAGCACAGCCAAGGTCTTAGCTGAATATATAACAACCCTGTTATAAAACTTGTTGGCTGTTTCTCCCTTGAAAATCAGGGATTTCTCAATGACTGACCCTCCTATGGCAAGGACCTTCCCTCCTTACGGGCCTCCCAGGGGGCGTTAATGGTAAAGAACCTGCCCACCAGTGCAGGAGACTTGAGACAATGGTTCAGTCCCTGTGTTGGGAAGATGCCCTGGAAAAGGACATGGCAACCCACTCCAGTATTCTGGCCTGGAGAATCCCATGGACAGAGGAGTCTGGTGGGCTACAGGCCCTGGGGTCGCAAAGTCGGACATAATTGAAGCGACTTAGCATGCATGCAATGGCACCCCGCTCCAGTACTCTTGCCTGGAAGATCCCATGGATGGAGGAACCTGGTGGGCTGCAGTCCATGGGGTCACTAGAAGTTGGACACGACTGAGTGACTTCACTTTAACTTTTCACTTTCACGTACTGAAGAAGGAAGTGGCAACCCACTCCAGTGTTCTTGGCTGGAGAATCCCAGGGACGGGGGAGCCTGGTGGGCTGCTGTTTCTGGGGTCACATAGAGTTGGACACGACTGAAGTGACTTAGCAGCAGCAGCAGCATGCATGCAATAAGAATGGATACATGCATGACTGAATCCCTTTGCTGTTCACCTAAAACTGTCACAACATTATTAATCAGTTATACCCCAATACAAAATATATATATTTTAAATAAGTCTCCTGTACAATAACAGGGTCATACTGCTCAATGAATTGTGCATCTCAGGTGTTATTTTTATAGAAGATCATTACAGAATGCTAAAAGGATCAATTCTCCAGGAAGAATCACTCTTAAAAAATTTCACTTACTTACTTTTCCATTTTCTCCTGTTCATTATTAAGATATAATAACACTTTCCCATTTTAAAAACAGAGTTTGGGGAATTACATACAGTAATGTAGACAACTCCACAGTCATGACAGAAAATTTTCTTTACCCTGAACAGTTTTCTCATGCCCATTTCCAGTCAATTTCTTTCCCTGACTCCCAGCCTCAGGGCAGTCATTGATCTGCTCTCTGTCACTATCACGTTGCCTTTATTAGACTGTCATCTATAAGTGGAATACGTCATGTAGCCTTTGTGTTTGACTGCTTTCAAGTACAATATCATCTTTGAGATTATTCATGTTGCATATGTAGCCTATGACTTTTTATTGCTGAGTACTATTCCATAATATGATTATCCCACAATTTATCTGTTCATTAACTGATGGATATTTGAGTTGTTTAAAATTCTTGACAATAAGGCCTACTATAAACACGGCTGTACAAATTTTTGTGTGAATATGTTTTCAGTCCTCTTAGTTGAATGCTGAGGAATGAAATTGGGTTAGGTGGTAAGAATTTAACTTTACAAAATAATAGTAACTTGTTATCTGTATGAGAAAAAAAAACTTCAAACTCTTCATATCATACACAGAAATTAACTCAGAATGAATCTAAATGGAACTGAAATTTTAAACTTAAAATATTATGTTTCTAAAAGAAAAATTAGAAGAAAATCTTTGTGATCTTGTGTTAGACAAAGATTTCTAAAACAGGGCACAAAAAGCATGAACCATAAAATATTGAAGAACTGGATTTCTTTAAAATTAAAACCTGTTGCTCTTTGAAAAACAGTTAAGAAAATGACAAGGCAACCCATAGAGTAGAAGGAAATACTTTCAAGCAGGTAACTGAAAAAGAACTTGTTCCCAGAATACATATAAAGATCTCTTACAACTCACTAAAAAACTAATTTAAAAAAAAAAAAGGAGGCAAAAGATTTGAAGATACTTCACAAAAGAAATATATGAATGGTCAGTAAGCACATGAAAAGATGCTCAATACACATCATCATCAAAGAAAAGCAAAATAAAATTACAATTAAATACCACTACACATCCACTAGAATGGCTAAAATTTTTAAAAATTGACAATAGAAAGTGCTGACAAGGATATGAAGCAACTGGAACTCAAGCCTTGCCGGTGGGAATGCAAAATGGTTGAATCACTTTGAAACTAATATTTTTTTTAAACAAAACTACATGATGTACCCATGTATGTATGTGTCGTAATTTACATAATATTTGCTCTTCTAATGGATATTTGAGCTGATACTTGTTGGGATTATTATGCCATTATAAATAATTCTAGAAAATCATTAAACCCACTCTATAATTTTTATCTCTTTTTTTTAAAAAAGAATTAGTAGAGTTACCTTTAAAGTTATTGCAGAAAACATTTCCCATCCCATTACATTGGATTCTAATAAAAGACAAAAACCAGAGGTGATTGCTTTATTTCTCAGTCATATGTATATTTGTTCAGCAAAACCTTCTGGATACTTATTTTCATAACACTTTCATCATCTTTTAAAGAAAGACCCTACGATTAAAGGCCTAAATGTGAGACCAGACACTACAAAACTCCTAGAGGAAAAGAAAGGCAGAACACTGACATGAATTGTAGCAATATCTTTTTCAATCCATCTCCCGTAATAATGGAAATAAAAACAAAAATAAACAAAAGCTTTTAAGACCTACTTAAAAGCTTTTGCACAGCAAAGGAAACAGTAAACAAAACAGAAAGATGACCCACAGATCAGGAGAAAATATTTGCAAATAATGTGACCAACAAGGGGGCTGGTCTCCAAAATTTATAAACAGCTTGTGATGTTATGTAAAATATATAAACAATATAACATAAACAACAACGTATAAAAGTAGACTGTAGCCCACCAAGCTCCTCTGTCCATGGCATTCTCCAGGCAAGAGTACTGGAGTGGGTTGCCATTTCCTTCTCCAGGGGGTCTTCCTGACCCAGGGATCAAACCCAGGTCTCCCACATTGCAGGCAGACGCTTTAACCTCTGAGCCACCAGGGAAGGTCCCCCCCCCCAAAGAAAAAAATGGACAGAAGACCTAAATAGACATTTCTCCAAAGAAGACATACAAATGGCCAAAGAAACATGAAAAGATGTTCAACACCACTAATTATTACAGAAATGCAAATCAAAACTACAATGAGGTATCACCTCACACTAGCCAGGATAGCTATCACCAAAAAAAAAAAAAAAAAAAAATCCACAAACAATAAATGCTGGAGAGGGTATGGAGAGAAGGGAACCCTCCCACACTGTTGGTGGGAATGCAAACTGGTACAGCCACTATGCAGAATAGTATAAAGATTCCTTAAAAAACTACAGAGTTACCACATAACTCTGCAGTCCCACTCCTGGGGCTATATCTGGGGGGAAAAAAAAACAAAACATGATCTGAAAGGATACAGCACCCCATGCTCATCACAGTACTATTTACAATAGACAAGACATGGACGCAACCTAAATGTCCATCAACAGAGGAATGGATAAAGAAGATGTGGTGAGTATATACAATGGAACATCACTCGGCCATAAAAAGAATGAAATAATGCCATTTGCAGCAACATGGATGGACCTACAGAGTGTGATACTGACTGAAGACAGGAGAAATATCATATGACTTTCCTTATATATGCGGCATCTAAAAAGAAATGATACAAATACTTTCTCACAAAACAGAAACAGATTCACACACATATATATGGAATTTAGAAAGATGGCAATGACGACCCCGTATGCAAGACAGCAAAAAAGACACAGATGTGTATAACGGACTTTTGGACTCAGAGGGAGAGGGAGAGGGTGGGATGATTTGGGAGAATGGCATTCTAACATGTATACTATCATGTAAGAATCGAATCGCCAGTCTATGTCCGACACAGGATACAGCATGCTTGGGGCTGGTGCACGGGGATGACCCAGAGAGATGTTATGGGGAGGGAGGGGGGAGGGGGGTTCATGTTTGGGAACGCATGTACACCCGTGGTGGATTCATGTCAATGTATGGGAAAACCAATACAGTATTGTAAAAGTAAAATAAAGTAAAAATAAAAATTAAAAAAAAAAAAAACAGAAACAGATTCACAGACTTAAGAGAATGTGCTTATGGTTGCTGGGGAAAAGGACGGGGAATAAGGGTGTTTGGGATGGACATGTACACACTGCTATATTGAAAATGGATAACTAACAGGGACCTACTGTATGTCATATGGAGCTCTGCTTAATGTTATGTGGCAGACTGGATGGGAGGGGAGTTTGGGGGAGAACTGATACATGTGTATGTATGGCTGAGTGCCTTTGCTGTTCACCTGAAACTATTATAACATTGTTTGTTAACTGCCTATACCCCAATATAAAATGAAAGGTTTAAAATAAAAGATCCTGAAAATTACTTTACCCTGTCTTTTTTTCCCCTCAAGCCCTTAACTTTGTAAGGGAGATTCTGCAAGCAGATGCTTATGCTCCTTCATTTAGTTGGATATGCAAAAGGCTGCTTCAGAAAATCAAGTACCCATATTTGCTCCTGTCACTGAATTTTGTAAAGAGTCAAGGCTGCTCTGAATGTTCCAAGGAGGCAAAGTTTGGGGACTGCAAGGCCTTGAGAGCAAGTTCTTTGAGCTGGCAAGAATCTCAACACAAGATTATTCTCTCCTACCAGGCACCTAAAGAATTTTCTCAGCCTGATAGCTCTCGAGGAAGTTGGCTCCTAAAGGTGATGCTAGCTCTAAAGTGTCTCTCTGTGATGAGGTTGTAAGCTGTTTACTGAGGCTTAATAGAAAAACCACAATTTCCTTCTTTTTGAATAAGTTTGGCATATGCCAAATTATACTGGAATACTTGGAGTCAGTGTGACCCTAAGGGTAAAATCCACCAGAGAGGGACACCATGATAGTACTAATTCAAATTAAAATAATTCCAGATAATTTATATTTATCCTAGCATTTTAAAGGCTGGCTTATGTGGAGAAACAACAGAACTCCATTTAAGAGTTTTCAATATGATACTGATTTAAGCATGGCTCATATATAAATAAATACTACAGATGGTCCCTACTTAGGATGGTTTAACTTAAAAATTTTTTCAACTTTATGTTGGTGTGAAGGTGATATGCATTCAGTAAAAACCATATTTCAAATTTTGATCTTTTCCCAGGCTAGCAATACATGGTGTGATTCTCTCATGATGCTGGGCAGTGGCAGTGAGCACAGCTCCCAGACAGCCATGAGATCATGAGAGTAAAAACTGATACTCTTAAACCCATTCTGTACTCACATGAATACGTGCATGCTCATGGTGTCTGACTCTTTGTGACCCCATGGATGTAGCCTGCCCAGGCTCCTTTATCTATGGAATTTCCCATGCAAGAATACTGGAAACATTTCCTACTCCAGGGGATATTCCCAATCCAGGGATCGTACTCGCATCTCCTGCATTGGCAGGTGGATTCTTTACCACTATGCCACCTAGGAATCCCTTGCATGGATTATAGTCTTGTTGTGGTAAAGGGGCTTTTATAACCCAATGAAGCTATGAGCTTGCAGTGCAGAGCCACCCAAGACAGATAAGTCATAGTGAAGAGTTCTGACAAAAAGTGGTCCACTGGAGGAGGAAATGGCAAACCACTCTAGCATTCTTGCTCCAAGAGCCCTATGAACAGTATGAAAAGGCAAAAAGATATGACACTGGAGGATGTGCTCCCCTAGGTCAGAAAGTGTCCAGTATGCTGCTTGGGAAGAACAGGAGGGCAATTACTAATAGCTCTAGAAAGAATGAAGCAGCTAGGCCAAAGTGGAAATGACGCTCAGTTGTAGATGTGTCTTTTGGTGAAAGTAAAGTCTGGTACTGTAAAGAATAACGTTGCATAGAAACCTGGATTGTTAGGTTCATGAATCAAGGTAAACTGAACATGGTCAAGTAAGAGATGGAAAGAGTAACACTGACATCTTAGGAATCAGTGAACTAAAATGGACCAGAATGGGTGACTTTAATTCAGATGGCCATGATATCTACTGCTGTGGGCAAGAATTCCTTAGAAGAAAAGGAGTAGCCCTCACAGTCAATAAGAGAGTCTGAAATGCAGTACTTGGGTGCCATCTCAAAATCAACAAAATGATCTTGGTTCATTTCCAAGGCAAGCCATTCAATATCACAGTAATCCAAGTCTATGCCCCCAGCCACTAATGCTGAAGAAGCTGAAGTTGATCGGTTCTGTGAGGAACTACATCTTCTAAAACTAACATTATAAAAAGATGTCTTTTTCATCATAGGAGATTGGAATGCAAAAGTAGGAAGTCAAGAAATACCTGGAGTAATAGGCAAGTTTGGCCTTGAATTATAAAATGAAGCAGGGCAAAGGATAACCGAGTTTTGTCAAGAGAACACAATGGTCACAGCAAATACCTTTTTTCCAATAACAAAAGGGATGACTATACACATGGATTTCGCCAAATGGTCAAGACCAAAATCAGACTGATTATATGCTTTGTAGCCTAAGATAGAAAAGCTCTACACAGTCAGCAAAAATAAGACTGGGAGCTGACTATGGCTCAGATCATGAGCTCTTTATTGCAAAATTCAAGCTTAAATTGAAGAAAGTAGGGAAAATCACTCAGCCATTCAGGTATTACCTAAATCATATCCCTTATGATTATATAG
The DNA here is from genome assembly GCF_016772045.2 of Ovis aries. Classification (NCBI taxonomy): domain Eukaryota; kingdom Metazoa; phylum Chordata; class Mammalia; order Artiodactyla; family Bovidae; genus Ovis; species Ovis aries. The sequence goes on from NC_056055.1 coordinate 70,464,030, forward strand.
TGGTAGTGATGAATAGATTCAAGGGATTAGATCTGATAGACAAAGTGCCTGAACAACTATGGACGGAGGTTCATAACACTACAGGAAGCAGTGATCAAAACCATCCCAGAGGAAAAAAGACACAAGAAGGCAAAGTGATTGTTTGAGGAGGCCTTACAGATAGCTGAGAAAAGACGAGAAGCAAGAGGCAAGGGAGAAAGGGAAAGACAGATGAAAGCAGAGTTCCAGAGAACAGCAAGGGGAGATAAGAAAGCCTTCTTAAATGAACAATGCAAAGAAATAGAGGAAAACAATAGAATGGGAAAGACTAGAGATCCCTTCAAGAAAATCAGAGATACCAAAGGAACATTTCAAAGATGGACATGATATAGGGCAGAAACTATAAGGATCTAACAGAAGTAGAAGAGATTAAGAAGAGGTGGTAAGAATAAACAGAAGAACTATACAAAAAAAGGTCTTAATGACCCAGATAACCTCAATGGTGTGATCACTCACCTAGAGCCAGACATCCTGGAGTGTGATGTAGGCCTTCAGAAATATTACTATGAACAAAGCTAGTGGAGGTGACAGAATTCCAGCTGAGCTGTTTAATATCCTAAAAGATGATGCTGTTAAAGTGCTGCAGTCAATCAATATGCCAGCAAATTTGGAAAATTCAGCAATAGCCACAGGACTAGAAAAGGTCAGTTTTCATTCCAATCCCAAAGAAGGGCAATGACAAAGAATGTGCAAACTAACATAAGATTGTGCTCGTTTCACAAGCCAGCAGGATTATGCTCAAAATTCTTCAAGCTAAGCTTCAGCAGTATGCAAACCAAGAACTTCCAGATGTTCAAGCTGTGTTTAAAAAAGGCAGAGGAACCAGAGATCAAAATGCTAACATCTGCTGGATCACTGAAACAGCAAGGGAATTCCAGAAAAATATCTACTGCTGCTTCACTAACTATGCTAAAGTCTTGACTGTGTGGATCACAACAAACTGTGGAAAAATCTTAAAGAGATGAGAATACCAGACCACGTTTGTTATCTGTCTCCTAAGAAACCTGTATGTGGGTCTAAAAGCAACAGTTAAAACTGGACATGAAACAACTGAGTGGTTCAAAATCAGGAAAGGAATATGACAAGGCTGTAAATTGTCACTCTGCTTATTTAGCTTATATGCAAGTACATCATGGGAAATGCCAGGCTGGATGAAGCACAAGCTGGAATCAAGATTGCCGGAAGAAACATCAACCGTCTCAGATATGCAGATGATACCATTCTAATGGCAGAAAGTGAAGAGGATCTACAGAAACTTTTTTTTAAAAAAAAACTTGCTTATTTTCTCCTTTAATACAGTCAGCCCGTGGGGTGTCATTAGGCTAATTTTACAGATATGGAAAAGGAGATTCAAACAAGTTATTAAGTCCTCCAGGCCCCTCCTCCTAAGAAGCACACCTGGGGCTTCCCTAAGCACGGCTCCCCTTAGATCTTCCACTTTCTCTGCTCTAGGGCTTCTCAGCTGGATATGAGAGAGAACAGTTGCCACTGTTTGGGCTTTGTTCTTGGGCTTAGAGCAGAGTCTGAGGTTCAGCAAGCTCCCTCCAGGGTCTTCTGTTTTTTAAAACTCAGGCTTGGCAAGCCTGACCAATGCTTCCATCTGCCAGGGAGCAAGGAAGGGTCTGCCGTGTTTGGCTGCAGGCTCTGGTCATTTGCAAAGGGCCGGGCGGGGCTGTGTCGTGTTTTGCTGTGTTCTCCTGTGTTACTGCATGTGCAGCCCTCTGGCTCATGTTCCAGGGCCCAGGTGGGCACACACTCTGCCTCTTGTTCCCTCTTGGTTTTTTTCCATGACAGCATCAAAGCTGCCAGTGCAGTCAGGCACATCTGTTTCTGGAGCAGAGCACACTGTCACATTGTCTTAGGGCAAGAGTGGCGAGAGGAAGGAAGCTGAGCAGGGGGAGTGAGGGGGTTGAAACATGAAGAGACGAGCCACGTGTGCCTCCGCTCAGGCTGGTCTGAGGCCAGACCGATGGGAGGCCAATTGGAGGATCCAATTCAGAGTCCAGGAAAGGCAGCGTGGGGCCTCCAGGGCAGGAGGCATGGCTGGTGCTGGGGTCGTGGCCTCCCTTCCACGCAGGCCTGAGTTTTGCATGGTTCTATATATTCTTTTCTGCTCATCAGGTCCTCCTGTCTGCTCTCAGCTGGTGTTCTGCATGCACTTCTGTGTCTGAAGGTGTATTCCTGATGTATCCATGAAGAGAGATGTCCTCCATGTCCACCTACTCCTCTGCCATCTTGTTCTCCCAGAATCTCTTGATAAGGGTGAAAGAGGAGAGTGAAAAAGCTGGCTTAAAACTCAACATTGATAAAACTGAGATCATAGCATCCAGTCCCATCACTTCATGGCAAATAGAAGAGGAAAAAGTGGAAGCAGTGACAAACTTTATTTTCTTGGGCTCCAAAATCACTATGGACTCCAAAATCACTTCAGCCATGACATTAAAAGATGCTTGCTCATTGGAGGGAAAGCTATGACAAACCTAGACAGCATATTAAAAACCAGAGACATTACTTTGCCAACAAAGGTCCATCTAGTCAAAGCTATGGTTTTTCCAGTAGTCATGTACATATGTGAGAGCTGGACAATATAAAAGGCTGAACACTGAAGAATTGATGCTTTTGAACTGTGGTGTTGGAGAAGACTCTTGAGAGCCACTTGGACTGCAAGGATATCAAACCAGTCAATCCTAAAGGAAATCAACCCTGAATAGTCATCGGAAGGACTACTGCTAAAGCTAAAGTTCCAATACTTTGGCCACCTGATGTGAAGAGCTGACTCACTGGAAAGAGCCCTTATACCCTAGTATAAGATGCTAAGAAAGATGGAAGGCCAAAGGAAAAGAGGGTGGCAGAGGACAAGATGTTTAGATAGCATCTCCAACTCAATGGACATGAATTTAAGCAACCTCTGGGAGATAGTGAAGGACAGAGGAGCCTGGCATGCTGTAGACCATGGGTTGCAAAGGGTCGGACATGACTTAGCAACAGCACACCACCACTTGGGATTCCTGTACCCATATGATCAGTCTGTTTTCCACCTGCAATATAGCGTCCAATAAATTACATGAGATAGTCAATACTTTATTATAGAATAGGCTTTGTTTTGGACAGTTCTGCCCAACTATAGGCTAATATAAGAGTTTAGAGCACAAAGTCAAGTGGGCCTTAGAAAGCATCACTACGAACAAAGCTAGTGGAGGTGATGGAATTCCAGTTGAGCTATTTCAAATCCTGAAAGATGATGCTGTGAAAGTGCTGCACTCAATATGCCAGCAAATTTGGAAAACTCAGCAGTGGCCACAGGACTGGAAAAGGTCCGTTTTCATTCCAATCCCACAGAAAGGCAATGCCAAAGAATCTTCAAACTACCACACAATTGCACTCATCTCACACGCTCGTAAAGTAATGCTCAAAATTCTCCAAGCCAGGCTTTAGCAATATGTGAACCATGAACTTCCAGATGTTCAAGCTGGTTTTAGAAAAGGCAGAGGAACCAGAGATCAAATTGCCAACATCTGCTGGATCATGGAAAAAGCAAGAGAGTTCCAGAAAAGCATCTATTTCTGCTTTATTGACTGTGTGGATCACAATAAACTGTGGAAAATTCTGAAAGAGATGGGAATACCAGACCACCTGATCTGCCTCCTGAGAAACCTATATGCAGGTCAGGAGGCAACAGTTAGAACTGGACATGGAACAACAGACTGGTTCCAAATAGGAAAAGGAGTACATCAAGGCTGTATATTGTCACCCTGCTTATTTAACTTCTATGCAGAGTACATCATGAGAATCACTGGGCTGGAAGAAGCACAAGCTGGAATCAAGATTGCCAGGAGAAATATCAATAACCTCAGATACGCAGATGACACCACCCTTATGGTAGAAAGTGAAGAAGAACTAAAAAGCCTCTTGATATAAGTGCAAGAAGAGAGTAAAAAAGTTGGCTTAAAGCTCAACAATCAGAAAACTAAGATCATGGCATCTGGTCCCATCACTTCATGGGAAATAGATGGGGAAACAGTGGAAACAGTGTTAGACTTTATTTTTTTGGGCTCCAAAATCACTGCAGATGGTGACTGCAGCCATGAAATTAAAAGACGCTTACTCCTTGGAAGGAAAGTTATGACCAACCTAGATAGTATATTGAAAAGCAGAGATATTCCTTTGCCAACAAAGGTCCATCTAGTCAAGGCTATGGTTTTTCCAGTGGTCATGTATGGATGTGAGAGTTGGACTGTGAAGAAAGCTGAGCGCCAAAGAATTGATGCTTTTGAACTGTGGTGTTGGAGAAGACTCTTGAGAGTCCCTTGGACTGCAAGGAGATCCAACCAGTCCATCCTAAAGGAGATCAGTCCTGGGTGTTCTTTGGAAGGAGTGATGCTAAAGCTGAAACTCCAATATTTTGGCCACCTCATGTGAAGAGTTGACTCATTGGAAAAGACCCTGATGCTGGGAGGGATTGAGGGCAGGAGGTGAAGGGGGGCAACAGAGGATGAGATGGCTGGATGGCATCACCAACTCGATGGGCATGAGTTTGAGTGAACTCTGGGAGTTGGTGATGGACAGGGAGGCCTGGCGTGCTGCGATTCATGGGGTGACAAAGAGTTGGACATGACTGAGCAACTGAAATGAACTGAACTGAGGTTAAACTATGATAATCAGTAGGGTAGCCTAGTATAATGTGTTTAGGCACAATGTGGCTTCTTTAACAACAGTGTTAGGAAGAGACTGTACCAAATTTGTCTAATTCTGGGCGTACTTTCCTTTGGTCTGAATCATCCCACATATCCCCAGAAACTTTCTCCAGACTTCCTAGTAACTACTCTCACTTCCTGAGAATCTGAGTCCTTAATAAGTAGCCTAAAGTAGGGGGAGCTTCCCTGGAGTCCAAGAGCAGTTTCCATTGTTCCCAGTCTACTACTTTTCAGCCTGTCCTTTGACAACTGTCATTTACACACAGCTTCCTGAGGGCATTCTACGCCAAGCTGTACATTCAGTGCAAGGAAAGCATCAAGGAGAGTAGACTCCACTACCTGTTTGCATCTCCCCTAGAAGCAGGAGCTTCCTGTGCCCACTCCATTTCCCCACTCCTTCCTCCACGGTCAGGAGACAATCCAGCTTAACATCCAGCTTAACACTCTGATAAGTGGTGTCTCATTACCTACTGAGCGCCACACTCTTCAGCCTTTTTAATATGGATGAGCACGTAAAAAATACAGCATCTCTTATTTACAGGATGGATAAGAAGCCCAACATGGCCTAGTTCTAAGTTGGTTCTGTTTACTCCCAAGCCAGCAAGCAATCAGTGCACCAGATTGCTTATTTATCTGTATACCAGATAAAAAGAGTAAATAAATGCACCAGATAGATACCAACACATGAACACAGCACTCTGTGGCCTCCTTTAGTGGCTGCCAGATGTGTATCTAAAGTTAGCACCACTGAGGAGAGTGGCTCCAGGCCCCAAGGTTTTTATAGGCTGTGACAATAACTAGAGATATTCCATGTACATGCAAAGTAAACACTAATATGTTAGATTTTATCAATTCTCAAACTTAATTTTTTCACCTTTAAAAGACATGATCTCTTTTCATTTATGGTGTCATAATTTTGATTGGCAACAGTTTTTCTTTGTTAATGATAAATAATAATCCATTTACAATGGATGATGTCCTAAGACTTAATAAGACAGTCTGTATTTTTTTTTCTTCCTTAACATGCATTGTATACAGCAAAGTGGTATCAACTCTTCCACATTTTGAAGAACATTCATATCAGTGCATAAAGAGCTGCTTCATTCTTCCCAACAACTGCATATATTCCATTATGTTGTTATCACAACTTAGCTATAAGCAGTTCCATACTTATCAAACACTCTGGTGGTTTATCATCTGTGTTTATTCATTGTAGCCAAAAATGATACACACTACAAAAAGGCTGAGAGCCAGATGTTACAGAGAAAACCTAAAGGTTTTGTAAAGGATGTGAAAACAGGTCTGAAACTGAAGTGGGGGACGAGACACGACACAGGTCAAACTGCTCCTAGGATTTTAACTGGGGTACATCATGGGAAAGCCACTCACCATCTTCCATTGGAAGTGTGCTTAAAACATGTAAATTCCAAATAATTTAAAAGAACTATCTGCGCTGGAGCTTATTTCACTTGCCCAGAGCTCACTTAGTGATCACAGAAGATTAATGCCCATTTCACTGTCCTGAAAGGACACTGGAAATAGTCATTACTCACTGCCTTCCTCAGGCTGACACAGGGCCCAGGGAAACAGATCTGCAAGAGGAGACATTGAAAGTCTTTAACTACTTGATGATGATTTGGATAAGACCGAGAAACGTGTAGTGGGTTCCTGAATATGCTAAAGAATGCAGACCAGGGTGAAAAGAACTAACAAAATGAGGAAAGTGAAATCAAAGCAGCTCCAAGTGTAAGAAATTCTATCCACACTATTTATTCTGCGGCATTCAGTCCTGGCGGCCTACAGTTGGACACAACTGAGTGACTAACCCTTTCACTTTCTTTTTTTGCCATTCAATCTTGGAAAGACCAGGATTGTAAAACAGCACCATAATACCAGCATTCCAGTTCAGAATGGAGGCTGCCTCACTCCGTAGGTCATCTTCCTCCTTTCCCGTTCCAGTCCTCCTTGGAGTAATAATGACTGCAAGTGCTTGAAATGGTGCACTGCTCTAAGCTTCGAGATGGAGAGAGACAGAGGACAGGTAGATACGAAAGGCTCATTTACATATTCACAATAACTTTATGATGTAGCCACTACTATTCTTATTTTACAAATTAGAAAACAGAGGCTTAGAGGGGTGACCTCCACGGATCACCTGTCTAGTAAGCAGTGGAGATGGGATCCAGTCTCCAGGACAACTGCTTCCAGAGTCCTTGCTCTTAACTAGTCAGTCAGTTCAGTTCAGTTCAGTCACTCAGTTGTGTCTGGCTCTTTGCGACCCCATGGACTACAGCATGCCAGGCTTCCCTGTCCATCACCAACTCCCGGAGCTTGTTCAAACTCATGTCCATTGAGTCGATGATACCATCCAACCATCTCATCCTCTGTCGTCTTCTCCTCCTCCCTTCAATCTTTCCCAGCATCAGGGTCTTTTCCAATGAGTCAGTTCTTTGCATCAGGTGGCCAGAGTATTGGAGTTTCAGCCTCAGCATCAGTCCTTCCAATGAACACCCAGGACTGGTCTCTTTTAGGATGGACTGGTTGGATCGCCTTGCAGTCTGAGGGACTCTCAAGAGTCTTCTCCAACACCACAGTTCAAAAGCATCAATTCTTTGGCACTCAGCTTTCTTTATAGTCCAACTCTCACATACATATATGACCGCTGGAAAAACCATAGCTTTGACTAGAGGGACCTTTGTTGGCAAAGTAATGTCTCTGCTTTTTAATATGCTGTCTAGGTTGGTCATAGCTTTTCTTCCAAGGAGCAAGTGTCTTTTAACTTCATGGCTGCAGTCACCATCTGCAGTGATTTTGGAGCCCAAAAAAATAAAGTCTGTCACTGTTTCCATTGTTTCCCCATCTATTTCCCATGAAGTGATGGGACTGGATGCCATGATCTTAGTTTTCTGAATGTCGAGTTTTAAGCCAAATTTTTCACTCTCCTCTTTCGCTTTCACCAAGAGGGTCTTTAGTTCTTCTTTGCTTTCTGCCATAAGGGTGGTGTCATATGTATATTTGAGGTTATTGATATTTCTCTCGGCAATCTTGATTCCAGCTTGGGCTTTATCCAGCCTGGCATTTCACATGATGTACTCTGCATAGAAGTTAAATAAGCAGGGTGACAATATACAGCCTTGACATACTCCTTTCCCAATTTGGAACCAGTCTGTTGTTCCATATCTAGTTCTAAGTGTTGCTTCTTGACCTGCATACAGATTTCTCAGGAGGCAGGTCAGGTGGTCTGGTATTTCCATCTCTTACAGAATTTTCCACAGTTCGTTGTGATTCACACATTCAAAAACTTTGGCATAGTCAACAAAGCAGAAGTAGATGTTTTTCTGGAATTCTCTTGCTTTTTTGATGATCCAGCGGATGCTGGCAATTTGATCTCTGTTTCCTCTGCCTTTTCCAAATCCAGCTTGAACATCTGGAAGTTCATGGTTCAGATACTGTTGAAGCCTGGCTTGGAGAATTTTAAGCATTACTTTTAAGCTCTTAACTAGTACTCCACCTAGAACCCCAACCTGCCTCTCAGCATCTCTTCTCTGGGCTGGACTATACACTCCTTAAAGGACACAGTCAAATGGACTGCACATTCATCTTTGGGTGAGCCCTCCTCCTCCTCTGGCTAAGCAATCACACTGAATAAATATATTAGAAGCTTCCCAGGTGGTGCAATGGTAAAGAATCCACCTGCCAATACAGGAGGTACGGGTTCAATCCCTAGGTCAGGAAGAGCCCCTGAGGTAGGAAATGGCAACCCAATACTCCAGTATTCATGCCTGGAAAATCCCACAGACAGAGGAGCCTGGCAGGCTACCATCCACAGGGTTGTAAAGAGTCAGACATGACTGAGTGCGAACACTGTGTTTAGTAAAAATTTTAAGTAATTAAAATTTGAAAATAGCTAGATTTCTCATTAAAAAGCTGTATGGCAAAAACCATTATAATATTGTAAAGTAACTAGCCTCCAATTAAAATTAATGAATTAATTTAAAAAATAAGCTAGACTCCAAGCTTCTGTAGAAAAATTTACAAATCATTGTAGGGTTGTATTTCTTTCCGGCAATAAGCAGCAGGGGCCCAATCACACAGGCCCTCTCTGGAAAGGTCGTGAAGGCCCACTTCACTCTGTTATGACACTGAGGCCCTTGTTGTAACTGAGACAGCAACCTCCAAACCAAGGCCTCCTGGGCTTTTCTCGGTACCTAAATACACCAAGATCTCTCTTGCCTCTTCACACATGTCGTTCTGTCTGGAACATTCTTACCAACACCACCAGGCCCACCTGGCTCACTCCTTCTTACCCTTCAGGCCTCAGCTGAGATGCCACTCTCTCCCCACATTGTAAGTGCCTCTTCTGGGTGCTCTCATAGAAGCCTTGTCCTGTCAAAGCTTTCACACATTGTAATTTTCCACCAGCTTGCCTGTCTTGCCCATCAACCTATGAGTTTCCTGAGGGAAGGGAACCATTTCTTTCTTATTCACCACTGTATCTATTGTGCCTCGTCCAGTATCAAACGGGTACATGGTGCCCATAAATATTTGTTAACCAGAAGAGTGAACGAAAACATAAACAGCTAGAAGTGATTTAAAATAATATTGCCGAACCTTCAATTCTCCACTGGATGGCTTCAATGGAATCTTAGCTTTCTTCCTAATTCTAGAGACAGCAACAACAAAAAAAAGCAAGTTCTAAACTTTTTCTTACATCTTCAGTGCAAGAAGAAAAACAAATTCAAACTCCTTAATTATTTAAACTATTCCAGTTGCTCAGGCTTTATTTCACTCTGCTTAATGCGCTTAAAGCCAGAAATAATTAAATTAAGCCCAATAGTACTACAATATCAACTTACAGATTCTGGCTCAATTTTTGGCATATCCTGTGTATCAGCTGCACTGTACCATCACTTTACTGGTTTAAAACAAACAGAAAATTCTTTCTTCCGATTAAGAGAGTCAATATTGTTTTAAGAGATTCTGTCTGGAACATTCTTACCAACACCACCAGGCCCACCTGGCACAAAAGTTTGCAGAAGAGAAAAGAAAGAGAAGAGGAAGTGAGAGAGATTTTTACTCCATATCTGCACTAGCCAGTGTGGACTGGGCATTCAGGAAATTCACAAAGATATAAACGGTTGAAAATTCTTTTTTTTTTTTAATCGAACCTGGGCTGGTGACTCGTTTCATATATGATATTATACATGTTTCAATGCCATTCTCCCAAATCATTTTTAAGAATAGAAAATTCTATTCTTAAAGAGCTCATCATCTAGTACAGAAGATAAGTCATTGCCACAAGTAAGTGTAATGTAAGATAGGAAGAAGCAAGTGTCATATGACTGATGGAGAATGCCATATGAGAATTTGGAGGGAAAAAGTTCTTTCAGCTTGGGGTGAACCCTGGAAATCATGCGTGGTATAGGTCACACTTGGCCTGATCTTGCATTAGCATTTAAAATATCTATGCTCTTCAACAAATCACACTTCTTCTCAAGTACATTCAAAAGTACATTTCAATCCCTTTTCCAAAATGTTTAATATATGAGAAAAGTTAAAGAGAAGAAAATATGAAGCTGTCAAGAGCAGGATTTTAGACCTAGCTTCACAAGGAGCCAGTCTGTGACCTTCAGAAGTTTCTTAATCTTTCTGGACCTAAGTTTTCTCATCTGTAAATTGAGCTGGCAATAAGCGATCTCTGAAGTCCCTTTCTGGCACTAGCATTCAATGAGTGTCTATATTTTAATCCTTTATGCTGATTAGACTTTTGTGGTTAAATGCAATTAGTTTTACTCTGTGCTTCATGATAAATTCAGGCTTTGCAATTCTTCATTATGCACAGAGGCAGTCATGTCTTATTGCTTAGGAGACAAATGAATTGTCAATTTTATATGAAGAAAATGATTAGAGATTATGTGTCTGGAGGGGAAGAGTAACTCTCACATTCAAAAGTGAAATAATAACGTTAGAAGTTCTTAAAAAGACTATTGAAATGTTCTTTGGAGTCAGATAATTAAAGAAGGAAGACTGCATGACTAGGTTCCCAGATGCAGCAGAAATGGGCAATTCATATCATTAAATAGATGCTATTTCATTAGTCCTGACCAGGTGAAGGGAGAGGAAGAAGAAAGAACATGCTGGTATATTTTGTCCAATTTATTAAATCCTTGGAAATGGCATTCAATCTATTGTAAGAAGAGTCTGCTAATTAGCAAGATGAGAATTTGCACCCTTCCTTATTGTTGCCAGTAAGCACATTTGCTTTAAATCTGAAATCTGTTAGTTGCTCAGTCATGTCCGACTGTGACCCCATGGACTATAGCTCACCAGGCTCCTCTGTCCACAGAGCTTCCTGGGCAAGAATACTGGAGTGGGGTGCCATTTCATTCACCATGGATCTTCCCATCCTGGGGACTGAACCTGGGTCTCCTGCACTGCAGGCATATTCTTTACCATCTGAGCCACCACGGAAGCCCAATTGCTTTAAAGCAATGCTCAAACAGGGTTTCCCTGGTAGTTCAGCTGGTAAAAAATCCTCCTGCAATGCAGGTTCGATTCCTGGGTTGGGAAGATCCCCTGGAGAAGGGACAGGCTACCCACTCCAGTATTCCCGGGCTTCCCTGGTGGCTGAGACAGTAAAGAATCCACCTGGGTTTGATCCTTGGATTGGGAAGATCCCCTGGAGGTGGGCATGGCAACCCATGCCAGTATTCTTGCCTGGAGAACCCCCATGGACAGAGGAGCCTGGTGGGCTACAGTCCATGGGGTTGCTAAGAATTGGACACAACTGAGCAACTAAGCACAGCATAGCACAATGCTCAAATGAGTGAAATTAAATACCCCAGGAGCAGGTAGATGGAAAATCAATTGGAAAGCCCCTATGCAATATTACTCACCAGTGATATTTCACTTAGTGTTACTTGCTCAGTCATGTCCAATTCTTTTTGACCCCAGAGACTATAGCCTGCCAGGATCCTCTGTCCATGGAATTCTTCAGGCAAGAATACTGAAGTGGGTTGTTGCCATTCCCTTCTCCAGGGGATTTTCCTGACCCAAGAATTGAACCTGGGTCTCCTGCATTGCAGGAAGATTCTTTACCATCTGAAATAAAGTAAATAAAATAAAATAAATAAAGGGAAGCCCTGGCTATATACCAGGTGGTACTCCGTGACATTTCACGGACAAAGATGGAGTTACTCCCAGTCTTATCAAAGACTGGCCTCCAAGAAGCCAGTCTATGGGCATAAAAAAACCCTCAAATCAATTTGTTATCTTTAAGAGTCAGTTGCTTTGCTGAAGCCTGAGAACACGGGAAAGATTCCCGAACAGTGGGATGCCTGAAGCAGCACTGAGGTTTCAGTGTCTTTCCTTTGGAGCTATAGTGTAAATAGTCTTCTCTCTGATCCATGGAATGAAAACAAGTCCAAAGCAAGAGGAAGTATTCAGCTTAGGAACACCCCGGACCTTGGCTCCGTGTTCATCCAAGCCCAGGCACTGGTCTGGCTGCCCCACAATGGCTTTGGCAGTTGAGGCTACCACGGCCGAGGGAGTAGAGCCCAGCAGTAAACACGGTCTGGGGATTTGCTGAAAAAGGACCAGTACACCGTAGGACTTGAGTTGTTTAGAACTGATACTGACTTTGCCCACAAAGAAAGAAAAGAAAGCTAATGTGGGAAACAGGATCAGAGAGGTCACCCAAGGTCATAGAAAGAGTGAATGACAGACAGTGGCCTCAAATGCATTGTCCCGCCTTCTTACTTGGTTCACTGGATAAACAAGGACAGGGATTTTATTTAACTTGGAGGAGAGAGTGGCATGGTGACATTTGGAGTCACACAGACCTGACTGAATCGCAGTGAGCTGTGTGGGGAAAGGAAGGGAATGTGCTTAAAGTGCCTGGAATACCGGTAACAGGCAACAATAGTAGCTTCCTTTACTTCCCACCTCCCGGATCTACCTGTCCAGTGGCAAATCTTACCAAATGGTTTCCATTTTCACTACAAGGTTCAAGAACAGTCTTTCCTGACAATATAAGAGCATGTGTCAAAGACAACCCATATTTACTAAACAGTGATGGATTATTTTTTAAGCTTTTCATCCATTTTTACCAAATACTGATTATACCTGCTTACCTGATTTTAGCTTACGCTGTACTAAGCACAGGTTCAAGTCTTGTTCTAGAATCAATCCTCAAAATGAGCATACAAGGCAGAGAGTATTATACTTTCTATTTTTCATGTAAGGACTGTAGTCACGAAGGTTAAACAACTTACCTAAGGTCACTCAGTCAGTAGCAGAGCCAGGACTGAAGCAGACAGTGAAGTGCCAAAGCCCTACCCTGTTGTTGCTGCCTCTGCAAGGCTGCCTCCCAACAGGCACATGTTGTTCTTTATTAAGTACACAGAAAGCAGATCTAAGACATTATTAATACCGGCCAGAATCAACAGAAACAAAAACACCTAAGCTCACTTATTATTAACTTTAGAGACTAATTAAAATTTATCCTGGGGAAAGGCTATTTCAGAGTCATTACAAATCCTCAACAAAAGAGTAAATGAATTGGCCTGTAGCTAATGTCTCCCCATTTTCACCAGTTGCTGATGTTTCCACAAATGAGCCTCAAAAGAAACTACAGTTCAGTGAATCACATGTTATCAAACATATTGTCATTCATTCAATAAAAATACTTCCAGTGTGAACAGAGTGCTGTGAAAGGCATGCTAACACATGCAGGGAATGAAAGCAAACAAGAAAATGACATTGTCCAAAATACTGAGAAATCTGTGATAACTACTATAGCCACTATGATAAATGAAATAAAATATCACTATTTCACTATAATTTTTTATTCAGTTCAGCACACCAAATATTTCCCAATGAAGAAATTGAAGGGGAATGTTATTCTATTTAAGAAAGCAAACTACAAGCACCCTTACACACTTTAGAAGGACCATTTAATTATAATAGTAGATATCCTGGTTATTAATAGTTATTCAATATTAATATTATTGAATATTAATAACTGTCCATCAACAGATGAATGGAAGAAGATGTAGTGTATACACACAAACACACGCACACACAATGGAATATTCAGTTCAGTCACTCGGTTGTGTCCAACTCTTTGCGACCCCGTGGACTGCAGCATGCCAGGCTTCCCTGTCCATCACCAACTCCTGGAGCTTGCTCAAACTCATGTCCATCAAGTCCGTGATGCCATCCAGCCATCTCATCCTCTGTTGTTCTTTCCTCCTCCCGCCTTCAATCTTTCCCAGCATCAGGGTCTTTTCCAGTGAGTCAGTTCTTCACATCAGGTGGCCAAAGGACTGGAGTTTCAGCTTCAGCATCAGTCCTTTAAATGAATATTCAGGTCTGATTTCCTTTAGACCTGGATGGACTGGTTGGATCTCTTTGCTGTCAAAGGTCTCTCAAGGGTCTTCTCCAACACCACAGTTCAAAAGCATCAGTTCTTCGGTGTTTCAACTCTCACATCCATACATGACTACTGGAAAAACCATAGCTTTGACTAGATGGACCTTTGTTGGCAAAGTAATGTCTCTACTTTTGAATATGCTGTCTAGGTTGGTCATAGCTTTTCTTCCAAGGAGCAAGCGTCTTTTAATTTCATGGCTATGGTCACCATCTGCAGTGATTTTGGAGCCCAAGAAAATAAAGTCTGTTACTTTTTCCCCATCTATTTGCCATGGAGTGATGGGACTAGATGCCATGATCTTAGTTTTCTGAAAGTTGAGTTTTAAGCCAACTTTTCACTTTCCTCTTTCACTTTCATCAAGAGGCTCTTTAGTTCCTCTTCACTTTTTGCCATGAGGGTGGTGTCATCTGAATATCTGAGGTTATTGACATTTCTCCAGGCAATCTTGATTCCAGCTTGGGCTTCATCCAGCCCAGCGTTTGGCATGTTTTACTCTGCATACAGGGCTTCCCTGGTGGCTCAGAGGGTAAAGCGTCTGCCTGCAATGTGGGAGATCCGGGTTCGATCCCTGGGTCGGGAAGATCCCCTGGAGAAGGAAATGGCAACCCACTCCAGTACTCTTGCCTGGAAAATTCCATGGATAGAGGAGACTGGTAGGCTACAGTCCACGGGGTTGCAAAGAGTTGGACACGACTGAGCGACTTCACTTAACTTCACTCTTCATATAAGTTAAATAAGGAGGGTGACAATATATAGCCTTGTTGTTGGCAATTTGATCTCTGGTTCCTCTGCCTTTTCTAAATCCAGCTTGAACATCTGGAAGTTCATGGTTCACATACTGTTGAAGCCTGGCTTGGAGAATTTTGAGCATTACTTTGCTAGCATGTGAGATGAGTGCAATTGTGGGGTAGTTTGGGCGTTCTTTGGCATTGCCTTTTTTGGGGAATGGAATTAAAACTGACCTTTTCCAGTCATGTGGCCACTGCTGAGCTTTCAAATATTGCTGGCATATTGAGTGCAGCACTTTCACGGCATTATCTTTTAGGATTTGAAATAGCTCAACTGGAATTCCATCACCTCCACTAGCTTTGTTCGTAGTGATGCTTCCTAAGGCCCACTTGACTTCACATTCCAGGATGTCTGGCTCTAGGTGAGTGATCACACCATCATGGTTATCTGGGTCATGAAGATCTTTTTTGTATAGTTCTTCTGTGCATTCTTGCCACAATATCTTCTTAATATCTTAATATCTTCTGCTTCTGTTAGGTCCATACCATTTCTGTCCTTTATTGTGCCCATCTTTGCATGAAATATTCCCTTGGTAGCTCTAATTTTCTTGAAGAGACCTCTAGTCATCCCCATTTTATTGTTTTCCTCTATTTCTTTGCATTGATCACTGAGGAAGGCTTTCTTTTCTCTTCTTGCTATTCTTTGGAACTCTGCATTCAAAAGGGTATATCTTTCCTTTTCTCCTTTGCCTTTAGCTTATCTTCTTTTCTCAGCTGTTTGTAAGATCTCCTCAGATAACCATTTTGCCTTTTTACATTTCTTTTTCTTGGGGATGGTCATAATATTCAATGGAATATTATGGCTGAGTAATAACTCAGCCACAAAAAGAATGATATAGTGCCATTTGCAGCAATGTGAATGGACCTAGAGATTATCATACTAAGTGAAGTTAGAGAAAGACAAATATCATGACATCACTTACACACAAAATCTAAAAAAAAAAAGTGCAAAAGAATTTATTTGTAAAACAGAAAGACTCACAGACATAGGAAAAAAACATCTATGGTTACCAGAGGGTAAGAGGAAGGCAGGAGGAGAAGGGGATGACAGAGGATGTGATGGTTGGATGGTATCACTGACTCTATGGACATGAGTTTGAATGAACTCCAGGAGTTGGTGATGGACAAGGAAGCCTGGTGTGCTTCAGTCCATGGGATTGCAAAGAGTCGAACACAACTGAGAGACTGCACTGACTGACTGAGTGAAGAGGAGGAAGGGATAAATTGGGAGTATGGGATTAACAGATGTACACTATCAAATATAAAATAAACAACAAAGATGATTTTTTTTGTATAGCACAGCGAACTATATTCAATATCTTGTAATAAACTACAGTGGAAAAGAATAAAAAAAAGAATACAGATATATACATGTGTGCTGCTGCTGCTGCTAAGTCGCGTCAATCGTGTCCGACTCTGTGCGACCCCATAGATGGCAGCCCAACAGGCTCCTCTGTCCCTGGGATTCTCCAGGCAAGAATACTGGAGTGGGTTGCCATTTCCTTCTCCAATGCATGAAAGCGAAAAGTGAAAGTGAAGTCGCTCAGTCGTGTCCGACTCTTAGCGACCCCATGGACTGCAGCCCACCAGGCTCCTCCATCCATGGGATTCTCTATGCAAGAGTACTGGAGTGGGGTGCCATTGCCTTCTCCAGTATACATGTGTATGCATAACCAAATCACCTTGATATACACCTGAAGCTAACACAATATTGTAAATCAATTATCTTCAATTTTTTTTAAAATGGAAAAAAAATATTACAGTTACTACATTTGTAACTGTCTTGCCAGCCATCCCTCTTTATTTGGAAGGTCTCTTTTACCCTAAAGCCCCAGGGGAGGATTGGATGCCCATTCCTCTGGCTATGGCCAATTGGATCTACTCATGGACTCAGCAGAGCCAACTGAATCCTCCTTCCCTTGGGAATTTGAAGTAAAGACACAGTGGCCATATTTAGGTATTGCTGGTGTTGGGCCAATGATGGAACCAACAGATGAGAAAACAAGAGAATCTAAAGCAGGAGAAAAGAGCAGATGCCCACAGAGTTTCTAGGACAGGGTGATCGGACCCTAAAGAATTCCTAGCTGCGTAATTTCAGTTCCTATGTGACCTGCTTGAGGAAACAAAGACCTCAGACTCATAATTTTAAAAATAATTATATTAATGGCATTGCCTAAAGAAAGCAAGGAACTGTTCTCATATTGTCATGTGGTCAGCAGGGACAAAGGCCCTAAAGATGCTCAGGTCGATGGGAGAACTTAGGTTACTCTGCTTCGATGGGGAAGTCGGGACTTGAGGTGACAAGTTAGCACATCTTAAAAGGGCTATCACAATGTTGGTTATTGAAATAATACAGATCTATCATTGTGTTGAGTTTCAGTTTCCTTCTCTACTGACATTGAGGACTTACTATGGATGGGTTGATTTCTTTATCTGTCTTGGTTATTAGTCCTTACATGTTCAATAAGAACATCTCTTGTAGCCTTCCATTACTTACATTGCAACCTTAGTTTGGGTTCTCCCAGAATCAGACCTGAGACAAAGATTTGATTGCAAAAAGCTTGGGAAGTGATTCCAAGAAGCACTGGCAGGGGAGTGGGAAATCAAAACAAGGAAAAGAAGAAGCTAATACAAGGTGTGTTAACAAGAAGGTGACTGCTGTAGACTGCTGGGGTGCAATCCCACTGGGGAACTAGGAGACGATGTAGAACATGCTTCAGAGTTGTCCTAACAGTGAGGAGCTGAGGTATTTATTTATCCACCAATTCCCATGTGACATTGTTTAAGGCTCCTTTGCAGACAGTGTCAAGTTCTCAACACTGTCCTATGTCCAGCGGTAACCCTTGGGTAAACTTACAGTAAGAAGCTATCAGCATGTAAGAATCAGTGAGTGCCAGGGGATATGGGAAGGGTACCCTGAGAGCATCTGCTCCAACTTACAGGGGGTAAGTTAGATGGAGTTCCTCTTCTTTGCAACCAAGCTGTCTCTTACTAGAAAAGTCCCACCAGGAAAGCTTTTGATAGCAGAGTTTAACTCACAGTGTTTCTTTAAAGAAATAAATCTTCATTTCAAAAAAACATACCTTTCATTCATTCTAACTGGCCTCCCCCTTTCAAGCCCCCACTGTCTGAATTAGTGTCATTTTATTGCATTAGTAAAAGTTGATTCTACAATGTAAAAATTTCAATAAAAAGTTATAGGAAGGGAACAGAAATTAGACTTAAATCTAATGGGCCTGACAGTTGCCTTCACTAGCAAATGCTCCTTGCATTAATTATTAATAGGCTTTGACAGCGGTGTGTCGTGAATGAAGGTAGCTGTACAAGTCATCCATCTCCCACACTAAGAATTAATGACAACTCAAGACCAGACAGAGACAGCCAAACACATGATACACAAAGTCTCTTAATATTTACTACAAAAAATAACAAGAGGGCTAGAAGTCAATGAGAAATAAAGTTTATTTTCCTGTACTGAAAAATGGAACTAACTCAAAAGGCCAAGGCTCAAACATTGATAATTTATCATTTTACCTCAGCATTACTCTTGTTACTACAACGCAAGTTGTCACTTAATACTGCTATGTATTATTAAAGTAGCATGTTAACCCAACCATTGTACCAAGCGATAAATTTGTTCATAAGTTTATAGAATAATGACATAATTCAAGACCATGCAGAGTGAAGAATTACCAGGATGTGGCCCACTGTTTGAAATGAAGGGCCCGATACTATGTTTTCTGACTGAATGAATTAATGAGACATACTACCTTTCAATCTAGGGAATTTCAGTTGTAACAAAGAAAAAGACTAAAAAATGACTCCTTTATAACATTTTTTAAAACCAATTATATCACACTATTTTAATTCACTCATCTATTCTTGTCTGGAGAATCCCAGGGATGGAGGAGCCTAGTAGGCTACCATCTATGGGGTCGCACAGAGTCGGACACTGAAGCGACTTAGCAGCAGCAGCAGAATCCTCAAGCCTCTGTGGGTTGAAATGGACAGAGTACAGTTGGGAACAGTGGATAAAGTGCTAGGTAGAAACTTAGGTGTTGGAATAAATTCTGCCTCTAATTATATGTGTCATCTTAGATCATCACTTCCCCTCTCTGTTATACTACTTGAGCTCTATTGATCCTTCCACTCTTGTTAGGCCAAGTGGTGTGTCATCAATTCAACCCTTCACATCACTGTCTGTTAGAAGAGTCAGACATCGTATGTTACAGTGACAATCAAGATACAGAAAGCCAGACTGCTCAAATGTTAAGCACTAACTACAAAACCAAAGCCTGGCTTGGGAAGCCCTACGGGTAGAGAATCTGCCTGGGGCCTGGGAAGCCCTAAGGGTAAAGAATCTGCCTTCCAATACAGGAGACATGGATTCAGTCCCTGGGCCAAGAAGATCCCGTGGTGAAGGAAATGGCAACCCACTCCACTGTTCTTGCCTGGGAAATTCCATGAACAGAGGAACCTGGCAGGCCACAGTCCATGGGGTTGCAAAAGAGTTGGACATGACTTAGCAGCTAAACAACCACCACCACCACCACCACACCCTGAAGATAAAGAAATTACCTCTAGCTCTTGGGCTGCCATCTATGGGGTTGCACAGAGTCGGACACGACTGAAGCGACTTAGCAGCAGCAGCTTGCTTTGTTGTGTGATGGGCAGTGGCCTACAGTGAGGCTCCCAAGTCAATGGAGACTGAGGAGTCACCTAGATGGTCTTTTGGCAGGGAGGACTCTAGGAAGGAGAGCTTTCTGGTAGTAGCTTATGCCTCACGTCATGCTAGTTAGCCTCAAGGCTTCGAGCAATGGCCCCCAAACTGGGCAATGGGATGCTCTAACTAAGTCAGTACATCAATACTTTTTGAATAGCATGATAGCCAGATTTCTGATAGCCAGAAATCAGTATACTCAATCTTTAAGCAGGTTCTCCCTTTTTCTGAAAGCCAAATCTTCAACTCACCTCTGGGACCCTGCAGTGACAGGGGGAATAAGGAATGGGGAAGATCACATCTTGAGACCCTCTCACAAAACTAAAACCTTTATGATGACAGAGTTTGAGACTTAAAGACAGTCAATGTTCTCTACATACCAAACTGGAAAATTCTGTCTATGGGCAGAACTGCAGATCTGAAATACACACTCCATAATTTAAAGAAAAATGAGTACATTTTAGAGCACTTTTAGATTCACAGCAAAATTGAGCTGGTATATAGAAAAGAGTTTGAATTGAGAAGGTATATAGAAAAGGGTTTGACTTGCTTTTAATATTATATCCTAAAATCTTGCTATATTTGATTATTAGTTCTAGTTTCTCTTAATTCTTTCTACATTACAATTATATCACCTATAATCAAAGATCATGTTATTCCTTCCTTCCCAATCTGTATACCTTGTATTTCCTTCACTTGTCTTCATGCATTAGCTAGGATTTCCAGTATGATGTTGAAAAAGATGGGGACATCAAGTGTTGTTCCTAATCTTAGGGTAAAAGCTTCAATTAAGTATGGATTATCATACTTATATACATACAAACAATAATGTACATACATATAATTACTCATACTTCATTAATATGATGTAACCTGTAGAGTTTTGGTAGATGTTCTTTGTCAAGTTGAGGAAGTTCCCCTCTATTCCTAGTTTGTTGAAACTTTTTAACATGAATGAGTGTTGGATATCATTAAATGTGTTTTTTTTGCATCTAATGAAATGATCATGTGGTTTTTCTTCTTTAGCCTGTTAATGTGAAGGACTATATTAACTGACTTTTGAATGCTAAAGCAGCCTTCCACTCTCGCTGGTTGTGCTGCATGCTGGATTCAATTTGCTAGTATCTTGATGAGGGTCTATGTATCTGTGTTCATAAGATATTGCTTTGTAATTTTCTTTTCTTGTAATGTCTTTGTCTGGTTTTGGTATTGGATAATCCTGTCCTCATACAACGAGTTAAGAAATATTCTGCTCCTATATTCTGAAAAAGACTCTAGAGAATTGGCATAATTTCTTCTGTAAATGTTTGGAAGAATTCACCAGGGAATCCATCTGGGCCTGGTACTTTCTGTTTTGGAAGGTTTTTAATTATGAATTTAATTTCTTTAACAGAAACATTCAGATCATTTCTAAGTTTAGCAGATTATGTCTTTTAAGGAATTGGGCCATTTCATCCGGTTATCGAATTTGTGGGCACAGAGTAATTCAGAGAGTCTTCTATTATCCTTTTCATGGCCATGGGATCTGTAATGACGCTGCCTCTTTCATTTTTAATATTAGTAATTTGTAATCTCTTCTTAGTCTGCTTAGGGGATAATTGATTTATTATATTTCAGAGAACAAGCTTTTGGTTTTTTTAGATTTTTCCCTATTGTTTTTTTTTAATTTTTATTTTTACCTTATTTTGCTTTACAATACTGTATTGGTTTTGCCATACATTGACATGAATCAGCCACGGGTGTACATGGGTTCCCAATCCTGAACCCTCCTCCCACCCCATATCATCTCTCTGGATCATCCCCGTGCACCAGCCCCAAGCATCCTGTATCCTGTATCAAACATAGACTGGTAATTCGTTTCTTACCTGATAGTATACATGTTTCAATGCCATTCTCCCAAATCATCCCACCCTCTCCCTCTCCCACAGAGTCTAAAAGTCCGTTCTATACACCTGTGTCTCTTTTGCTGTCTCGCATAGAGGGTTATCATTACCATCTTTCTAAATTCCATATATATGTGTTAGTACACTGTACTGGTGTTTTTCTTCTGGCTTACTTCACTCTGTATAATAGGCTCTAAAAATTTTATTGATTTATCTAGTTTATATGATTTATTTTATTCTTACTGGATTTAATTTGATCTGCTTTTTCTAATTTCTTAAAGTAGAATTCAGATTATTTAACTTTTTAAAATTTTTATTGAAATAGCTAATTTACAGTGTTCTGTTTCAGGTATACAGTAACATGATCCAGTTATACACACACACACATATAAAACTGAAAGAATATATATATATATATATTCTTTTTTACATTGTCTTTTTCATTAAAGGCTATTACAAGATATTGAGTATACTTCCCCATGCTATACAGTAAGTCCTTGTTGGTTATATATTTTATATATACTAGTGTGTGTGTTAATCCCCAAACTCCTAGTTTATCCCTCCTATCATCCTTTCCCCTTTGGTAACTGTGAGTTGTTTTCTACGAGCCTACTTCTGTTCTAAGCTCACTTGTACTTTTTTAGATTCCACATGCTAGTGACATCATATGGCATTTGTCTTTTTTGCTAATATGCTACGTGCATTCAGTGCTATACATTTCCTTCTAGGCTCTATTTTTGCTTCGTGCTACAAATTTTGATAAGTTGTGCTTTCATTTTCAGTTTGTTAAAAATATTTTAAAAATTTCTTCTGAGATTTTTTTCTTTAATTCATGCTCCATTTAGAAACATGTTGCTTAATCTGCAAGTACCTTGGGATGTTCTGACTGTCTTTGTGCTATGGACTTTTAGTTTAGTTCCATTGTGGTCTGAAAAGAGACACTGTATGATTTCTATTCTTTTCAATTTCTTAAGATGTATTTTACAGTCCAGAATGTGGTCTATCTTGGTGAATGTTCCACGTGAATACCTGTCAATTACATCCAGTTGACTGATGGTACTGTTGAGTTCAATTCTGTTCTGACTGAATTTCAGCCTACTGGATCTGTCTGCTTCTAATAGGGTGCTGTTGATGTTCCCAACTATAACAGTAGATTCATCTATTTCTCCCTGCAGTTCTATCAGTTTCTGCCTCACAGAGTGTGACACTCTGTTGTTAGGTGTATACACATTAGGAATGTCATGTCTTATTGGTGAATAGACCCCTTAATCATTACGTAATGCACTTTCTTTATTCCTGATAACTTTTCTTGTTCTGAGTTCTACTCTCTTTCGTATCAGCATGGCATATCTTTCTGGATTACTGCCTTATTGTGGTGAAGGGGCTTGCATAATTCAGTGAAGCTATGAGCCATGCCATGCAGGGCCACCCACGGGTCACAGTGGAAAGTGTTGGCAAAACGTGACCCATGGGAGGAGGGAATGGCAAACCACCCAAGTAGACTTGCCATGAGAACCCCATGAACTGTATAAAAAGGCTAAAAGATATGACACCAAAAGATGAGTTCCCTGGGTCAGAAGGTGTCCAGTATGCTACCAGGGAAGAGCAGAGGACAACTACTAATAGCTCCAGAAAGAATGAAACCGCTGGCCCAAAGCAGAAACAACCCTCAGTTGCAGATGTGTCGTGATGAAAGTAAAATCCAATGCTGTAAAGAACATTATTGCGTAGGAACCTGGAATGTTAGTTCCGTGAATCAAGGTAAACTAGACATGGTCAAGCAGGCTAAATTAAAACAAATTAAAAGATGCCTGCTCCTTGGAAGAAAAGCTATGACAAACCTAGACAGTGTATTAAAAAGCAAAGACAATCACTTTGCCAACAAAGGTTTGTCCAGTCAAAGCTGTGGTTTTTCCAGTAGTCATGTATGGACATGAGAGTTGGACCATAAAGAAGGTGGAGCACAGAAAAATTGATGCTTTCAAACTGTGGTGCTGGAGAAGACTCTTGAGAGTCCCTTGAATAGCAAGGAGATCAAAGCAGTCAATCCTAAAGGAAATCAACCCTGAATACTCATTGGAAGCACTGATGCTGAAGCTCCAATATTTGCCACCTGATGAAAACAAGGGACTCATTGGAAAAGACCCTGATGCTGTGAAAGATTGAAGGCAGGAAAGGAGGGTGACATAGGATGAGATGGTTGGATGGCATTACCAATTCAGTGGACATGAACTAGGGCAAACTCCAGGAGATGCTGAGAGACAAGGAAGCCTGGCATGCAGTAGTCCAGTGGGGTCTAGAAGAGTCTGATACAATTTAGGGACTGAAAAATAGCAACATCTTTATATTTAAAGTGGGTTCTTATAAACAACACATAGTTGGGTCTTGTATTTTGATACTCTCTAACAATCTCTATTTTTTAATTGATGTATTTAGACCATTGGCATTTAAATTGATTATTGATATGATTGGATTAATAGCTTCTAAATTTGCTACTATTTTCTATTTGTTGCCTTTGTCCTTTGTTCCTACTTTTGTTGTCTTCTTTTGCCTTTTGCAGTTTTAAATGAGCATTTAAAATGTTTCTATTATTTCTCCTTTTTTAGCATATCAATTATGCTTTTTCCTTTTTTTCCTTTATTGTTTGCCTGAGACTTTGCCATATTTTCAACTAATCCAAGTCTTCATTCAAATAACTCTATATTGGTTCATGGGTGGTGAAAGTAGCTTATAGTAACAAAATAATCCTAATTCCTCCTTCACTTATATCATTGATACAATGATTCCCTCGTATCACTGCTGTCATTTGTTCCATGTGTATGTGTACATATAAGCAATATATATGAACACATATGTATATGTATATATAAGCAATATATATTGCAATATACATATATGGACATATATAGTTGAATACAGTGTGGCTGTTATTTAACAAACCAAACCTGTTAGATTAATTAAGATGAAGAAAAATAAAAGATTTACATTTACTTATACCTTCTTTTCTTTATAGAAGAGATCCAAATTTAGTAGATCCAAAATTCTAACCTATATAATTTTCTTTTTCTCTAAAGAACTTCTTTTAACATTTCTTACAAGGCATGTATATTCCCTCAATTTTTGTCAGAACAAAAATTACTTCTCCTTCATCTTTGAAGGATAATTTTACAGGATACAGAATTCTAGGTTGGTGGTTTTTTCCTCTTAAAATCTCAATATTCCACTCCATCCTCTTCTTGCTTACATGGTTTCTGAGAAGTTGGATGTAATTCTTATCCCTGTCCCTCTACAGGTTAAGGCTTTTCTCCCTCCCTGGCATGTTTCAGACTTTCCCTTTGATTTTCTGAAATATGAATATAATCTATTTAGGTATCGGGTTTTTTTTTTTTTTATGTTTTCTGTTTTTCATTTATCCTGCTTGATATTCTCTGAATTTTCTGTAACAGTGATTTAGTAACTGATGTAAATGTGGGCAAGTTCTCAGTCATTACTGCTTCAAATATTGCTTCTATTCCTTTCTATCTTTCTTCTTCTGGCATTCCTATTACACATATATTTCACCTTTTAGAGTTGTCCCACAGTTTTTAAATACTGTGTTCTCATTTTTTCCCAGTCTCTTTTATCTTTACTTTTCAGGTTTGAAAGTTTATACTGAGATATTCTCACATCCTTTTCCCTAAAGAACTTCTTTTAACATTTCTTACAAGGCATGTACACCCCCTCAATTTTTGTTTGTCATGATGGTGTGATCACTCACCTAGAACAAGACATCCTGGAATGTGAAGTCAAGTGGGCCTTATGAAACACGACTACGAACAAAGCCAGTGGAGGTGATGGAATTCCAGTTGAGCTATTTCAAATCCTAAAAGATGATGCTGTGAAAGTGCTGCACTCAATATGCCAGCAATTTTAGAAAACTCAGCAGTGGCCACAGGATTGGAAAAGGTTAGTTTTCATTCCAACCCAAAGAAAGGCAATGCAAAAGAATGCTCAAACTACTTCACAATTGCACTCATCTCACATGCTAGCAAAGCAATTCCTAAAATTCTCCAAGCCAGGCTTCAACAGTATGTGAACCTCCAGATGTTCAAGCCAGATTTAGAAAGGGCAGAGGAACCAGAGATCAAATTGCTGACATCCACTGGATCATCAAAAAAGCAAGAAAAACATCTATTTCTGCTTTATTGACTATGCCAAAGCCTTTGACTGTGTGGATCACAACAAACTGTGGAAAATTCTTTAAGAGATGGGAATACCAGACCATCTGACTTGCCTCCTGAGAAATCTTTATGCAGGTCAAGAAGCAACAATTAGAATGGGACATGGAACAACAGACTGGTTCCAAACTTGGAAATGAGTGTGTCAAGGCTGTATATTGTCACCCTGCTTATTTAACTTCTATGCAGAATACGTCATGTGAAATGCCGGGCTGGATGAAGCCCAAGCTGGAATCAAGATTGCCATGAGAAATATCAATAACCTCAGATATGCAGATGACATCACCCTTATGGCAGAAAGCGAAGAATTAAAGACCCTCTTGGTGAAAGTGAAAGAGGAGAGTGAAAAGTTGGCTTAAACTCAACATTCAGAAAACTAAGATCATGGCATCTAGTCCCATCACTCTATGGCAAATAGATGGGGAAACAGTGGAAATGGTGGCTGACTTGTTTCCCCATCTATTTGTCATGAAGTGATGGAACCAGATGCCATGATGTTAGTTTTCTGAATGTCGACTATAGCTTCCTTGATACTAGACATGATGTACTAGGTAAAAGGAACTGCTATAAGCAGTCCTTTAGCAATGTGGTGGGGAGATGTGGAGGGAGGGAATGCAATCAATAGTGTTACCTCTCAATCTTCTAGTGAGCCTGTGCCTCTGGACTATGAACTTCACAAATGCTTCACAAATGTCCCCATCTCCAAACCTTTGGTGGGACATCATGGCTAGAGTGGGATGAAGTTGGGTATTTCCCTCCCCCCAGGTCAGTTAGGCTCTGATTTAACCCCCTAGAAGCTTAGCATCTTGTTAAGTTTCTCTTGACAGCAGGCCTTCTTAAAAAGAACAGAATGCTCTACCATAATTAAAAATGGTTTCTCCTTCTCTCACCCCACCAAAAAATAAAAAAAAAAAAGAGAGAGAGACAGAGAGAGATTTTTCAAGCTCTTAAGAGTTTAAATTCTCAAAAGTGTGGAGACCAGCCTATGATGAAGCCCCACTGGAACTTTTAACTCTCAGACTTGTCCACACTGAGCCTCCAGAAACTTTTCAACTATACTGCAGATTTTCCTATACCAGCACTGGTTCCTTTGGAGGTGTTTCCTCATAGATTTCTGCTCCTGTATTTGCCCATCAATCTCTCCAATTTGGGGAGCAGCAATTTTCTCTGTGACCACACCTCTCCTATACATTTAAGAAAAGTTGTGGATTTTCCAGTGTATCTGACTTTGTGCTTAAGATAAGTGGTGACTTTCAGCTCCTTAATATTGCTGGACTAGAAACCTGAGGCCTCCTCCTACTTTTTATTCCTCTACCTGCACAGGTTAGAGATTTGGACTTTGGGAAGGACAGGCATAGTTAAGGTAGTCTTGTTAGAGAGAGATGAGCTGGCCTATGCAATATGGTAGGGAACCTGGCTCAAAGCAGAGACAGAAATGCCTAGCAGAGAATCCAATGGTATGGTACCTTAGACCAACCACATCCTGTGTCTAATTTGAAGTCTTCCTTTCCACTCATGATTTAGTTATGATTTATGAATAAAGTAAGATTCCCTGGTAGCTCGGCTGGTAAAGAATCCACCTGCAATGCAGGACACCCTGGTTCGATTCCTGGATCAGGAAGATCTGCTGGAGAAGGGATAGGCTACCCACTCCAGTATTCTTGGGCTTCCTTGGTGGTTCAGCTGGTAAAGAATCTGCCTGTAATGTGGGAGACCTGGGTTTGAAAGATCCCCTGGAGAAGGGAAAGGCTACCTACTCTAGTATTCTGGCCTGGAGAATTCCATGGACTGTATAGTCCGTGGGGTCACAGAGTCGGACACAACTGAGCGACTTTCACTTTCACAAATAAAGTTCAGAAGATTTTCAAAAAAACATTACAGACTACTATTTCCTATGTTTTTGGAGAATGAAGAAATGTGGCGAAGGACAGCAAAGGAAACCATAAACAAAATGAAAAGACAATCTACAGAAATGGGAGAGAATACTAATATTTGCAACTGATGCAACTGACAAGGAATTAATCTCCAAAATATACAAAACAACTCATGCAGCTCAACATCAAAAACACAACCCAATCAATATTCCAGTTCAAGATGACAGAGTAGAAGGGCTTGCGCTCATCTCCTCCAGCGAGAACACCAAAATTACAACTAGCCGTCGAACAACCATCTACAGGAGGATGCTGGAACTTTACCCCCAAAAAGATGCCTCATGTCCAAAGACAAAGAAGAAGCCACAGAAAGGCAGTAGAAGGGGCATAACCACAATAAAATCAAATCCCATTCTTGACGGGTGGGTGAGCCACAAACTGGAGAAAAATAATACCAAAGAAGTTCTCCCACTGTCGTGAAGGTTCGGAACCCTATATCAGTCTTCCCAGCCTGGGACTGGGAATCCCCAGGGAATCTGACCTTGAAGCCCAGTGAGATTTGATTACAAGACTTCCACAAGACTGGGGGAAACAGAGACTCCAGTCTTGGAGGGCATAAACAAAGCCCTCCACGCACCAAGACTCAGAGGAAAGGAGCAGTGACCCCACAGGAGACTGAACCAAAACTACCTCCTAGTGTTGGTGGGTCCCCTCTGGGTCAGGAGGGGCTTACCACAGGGGCAGGGGAACTGGCAGCAGCAGTCTGGGAAGGTCCTTCTTGGAAGCTCTTGGAGGTTGCCATTAACCCAATCATAGAGCCCACAGACCTAGACCTGAGGGCTGGTCGCCTCATGACAAAAAACTACCAAAGACGGAGCACAATCCCACCCATCAGCAGATAACTGGATTACAGCTTTACTGAGCAAGGCCCTACCCACAGAGCAAGACCCAGCTTTTACCACCACCAGACCTTCCCATCAGGAAGCTTATACAAGCCTCTTAGCCTCCTCCATCAGAGGGCAGACAGAAGCAGCAAGTAGCAGCACAGCTCCACAATGACCAAAACAAAAGCCGCATTACAGAAAGTTAATCAGCATAAAAAAGCAGAAAGTTATGTTCCAGATGAAGGGACAAGATAAAACCCCAGAATAATAACTAAATAAAATGGAGATAGGCAACCTTCCAGAAAAAGAATTCAGATTCACGATAGTGAAGATGATTCAGAATCTCAGAAAAACAATGGAGGCAAAGATTGAGAAGATGCAAGAAATGTTTTCCAAAGATCTAGAAGAACTAAAGAACAAACAAACAGAGGTAAAGAATATACTAGAAGGAATTCAAAGCAGAATAACTGAGACAGAAGAATGCATAAATGACCTAGAGGACAGAATGGCAGAAATCAGAATATAGAAAAAGAATGAAAAGAAATGAACAGCCTAAAAGATCTCTGTGCTTAGTTGCTGAATCATGTACGATTCTTTGTGACCCCATGGATGGCAGCCTGCCAAGCTCCTCCATCCTTGAGGATTCTCCAGGCAAGAATACTGGAATGGGTTGCCAGGCCCTCCTCCAGGGTATCTTCCTAACCCAAGGATGGAACCCAGGTCTCCCGCATTGGAGGCAGATTCTTTACTGACTGACCAGAGAAGCCCAAGAATACTGGAGTGGGTAGCCTATCCCTTCTCCAGGGGATCTTCCTGACCTAAGAATTGAACCAGAGTTTCCTGCGTTGCAGGGGATTCTTTACCAGCCGAACTACCAGGGAAGCCCCAAAAGACCTCCAGTACAACATTAAACATGCCAAAATTCGCATTATAGGGCTCCCAGAAGGAGGAGAGAGAAAAGATCTGAGAAAATATTTGAAGAGCTAATAGCTGGAAAATTCCCTAAAATGGGAAAGGAAATAGTCAACCAAAACCAGGAAGCACAGAGAGCCCCAGGAAGGAGAAACCCAAAGAGGAACACAACAAGATACATAATAATCAAACCAACAAAAAGTAAAGACAGGGATAAAATATTAAAAGCAACAAAGGAAACACAACAAATAACTTACAAGGGAACTTTTTCAATAGAAATTCTACAAGCCAGAAGGGAATGGCATGTTATATTTAAAGTGATGAAAGGGAAGAATCTACAACCAAGAACACTTTACCCACCAAGACTCTCCTTCAGATTTGATGGAGAAATCAAAAGCTTTCCAGACAAGCAAAAATTAAAAAGAATTCAGCACCACCAAACCAGCTTTACAACAAATGCTAAAGGAACTTCTCTAGGCAGGAAACAAGAGAAGGAAAAGACCTCCTATAGAAAATAAAACCAAAGCAATTAAGAAAACAGTAATAGGAATCAAACATATCCATAATTACCTTAAATGTAAATGGATTAAATGCACCAACCAAAAGACACAGACTGGCCGGGCAAATGAAAACGTGTATGTACGCACTTGCCCTTGCCACATCACTCTGCTTGACTCCCCATATTGTATGTGATTATCTTATATGGTTAGGTTGATCATGTTCCCTTTATGGCTTGCAAATATAATTATTTTTTGACTGGCTTTTGATAAAACAGATAAACATCTTTTACTATTGTGATTATGTAACTATTACTCACTTTATACCATTGTATCATGATTGGATAACAGAAAAATAATAGAATTCTATATCACCAAAACTACCATTTAATAGAAAAACCTGTAATCACTTTTTAAAATCAAGATGCATATCAGAATTATCTTGGAATTTTTTGAAAAACACAAATGCCCAGGCATTACTTTTTTTTTCCACCAGAGCTCCAGATGTGTTTCTAATGAGTAGCCATGTGTAAAGACAACAGGACTTTATGAGGAACTTTTCCTTTTATCTAGTTTGTTTCACTTTTTCTAGTTCATAGTCAGTGCTTCCATTTCATTTAGTTTATGTTTTCCAATTGCTCCGTCTCTTTTTCTAATACATATTCTTTCTAAAGCCTTTATCAAGCATAGTAAAAAAGCTTTTGTACGCATATAAATAATATGCATAATATATATTTTAGAAAACTTATGAATTTTTGCCTAACTAAAAACATTATGACATTTTGATTCCACTTGTTTGACTCAGTATGAATAGAATGCGAGATTTCTAATTTAAAAAGCAGATATGCAACAAGCAACAAAGGTTTACTGTATAGCACAGAGAACTATAGTCAATATCTTGTATAATGGAAAATAATTTCAAAAATAATATATGTGTATATATATAACTGAATCACAAAAACAAGAATTCTTTTTGAAATTTAGTAATGTTTATCTTTTTGCCAGTTTTTCTAAATGTCCTATGGAAACCTAATAACATAAGAGATACAAAATTTTAAATATTTTGTGTAAGATATAAGATAAATATAAATTAATATAAATATATTAAATTATTAATGACATCATTCAAGATGTCCTATTCTTAGTTTCCGCACTTAATAAAATACTCTCAGAGAAATGTTACTATGTCTCACTATGATTATATATTTTTTTCTTTTCCCTTATATTTCTTCTGAGTTTTGCTTTATGTATCTTTATTTCTTTGTTGTTAGGTACCTAAATGATTTATGATGTCTATCTTCTTTGTGAATTATACATTTTATCATTAAAAATATTCATCTTTGTTTCATTTTAAAATAAATTAATTAGTGGAGAACCACATACGCAAAGAAACAACCCAATCAAAAAAATGGGCAGATGATCTAAGCAGATACTTCTCCAAAGAAGACAAACAGGTGGCCAAAAAGCACGTGAAGACAGCTTCAACACTGCTAATTACCATTGTTGTTCAGCCACTAAGTTATATACAACTCTTTGAGACCCCATGAACTGCAACACACCAGGATTCTCTGTCCATCACTATCTCCCTGAGTTCACTCAAACTCATGTCCATTGAGTCAGTTATACCATCTAACCATCATCCTCTGTTGCTCCCCTCTCCTCTTGCCCTCAATTTTTCCCAGTATTAGGGTCTTTTCCAATGAGTCAGCTCTTCACATCAAATGGCCAAAATAGTGGGGCTTCAGCATCAGTTCTTCTAATGGATATTCAGGACTGATTTCCTTTAAGATTGGTTTGATCTCCTTGCTGTCCAAGGTATTCTCAAGAGTCTTCTCCAGCACCACAGTTCAAAAACATTAATTCTTCGGCACCTCAGCCTTTATAGTCCAACTATCACATTCATACATGACTACTGGGAAAACCATAGCTCTATCTGGACCTTTGTCAGAAAAGTCTCTGCTTTTTAAAACACTGTTGAGGTTTGACACAACTATTCTTCCAAGGAGCAAGCATCTTTTAGTTTTGTGTAGGCAGTCACCATCTGCATTGATTTCAGAGCCCAAGAAAATGAAATCTGACACTGTTTCCACATTTTCCCCATCTATTTGCCATAAAGTAATAGGACCAGAAGCCATGTTCTTAGTTTTTTGAATGCTGAGTTTTAAGTCAGCTTTTTCCACTCTCCTCTTTCACCTTCATCAAGAGGCTCTTTAGTTCCTCTTCACTTTCTGCCATTAAAGTAGTATCACCAGCATATCTTAGATTGTTGACATTTCTCCAGGCAATCATGATTCCAGCTTGTGATTCAAGCTAATTATTAGAGAAATGCAATTCAAAAGTACAATAAGGCATCACCTCACATTAGTCAAAATGACCATCATCAAAGAGTCTACAAACAATAAATGGTGGAGAGGATGTGGAGAAAAGGGAACCTTCCTACACTCTTGGTGGGAATGTAAATTAGTACAGCTGCTATGGAGAATAGCATGGAAGTTCCTTCGGTTCGGTTCAGTTGCTCAGTCATGTCCGACTCTTTGCGACCTCAGGAATCGCAGCACGCCAGGCCTCCCTGTCCATCACCAACTCCCGGAGTTCACTCAGACTCACGTCCATCGAGTCCGTGATGCCATCCAGCCATCTCATCCTCGGTCGTCCCCTTCTCCTCCTGCCCCCAATCCCTCCCAGCATCAGTCTTTTCCAATGAGTCAACTCTTCACATGAGGTGGCCAAAGTACTGGTGTTTCAGCTTTAGCATCATTCTTTCCAAAGAAATCCCAAGGCTGATCTCCTTTAGAATGGACGGGTTGGATCTCCTTGCAGTCCAAGGGACTCTCAAGAGTCTTCAACACCACAGTTCAAAAGCATCAATTCTTCAGCGCTCAGCCTTCTTCACAGTCCAACTCTCACATCCATACATGACTACTGGAAAAACCACAGCCCTGACTAGACGGACCTTAGTCAGCAAGGTAATGTCTCTGCTTTTGAATATACTGTCTAAGTTGGTCATAACTTTTCTTCCAAGGAGTAAGCGTCTTTTAATTTCATGGCTGCAGTCACCATTTGCAGTGATTTTGGAGCCCCCAAAAATAAAGTCTGACACTGTTTCCACTGTTTCTCCATCTATTTCCCATGGAGTGATGGGACCGGATGCCATGATGTTCGTTTTCTGAATGTTGAGCTTTAAGCCAACTTTTTCACTCTCCTCTTTCACTTTCATCAAGAGGCTTTTTATAAGAAACTAAAAATAGAGGTACCATATGATCCAATAATCCCAAAAGTGGGAGTAGCTATAGTTCAAAAAAATACATGTACCCCTATGTTCATTGCAGCACTATTTACAATAGTGGGGGGGGGCAGGAATAAATTAGGAGGTTGGGATTAATATAACCACACTACTATATATAAACTCGATAATCAACAAGGACCTACTATATAGCACAGAGAACTCTACTCAGTAGTCTATAATAACCTATATAAGAAAAGAATATGAAAAAGATAGATATGTGTATAATGAAATCACTTTGCTGTACAACTGAAACTAATATAACACAGTAAATCAAATATATTCCAATATAAAATAAAAATTTTAGAAGTAAATTAAAAAGAAAATAGAAATATAGATCTGATCATGGCACCACCTACTAAAAGGACCTCAGTGTTAAACCACAGTTCTTAAGACAGACATCAAAATTCTCAACACAGATAATAGGTCCCAGCACAATCTGGCCCCACAGATTTCTTCAGTTTCTTCTGATAATTTCTCTTATTGTCTACATTCCTATCTGATTCGTGTTGTTTGAATTCCTCCTTTATACCATGTTCCGTCCTGCCACAGGGCATTTGCACACGCTGCTCACTGTTTGGAATGTTATCCCTCCCCTCTTCACACAGAACCTCCTGCTCATCCTTGAGAACTCAGTTTAAAATACACATTCTCAGCAAACTTCCCTGGCTTCCCCTGACCCCACTTCTGAGACCCCACTTCTGACCCATGACACATCCTCATAGTGCTGGCACACCTCTGAAGCATTTCACATGGTAGCGATTTTTAAGTTTCTACTTATTAATAACAAAGTTATATGTGAATACACTTTGAATAGGGCTTGCCAGGTGGCGCGAGTGGTGAAGAACCCACCTGCCAATACAGGAGACAGAGGAGACAGGTTCAATCCCGGGTTGTAAAGATCCCCTGGAGGATGGCATGGCAGCCCACTTCAGCATTCTGAAGATTCTCTCTGCCTGGAGAATCCCAGAGGAGCCTGGCAGGCTACAGTCCATAGAGTTGCAAAGAGTCGGACACAACTGAAGCGACTTAGCGCACACACACACACTTTGAATAAACTTAACACGAACAGAAAGCCAAAAATTCAGCTTCATGGTTTTTCACATGGTGAACAAAGCCATGTGTGTTCAAGGTAAGAAACATTTCCAGGATCCCTGAAGCCCCCCTCTGCAGTTACTATACCACTCTCCCCAAGGTAATGACTACTATTTTGATTTATAACACACAAGTGCATTTTTGATTTTAAACATTCCTACAATTCACATAAAGCATGAGCCCCCCCCCAACTTCCCTTCCCACAATGAATTTGGTATATATCCTTTTTTTGAGATACATATCTACATGTAATTGATACATAATTTTATTTTATCATTACATCCTAATCGCATACCTGTGTAACAGTATCATTTTCTATCTCCGCCACTACACTGTCGTCTCTGCAATGACTGAGTCAATGGCAGTACCTGGTCCTCATTTTCTCTCCAGCTCCTTGTACATACGCGGCCACAGGGTACACTCCACCCAAATGGTAAATATATGAATAGTTACGCCAGGTGCTAAGGCCACCAAAGTGAACAAGACAAACAGGTCCACTGCCCCTACTCTCCTCTAGTGTATAGAGTGTAATTGGCCAGAAAGCTTTTTTAAAGCCTCCCAGAAGTGATGCTTTAAAGCCACAGGGTCTGTTCTTTCTCCCAGAGACAGCCCCTACCTCAGAGAGCTCTTCCCTGCTGACTGACACATCCACCCTGGACCAATTAAGGGGCCTTTCCCTGATTTCTATGTTTTCACCAACTTTCACTGGGCTCAACAGCAACTCCTGGTTCTCGTGAGGATGCCTCTGGTTGGGATCTTCTTTCTGCCTTCATCCCACAAAACTCAACACATCCCCAAGAATTAGCTAACAAGACAAACATAGTGGAAGGAGCTTTGTTCTTGGGAGTCAGACAGCATGGGTTCAAGTCCTAATGCTTTCACTTTCTGGTTGACCTTCAGCAAACTGTTCCACCTGTCTGGGCCTGTTTCCACATTCATCAGAGGAAAAGGCTGAACTGACAAAAATTCCAAGGTTCCTTTTCCTCTCTAATGTCCTATGATTTTTACCATGGAAGGTACCTATGCCTAAGAGTACACAGCTGATCCCTCTAAAGATAGTCCTATATCCCAAGGATGATTTAATGCCCCCAAGGGAGACTTAGCACTTCTGAAGGGTTGGTTCGGTTTCTTCATTACACAGGTCAGTCCCATCCCAGCCCTCCGCTTTCATAAGTGTACTACAAACAGCAACGGAAGGGAAGCAAACAGTTCTTTAGGAGGGCTGACAAGGATGGTCAATAGTATCCTTATAAAAATGCCAGCAAGCTTGGGCATTTTTTTTAGGAAACTGTCTTCTGAAACACCATGACCTGATTTTCAGGGAGGGACCAACTGCAAAAGCAAGGGGTTTCTTGCCAGGGCAGCAAGTTTTTGACTTCTATTTGATGATTTGAGACTAAGAGAAAAGCAAAACAACAGGAATTTTACATCTTTATATGATTAGATCAGGATGGACTGAGATCCCTGGGAACTGAACCCAGTGTCTGGAGACCAGGCTAGCCAGTCAGCATGCACTGAGGATCAACACACCAGGAGAACCCCAGATTTCACACTCAGGCTGCTTGGCATGTGGCAATTCGAGGGCCCCCTGTTCTGAGCCATTCCAGCATGTCTGGGGCTGCTCAAGTTTTCAGAGTGAAGAATACTCCCTAGGAGTGGGTGTGGCTTAGTTTCAATTCTCCTCACTCCCTGAGACTTGAAGACCTGCCAGACTTTGCAGACTGAGAACATGGGTCCTCATGAGTACTGTGGGCCAACTTTGTTCATCTCTATGTTATTGTCCAATTTCATTCTAACAGAAGCACTCACATTAGATATCCCTGAACTCATTTTACAGGTCAGGAAATTTTAAGTCACTTGCCCAATGTCACAAAGAGAATAAGGTTTCAGCTCATGTCTTAGGATGCCAAGCCTCACGATGTACAATTACATCCAGGAGAGCTACCAGGAGCTGCAGCCTCCCTTCCTCCTGACCTCTTAGGAGGAATGTCCAGGACACATGGTAAAGCCTGTCATGGTAAAGGCTGGATCAGTACTTGTCAGGTTCACTGTTCCTTGTGGCCCCTTATCTATCAGAGTGCAAATGGGGCTGATCAGGTACCCCTGGGGGGCGCCAAATCACCAGGCTCTTTGTAGGCTTTGCCCGAGGCAGAAAATCTGTTGCAAAAGCAATTCCTCTGACCTTTCTACAAAACAAAGTAAGAGATGGAGCCGGAAAGACCAGACATTGAGTGCAGGTGCGCATAAGGAAGAAGCACATTTTGAGTTTAGGGGAAAAAAAGTACAGGGAAGAAGGAAGAATGGATTTTGAGGGGGGATGGGGAGATTTTTTATTTTCCCCAGAACCCAACACCAAGCCCAGCAGTACAGGAGTGTGGTTACCCCCAGTAAATCAATGTGTGAATGCATGAACCAATCTCATGGGGAGAAGCTCCTCAGAAGACACGCTCCTTTCCCTCTCATCTTCAATTTGGTTGTCAATTACTAACATACTCAGGCATGCCTCATCCGCAAACATATGCTCAAAATTAATCCTCCCAACACTGCAATCACCTTGAGCTATTCTGTATCATGAAACTTTCGGTAGAGAGCAGACTACAATCACTAGTTTGTCTTCCGGTTCGCTTGTGGTTCAGATGGTAAAGAATCTGCCTGCAGTGCAGGAGACCTGTGTTCAGTCTCTGGGTCAGCAAGATCCCCTGGAGGAGGAAATGGTTACCCACCCCAATATTCTTACCTGGAGAATTCCATGGACACAGGAGCCTGGTGGGCTACAGCCCATGGGGTTGCACAGAGCCGGACACAACTGAGCTATGACTCACTCTAAGAGAACAGGACTGAATATTATTCTTTTACTCCCAGGGTCTGGCTCATATTTGATGATATGAATGGGCCCTGCCTTGAGAAGAGTCTCTATGTTCTCTAAATGTGCTCCTCATACTCCTGTGCTTTGCAGTCTCCTCTACACTGATGCCTCCATTGCCAAGGTAAAGCTCCAGGAACAGGATATGCTTTCTATCCTGTTCCATACAAAGCCTGCTCCTCCACCCACGTTCCCACCTAAACTAACTCAGTTGAACTTGGAGTTGGCAACTGATCGAAGATCAAGGTACATACAAGCTAGGCAATATTTTATGAGGTGGCCTCAACTAAAAAGTTCTGCCCCTCCAAGAACTAAGTGAGCCAATTACCTCCTTCATGAAGCTGAATTTAAAAATATGGGGAAAAAACAGATAAGAGCAGAAGTAGAAAGATCATGAGAATGAATGGAGATCGTGAATAAGCCAATGTTCTGAGCAATGAGAAGATTAAGAGTTGGAAGTTCTAACAGAGATAAAGGAAGATAAAGACACATCACAGAAGCTGGAGAACAGTTGAGAAATCATGGTAGGGAAAGTAGAGCAGCTAAGGAATAGATGAGTTTCACTTATGTTAGAAAGTTAGTGTGGAGATCCATGAATCTTAAGTCACTGAGACCTTAGCACAAGCAGACTTAGATCTGGAATGGATTGTTGCCAGTCATGACTTAGGGGTGGGCCAGTCCTTTCCAAGGAAAACCTTTAAACTGAAACTTTCAGGGGAAATGTTGTTACTTGCTGGGCCACAAATTAAACCCAGGAAGGTTATTCAGATGTATATGATTTCAAAGATCTCTCAAGGAAAAATTAACATTCCAGAGTGCTCAGAATGTTGAAATTGGCCCTTCCAATATCTTTCCATAGGACACGGAGCAAGTCAAACTTCCCCTGCTTTACAGAAGCATGGGAAAGTAACTTATCTATATTCCAAAGACCCAGTGAAGGCAGGTGTCATGAATCCTCAGCACAATATTCTCTTCACTAAACCTTGGTATCAATGCTTCTTGCCATTCCCTGCCCAGTTCTTCTCTTTTCCTCATTTATCTGGGAAAGCTTACAGTTTCAAAGATGAGCTCAAGGAGCCCTAAGATCACAGCTATTAGGGAAACGCCAGCAAGAAGTACTGGAAAGTCTACTAGGGACTGGACATTGTAGCCCAAGTGTGATTTTGAGCCACTAAGGTACAATGATGGTGGTGGGTCTGCAGGCACTGCCCCAAAGAAAAAAGCATTTAGTGAGTAATGCCTTCACATATTCTGTGGTTTGTGAACATTAATACCAAACAGAGAAGTTTAAAAACACTGCTGCCCTGGACTTCCCTGGTGGTCCAGTGGTTAAGAATCCACCTGCCAATGCAGGAGATGCTGGTTTCATCCCTGGTCCAGGAAGATTTCACATGCCTCAGTTCAGTTCAGTTCAGTCACTCAGTAGTGTCCGACTCTTTGTGACCCCATGAATCACAGCACACCAGGCCTCCCTGTCCATCACCATCTCCTGGAGTTCACTCAGACTCACGTCCATCGAGTCCGTGATGCCATCCAGCCATCTCATCCTCGGTTGTCCCCTTCTCCTCCTGCCCCCAATCCCTCCCAGCATCAAAGTATTTCCCAATGAGTCAACTCTTCACATGAGGTGGCCAAAGTACTGGAGCTTCAGCTTTAGCATCATTCCTTCCAAAGAACACCCAGGACTGATCTCCTTCAGAATGGACTGGTTGGATCTCCTTGCAGTCCAAGGGACTCTCAAGAGTCTTCTCCAACACCACAGTTCAAAAGCATCAATTCTTTGGCGCTCAGCCTTCTTCACAGTCCAAGTCTCTCATCCATACATGACCACAGGAAAAACCATAGCCTTGACTAGACGGAGCTTAGTCGGCAAAGTAATGTCTCTGCTTTTGAATATACTATCTAGGTTGGTCATAACTTTTCTTCCAAGCAGTAAGAGTCTTTTAATTTCATGGCTGCAGTCACCAGCTGCAGTGATTTTGGAGCCCCAAAAGATAAAGTCTGACACTTTTTCCACTGTTTACCCATCTATTTCCCATGAAGTGATGGGACCGGATGCCATGATCTTCATTTTCTGAATGTTGAGCTTTAAACCAACTTTTTCACTCTCCTCTTTCATCAAGAGGTTTTTTAGCTCCTCTTCACTTTCTGCCACAAGGGTGGTGTCATCTGCATATCTGAGGTTATTGATATTTCTCCTGGCAATCTTGATTCCAGCTTGTGTTTCTTCCAGTCCAGCATTTCTCATGATGTACTCTGCATAGAAGATAAATAAGCAGGGTGACAATATACAGCCTTGACGTACTCCTTTTCCTATTTGGAACCAGTGTGTTCCATGTCCAGTTCTAACTGTTGCTTCCTGACCTGCATACAGACATCTCAAGAGGCAGGTCAGGTGGTCTGGTATTCCCATCTCTTTCAGAATTGTCCACAGTTTATTGTGATCCACACAGTCAAAGCCTTTGGCATAGTCAAGAAAGCAGAAATAGATGTTTTTCTGGAACTCTCTTGCTTTTTCCATGATCCAGCAGATGTTAGCAATTTGATCTCTGGTTTCTCTGCCTTTTCTAAAACCAGCTTGAATATCAGGGAGTTCACAGTTCACATATTGCTGAAGCCTGGCTTGGAGAATTTTGAGCATTACTTTACTAGCATGTGAGATGAGTGCGATTGTGTGGTAGTTTGAGCATTCTTTGGCATTGCCTTTCTTTGGAATTGGAATGAAAACTGACCTTTTCCAGTCCTGTGGCCACTGCTGAGTTTTCCAAATTTGCTGGCATATTGAGTGCAGCACTTTCACAGCATCATCTTTCAGGATTTGAAACAGCTCAACTGGAATTCCATCCTTCCACTAGCTTTGTTCGTAGTTATGCTTTCTAAGGCTCACTTGACTTCACATTCCAATTGTCTGGCTCTAGATTAGTGATCATATCATCATGATTATCTGGGTCATGAAGACCTTTTTTGTACAATTCTTCTGTGTATTCTTGCCACCTCTTCTTAATATCTTCTGCTTCTGTTAGGTCCAGACCATTTCTGTCCTTTATCAAGCCCATCTTTGCATGAAATGTTCCCTTGGTATCTCTAATTTTCTTGAAGAGATCTCTAGTCTTTCCCATTCTGTTGTTTTCCTCTATTTCTTTGCATTGATCCTGAAGAAGGCTTTCTTATCTCTTCTTGCTATTCTTTGGAACTCTGCATTCAGATGCTTATATCTTTCCCTTTCTCCTTTGCTTTTCACCTCTCTTCTTTTCACAGCTATTTGTAAGGCCTCCCCAGACAGCCATTGTGCTTTTTTGCACTTCTTTTCCATGCCTAGGAGCAACTAAGTATATGTCCCACAACTGCTGAGCCCAAGTATCTAGAGCATGTGCTCCACAAGAGGAGCCACCGCAATGAGAGGCCTGCATACAGCAATGAAGACCCATGGCAGCCAAAAATAAATGAATAAATAAAGTTTTTATTAAGGATACCTAGAAATATCTTTAAAAAAAAAGAACACTGCTGCCCTGCCCTGGCAGATCACCTCCACCTTGCTCAGACCACCAAAGCTGAAAAACCACACATGCTTTGCATTCTCATACTCTGCAGATCATCTCAGCTCAGTGTGGCCTGAGTCCTCTTGGAGGAGGTCACCATTAGATCCACTATAGAGCTGCTGAGCAGACCACCTACAAACTGGAGAACAATTATACCAAAGAAGTTCTTCCACTGTTGCAAAAGTTCTAGGGTCCACAACAGATTTCGCAATCTGGGGATCTGGCAAAGGGAATCAGAACCCCCAGGGATGGGGCCAGTGGGATGTGACTACAGAACTCTCACAGGACTGGGGAAACAGACTCTTGGAGGGCACAGCAAAGAACTGTGTGCACCAGAGCCCAGGAGAAAGGAGTAGGGACCCCAGAGAGGCTGAGCTGGGCCTGCCTGTGAGTGTTTTGGGGTCTCCCACGAGGTGTGCACAACAGTGGCCAGCCACGGGGTCAGGGGCACCGATTACAACAGTCCTGGGAGCTGAGGTGTGCTGCTGTAAGTCCTTTTGAAGGAGGTCACCATTACTGCCATTATCCCTACCATAGTTTGGCCTGAGGCCAAACTATAGGGAAGAGAGCACAACCCACCCATCAGCAGAACATTGGATTAAAGACTTGCTGAACATGGCCTTCTTTGCGCCAAAGAATGCTCAAACTACTGTACAACTGCACTCATCTCACACACTAGTAAAGTAATGCTCAAAATTCTTCAAGCCAGGCCTCAGCAGTCTGTAAACCATGAACTTCCAGATGTTCAAGCTGGTTTTAGAAAAGGCAGAGGAACCAGATATCAAATTGCCAACATCTGCTGGATCATGGAAAAAGCAAGAGAGTTCCAGAAAAACATCTATTTCTGCTTTATTGACTATGCCAAAGCCTTTGACTGTGTGGATCACAATAAACTGTGGAAAATTCTTCAAGAGATGGGAATACCAGACCACCTGACCTGCCTCTTCAGAAACCTATATGCATGTCAGGAGGCAACAGTTAGAGCTGGACATGGAACAACAGACTGGTTCCAAATAGGAAAAGGAGTATGTCAAGGCTGTATATTGTCACCCTGCTTATTTATCTTCTATGCAGAGTACATCATGAGAAACACTGGGCTGGAAGAAGCACAGCTGGAATCAAGATTGCCAGGAGAAATATCAATAACCTCAGATATGCAGATGACACCACCCTTATGGCAGAAAGTGAAGAACTAAAGAGCCTCTTGATGAAAGTGAAAGAGGAGAGTGAAAAAGTTGGCTTAAAGCTCAACATTCGGAAAACGAACATCATGGCATACGGTCCCATCACTTCATGGCAAATAGATAGGGAAACAGTGGAAACATGGCTGACTTTATTTTGGGGGGGCCCCAAAATCACTGCAGATGGTGACTGCAGCCATGAAATTAAAAGACGCTTACTCCTAGGAAGGAAAGTTATGACCAACCTAGACAGCATATTCAAAACCAGAGACATTACTTGGCCAACAAAGGGCCATCTAGTCAAGGTTATGGTTTTTCCAGTGGTGATGTATGGATGTGAGAGTTGGACTATAAAGAAAGCTGAGCACCGAAGAAGTGATGCTTTTGAACTGTGGTATTGGAGAAGACTCTTGAGAGTCCCTTGGACTACAAGGAGATCCAACCAGTCCATCCTAAAGGAGATCAGTCCTGAGTGTTCATTGGAAGGACTGATGTTGAAGCTGAAATGCCAATACTTTGGCCACTTGATGGGAAGAGCTGACTCATTTAAAAAACCCTGATGCTGGGAAAGATTGAGGGAAGGAGGAGGAGGGGACAGCAGAGGATGAGATGGTTGGATGGCATCACCGACTCAACGGACATGAGTTTGGGTGAACTCCGGGAGTTGGTGATGGACAGGGAAGCCTGGCGTGCTGCGGTTCATGGGGTCACAAAGAGTCAGACGTGACTGAGCAACAGAACTGAACTGAGCATGGCGTTGCCCATCAGAGCAAAACACAGTTTTCCCCACAGCCAGTCCTTCCCATCAAGCTTCCACAAGCTTCTTATCTTCATCCATCAGAGGGCAGACAGAACGAAAACCACAATCACAGAAAACTAACCAGACTGATCACATTAATCACAATCTTGTCTAACTCAGTGAAACTATGAATCAAATCCAGAACAACAATCAATTTTTTTCTTAAGAGGTTCTTCTTCCAGAGAACTCTATTTTCTCTCCCGAGACCTGGCAAGGCAAAGGTAGCATGACCTTCATAAGGCAGAGATTTGAGATTCCACTCAAAGGAAAAATCTGCTAATTAAAATAAAGTCCAAAATCTTATTACAAGTAGAAAGGACCTTTAGCTAAATGATTTAGATTCAGAGCTGAAGCACAGTAGTTTCTTTGCAATATACTGATTGCTGTCATCCTCTGCTGGGTTTATCTGGAGGATGAGATGACCTCCAAAATTCAGGAAGGGCAAAACTCTTCAATTCCAGATCAAATCCAAAGCATGTTGTCCAAGAGCAGAAAACATTCTTCCCACACCCTTAAATCTAGAGATACCAAGTGGTAGCTTCTGGGAGAGGGTATTCTATTAACTTCCAGCCTCCAAAATCCACTATGACCTAGTCTATAATCCAAATATATACAGCACGCTGGACATGTAATTGGAGTTTCAAGAGTCCTAATTTTGTCTTCCAACCAGGTTGCCACTTCTGAAAACATGTAGAAACACCAGGTGTCCCAGTGCTTTGAAATTAGTCTAAAAAACCTGGGGACAGGGGGCGGGGGGAATCCATATTCTATTTGAAATAGAATCAAAAGAAACTTTGGAGATCACTGATTTTAGACCCTACTTTACTATCAAGGATTCAAACTTGGAATGCATTTAGAAACTTTGGAAACTATTCTGGGGAAGGCACCAAAAGGAGGTTGGTCCTCGGTCTCACCTCCTGCCGGTTTTGTTCTCCTCGCACCTCTGTAGTGGTTCAGTGAACAATCTGAGCCAGATTGCCTGCCAGAGTTCTGAAGCTCCTCCCTGTGGCTTACTAATTATTCAACCCTTGTAAAAAGATGTGAGAATAAAATGAGTTAATGTGCTCTGAGTGCTTAAAATAGTGTCTGGCAGCTGTAAACTAGTATACATAAGATACAGAAACAGCTAGGTCCCACTGTATAGCACAAGGGATTAGATTCAATATCCAGTGATAAACTATAATGGAAAGGAATACAAAAAAGAATATATATATGAGTCACTTTGCTATACAGCAGAAATTAACACAACATTGTAAGTCACCTATATTTTAATAAAATTTTAAAAAGTTACAAGATCAATGAAGAAATAAAACTGAATAGGGGCTTCCCTGGTGGCTCAGTGGTAAAGAATCTGCCTCTCAACACAGGAGACAGGTTCGATCGCTGGTCTAGGAAGATCCCACATGCCTCTGAGCAACTAAGCCTGTGCACCACAACTACGGAGCCT
The DNA here is from genome assembly GCF_016772045.2 of Ovis aries. NCBI lineage: Eukaryota > Metazoa > Chordata > Mammalia > Artiodactyla > Bovidae > Ovis > Ovis aries. The sequence goes on from NC_056055.1 coordinate 70,508,175, forward strand.
GTGCTCAAGGGCCTGGGAGCCACACCTCCTGAGCCCACGTGCCCTAGAGCCCTTGCTCCACCAACCAGAGAAGCCGTGGCGATGAGAAGCCCATACAGCGCAACTAGAGCATAGCCTCTGCTCGCAGCAACTACAGAAAAGTGCACGCAGCAAAGAGGATCCAGCAGAGTCAAAAATTAAGAAATAGAATTGTTATCTTTTAAAAGTGAAACAGCAGGGGCAGGGGAGCCAGTGTCTGACATACGGTGAGGGGTCATAAGATGCTGGCTAACATAATTAGTCCCTCAAAGGACTCTTTCTAGGATTACGAGATGATACCGAGCTAAGGTTCAGCACAGTGCCTGACACATCATGCTCAATAAATACTTTCTTACGGTTTTACAGGAAGAGTGAGAGAATGGTGCTCCGGGGTCCAGACCATTTGCTGATCAGGAAACAGTGCTGAAGGTTTTTATTTCAAGGTAAGGGCATTTTAAAGTGTTTTTTCATTTACACAATATCGGACATAGAACAATTACCAAAAACCCTTGAACTTCCTTTCAAGAGTGTGTTTAAGAGATTTCCCCAGAGGTTAAAACTCCATGTTTCCACTGCAGGGGACATGGGTTCAATCCCTGGTCTGGGAACTAAGATCCTGAAAGCTGCATGGCCAAATAAATAAACCAAACGTACCTATATTTAAAAAGTGCTTTTAAGAGAATTCCACAGCAATATCTGGGAACAATATTTCTGCTTGGGAGAGGAGAGGAATCCAGACAGGAACTTGGGCCATGTTGGCTACGAACTATGACCACCTCCTTGGTAAGAAGGACTGAAAGATTCCCATCATACCCCATGTTTTGGCTTTCAGCACTCAATGAATATCATCCTGTTTAGTAAACTCCATAAAATTATCAAGCTAGAGTAAGAGGTCACATTGTTAAGAAGTTTGCCATCATGAAATAGTGAGTTACCAGTCTCACCTGAGTGCTGCTACAGTAGGGACCTGGACTAACTGGGGTCTAGCTCTAGTTCAAATCAAGGCTTTGGAGTTCAGAGTGGCACTAGTATCCTGAGAAGACTTCTCTTTGGGTTGGCTTCACAGTACGCAGGTCATTCATACCTCACCCTTACAGAGATGGATCTCAGTGGAAAAAAAGATGCTCCTTCCCAAGCGTCCAGTACAATTGTCATAACGTACTCTCACTGGCCCAGCTGGAGGCTTGGCATGAACCACGGCTCTGTGGCCAGGTTGGTGTCAGAAGGGTGATAAATCAGTCTGACCAGGTTGGGTCATCCACCCACCTTGATATCTGGGACGTGGGGTTAGCCCCATCCAAACCACATGAATAGAAAGAGAATGAGGGGGTACACCACAGGGAAAACCTGGGGACTGTTACCAAAATTGAAAGAATTTGTGGATACTGGGCAGGTAAAACCAGTTATCAGTTTTACCTGGCTTTCCTACTACTTGCTGTGTAGGAATTTAGTGAGTCATTTGAACTCTCTAGCACATAGTTTTTCATCTATAAAATGAGAGATTCAGGCTAGAGAGCACAGAAGAATCCTTTGAAGGATTTGTTGAGACAGTTTCTTGGGCCCCATCCCCAGAGATTCTGATTCAATAGGCCTGAAATGGGCCCAAGAATTTGCCTTTCTATCAAGTACCTGGTGACGCTGATGCTGGTCTGGAGACCACACTAGGAGTAACATGGGGCTAGATGACGACTCAGTCCCTGGCATCCTGTGAGTGATGGAAAATCTTCATTCTGAGACTCCCAGCTGGGAATTCTGCTTCTGCCCCTGCTGTGGGAAGCAGCATAAGCTGGACAAAAATACAAGAACGACAGGGGCGAATTCTCAACTTGGCTCCCATCACTGGGAGTACTGACCAAATCGGATGTTACCTAGCAGCCACTCAAGCCAGTGACTACTTTCTCTTGTTTTTGTGGCTGCATCTCAGAGTAGAAGGATGTGTGCTCATCTCCTCCGGTGAGAAACCAAAATCTCAACTAGCTGCTGAACAACCACTGGCAGGGGACTGTTGGAACCCACCAAAAAAAGATACCACACATCCAAGGACAAAGGAGAAGCCGCAACAAGATGGTAGAAGGGGCACAATCACATTTAAAATCAAATCTCAGACCTGCCAGAGATGCTAGGAGGCAGCAAACAAAACCTTGTGCACAGCAGGACCCAGGAGAAAGGAGCAGTGACCCCACAAGAGACTGAGTCAGACTTGCCTGTGAGTGTCCGGGAGTCTCCCTCGAGGCCTGGGTCGACACTGGCCTGCCACGGGGTCCGGGGCACGGGCAGTAGCAGTCCTGGGAGGTGCACCATGCAGGCATAAGGCCTTTAGGAGGAGGAGGTCGTATCTGTACCATAGTTTGGTCTGAGGCCAAACTACAGGGAGGAAGCACAGCTCCACCCATCAGCGGAAAATTGGATTAAAGATTTACTGAGCATGGCCCTGCCCACCAGATCCAGCTTTCCCCACAGCCAGTCCTTCCCATCAGAAAGCTTCCACAAGCCTCTTATCTTCATCCATCAGAAGGCAGACAGAATGAAAACCACAATCACGGAAAACTAACCAAAATGATCACATGGATCACAACTTTGTGTTAACTCAATCAAACTATGAGCCGTGTCATATAGGGCCACCCCAGATGGATAGTAGACAGTTCTGACAAAACATGATCCACTGGAGAAGGGAATGGCAAACCACTTCAGCACTCTTGCCTTGAGAACCTCCAAAACAGTATGAAAAGGCAAAAAGATATGACACTGAAAGATGAACCCCCTCCCAACCCGAGGTCAGTAGGTGTCCAATATGCTGCTGGAGAAGAGTGGAGAAATAGCTCCAGAAGGAATGAAGAGCCTGAGCCAAAGTGGAAATGACATCTGGTGTCTGTGACTGCTGGTGAAAGTAAAGTCCAATGCTGAAAAGAACAATACTGCATAGGAACCTGGATGTTAGGTCCATGAATCAAGGTAAATTGGATGTGGTCAAACAGGAGATGGCAAGAGTGAACATCAACATTTTAGGAAACAGTGAACTAAAATGGACCAGAATGGGTGAATGTAATTCAGATGACCGTAATATAAACTACTGTGGTCAAGAATCCCTTAGGGAAAAATGGAGTAGCCTTCAGAGTCAATAATAAGAGTCTGAAAAGCAGTACTTGGGTACAATCTCAAAAATGACAGAATGATCTCACTTCGTTTTCAAGGCAAATCATTCAATATCACAGGAATCCAAGTCTATGCCCCAACCACTTATGCCAAAGAAGATGAAGTTGACTGATCTATGAAGACCCACAAGACTGTCTATAACTGACATAAAAGAAAAGATGCTCTTTTTTATCATACAGGACTGGAATGCAAAAGTAGGAAGTTAAGAGATACCTGGAGTAGCAGGTAAGTTTGGCCCTGGAGTATGAAATGAAGCAGGGCAAAGGCTAACAGAGTTTTGCCAAGAGAACGCACTGGTCATAGCAAACATCCTCTTCCAACAACACAAGAGACAACTCTACACATGGACATCACCAGATGGTCAATACTGAAATCAGGTTGATTATATTATTTGCAGCTGAAGATGGAGAAGCTCTATACAGTCAGCAAAAACAAGACTTGGACTCGACTGTGGCTCAGATCATGAACTCCTTAATATAAATTTAGGCTTAAATTGGAGAAAGTAGGGAAGACCACTTGGCCATTCTAGTATGACCTAAATCAAATCCCTTATGATTACACAGTAGAAGTGACAAATAGATTCAAGGGATTAGATATGAAAGAGTGCCAGAAAAACTATGGACAGAGGTTCATAACATTGTACAGGAGGCGATGACCAAAACCACCCCAAAGAAAAGACAAAATGGTTGTCTGAGGAGGCCTTACAAATAGCTGAAAAAAGAAGAGAGGTGAAAGACAAAGGAGAAAAGAAAGGATAAATCCATCTGAATGCAGAGTTTCAAAGAATAGCAAGGAGAGACAAAAAAGTCTTCCTAACCGAACAATGCAAAGATATAGAGGAAAACAATAGAATGGGAAAGACTAGAGATCGCGTCAAGAAAATGAGAGATACCAAGGGAATATTTCATGCAAAAATGGGCACAATAAGGACAGAACTGGTATGGACCTGACAGAAGCAAAAGATATTAAGCGAAGGTGGCAAGAATACACAGAAAAACTGTACAAAAAGGTCTTAATGACCCAGATAACCATGATGGTATGATCACTCACCTAGAGCCAGACATCCTGGAATGCGAAGTCAAGTGGGCCTTATGAAGCATTACTATAAACAAAGCTAGTGGAGGTGATGGAATTCCAGTTGAGCTATTTCAAATCCTAAAAGATGATGCTGTTAAAGGACAGCACTCAATATGTCAGCAAATTTGGAAAACTCAGCAGTGGCCACAGGACTGGAAGAGGTCAGTTTTTATCCCAATCCTAAAGAAGGACAATGCCATAGAATGTTCAAACTACCACACAACTATCATTTCACATACTAGCAACATAATGTTCAAAATCCTTCATGCTAGGGTTCAAAAATGTGAATCTGGAACTTCTACATGTTCAAGCTGGATTGAGAAAAGTCAGAGGAACCAGAGATCAAATTGCCAATGCCCACTGGATCACAGAAAAGGAAGAGAATTCCATAAAACATCTACTTCTGCTTCATTGACTACACTAAAGCCTTTGACTGTGTGGATCACAACAAACCGCAGAAAATTCGTAAGGAAATGGCAGTACCATACCACCTTACTGAGAAACCTGTATGCAGGACAAGAAGCAACAGAATCAGACAGGGAACAATGGACAGGCTCAAAATTGGAAATGGAGTACGTCAAGGCTGTAAACTGCCACCCTGCTTATTTAACTTATACACAGAGTACCTCATGCTAAATGCTGGGCTGGATGTCTCACAAGCTAGAATCAAGATTTCCAGGAGAAATATCAACAACCTCGGATGAACTACCCTAATTAAGAAAGTGAAGAGAAACTAAAGAGCCTCTTGATGACGGTGAAAGAGGAGAGTGAAAAAGTTGGCTTAAAACTCAACCTTCAAAAAACTAAGATCATGGCATCCAGTCCCATCACTTCATGCAAGTAAATGGCAAAAAAAAAAAAAAAAAAAAAGGAAACACTGACAGACTTTATTTTCTTGGGCTCCAAAATCATTGCAGACAGTGATTGCAGCCATTAAATTAAAAGATGCTTGCGCCTTGGAAGGAAAACTGTGAAAAACCTAGACAGGGAATTATTAAAAAGCAGAGACATCACTTTGCTGACATAGGTCTGTCTAGTCAAAGCTATGGTTTTTCCAGTAGTCGTGTACGGATGTGAGAGCTGAACCATAAAGAAGGCTGAGTGCCGAAGATTTGATGCTTTAGAATTGTGGTGCTGGAGGACTCTTGAGAGTCCCTTGGATTGCAAGGAATCAAACTAGTCAATCCTAAAGGAAATCAGTCCTGAATATTCATTGGAAAGACTGATGCTGAGCTGAAGCTCCAACACTTCAACCACCTGATACAAAAAGCTGACTCATTGGAGAAGACCCTGATGCTGGGAAAGATTAAGGGCAGGAGGAGAAGGGGAGGACAGAGGATGAGATGGTTGGATGGCATCACCGACTCAATGGACATGAGTTTGAGCAAGCTCCAGGAGATGGTGAAGGACAGGGAAGCCTGTCAGGGTGCAGTCCATGGGGTCACAGAGTCATAAGTGACTGAACAACTGAACAGTGCCTATAGGTCCCAGTGGTTGGACTGAGTAGGGGGACCAAGAAAGGGCTCTGTCTCCTCAAATCCAGAGCTCCCTCGGGACATATCTGTTTTCTTGATCTCCACTAGTCCTTATTCAAATCGTTCCTGGGGTGGCCCAAAGATATGAAGTTCCATATTCAGAAACTTGCATAAGCTTGGAAGCAGTAGAGGTTTCGAGTTAAGGACACAGATGTTGGTGACAGGCAGACCTGGACTCCAGTATTCACTCACCTGCTCTTTAAAGGCTGCATGGCTTTGGGAAGATTCCTTTCTCTCTCTATTCCTTAGTTACAAAACTGGGTGTGTGTAGCACCAATATGTAGAGTTGTTGTATGGACTAAAATAAGACTATATTTAAGAATTTAGCACAGTGCTTGGCACATGCGTGCGTGCTAAGTCACATCAGTCGTGTCTCTTTGCGACCTTATGGATCCGATGAGAGTCCAATAAATGCTAAACTTGAGGTAACCCTTCAAGTTTAAATCCAAAGATACCCCTATACACTGCATAGCTGAACCCCAATTAACAAGGTTCACTCACATCCATCCATTTCCAATTATCAACATCTTCTCAGTAAGAACATCCTATTCCTCTTTCCCCATAGTTACATTTTCTCAGGGTGTCTCAGTAAAAAGTTCTGGGGTCAAATGTTGTTCAGAAAATGCTGGGTAAAAGAAGATTTTCTTTTCTATGGGGCTTCTCATAGTCTTCGCTATGAAAGTTTGCATTGAGAATCTCCAAGAGGGACATTTATATTCAGTAGTTCCCAAACTTATTGGACCACAGAAGCCTCATGTCAAGGATCTCCTATTAATACACATTAAATATTCTAGCACTGTACAGGATGCAGGCTGGGAACCTCTGCTCTGGAGCTAAATTCTACCTGAAGTCTCTATACTCTGATGCACAGGTGTGTTCAGAGATGTACTACTGTTACTGTGAAACAACACTGTGAATGTCAAGATAAGTAACATGATTTCCACGGATTCTGATATGTCCACAGTTGAGAGTCAATATTATATTTTAGAAAGTATTTAGAAAATTACTTTTCCACCAGAGCAAGTAAACATTTCAATACACAGGTGCTGAAATTGCAGACTCTGCTTTTATCTGAGGCCAGGGCATGGTTAGGGACATGGTGAGAATGTCCCTGCACTCAGGGGGAGGAGAGAATGGAAGCCCAGTTCTGAGACTGTGGGAGGAGGTTAATGGGAGCAAGTAACTCTTCACAGAGGAGTAGGGAGCACGAGAGAGTACCTCCCACTAGTCCAGGTAGCAGCTCTCCTAGACTGTCAATACCTGCTGTAAGAACTTGCAACATCCCCAGAAGGTTTTTAGCTCCCTCCATTTTATTAGAGTGTTCTAGGTCAATAGCCAACCAAAAGTGCAGTAGAGATTATACCAGATTTATCTAAGTTACAAAAATGTAATAATGATGATTCAATCAGGAGAGGAACTGGCTGCCCTTTTCAGAATAGCACCTAACTAAACTGTGATCTCTGAAAAAATGAAACATGGAGGATACTCAGGACAATGACTCTAATTTGGAGAGTCTTTGAGCTCAATGAAACTGCCATGTCAGCACACACTCCCTGGGGCTGTGTGCGATTTGCTGAACTCTCTGGAAAACATCAAAGAATTAAGACAACTGTGACAACCCACAAGCTTCTTGTTCCGTATTGCGTGGGTCTGGCTATTACCCCCAGTTGAGACAAGCTGAACTCTAAGGAAGCCTTGAGAGTAGAAAACAGGCCCCTCATTGTGGAAGGGCTTCATGGTTAAAAAGTAAAGGCCTGGATCTAACTGCCAGCAAGGCTGGGGTTGCCTGCCTCTCCCCACTTCTCCAGGCCCTGGCGCTGACCAGGTGCCCTGTCTTCTGTTAGGACAGGGTTTGAAATGCTCCATCACAGCTGAACACAGATTGGGAGACTGCCACTTATATTCACTGAAATGCATTGCTTGCATTTCTGAGTGTGGAACAGAAAGATGGTGACTTTTAATTGCAAGAAGTAGTAAGCGTCTTTGAGGCAGCAGGCTGTCTTTTCTCAAGCTCCCAGTTGCACTCTAAGGATCGCAAACGGGAGCCCAGGCTGGGCACACTGATTGGCTCCTCTCCCCTCTGCAGTAGGGCTGCTCTAGTCAGACCTGTGCTGCACACTGTCCTGAGAATCTCTAGCTTTCTTGTGCTCTGACAGCAGGTTCAGTTTAAAGAAGTCTCATTTCATTTCTCTTTGTCACTAAAAGGAAGTCCTAAAAGCCACTGCCACAAAGCTTCTGAGAGAAGAAGAAAGAGGTAAGCACTGAAGAGCAAAGAAACACTGGGCTGTTAGAAAGAAGAGTGTCAGTCCTGCTCCTCTGGATTACGGCAGGATTTGCTCGAGACGAACCAGAGGGAAATGGGAATTGGTCATTTCAGATGAGGACTTGATACACTATAGCTCTTAAAGAATGACACTGCCATTAATAAGACATTGGGTCCACCAATCCATCTACCTAACTGTGCAATACCTATCATTCAGCATTGCTTTCCACCAGGGGCATGTAACTGCAAGCAGAGATCTAGGGACACAGGGGCCCACAGGTATCTGCCCTCAATGGGCTTACATCTGAATCAAGAACCAGTACTCATCAACACAGTGTTGGCAGACAAAGAGTCCAGGAGTGACAAAAGTGATCACTTATTTTAACACTGAGAATGAGTCAGTGATTGGAAAACCAAAAAGATAGTCCTGAACTGCAATCCCTCTATGATGTGCAATACTCAATGTGCCTGAATATTTCTTATCTACTTCCCAACTGGTTTGCCCAACTCTTTTTCAGGGACAAGACTCCACATGTGGTGAAAACCACCAGCTAAGACTTGTCAAGAAGGCTGTCAGCATAAACTCAGTGAGGGCAGGGCCAGTGTCTTATTCGTTTTGGGGCTCTAGAGATTAAGGTTGGTGATCAGAACATGAGAAGCTAATAATAAATATTTGCTCAATGGCCTTGGATCACACCTTTCCTCTGTCTACACCTTTCTACTTTTACGAAACAGTTCTACATATTTATTCTTTCTGGAAACCTGTGTGGCAGAGCTCTTCAGAAGAGAGATGAAACCAAGGCACAGATGGGTTAAATGACTTGCTCAAGGTGACAGGGAGTGAATGTCAGGGTGGCACTTGAGCAGGCTGCCAAGGAGGGGAGGGGGCGCTTAGGGAAATGGAGAGAAAATGAGACCTTCTAGGCCTTATATTTCTGTCCCTTAACTTACTTACAAGCCTTTAAATTGGTGCTGATTTGGAGCATCTTAATAAATAAAGTTTTTTTTTCAGTTGTAAAGATGAAAATATATAAAGACCACTATAGGTTATGGATGAATAAATGCCCCCTCTAGATTAAAATTCATGCTATGACTTTTTATTAAATTGGTAATACTAAAACTTATCAGACACCACCATTGAGCATAAAACTCCATCCAAAAAAAAGCAAAACCAATTTTGTTAGGAATGAAAAGCAGAAATGATCACTGTGTAATTGGGATTTACTAGAGAAGCAGTTTATTTTGCTAGGAAAGTAAACATTCCCCCTTCTCCTCAGTACTTACTAAGCAGTAAGATCATCACATCTGATAGCACCCTGATCAATTAACATTACCCCTTAATTAGTCCCTAAAACTATTAACCACATAACCAAGTGTATCAGCAACCACAGGGCTTAATTTTGTACCTCACTATTATGTTTACTGAGGCATTTTGCTCTCATAGAGTAAATTAACACTCCTGAATCTCAAATGGTAGCAAGTTATATTTCTGTCATTATAGTTTATGCTCTAAATATAAATTCTTATTCTCTACAGCATGCATTCTCAACAGAGCCAATATTCCCCCCAAGGTGGCAAAAACTGGTTCTTAGGGTGAGAAGGGTGACAAAATCTTACCTTTTTTAAGTATAAAGCACAGACTTACATACAGTATACAAACACACATACAATGTATCTGTGGTATTGAAATTCCTGGTAGGGAGGGCAATGAGGAAAAACGTACACCTTACTTAAAAAGGGCTTCCCTGGTCGCTCAGTAAAGAATCCACCTGCAATGCGGGAGACCTGGGTTCAATTCCTGGGTTGGGAAGATCTTCTGGAGAAGGGCATGGCAATTCACTTCAGTATTCTTGCCTGGAGAATCCCCATGGACAGAGGAGCCTGGCAGGCTACAGTCCATGGGGTCACAAAGAGTTAGACAGGACTGAGAGACGAGGCACAGCACACCTTAAAAAGGGTCCTTCTGTTGGCGGCAATGTTGAAAAAAAGAAGACTGAGAAACGCTGCTGTGAACCTCACTGGAGTCGTAGAAGTACTGACACCTGAGCCATTCCCAGAGCTTCTGATGTAATTGGCCTGGGATGGGACCTGGGCATGGTACAGGTAAAAACTCCCCAGAGAGGTCCGAAGGTGAGCTTGAGGACCACGGCTCTGAACTGCAGGTGACGTTAAGTCCTGCCACTTTCCAACCTAAGCTACTGTGGATGTGACTAAACCCCCGTGACATCCTTCCCCACAGAGCCCAGGTGTGGCTTTGGAACTTATTCCATATACTTTCCCATCCATTCCAAACATCAACTGCAGTCAATTGAAAGTGACATGTGAAATGAAACCTATTTGCCATCCCTGTTCTAGATGGTCCTCTGGGCTAGAAGAGAATCTACCTAAAATCCTAAGTTTTAGTACCCAGAAATTTCTTACTGCAGTATGTTTATAGATTATGTCTCATATCCCCCTCTATCTTTCTGTGAATTAAGCGTAAGAAGAAGAGAGAACCGAAACTGGTGGTGAGTGAGAAGAGAGGTTTGTTGAGTACTGAAATGTAGTTGTGCAAACATTTAGCTGTCCCTGGGTAGTGTTGGCTGATATTCTAGTTTTGCAATAAAATAAGAGGCAAATTGCCTTTTCTGAATGTAAACAGAAAACTCCATCGGGTCACAGAAGGACCCCCAACAGTCTCATTTCATTGCAGGCCTCTTTTGGAGGATAGTCAGTCCTTCAGCTCTATGCGCGCATTTGTGGTTCATATGTGCATTGTTTAGTAGGCATAAACTGAATTGGCATCACCAAGAGCAAGGATTAATCTCAGGTTTTAATGAAGTTAGCTCTTCAAGGGGAAGGTCAAATGAAATAATTTCGAGAATAAGAGTTTCTGACTAGCTCTTTAGATTTAAAGCATGATGTCTGTTGAGATAAAATAAACAACAAATGCAAAGAAACCTCAGACACCAGAAAAATTACAATTTACCCTGAAATTGATGGTTGAATAAGAACATAAACTTGATGTTTTGATCATTTGAATCTGAACTATTCAAATACATGCATATATACGTGTGCATGTGTGTGAGACAGTAATTAGTTTTCAGGAACAAAATGGCCAATAAAGATTTGGAAAGGTGCGTGCCTCATTAGTCATCAGGGAATTACAATAAAAATAAAGCCAGCAGATGGGCAAAAGTTTTAAAAAGCTGAAAACAGCAAAGTAGGAGAGGATGCAGAATAACAGGCTCTCTCATCTAGTGCTGCTGCGAATGCAAAGTTGCTTCAAGGGCTTGGGAAAAATAGTGTAGTGGCACTTAGCAAAGATGAAGATATCCATAGCCTGTGCCCCAGCAATTTCACTCCTATGGCGTTCCACCAGAGAAATGTTTTCACATGGCATTGGGAGGCATAAATAAGGATACTCACAGCAGCAGCATTTGTAACAGTCCCAACCATAAGAATGTGAATATTCATCCAGGATAAAATGTATAAGTAATGGCAGCATATTTACAAATGTACTCCCATAGAGCATTAAAACTACTTCTATCTGTAATAATGTAGATGACTCGCAATCATAATGGTGACCAGATAAAAAGACTCCTTTCACATAAATTTCAAAACAGAGAAAATTAAACAATAGCATGCAAGGTGCATATACAGATGATGAAACTATCAAAGGAAGAAATGATCATCAAGAATGCCAGCATGTCAGCACAGTGGTTAAGGAAGAAGAGCAAGATGGTTGGAATCATTAAGGAGGGGTACCCAAGTAAGAGAAATGATGGCTTCCAGGCACAGTAACAATATTCTATTTCTTGACCCAGGTGCTAATCACATATACAGATGCTCACTTTATAATTATTTGTAATACATTTTTATGTGCTTCTCTAGATGTTCTATTTCACAATAAAAAAATTAGTTTCTCAACTTGCTGTGTTCCATATGACTAGTGTATCAATATATTTAAGTTAAGCAATTAAAAAAGGCTTTTGAAGGGAAAGTGGAGCACCCCCAGAACGAAGAGAAGCTGAACAACAGCCTTGAGAGGTCCCAGCAACAGGACAGCTCTAGGGATCATGCCCTGAGGGACCCTCTCTATAGGACGGTGCTCATCAGATAGCTTGGTCAATTTCCGTAAGTCCTGGGTCTCCCCTAGAGGTCCCAGTTCCTAAAAGAAAGAATAGACTGAGCCAAGTCTTATGCCCCAGTGGTCACATGACCTGCCCCACCAAAGCCCTGTGGAGCCAAGAAGACAGAGAGGAAAGAGACTGTGCAGATGAAAACCAGCTATGCTCACAAGCTGGACACTGCCGAAGCAAATAAGCAGAAAACAGCAGGGTCCAAGGAGGTGTGCAGACAAGAATCACAAGCAAAGACAGCACGGATCCATTTCTCTGATGATGATCAACCTGTTCTGCAGATTTCATCCCACACAAGGAAGGTAGTTAGTCTGCTTCATTTTACTAGCCACAGGACTCCAGGACTGGAAGGCATAACTGGGGCACAAATGGTGAACAGTGCTGAAAGGTGAGACTCTTCCCGTGGACTGTGCCCTGATTCACCACCCACCTTCTCCCCGAGAACTGTGTGTGAGCCAAAGATGGCCATTCTGATCGCCCCTCCTCTTCATCTCTCCTTTATGGTTTTCTTTTTAGTGAGCTCAATGGCGGTCAAAATAGCCAGAAAGAGGTAAAAATTGGGTGAGAAATGCCAAGAATCATACTCCTATTTGCGGGGACCTTGAGGTGGAGGACTCGCTGGTCGTTTACAGGTCCTCAGACTCCTACGGGGGCTTCATTTCAGAGCAGGGGCAGGAGGGAGGGTTGTAAACTGGGGGAGCCATGAAGGGAAAGAGGTGGGAAATATTACCGTGCCAGTAGGCATTCTGCCCACCTCCACTACTTATCCTTTATCAAGCCACCAAGCTAATTTTAAAAACTACACACTGTGTGTGCTAATGTAAGCCTTCCTCCAGCCCTGCCTGAACACTGAAAAGCTTTAACCAAATGGTGAGAAATTACACAGGGAAACTGCATTTTTGAAGCAGAATGAGTTGCCTCAAATATAGCTATCAATTTGAAAACTGCATCATAATAAAATTTAAACTAAGTATCTTTATTTGTGAGTTTGGACTCCTAAGATTAAGGATGTGGGTGCCTGCATACTTCCTTCATACACCAGTCACATTGATCAAATAACACTCAAATACATATTTAGTCTTCAGTGAGTACCTATTCCTCTGGAGTCTAGAGCACTTTATAGACATTAGTTGTTAGCATTAATAAAAAGCATCTATCACACCATGCTCCAGAGCTACTACTGTGTCCATTCTAAAAACCACTCATCTGCCTTGCTTTGAGCAAAGCCTCTATTGATGGCTTCTGTGGGTACAGTCTACATCCGCCCTCCCCCATCTGATCTCATTATTTCAGATCCATCCATCCTGGCTGGCTTGGCCTGCAGGTCCTCCTGCCACATCAGTGCAATTGTTTCCTTGCTTCCTTTCTGGGAGCCGGTTTTGTCCCAGCTTGGCTTGGCGTGTGTGTTTCAGGACCAGTATCAAGGCCCCGTGGTGAGGATTTATAGCTCCCAGAGCCCCTCACTGGGTGACCTTCTCCTGTCGGGCCCATTTTTCTGGAGGGCTTTCTCTTGGGGCCCTGAACAGGACTCTCCAAGTTGGGCCCGAGCACTTGGCAGACAAGCCCCTCGATTGTAGTTGGAGACCTCAGGTCGCTTCAGGGCGGAGCTCGCCTTTCAGGAATTCAGGAGGCTGGGCCTTGCATTACTATGAGAGGGGAAACGTGCTAGGGAAGAGGCAGGCCTTGATGTATGTCCCACTGGACAAAAGCTGCCAGTGTCAGCTTGATTTGCAAAATCAACATTCATGAGTTCGACTGCTTAGAAAGGGGGATTATCTGCAAACTCGGGCCTGAATGGAAGCCATAAATAAGTGATTTCACACCACCAAGCAGGAAGAATATTCCCCTCCTCAATTATTCCCAACAGCTTGTTCGGCCCTCCCAGGTTCCCACCGATGGTGAGCCCTCAGTGTGATGTGTTCAAACGATGGAGCTCTTGGAGCCCGGAGCACCAGCCTAGCCATGAGCTTGTGTAAGGGGACAGGATGGAGCAGAGCAGAGCAGAGCTGATGAGCAGCGCTGCTTCACTTCCCAAGATCCAATCCGGGTTTGCTTGGTGCTGATCCAGAGCCCCATTCCAAGCCTGCTTACTCCAGGCAAGGTTTTCCCTCTCATTCACCGGCTTCAGCCACTCTGCCGGGGCTCAACACAACACAGATACTCAAATGTGCGTCTGGCATCAAGGCATCAAAGACATTGGGAGGGTCTTTCATCAGCTGCCTGAGGAGGGACGTACTCCCAGCTATCCTCATTTGTAGCCGCGTTTACTCTGAAATGTTAATGTATCTCCTGATGCCAAAAGAAAGGCTGGAAGACGTTTTATTCCATTCGGCATACCCAATGTCTCATTTCGTCTCGCCCTCATCCATCCTTTGTGTGCGCCTAGCTGTGTTAACCCTATGAGGCTCACACTCTTTCTCCCTTACGGTTGTCTTCAGGTTTGTAGTTTGACTTCCTCTTTGGGCCCTCACTAACCCTCCCAGTTCCTAGAGGTAGTTTCATTGTAGGACAGACACAGATGGAGAGCCACAGATTTCAGATGTGGCTTTGAGGTGTGGGGAGTGGGGTGAAGGCAAGAGCTGGGTCAGCTCATGATGCTGCCTGAGTACTGAGCAACCTTGCGGTTGTCAAGTTTCTTGGAAGCTCAGCTTAGCTCCACTGATCCCCTAGCCCGGGAGATGGATAGGATGCTGAAGAGCAGAGTAAATGGTTTCAGGGGCATCCCTCTAGGAGGATGGTGCTTGGATGTTTAACACTGAAGAATTACCCAGCAGGCAGCTGAGCAGGTGGGTCCAAACATGCTGTTGGGAATAATTGAGGAGGGGGAATATTCTTCCTGCTTGGTGGTGTGAAATCACTTATTTATGGCTTCCATTCGGGCCCGAGTTTGCAGATAATGGAGTCATTTAAAAAACCTTTCCTCCTGTTTTGGGGAGCCTCCCACTGTTAGGGAAAGAGTCAAACCTTTCAGAGGTTGGAGGGGGAATAGAATGACTCTGAAAGTGGGCAGGGAAAGGGAAGAGGGAGGGGAAGGAGTTGAGGAGCACCCTCAGAGCAGTTCAGGAGGAGGCTTTGTTCCTAGAGGATGGATTTGTGAGTTAGGAGGGAGAACTAGGCAACAGGGAAAAGTTAGGAAACATCTCTGTACTGGGTAGAGGGGAGGGCCTGTAAAGGTCATCCAAGGTGTTGGCAGTCAAGGGTCTGCAGCCTCAAACCATCCCGAAGGATGAGGTCCAGTAAAGAATGTGGGGCTAGGAGTCCATGGGCCTTAGGCTGGGCTGAGTGCAGAGCACACTGAGAAAGTTCTGCCCTGTGGTCCTAGCTCACTGAGGACACAGCACGCACTGACAAGAGAGGGTGGGCTCTGTGTGGAAAACACAGATGTTTGCTGAATGGATATGGAGTTGCAAAGAAGCCTGCTCAGAGTCTAACATTGAAGGAAATTGTTCCTGGTTGAGTAATTGAGTCTGGATGGCCTGGAGATCGCCAAATCCCCAGGCATCCTTGATCAGGGAGAAGTCCCACTAGGAGTTCTTTGGGCAGTTCCCAACCATGGGTTCCCGAGAAGACTGCTGCCAGTTTATATGCAGCATTGCACAAACATCTCCAGCTGGCCTGCAGATTCTGTTTGGTAAAGTTTTCTCCATAAAAGCTTTTTTCTTTAAACAGTCTTTCTGTGCTTTTGAACTTTCATATGCACAAGTTTACTCACTGCTGCATTATCATAATTGCAAACTACTGGAAATGACTTACATATGCAAACATGTATTAATTATGGTGGACACATAATGGAGTACTATGTAGCTGTAAAAAAAAAAAAAAGCACAACTATACAAAATGACGGCGTGTGTTCCAGAGTATATCACTAAGTAAAGTATCATCTTGCAAGCAAGATGCAAATAAGCATACATATAAGTGCAAAGAGGGCTAACTTCTATGAGTAGAAGAAGGGAAAATGAGAAAAACATACATATCTGTTTGTCTTTAAAAATGAAAAAAGCAATATAGGAAAAATATACCAGAAAAACGGGATGAAATGAGGGTACTTCCCTGGGGGTTCAGTGATTGAGAATCTACCTGCTAATGCAGGGAACATGAGTTCAGTCCCTGGTCTGAGGATCCCACATGCTGCAGAGCAAATAAGCCTGTGTGCCACAACTACTGAGCCCACAACCCGAGAAAGCCCTTGCATAATAGCAAAGACCTAGCACAGCCATAAAGAAAGAAATACATTTAAAAAAAAGAGGCAGGTGGGGAAGAAAGTGGAAGAGATATGAGAGGAAGTAACACTTCTCTGCATTAATTTGTGTCATTTTGATTTGGGAAATATTGTTAGTATTCTGTATATTTTAACAGTAAAATTTTTAAAAAGTATGGAAAAGGAGAAAATATCCTAAAAAGCAAACCAAAAACAATGAACCTGATTCTATTTTAAATGAATAATCACACTGAAAAGAAAAAAAAAAAACTAATCCAAGTAATTTATGAACAAGCATTGGATGACTGTCAGAATTAGGTAGGCTGATGGTTGGAGAGAAGTGAATTTAGTATTCAGTAAATACTAAACTTTTATTAGCATTCCTCACAGAAATGACTGTTTCCAGGGCTGAGGCAGGAATGGTGCATGATGAGTCTAGAACACTTTTTTCTTAAATTGGAGTGGAAGTCACATAGCATCAAATGAACTGTTTGAAGTGCACACTTCTATGGTATTTGGTACATTCCCAAGCTTGGGTATGTATTCAGTGGGAGCCAAGCATCTTATGCTAGGATGTAAAAGTGCTCAAACATTGCTAACATGGAAGCAACCTAAGTGTCCATCGACAGATGAATGGATAAAGAACCTGTGGTCCTTATATACAATGTAATACTACCCTCAGTCAGAAAAAGGAACACATTTTAATCAGTTCTAATGAGGTGGATGAACCTAGGGCCTATCATACAGAGTGAAGTAAGTCAGAAAGAAAAATATAAATATCGTATATTGACCCATATATACTGAATCTAAAAAGATGGCATTGATTAATTTGTTTTCAGGGCAGCAATGGAGAAACAGACACAGATAATGGACCTAAGGACATGGAGGGAGGGGAGGAGGGAGAAGGTGAGATGTATGGAGAGAAGAACATGGAAGTTTACAATACCATACGCAAAACAGACAGCCAATGGGAATTTGCTGTGTGACTCAGGGAACTCAGACAGGGGCTCTGTGACAGGCTGAAGTGTGGGATGGGAGGAAGATGGGAGAGGGGTTCTGTAGGGAAGAGACATGGCTGATTATTGTTGATGTATGACAGAAAACCACAAAATTCTGTGAAGCAATTATCCTTCAATTAATAGGCAAATAACCAAAGCAGTCTTAAGAAAAAAGAATGGAGCTGGAGGAATCAACCTTCCTGACTTCAGATTACACTACAAAGCTACAGTCATCAAGACAGTATGGTACTGGCACAAAAACAGAAATATAGATCAATGGAACAAGATAGAAAGCCCAGAAATAAACCCATGCACCTATGGGTACCTTATTTTCGACAAAGGAGGCAATAATATACAATGGGGCAAAGACAGTCTCTTCAATAAATGGTGCTTGGAAAACTGGACAGCTACATGTAAAAGAATGAAATTAGAACACTTCTAATACCATACACAAAAGATAAACTCAAAATGGATTAAAAGACCTAAATGTAAGACCAGAACTATAAAACTCTTAAGAAGAAAATAGGCAAACATTTGATGACATAAATCAAAGCAAGATCCTTTATACCTCCTAGAGTAATAAAATAAAAACAAGTAAAACAATAGGAATCTTAAAGCTTTTACATAGGAAAGAAACTATAAGCAAGGTGAAAAGACACATCCTCAGAATGGAGAAAATAGCAGCAGATGAAACAACTGACAAAAGATTAATTTCCAACATTCAAGCAGAACATAAACTCAATAGCAGAAACAAACCCCATCAAGAGTGGAAGACTGTAACAGACATTTCTTACATACAGTTGCTAACAAACACATGAAAAGATATTCAATACTGCTCATTATTAGAGAAATGCAAATCAAAACCACAACCCTAGCACTCACACTAGTCAGAATGGCCATCATCAAAAGTCTATAAACAACAACGCTGGAGAGGGTGTGGAGAAAGGAGCCCTCTTGCACTGTTGGTGGGAATGTAAATTGATACAGCCACTATGGAAGATGGTATGGAGAGTCCTTAAAAACTAGGAATAAAATACCATATGGCCCAACAATCCACTCCTAGGCATATACCCTGAGCAAACCAAAATTGAAAAGACACGTGCATCCCATTGTTCATTGCAGCACTATTTACTAGAACATGGAAGCAACCTAGATATCCCCGACAGATGAATGGATAAAGAAATTGTGGTAAATATACACAACAGAATACATAAGCCATAAAAAAGGAATGCATTTGAGTCAGTTCTAATGAGGTGGATGAACCTAGAGCCTATTATACAGAGTGAACAGAAAGAGATAAATATTATATACTAATGCATATATACAGAATCT